>NC_133759.1:58090000-58715000 GCF_036562045.2 Rhinolophus sinicus | reverse complement strand
CTCATTCCTTATTCTTTTATCCAGCTTACCTCTATCTAGAATTAAAGTATACATTTATGTTTTTTGTCCTTCATCCCCACTTGCATGTAAGATTCCTGAGCTCTGTCTGGCTTACCACTGGTTCTTCAGTGTCTAGGGCGAGGCCTGTACATGGTTGGCCTTCAGTAAACGTTGATAGATCACTGAAGTTTGGAAAGGTTAAGTAATTTGCCCAACATCACATGTGGTTAGTAAGAAGCAAAGCCACCCACGTGTCCATCAGCCCCTTTCAACTGCAGAGATGCATACAGTCCAAGGAACAGCTTTGTGCTGGTTCTGCAATTGCAGCTTTAAGACAATTTTCTCAGCTTTCCTCTTCTAATTTTCCACATTCTCCCCATGCTTTATTGCAAGTCCCTTCTATGTAGAAATTTTAGATCCATTAAAACCCAGATCCTTCGACCCCTTGACAAATGCTTATTTCTTGTTTCTCTCTGACGTCCTTCCTAATCCAAAAATGGCTAATACAAGTGAGGTGGAAATGCTAGGCAGCCAGGAGACAGATCACACATGAGCTGTCAGTCTGTCAGCAAATCCCACTGTCAATATTGGATTAATTGCTTGCTTAACCTCGAGTTCTCTGTAGCTTTTCCCTCCCAGACAAAATTGCTAGTCTCCTTCAGCACCAACTTGGCAATAACAGAAGAAGACTTGAAATGATTATCCTAATTTACAGATAGCATGAATTCCTGGCTCTTTTTTATGAACAGAAAAGAGTGAGTGTTCTCTGTTCTTGCAAAAGCCATGAGCTTTAAAAAAAGTCGCTTACTTTTCCTTCTTGACTTTATATTTTGTTTTTCAAAGACTTGGCATTTCTATATTTTAACATTGGACATTTTCACTTTGGGCTTTCCCCATTTCTCTAGACTATTTTTGATTCCACCTCTGCTCTCACAGTACACACACACACACACACACACACTCACGCACACTGACTACTCATTGCTGATGCTGAATAAATAGCCACTGTAATCATGAGAATGGTTTTGACCAGGGAGAAAGGGTAGGCAAATGAGCCCTTAGCTGGATACCACGAAGGCTGCAAATGGAGGAAGCCACTTCCTCCTTGAAAGGAGGTTCCCAGAGTTTTGGCCATGGGCTTGCCTTTTTGCCCTTATCAAAAGCAGTGTGCTTTTCATGGCACTGAAGCCTGTTCTTTAATGAATTAATTTCTTGGCAAGCTTCTTGTGGCTGAGTATTTCAATTTCTCATTTGGGATTTCCAATCAACCTTGACCTTGCATGGCTCTGGCTGGGAAAGTAGCCTGCGGTCTAGCCTGACTCCAGCCTTGCTTAGTCCAAATTACCTTTTCCTTAGGAGACAATCTGCATTTGTTTCCTCTCCATAATCCCCCTGTGGTATTCAACTTGAGAGAAGCCCCGAAGCTCTTTAAATCACTTTCCAGCAGCTGTTGTGTTAGCTGCAAAATTTAAATTAGCCAAGGCCAGGAGAAAGAAACTAAGACAATTAACATTTCAAGGAGCTATATATTGAACATGAGGCAGGATGTTACAGGGTGAAAGAATTCCAGCTTTGGAGGAAGGTATTGGTTTACATTTTATTCCACTTTGTACAAGCTGCATGACCCAGGCTAAATCACTGCACCTCTCTAGGCTTCAATTTCCCCCACAAAATGGGATTTATAATACCTACTATTTTAGAATTTGGGAAAGAATGAGAATTGAATATGTGCAGTGCCTAATAAAGTGACTGACACATAGTAGGGGCAGTTTGTATTTTTACTGAGAATCTTAACTATGGAATATTTGTTTTCTGTGAAAACCCCAGTGCCTATGTTTTCATCTAGAGACAGTCCATGATTGGGTTTTAACAAGTTTCTTTCACTACCTACCTGTGACCCTAGGTCACAATCTTTCCTTCCCTGGGCTCTGAAATGCACATATTTAAGGAATCTAAAGTGCCTTTTTAGTGTGTGGACTAATGTATATCCCATCAGCCTTGTGGCGCTGTGTGTGCTAAATCATTTGAGTCGTAGACCAAGTTTCTAGCCTGATTCTCTGAGCACTGTGGTCCTGCAGGTGGTTGAATTCCCTCAGCCCAGCCCATTCTGCTGGACACCTGATGAAGAACAATTACAACTTACTTTGAAAAACTTTAGCCCTACATTTGTACTGAATTCTAAAGCTTTGCAAGTGATATGACAACAAAATGTCTCATTTATAGTTACCCATAGCACTGGCAGGTGTATATAATTTTGTGCCCATTTTATAGATGAGGAAACTGAGACCTGAAATAAATTTGTCCAAAGTTTTCTTTTTTGAGTTTTTAAATAAAATATTTATTGATATTTGGGATAAGAGAAATGACAGAAAACCGAACAATATCAACAGCAACAATTAATATGTTTTTAAAAAGATTTTTCTTACAAATTATAGCTAACATCTAATATTATATTAGTTTCAGGTGTACGCTATAGTTGTTCAACGTTTATACCTAAGGAAGTGATCACCATGGTAAGTCCAGCAACCATCTGACACGGTACCACGCTATCACAATGTTATTGACTATATTCCCCATGCTGTACATACATCCCCCTGACTTATTTGTTTATACCTGGAAATTTGGACCTCTTATTCACCTTCACATCCTCCCCCTTTTTTAATTTTTCAATTACTGTTAACATTTAATATAATTTTGCATTAATTTCAGGTGTACAGCATAGTGGTTAGACATTTATATAATTTAGTCTAACCCTGGTCAGTCTAGTACTCACCTGGCACTATACATAGTTATTACCATGTTTTTGACTATGCCTTACTTTACATCCCCATGACAATTTTGTAACTACCAATTTGTACTTGTTAATCCCTTCACTTTTTTCACCCTGTCCCCCAAGCCCCGCCCATCTACCATCCCAAAAATCTAGTTCCCATAAGACACTATATATAGTTACTACAATATCATTGACTGTAATTCTTATGCTATACCCTACATCCCCGTGACCACTTTGGAACTACCAATTTGTATTTAATCCCTTCCCCTTTTTCACCCATTCCTAATCCACCTCCCATCTGGCAACCATCCAAATGTTATCTGTATCTATGAGTTTGTTTCTGTTTTGTTTGTCTGTTTATTTTGTTCTTTAGTTTCCACATATAAGCAAAATCACATTTCATCTGTCTTTTGCTGTCTGACATACTTCACTCAGCATGGTACCCTTCAGGTCCACCCATGTCTCCGCAGGTCGGGAGAACCCATTCCCTTCCATGGCCAAGCACTATTCCATCGTATATATGTACTGCCTCCTCTTTATCTACAGACACGCAGGCTGCCTCCAAATCTTGGCTATTGTAAACAATGTTGTAATGAACATAGGAATGCAAACCTCCCCTCAAAGTAGTATTTTGGGTTTCTTCGAATAATTACCCAGAAGTGGGATTACTGGGTCCTTCTTTGTCTCTTGTTATAGCCTTTGTTTTTAAGTCTATTTTGTCTGGTATAGTATTACTACCCCAGCTTTTGTTTTGTTTTGTTTTGTTTTGTTTTGTTTTGTTTCATTTACATTTTCATGAAATATCTTTTTTCCAATCCCTTTAATTTCAGTCTGTGTGTGTCTTTTGATCTGAAGTGAGTCTCTTATAGGCAGCATATGTAAAGGTCTTGTTTTCTTATCCATTTAGCTACCCTATCTTTTGGTTGGAGCATTTAATCCATTTACATTGAAAGCAGTTGTTGATAGATATGTAGTTATTGTCATTTTATTATTCATATTTTCAAATACATGTTTTTTTCATCTTAAAGAAGTCCCTCTAACATTCCTTGTAATACTGCTTTGGTGGTGATGAATTCTTTTAGCTTTTTCTTGTCTAGGAAGCTCTTTATCTGTCCTTCGGTTTTAAATGATAGCCTTGCTGGGCAGAGTACCCTTTGTTGTAGGTCCTTGTTTTTCATCACTTTGATTATTTCCTGCAAATCCCTTCTGGCCTGCAAAGTTTCTTTTGAGAAATCAGTTGACAATCTTATGGGAGCTCCCTTGTAAGTAACTAACTGCTTTTGTCTTGCTGCTTTTATGATTCTCTCTTTGTCTTTCACCTTTGCCACTTTAATTATAATATGTCTTGGTGTGGGCCTGTTTGGGTTCATCTTATTTGGGACTCTGTGCTTCTTGGGCTTGTATGTCTGTTTCCTTCACCAGGTTAGAAAAGTTTTCAGTGATTATTTCTTTAAATAGGTTCTCAATTCCTTGCTCTCTCTCTCCCTCTTCTGGTACCCCTATGATGCGAATGTTTTCATGCTTGATGTTGTCCCAGAGGGCTTTTAAACTATCCTCATTTCGTGAAATTCTTTTTTCCTTTTGTTGTTCTGATTGTTTTCTGTTACCTTGTCTTCCAAATCACTCATTTGATCCTCTGCTTCATCTTGTCTGCTGGCGATTCCTTCTGGTGCATTCTTCATTTCAGTTATTGTGTTCTTCATTTCTGACTGGTTCTTATTTAATGGTTTCTATGTCCTCTTTTGTGCTTGCTATCTCTTTGTTGAAGTTCTCATTTAAGTTCCTTGAGCATCCTTATAACTAGTGTTTTGAACTCTGTCTCTGGGATGTTTCTTGCCTCCATTTCTTTTTGTTCTTTTTCTAGAGTTTTCACCTGTTCTCTTAATCGGATGTATTTCTTTCTGTCCTTATTTTGGCTGTCGCTCTGTGTTTGTTTCTATGTATTTGGTAGATCTGCTACATCTCCAGACTTGCCAGTGGCCTTATACAGTAGGTCCCCTGTGGGGCCCCATGACACAATCTTCCTGGTCACCTGCGCTGGGTGCTCCAGGAGTGTTCTTTTTGTGGGCTGTGTGTGCCCTCCTGTTAGAGTTGAGCCTTGATTGCTATTAGCATGTCAGTGGTTGGAATTGACCCTCAGGCTGATTGACTGTGGAGTTTAGCCATGTCCACAGCTTATGGGCTGCTATGCAGGGGTGCTTACCACATGGAGTGAGATTTGCCCCAGTGCCACCTATGGGGCTAATTGGGCAGTGCTCTGCTGTGGTCGGAAGCCAACCTCCGAGTATGTTGGTTCTGGAGCCTCTTGGGCAGAGTTTTGGTGCAGGCCCAGGTCAGCCATTGCCTATGACGGGCCGGGGACGACCTGGTAGGAGCTACAAAGCATCCATGGTTTGTTGCTGCCTGTGTTAATCCTGGAGGGGTGTGGGAGAGACCTCGCTGTGAGTGGAGGATGGCTGCCACCAGTACTGGGTCTGGGGTAGCTCAGGACACACAAAGGCTTGCTGCTGGTAACTGCCTCCTGTAAGGTTCAGCTGCTGATAAAGCCTTGTGCGGTATGTAGCTGGGTGAAGTGGGATCTGAGTGAGTCACCAGGGTGGAGCAAGCAGAGCTCACCAGACCAATAAGATTCAGATTGGCTGTGTGGAGGAGGACTCAACACAGGAAAGATGACACCTGCCTGCTGGCTGCAGGGGAGGAGGTCACCATGCAGGAGAAATGCCAACTGTCCTCCATCCCTAATCTGAAACCACACACCTCAGCTTTCCCCCTATATATCTTGGAGGCCCCCTGTATGTCTCTGAGGTCCCCCAAGTCACCATCCCTCCACTGGAGCCCAGGGTGAATGCCTGTGAGCGAATCTGTGTGGGCCCTTTAAGAGGATGTCTGGGTTTCCCGCAGCCTTCCATCTCACCCATATGGTCGGAATCCCCACTGTTTGTCACAGCCAGATTTTGTGGGGGCTCCTCTTCCCTGCACTAGTACTCCAGCTGGGAGCCTGGAGTGGGGATGGGGTCCTTTGCTCCTCTGGGGGGAAACTCTACAGCCGAGGTATCCCTCCCAATTTTCTTTTGCCACATACAGGTTTGGGACCAGCCTACTTCGTGTCTCTGCTCCTCTTACCAGTCGCGATGTGGCTTCTTCTTCATGTCCTTAGTTATAGGAGTTCTGTTCAGCCAGATCAAATTTGCCCGGAGTTTTATGGGTGGAGCATTAAAGCCAGATTTCTCATCCTCATGTGCTTCCTCACTATGGTATGAGGGATGCCCCATTGTCTTCAGCCTCAGAACAGTCTGACATTATGCTGATGTTCAGCCTTATTAAAGCACTGTCTGCACAGCTTGTGTTGGATAATGTCACCAGGCCACGTCCCTCCAAATATAAGTAGTTGTTCCTGGCTCTCTTCCAAGTTATAGTCAGTAATGGCTTTTCAACAGAGGACCTGGATGCCTTTTGTCAGAGTATGAATGGATAATAATGATGGTGATGGTGAAATTAATAGCAGCTAATGTTTATTCAGGGCTTGCAAAGGCACTGTGTGAGTATTTAATGGAAGTGACCTTATTTAACTTCCATTTAACGAGTTTCATAGCAATCCTATGCAGAACTTGGTCTGTCTATCCCTATGTGACAGATGAGAAAACTGAGGTAGAAAAGCAGGGTAACTTGTTCAGTACCACAGAGCAGGTGTGTGGAAGAGCCATGATGGGAACTTGGCTCTTTTTGATTCCGGAGCCCATACACTTAACAATTTTATACTGCTCTTGCAATAACCGCCTTAAACTTTCAATAGACAAGCCCATTTAGCACAACTTTTCTGTGTGTCTGCTAGATGCCCAGTATTCCATTAGATGCTGGAGAGATGTTACCACTGACTAGAGAAGCTATGAATTTGTGGAGAAGACAGAGAGATAAGCAGGTTTGTCCAACTCTGCTAATAAGTGTAATGGTAGACAGGGCACGAAGCATTGCAAACCCACAGAGAAGGGAACAGGTAACTCTTTCTGTGAATGTTAGGGACAGTGTCCTAGAGACTCGTTAGAATGAGAAGTTTAGTTGGAGGAGAAGCAAAATATGTTCCAAAGAAGAACAATAGTATGTATAAAGGCATGGCAAAAGAATGACATATCTTCGGAAACACTGATTTGTGTGTGTGTGTGTGTGTGTGTGTGTGTGTGTTATGGCTGAAACACAAGGAATAGGGAAGGAAGAGGAAAGGAATATAAAATGGAGAAAAATAAGCTGAGGCAAGACAGGGAATAACATTATATACCAATTTAGAAATTTGAATAGGTCACTTTAAAGAATTAAGAGCATGCGATGTTTTGGGAAGAATGAGGTACAATTCTGGGGAGATCATCCTGCTGACTGGAAGATGGACAGTGAAGGGAAGTGATGATAGAGAACCAGGTCAGCAGGCTACTGTCAAAGTGCAGCAAAATATAATGTGGGCTGGATCTAAGGCTGTGGGTACTAGAGTACAAAGAAAAGAGGATTATGAAGCACACTGGGCAGAGTTTGTTGGCATGGAAGTCAGCTGGGAGAGATGAAGAAGCAGAGGTGAGCATCACAGGCCAGCTTGGAGAGAATGGGTAAACGGTTTTACTGTTCTTCAAGATAACAAACACGGCCCACTTCTGGATATCCTAGGCTGGTGCAAAAGTAATTGCGATTTTTCCAATTATTTTTAACCTTTTAAACAACAATTACTTTTGCACCAATCTAATATCTGAAGAATACAAAAGCACTAATTCAAAAAGGTATCCACACCCCCATGTTCATTGCAGCATTATGAACAGTAGCCAGGATATGGAAACACTCTAAACATTCATTGATGGATAATTGGATAAAGAAGATGTGGTACATATATACAATGGATTATGGCTCAGCTACGAGTATAAAAAAATCATGAAATCTTGTTATTTGCAACAACATGGATGAAACTTGAGGGTATTATGCTAAGTGAAATAAGTCAGAGAGAAAAAGACATATGATTTCACTCATATTTAGAAAACAAATGAATAAAAGAAATGAAACAAAAACAAACTCATGGATACAGAGAATAGATTAGTCATTACCAGAGGGGAAGGAGTGGGTGAAATGCATTACGAGGGTCAACTGTATGGTGATGAATGGTAACTAGACTTGTAGGGGTGATCATTTTGTAGCGCATACAGATGTCGAATGATAATGTTGTACACCTGAAACTTATGTAATAAAACAAATGTGGGAAAAGAATATGAGGAGAGTTCATATCAAATTATAGGGATTTATTTTCTATTCAGGAGGAAAAAAGTTCTGATGTCAAGTTAAAACTTAATTTTCCCAAACATTATCATTCATCTTTCCAAGTGATTCTAATGAAAATTCTATTAGATAGTTAATCAGAACAGTGGCATGTTAATTTCACACTTCTTTGTGGAAAGTATTAATTACAATAAAAATATCATTATGATGATATATATATATATATATATATATATATATATATATATATATATATTTATTTATTTAAAGATAGAAAATACAAAATAAAAAGGGAATAGTTTCAAGAGGAAATACTACATTTAAAAAATTTTTTCTTACATCAAGATGTCCAGAAGGTATCTGAGGGTAAGAGTTTGAAGTTCAAGGGAGAAATCTTTTTAGTAGACACAAACTGGGCTAGCTTACCCCAATTCTCCCAGTGACTGTATTGGTATTAACTGTTCCCGGTCATAGCTGTTCAGTCTAAGGCAGTGGTTCTCAGCCAAGGGTGATTTTGCCCTACAGTGGACATGGGTCAATGTCTAGAGTGGGTGTTACTAGCATTTAGTGGGTAGTGGCTGGATGCTGATATACGTCCTTCAATGCACAGGACAGTTCCCACAGTGAAGACTTATCTTGACCAAAAGGTCAATATTGCTGAGGTTGAGAAACTCTTGTGATAGTGTAGCGGCATCTTTCCCAAGCAGGGTCAGTTAGATTATTTTCTCCAAGGAATTTGAAAATCCAAATGGTGGTTCTTATAGATGGAAGGCTGCTAGAGCCAAGTCGTATTTCAATGATAACCTAGAAAGGTGGTCAGTGAGCATCTGATAATGCTGTTCCCTAAGCTTCTCTGATTGTTTTATTCTTCCTTTGCTTCTGTGTAGTATTCCTAAGACCCTTTCAATATATTTATTTTATGTTCAGTTTACCTTAATTTTCTGTGTATAATGCACCCTGTTTTGCCCAAATTTGTGAGGGAAAAATAAGGATGCACGTTATACATGGGCAGTACTAATTTTGTATCTATATAAATGTTTTTAGTTCTTTTATTTATGCTTACGAGTTAAAAGTGTAACTAGAAATCAATAACGATATCTGTATGCAAAATAGTACTCTGGAATATGATCATTGGTTTTGTTAACTTACGATGAACTTGCCATGATGAAAAGTTGTTGGTCACCTATGATACTAAATATTGTAAATTTGTTACCGATACATAAAATTTCCTGTACCTTATATCTGTTCTTGTGTTTTGTAATTATTTGTTACATAAATTTTTTTTGTACCATAATACGTTAAAACATAAATGCTAAAATTCCTTTATAATACAAAAAACAAATATGTAAATGTAAACTAATAAAAATTTGCATTAAAAAATTAAAATGAAAGTTTTTTTTTCCTGAAAGTTTGGGCCAAAAACGTGGGTGCGCATTATACATGGCAAAATACAGTATGCTTTTGTTAGTCCAAATTTGCTAATAACCAAAGAACTTGTATTAGTTTGCTAATGACAGAAAACCAATTCAAGATAATATAGTAAAACAAAAATGATTATCTTGTGATCCTGGGAAGTTGGGACATTTGCTGCATTCACATTCAAAACCAGGATCTCAAATCATGAGGACAGGGATCTTTCTCTCTCTTTTCTCACCTAGCTTCCGCTTGCAGTCAGTGTTGGCTTCTGGTCTCTGTGTTTGTGACCAGAAGACAGAGGGAAGAACATGCTGGATTAGCACAGACTATAGCTTCTACTCTGGTCTATAAAAACTGATATCTTGTTGTGGGAATAACTACTACTTTGTTGTTACATGTATAAGTATTAACAGTTAAAAGTGAGAGCCGGAAACAACCTTAGGGTTCTACTCCTGCCAGATAATTTCATCCTCAGCAACCTATGATGCCACACACTGCCGTCAGTGTGCCCAGTGCCAGCGATTCTCAACCAGCGCCAGAACCCTGTGGAGCCATATTAGCATTTCACATTGTGCACAGGGCTGGAGAAGCCATACGGGAATCTCGCTGTGTAGTTTGAGAAATTCACCCAGGTGATTTTCATACACTTTCCATCCATGTTGAAAAAACAGTCTCAGCTGCTCATTTTGACTCAGAGATGTTGAGTTACTTTTTCACTGCTAGTTAATAGCTAGGTCTAGGAAGTCACGGCTCTTGAATCAAAATCTGGGGTTCTGTGGAGTAGATGGTTGACTACACACCAATATTTATATCTTCTTCCCTTTGAGTACTGTGAGACCATGACACCAAGTTCTAGTCAGTGGACTGTGAGCAGAAGCCACGAACACCACTTCAGCACTGGCCCATAAACCTCCCAACACATTTCTCTAGGCTCCTTCCCCGCCAACTGGGTCAGATGGAGATAGCTCCCAGGCATCCGAGTAAGTCATGTGTTGATGATGGAAAAGTCTCCACCAGCCTGAGTCCCCAGATGACTGCATGGTAAACATGTCCTGCACCCTGTTTACCTACTGTGGGGACAGAGCCCAGAGAGCAGTTTTCAGGCTCTCGACCTCACGTGGAAAGGCGCTGGCTCGGGTAGTAGATGGCCGTCAGCTGTTACCGGTTAGCCATTAGCCACTGATATAACTGCTGTGGCTACGTTGGTGGGTTGGTTGGCAGAGAAAAAGACAGCAGATTCGGATCGGGTGGCTCATACTTCCAGTGTTGCCAACCCAGCCGCCAGTGAGAACATAGTGGTATGACTCCCCTATCTATGGCTCCATTGGTGTTCCTTTTTGGCCTAGCCATAGCCTGCGTTCTTGTGCAGGGAGCAGGATCAGAGACCCTGCATGCCACCTATGCAGACCTGTTATACAACCAAGAAATAAACCTCATAAGTTTTAGGGTCTATTTGTTACAGCAGTTAGCCTACCTCAGACTGAAGTTGTTTGTTAGTTTGTTTTGCTATACCATGCTCGTTGTGTTAGGTAGGCTTCTGTGGGATTACAAATAACACTTCCTTCTCTCCGTGCAAAACAGAGGAATTCTAACTCCACGATGGTCGTATTTTGAAACAGATATCATGCTGTTTATCTCTTTGTTGAATTTCCTGTGTGAGTTTGACTTGTCCTGATTACAAAGACAATGAAGGAGAAATGACATCGTTTCTTCAAGATCTCCAGTACTCTATAGTGAAACTTAAATTAGAAGCAGAAGGCCATGCATCACTTTTGCAAGGAAGCTTTAAACTTCATCACAGTAGCATCTTTCTTTCTTTTTTTTTTTTTTTTTTTTTTTTTTGTGGCCCTTGGTTCCCAAGGCCTCTTCCCTTCAGGTTTGTTAGCATGCTGTCTCTATTTTTAGAGGACTCGCTATTTCTCGCTTCCCTCAGTGGCTAAAAGACTCCAAATGAGTCTTTCATGATGAAAGGTGAGGAAGCCCGATTCTGTAAGCCCTCACTGAAGAACGCCTGCCACCCAGAAAAGTCTTGGGAGGCCATGACAAATGAAGCCATTATATAACAATAACAACACAGCCACAGCTTCATTCCTGCTGCTCGTGGAACATTTTCCATATGCCAGCATGTATGTTACAGACATTGTATTGTTTAATCACGTTATTTGAAGCAGGCAATACTACTTATTTCCACAGGTGAGAAAACGGACGCTCATAATGATGAAATAGCTTATGCTGTTTAGCAGTGGCCCTGAAGCCTGGAGTTGAACCTGCTTTCATGGCTCTAAAGCTTGAGCCCAGAACCAGTCTGAAAGATTTCCCTTACCACTCATGTGTTCAGGAAAGCAAGTGAGAGACTGAGTTTACCGAGGTTAGGAATTTATGTTTGAAGAGTCTGAGGGGAGAAAGGTTTCTGCGGGGAGACGGAAAACATAGAGGATATTTTATAGGTTGGCAGATTTATGCGTACTTGATGGAGAGAGGTGCTGTGTTTTGCTGTATGACTGTCCATAGAGGGATACAGTGACTTTTCCATTGACTAAAGCTCTAACCCAGAGCCATGCCAGGGTACTTGAACCTGAGGTTATCTAGTCTGTGTGGCTCCCAAGGACCAGTTTGTACTTTCTGATTCAATTCTACATGATGCCCAGATTGTATCTGTATATTCTGCAAGCAACATGTTTTATTCTGTGTTATTTTTTCCTATTATTTGATTCCTCCACTTTCCCCCCTCTTCAAGCAACCATCCTATTTTCAAGTGTCTTAGGTTGTATTTTCCAGTGCGTGTCCACGAGGTAAGCCACTGAGTTCAAGTAGTGTATTTGGAAGGTGATCCCAGGAAGCCCTGGGAAGGTAATGAGGAAGTGAGGCAGGGAGAAGAAGGAAGCCAACACAAGGTACATTAGTGAACAGGCACCTCTGAGGCAACGTGGGCCCAGTCCTGGGGGGAATCCCCAAGAACTGCGTAGCATCCCCAGAGATGTTCCCCCGCAGCGGATGCTACAAGCTGGGCAACGAGTGCTGAGGGACGATGGAGTGGCAGTAATAGCACCTGCTGCAGTGGGACGTGGTGAAGAAAAGAGTCTGAGAACGAGGAAGGCTGTGTTCATGCAGGGGTCAGCTGAAAGAGCCCCAGACCAGGAACTCAGTTCTAACTTCACCCAGATGGGGAAGCTTGGGCAAGTGACTTTCCTTCTCTGGGCCTCTGATTTTGTCATCTGTAAAGAAAGGAGATGGGGCGAATGATCCTGGAGGCCCCTTCCAGCTCAAAAGTTGAGGGTTCTTTGAATCAAAGCTTTGGGATGGACTCAAAGAGACAGATCCATGTTTGCCACCAGGCCCTTAAGCAAAAGGATAAATTATGATAGCTACCTTCTATTGAACACGTCCTCTGCACCAAAGAGGAAACACAGTATTGCATTTCATCTTCATGGCAGAACTAGGAAAACAGGTGCTGCTTTTATCTCTAAGAGAGGAAAGGAGCGAGGTTGACTTATTTGTCCATGCTACGTGGATAAGTGATATAGCTGAGGTTTGAGCTCATGCCAGCCTGACTCATAAATACTACATTCTTTTGCCTCCCACTTTTGTGGTAGTGGTCCAACACATGTGTGCTATAGGATCCTCTCACATGTGGGTGCATATGTGGATGGACAGTGGAACCCTTGACCTGTAATGTGTAATAGGACATATGGATTGTGAACGCAATCCAGATATGTCCATGTTATAAGCTGTGTCCTAGATTGAGAATCTGAAACTAAAATACTCCTTTCCCAATATGATCATCATTGCCATTACTGTCATAACATCAATAACTGTTTGATAACATGCTACATGCCTGGCATTATTCTCAATGCTTTGCATTTTCTCAACTTGTTCCATCAGTACAACAAACCCATGAGGTAGGTACAATTCCTGTCCCCATTTTGCATGTGAGAAAACTGGAACACAGAAGTGTTAGGTAACTTGGCTGGGTCTCGTGGCCAAGTATGATCTGGCTTCCGAGACCATACTCGTTCCTCCACCACTAGTTCATCTTTCCAGAGTCGCTGATCCTCAGCCACTTTGGCATTTGCAGTTGCATGGTGACCTGCTAAATTAGAGTTCCGACTGCATTTCACTGTGCCACTCTAGAGACCAACAGAGGAGTGACTGAGAGCCAGTTCAGACAAGTCACCCAGGTGCCAGTATGTGGCTTAAAAGGGAACATTCAGGTTGTCTTTCTTCCCTGGTACAGTCCACTTATTGCAAATGTTCTTTGCCTTTTTTTTTTTTACCCAATCAGAAACATGCCGTATGTCTGCGTCTTTATTACTGTTTAAATGCTGTGTTGCATCCCAGTGTTCTTGTGGTATCTCTCCTTCATCTGCTCCCAATTATTCTAGAGCTGGATTATCCCACACATAACCAAGTCCCATTGGTAAAGGTGTTTCTGGCTGCAGGATCTGAGTGCATTCTTGAAGTGAAGACACACAGGTAAGACTGGCCATTTGATAGGCACCTGTGATGAGTCTTCACCTAGTTACTCTGTATTTACTCATTCATTCTTTCATTCATACATTTATTCAAGAATTGCACACCAATTCACGGTTAGACTCTCAAGGCACCCTGGGGCACACAAAAGGTGAACAATTCAGAATTCTCAAAGATGCACTGGCCAGCTTTCTAAAATATAGAATTGAGGCATAGATAAGGGAAGAACCAATAAATCATGAAATGAAATTAGGACACGATTCTGTTAGTTATGAAACAAACATTAAATGGTGGAAAGTCACTGTGTTAAAATTTTGGCCTTTAGAAAACGATAAGAATATTTTGGCTGTGAAATAGCAAAAGTATTCCTCAGACTAGAAAAAAGAGGTGGATAAAACGTGGCCCATTTTTAAAATAAATAACTTTTCACTGTAAACTAAAAGACCATCTTGAGTTTTTAAAAGAAATTAGCTTAATTTTTTTCCTTTAGTTATTTAGCAGGGTTAAAATTAGGTCAGATTGTACTGGTAGCTCATTCAAACACAACCTCTGATCTTAGCCTTGAGGGTCCTCAAGGCTTACTGTGAATCAGGGATAAGTACAGTTCCTTGGATGGATCTGAAAGCAGTTTGTAATTAAGTAAGAAGTGACAGAGAAACTGAGGTTGTTTCTGAAGGTGACACAAGTGTTGAAGGGCAGACTTCCCTCAGCAGTGACAGATCTGTTTGTCCTTAGGAGAGGAGAAAGCTGACAGCAGGCAGAGTAACATACTTCCTTTCCAGAGAGGTCTGCCCACCCTGATCTCTGCAAGTGGCTTGGCTAGATTATTTAATACTCTTTAAATAGACAGGCTTCCAAGAGGGTGCATTCTTTGACTAATATAGATACTTCTGGAAAAACATTTCCCCAACATGGAAGGCAAGATTTACTGCATGAATAAAAGAAGGAATGCTATTATAATGTTTTGTTTCACTCAGTCAAATTGAATGGAAGCAACCTTGGATTAAAGTTGATCTGTTCCTGGTGTACTGTACTCTATGCAATGTATATACTGCAAAGCTGCAAGCCAATTGAACTTTAGCAATCGAACCATCTTTCCATTGACTTCCATTATATCATCAAAGTTGTTTCATCTCTTTCTGATTGATCATCAAATAGCAGTGGCTTCCAGCCCTATCCTTTCTATTAAATAGGTAATGATCTATAAACTGACACTTAAATGAAGAATGAGCACTCCTATCTAAATAAAATTTTCTTGAATATTTTGGAAAGTACTCAAGAAATCTTGAAAGAATCTGACCATGAATTGGTGTGCAATTTTTTAATGATTGTATGAATGAAAGAAAGAATGAATGAATGCAGAATCACTAGGTGATGAGACTCATCACATGCCAATCAAATGGCCAGGTAACATATATGAGAGGGATCAATGATGAAGCAGCATGTGGGTCCCCTGATCTACTGAAAAAAAAAAATTGATGACAGACATTCAAATGTTTGTGCCTTTTCTTCCTGTGTGCCAAGGATCCTCAAGCTGTAAATAGTAAAGTTACACCATATTCCTCTACTTGTTTATCTCACATTCTGAACGTCAACTACCATTGATGGTATAAGTTCTGTCCACGTATCTTCATAATTAGTCCACTTCCTATCTTCCTATTCGCTTACTCCTCTTCTGATCTCCAGACACAAAGAGAATATTATCCCGCTCCTGTCTTTACTTCTGACAGTTGTGTCATGTGTCCTTCATCTTCTGATTGACAAAATAGAGTTCTGAGTTAAGGAGGCAATTTTTATGTGGTAGAGGTGACAATGTAGCAACTCACTTAACTACAGGCCATCTACCCAGCGAATGCATCACTTTGGAACAGCAATGAAAAGCCATAAGGAAGAAAGAAAGACCCTAAGGGATAAAGTATGGATCAGCCCAGGCATACAATCTCACGGGAGAATTCTTTAGGCCTTCATGATATTCAATTTCCTCTTGTATGTAGTTTTAATAAGCTGGTTTAGTTAGTCTTTTAAATGAGCAGATTAATTATAGTAATTACTTTTGGGTAGTCAGAGGAGATGTTTCAGAAAGGTGCTGGCCAATAGAACTTCCTGCAGTGATGAAAATGTCCTATATCTGTGCTGTCCAATATGGCAGCTGCCAGCCACACATAGCTGTTGAGCACTTGAAATATGGCTAATGTGACTGAGGAACTGGATTTTTTATTTTACTTAATTTTCATTAGTGTAAATTTAAATCTAAAAAGCTGTGTGTTGCTAATAGCTATTCTATTGGATGGTACAGTTCTAAACAGACTCACTGGCAATAGTGAAGTAAACAAAGAAATTATTGTATTGGGTTGGTTATCTAACAGAGGGACGAAGAGATTCCTAAAGTACCAACAATCCCTGAGTATCATTGAATTATAGCCTTAATCATTCACTTGTTTATCTACTTTTCATTTGATCAATATTTATTAATTAGACACCACATACTTGCATTTTTCTAGGTGCTGGAGGTATAATAGTGAACAGAATAGAGAGAAATCTTTGTTTTCATGCAGTTTGTATTTTAGTGAAGAGATGTCTCCACTAAATAAATAATAAAAATATAGAGAGGGTACCAAAAAAATATGTACACAGTTTAATAAAGGAAAAAACTGTATTAAAATTGTAATAATACATACCGATAACAAAAGATGAATACAAGTCATGTGTGTACATTTTTTTCGCACCCCCAGTATAGGTTTCAACTGATGACGAGTGATACCTACAAGTCAGGGCAAAGGGATAGGGAGAAGGCGGGGGTGGGGGTGGGGGGTGGGAGTTGCAGTTGTAAATAGGAAGGCCAGGGAAAACCTCATTGAAAAAGTGGAGGAGGTGAGGGATCAACAGCATGCCCCCTAGAGGGAACTAGAGGCTCAAAAGTCCTGAGTTGGGAGATTCCCTGGTAGGTTCACAGAACAGCTATTGAGTGAGTTTGGTGGAAAGGACAGTAGTTGGAGATAGAAACAGATAAAGGTGACTCATACCAAGGTGGAAGCAGTGGAGGTGGATATATGTTGCTGATTGAGCTATTAATATTTGTTGACAATTTAGATGTGGCTTGTAAGAGTGAAAATGGAATCTGGGATGATTCCAAGGGTTTTGGCCCAGGTAACTCAAATGATGGAGTTGTCATTTACTAAGATGGTGGACCATATTTAGAATGCAATCTTGACTTACAAGAAGAGGTTAAAACAGAGATGGTCAATACCTAGAAGTTAGCTACCATTTCTTCGTGCTGGGTCCATGACAGACATTGAGAATGAGCTTGATTGTGGCCTCAGCATCATTCTTAATACAGTTCTTGTGGAAACGCATAGGTTGTAAAGTTGGCACTCAACATGCAGCCATCACTGGGTTCAATTACAATGTGATTCAGTTAGGAAGGTGGGGACATGTGTGATCCAACTCATGAAGAGTTCTAACCAAGAAATGACCTAATTTCTATAAAATATAGTTGATTCTATTAATATGCCCCAATTCTCTGCAATTCTTTAGTCTGGGGATCCATGCAAAGAAAGGCTTGGCAGAACTATGCAGAGTTATCTGTGGAACCCTCTGCCATCTTTCCTGTAGAGTGGAATCTCTTATGCTGTGCAGGTGACTTATAACACTGTAGCATGATTCTCTGAAGGGGAGCAGCCATGTTCCATTTTATATCTATCTTTCCAGCACTTGGATCATTCAGTGACCAATAAAGTTGGTTAACTTGCACATTTTTGAATTAACATAGGACCTTATTTTAAGGTGACTTCACCACATTAAGTAACACTGTTAAGCATTTATTAAGCACCTACTGTGTACTGGGAACAGGAGGTCTAGTAGTCCCAATCATGAGTAGAACCGTATGGTAATATTTAACCATAATTAAGCCAACATTTATTGAGAACCTAATGAATGTATGTCACACAATGCGCTAGACGCTGGTATAGAGAGCTGCATAAGATTTTATTCTGGCCCTCAAGTAGCTCAGAGTATCACAGGGTTGCTCTCAATTGAATGTAATGGTTTCATTGAGTATCACAGATTCACGTAAGCATGAAACTTGAACTGAGCTCTCAGAGAATCATATTGTCTAACCTCCTATCCTTAGGCACATAGAATAACATGCTTCTCATTGTCTAAGAAAACACGTGAGGGCCACAAAAGGGGAATAACTTCCCCCAAGGCCGCATACCTGAGCCATTATGGAATTATATTCTCAAATGGGGCAATTTTACCCTCGAAGGGACATTTGGCACTGTCTAGAGACATTTTGGCTGTCACACTGGGAGGTGTTGCTGGCTTCTAGTGATCAGAGGCCAGGCATACTATTAAACTTCCAGCAGTGCACAGGTTGGCCTCACGGCAACGAATTGCGCAGGTCAAAATGTCCACAGTGCAGAGGCCGGGAACCCCAGTTTTACTCTTGCCATGTAGGGCATCAGAGCTTAGATCTACTTTAGATCTGAAGCAAGAAATGCAGTTCTAGAAACATACATAATACAAAGCCTCTTTAAACTGGAGGGACGCCCTATGTGTGCACTGGACGGTGTGGGAGTAATTGCTTACACAGGTGCTCTGGGTGGTTTAGCTTTGTTTTTATCGTATGGGGCTTTGGACTTCATTTTGGCTAGTGTTTGTGTTCTTAGTCAAACTGGATGGTGTTTGTTTAGGGAAAAATCAAGAGGTTTGCTTAGAAAAAGAAAGAGGAAAAACTATGTCTTTGCTGTTTAGTTGGCAACTTGCTGTTGACCTCCCAAATGAAGCCAAAAAGAGAAAAGAAGAAAAGCCTTCAGTGTAAGATGAGGTTGCTGATGGTGAACCTGCCACATGGGTGTGTCTGGGCTGATGATTTGTAAATTCTCCTTCCTTTGAAACAGATAAAGGAAAAACTGCCAAAGTCAGGATGACAGTGAGGGTCAGAAAGAGGCTCAGAAAATGCTTTGGTCTCTCACTATGTGACTGGGTCTTGAAAAGAAGTCTTTTAACCCTCCAATGGCTTCCCGGCACGTTTAAAGTAAAACACCACAGTTCTTACCATGGTCTGCAAGGCCCTGCGAACCCCTCAGCCCTTCTCTCTCTCCGTTCCTGGAGCACCTCAGCATAGCTCCAACTGAGGGGCTTTGCATCTGCTGTTCCCTCTGCTGGGAACTCCCTTCCGTATGTTTCCACTGGGCTTGCTCCATCACTGCCTTCGTGTCTCTGCCCTGAGAGGCCGTATTCAACCATTACCTAATCTTGGAGGCCATTTCCATCAGGTGGGCCACATTTTATTTGTTGAAGTGAGACACTTGGTCCCATCCTCACTTAAGGTCATGAATAGCAGGAGGCAGGGGCCATGGGGCGCAGTTTGTGTTACACAGCTGCCAAGGGGCATAACATTTCCCGTGTTCTACACTGATCTGCAGCTTCTTCTATCTGCCTGGGCATGTGGTTTGTGTTCTGTAGCTTGCTACACACATCCTTTTAACAAATATTGTTGGATGTCTAGGGTGTGCCAGGCGTTGTCCTGGGTGCTGAGGGACAGCAGGGAACAAACACACAAACCGAAAAGTGTAAATTATATCAGGTGATAAAAAAAAGGTAAGCGAATAAAGAGAGATGTTGAGAGAGGTAACGGCCAAAGACGGCCTCTTTGAGCAGAGATGGAAGGAAGTGAGGCAGCAAGGCTGTGGGGATGTAGGGAAGAGAGTTCTAAGCAGAGGTTTTAGGAGACTGTGGCTCCTTGCTTGCCCTTTCTCTCTCTGACTCCTCTCGCTCGCTCCCCCTGATAAAGCAACCTGCCATGCTGTGGGCTTCCCTGTGAAGAGGCCCATGTGGCAAGGTACCAAACCTATCTTTCGGCTGACAGTCAGAGGAGAACTGAGGCTGAGCCCAAGAGCTTGCTGGGAACCTACTCCTGCAAACAACTGCAAACAACAAGCATTGAGATGAGACTGCAGCCCCAGGGAACACTGATTACAGCCTTGTGAGAGAATGTGGGCCAGGATTCAGTGGGGCCCAGATTTCTGATGCACAGAACCTATGACAGATAAATGCTGTTTTACATTGTTAGCCCTTGAGGGAATTTGTTATGCAGCAATATATCTATATACTAATACATCTTGAATAAGTTCTTAAGTTTCCTTCCCTGTAAAATGTGGATAATAAATGACCCGCTCATGGAGGGTTGCTGTGAGGACTAAACGAGAAAAAGATGAGTAAGAAGTGGTTCTTCTTATCAAGGAGCGTACAGGCGAGTGGGAGGTGTTCTGTCAGCCGAGGAGCACGAGTGTGGACATGAGCTGGAAAAGGCTTTCCCAGGACAGGAAGTGGCACGAATGAAGGCATGGTTACATGACAGCACACGGTGGGTAGTCTGAGGCACAGGACTTTGTGGAAGGAGGGCAGGAATTGAGACTGGCACCAGGTGGAGGCCAAAACCTTGTGGGAATTTGTGTGTCCTGAGAAGGGGACTGTGAGAGTTTCTTGGGAGGAATGGCTGCACTGAAGTACTCTGAGCTCTACAATATGTTGGAAGGGGCTGTGCTCCTAAAGGATTGTAAATTCTAAGCCAACAGGATACACCCTTAGATTGCTTTTATTTTGTATTTTTAAAATGCATGAGCAATGTATGTATTCTCATTGTGAGCAGTTCTTTCATACACAGTAAAAATCACCCTTTGTATTTTTTACCCCTCCTTTCCTCTCCCCAGGCCATCGCACTTTGGTTTGTTGTAACACACAGGACTCAACGAATGGTGACATGCTAGACCTGGCTTCTACCAGCCCTCAGTTTAAGGGCATCACATTAGTAGCTTGAAACTGGGCATGTCTGTACTATGGAAACTGGCACTGGCTCCAAGTCAGAGCTCGTCCCTTGCAAAGATTGTTCACAAGGATGCCACTGGTCATGTGTACCTATTAAGACCCTTTTCTACTTATTTACATGTAAAAGGTCATTTCAGATGCAGTAAATACAAAAACACAAAATAAAAACAATTTAAGGGTGTATCCTGTTGGCTTAGAATTTAAAATCCTTTATGAGCACCTTGGAGTCAGGCAGCTCGAATTCCAATCCTATGCTAAGTGATGTTGGCTGAGCTACCTAACCTCTCTGAGCTGAGCCTCCGTTTCCTGTGTGGAATGAAGATGATAGTAGTACTTACATCCTAGAGATATAGTGAGGACAAAATGAGTGAATGTATGTAAAGGGCTTGGAACAGCCCTGCCACCCAGTAAGTCTCTATAAATTTTAGTTAATATTGTTAAAATAAATGGGGTCACACTGTAGATAATGTTCTACAACTTACTTTTTTTGAAAATATCTCGTGGGGAGATTAGAGACTAGATTTCCTTTTTAAAAAAATTCAACTTTTTATTTTGAGATAATCGTGCATTCATATGCAGAAAAAATACAGAGATCCTGTGTACCCTTTTACAGGTGTCACCCAATGGTAACATCTTGTAGAACTAAAGTACAATATCAAAACCAAAATATTGACACTGTCAAAGATACAGAATATTTCCATCACCACAAGGACCCCTAATGTTGTCCTCTTATAGCTGCACCTACTTCTCTCCTGTCCCCACCCCTCCTTAAATCCCACAATTACTAATCTGTTCTCCATTTCTATAAGTTTGTCATTTCAAGAATGTTCTATAAACATTACCATTTGTAACCTTTTGGGGTTGGCTCTTTTCTCTCAGCATAATTCTCTGAATATTCTTTCAGGTTGTTGCATGTATTAATAGTTCCTTTTTAGCGTCCTATAGTATGGTGTACCACTGCTTGTTTACCTTTTTCGCCCACTGAAGGACACCTTGATTTTTTCCAATTTGAGGCCATTAAGAATGTTACAAACATTCGTGTACAGGTTGGTTTGCTGACTCCCTCAGCTCCAGGTCTGGGATATGTGAGGCTGAAAGAAAACCTGCCCTTCATTCCTAGCTAATCTATCTTTTTCATTCCTTTTGGAGTTTCCTTATGTTTGTTTTATACATAATGTCCAGAGTTCTTAGTTATAGTTAACAGGAGGAATAGGAAAAAGGATGTCTATTTAGTTTTCCTAGAAGCACAAGTCCCACCATTCTTTTTAACTGCTGAATATGATCTAATAGTATGAATGTATGGATAGATCGTAATTATTTCATCCACCTTCCACTTTTTCCAAATTTTTACTCTAAAAACCATGCTCCGTTGAATGGCCTTGTACATGTCTTTTTGCACCTGTGAGAATATTTTTTCTATGATATTAGTCAGAGGGGAGTTGCTTGGAAAATGGTTATAGACTCTTATATTTAGGTTGATATTCCAGAATGTCCTCCAAAAAGGCATTCTCAGTTTACACTCCCATCCATCCTGATGTACACTGGATAATATCTTGTGGGCATCAAAGGCCAGCTCTACACTCACCTGATGTTTAGTGAGTACAGGTGGAGTAAAGTGAGGTGTATCTAGTGTGACCTGGATGTGGACCAAAACATGGGCTCATCTTTGCTGCATCTGGATGCTGAGTGTTTAAAAGGCGGACGGGGCCTGATGAGGGGCTGGTGTCAGCTGTTTTTCCAGTGGTGAAGGACTTGATTTGATTAGAGAGCTGTGCTCACTGATGGAGAGATTCAAAGTCAAGTCCTCACAGCTTTCAAACTTGTGCCAGAGGGTTTGGTCAGCTGGGGCAATCAGCCTAGGTTCAGAGCCAAGAAGAAACAATTTTAAAGCTGGGGTCACACAAAAGTTCAGGGAGATGGTAGGGATTGCTTTTGTTGTGAGAAAGGAAGAGAATTGAGTTGTAGGGAAAGGAGGAGTGATGGTCCCAAGGAAGCAGGACTGGAAAAGCCAGGAAGAACTTAGCAGGTAGAGAGAGTGGATTATATAGATGTGTATTTCAAGTCATGTCGATCCACATGGAAATATGCAGAGCTGTCTCTACAAGACAACAAGGCCCAGAGTCTCCCATGTGGGAAAGGGATATTGAGAAGAGGCTGGAAATCAAACTGCTAAGAAGGCCTAGGGTAAATTGTCAGCTTTTCTGGTGAGAAAAAGACGAAGGAGAAATTTTGGATCTGATTCAAAGGAGGAGTGAGAACATTCTAGAAAGACAGTGCAGTAATGATTGTACTCATTTTCTTTGCTGCGTAACAAACGTAGCAACTTAAAACAACACACATTTATTACCTCACAGTTTCTGTGGGTCAAAACTTTGGGGACAACTTGATAGGGTTCTCTGCTCAGGATCTCACAAGGCTTCAATCAAGGTTTGACATGGGCTGGGTAGGATACACTTCATAATTTCATTAAGTTGTTGGCAGAATTCATTTCCTTGGGGATGGGGTTCATGGCAGATTGCTTTTTAAAAGTGAATAACGGAGAGAGACAGAGAGAGAGAGAGAGATTTCAGAATGAATTGGCTAGCAATACAGAGTCTTACATAACATAATATAATCATGGAAGTGACATCCCATCCCCTTTGTCATATTCTGCTGGTTGGAAGCACACACTCAAGCATAGGATGATGCAAAGATGTGAACACAAGGCACATTGGAGATCTTGGTGGCCACCTTATAGTCTGTCTGCCACAGTATCAAAGATACGGAAGGATATTAGAATATTGGGTTCAAAAGGGAAGGGAAGAGAGAAATTGGCTTTGGAAGAATATTGGAGGTCAGGATGGATCTGAAGATTGGTGCTCCATTCTAGGGAGCCTTGAAGTCCAGTATGAGAGATCTGCCCCTTTGGCACTGTGGAACTTACAAAGAACATTTCAATCCTTGGTCTCATGTTGCTTCCTGAATCCAGCATGCTTACTAAGAAACTCGATTTTGTTTTCAATTCTCTGCTCAGATACTCATTTTCCAAGCAATCATTTCTTTTTAGAAATGTTTTAGAAATGAAATGACAATTGCGTTTAAAGTCAGGTATCTACATTGAATTAACCTTGACCATTTTCTAAGGTTTTGTCATTTGGGAAGTTGCTGAAGCCAAACACACAATCTCATCCTGCCTTGAGAAGCAAGACAATATGTAACCTTTTCAACCTTTCTTCTAGCACAACTCCTCTGTGGGACAAACTGTAGAGAATAGAATGCCCTACTTGATAATTGCATCATGTCTGTATCCTCTCCTATGAGTATCTGCTTAAGGAGCTGTGTTAGGAAAGATTCTTGTGGAAATATTCAGGAAGGTAAACATTTATGGAGATGGAGATCATTGGTCTATGTCATGAATAGTTCTCAAATATTATAGAAAAGATTGCAAAATAACAGCAGTGCAAAATGAAACAGTTCCCTGTGGGCTGAACTTATAAGCCTCTGGAACAATTATTTGCACTGTTTTTTTTCACTGTTTTAAATGTCAAAATGTTTTTGTGAACTTCCGTATGATGGTGGGTGTGTGCCTATTATTATCCTTGGTTGATTAAGGTGTATTTTGACCAAAAGCGAAACCTTTACAAAAAATTTATAATTTATTGAAAATGATAGCCACATTGGTGATTAAACTGGGTTTTTTTTCTGTGTAATGAGGACTCCTTTGGGAGTCTTGTTGAAAGCTACAGACTTTTCTCCTGAAAAATGCTTATAGGCATAAAATTATAGGCATCCATTGTGGACGTCTGTGGATTCTACATTAAGAAGCCTTGAATTATATCTACTTGCAAAAAATATATGATGGTAGGTATGTAACTATTAGATTGAAAAATAACACGTATGAAAAAGACAGAGACAGAGAGACAGAAAGAGACAGAAAAGCTCACACACTGGCACACACAGAGATAGAGAAACAGAGGAAGACACACAGAGAGGAAGAGAGAGAGACAGAGACAGAGTGAGATACATATAGAGAGGAACTTAAAGAGAGAGGCATGCAAACAGGGAGAGACACACATAGTGACAGAGAAATAGGAAGGGATGAAGAATCAGATATAGAGACAGAAACAGACACGAGTCAATCGGTCAGGTTGTTGTGGAGACTGACAGACAAGCACGAGACAGGCAAAGTGAGAGGCAGAGACTTCCCCACCTGTGAGCACGCAGGGGGCGCCTGCCTGCTGACCGGTGGGCGGGCACCGGTGATGCGCGTTGTCATCGCGACAGGGCTGGTGGATGATTAAACAAAGAGGCCAGGCCCTGCTCGGTGAGCTACTTCCTGGGTATAAATTAGGTGATTCAAAAAGGACGTCAATATAGACCCTGAGTCGCCATTTGTTAAACACTTGTCTGGGACAATGCTGCTGGGCTGGAAGGAATCGATACCTCTCAGCTTTCCAGGAGGTTTTTATTGAGCTTCTGAAAAAGTTTTGCTGAACTTTTGGAAATGTGTTTACCTCATCTCTCCATGAACGAGAGGATGAATATCTAAAACAAAAACATGCTTTCAACTCTTCCTACAAATTTGCTAAGGTTTTTCTGAGTATTTGGTCCGTGAATGTTACATAAGACAAAAAAGGCCATTTAAAAAGACATTATATTAGTCTTTCATGGGGGATCAGCCAAGGCCGACGTGAAGGTCAAGCGAGATGGAAAATTTGGTGGCAATAGCTTTTGATGTGCACAGAAATACTCGCTGGTTCCCTGCACGGGGAATGGCTATAATTCACGCAGGGAATGTTCAGGGCCTTTAATGTCTTGTAACATGAAAGTACTTGGAGTTTAAAATCTTGCTTGGAAAAATGATAGCTCACATCTTAGTGCATATGTCGCTGATAAACATATGCTTTGAGCAGACATTCAATCTCTCCTACCTGCTGAGTTGATGAAAACTCTGAAGAATTTACCGGAAAGTCTCCTTTTCATGTGTCATCATCACATTGCATTTTGTGTCAGAAGAATGACCTATTATTCAATCAAACCTACCCAAACAGTTTTCCAATCACAAAATTAGGCCTCGATGCTTCTGTCTATCCTGGGACCCACTAACTTGAGAAACTGTGGATTAGATAATAGAAGCCGAAATAAAAATAAGCATGATCAATTGTATCCTATACATAAAGATGGGAGTTTAGTGGATACTTATGTAATGAACCATCTTTAAGGGATGAACCTTTATAATGATTGGCTGGGAAAGTGCATGATGTGAAAGGACCTGGGAGGCATTTTGGACCATGGACCTTGGCTGAGGGAGCTGGGATTAGGAGCTGTGTTTATCTGGTGATATTATATTATTTAACATGTTAAATTCAGAACAGTGCCTGGCTCTTTGTAGGTGCACAAAACATATTTTTAAGGAATAAGTGAACAAATGAATAAAAATAGTATGATGTCAAACAGAAATATGAATGCATTAAAAGGAGGGCCTAGAAAATAATGATTAGCAATATAAAATTGCTCATTTTCAGGGGAAGGTGAATTGACTGAAGGATTTCAGGAGACCAGTGGCTGATAATACAAAACAGACATAACTAATTCCATGACTGGCAAAGGCATTTGAAAGAATCACTTAATTTGGTTCCTTTTTATATTTCGAGCCCCTATACTGTTTGCTCAAATAAAACGTTTTGCCTTGATGAGAACTAAGTTTAGGGACCTTGACTCTTTGGTGGCAGAAAGGTAAGTCTGTGAAATTTAAATGTTCGTGTAGTATGTAAACCCTTTACTTTTCTAGTGAGATTAATATTGTTCAGAAAATTGTCATAATTGTAGGAGCAGCTATTGAAAGCCTTTTCCATTTCCTCTGTGATGGACACTGTGCTATATGTGTTATATATTTTATAAACTGTTATTTAATCATCTAAGAGTCTGCAATGCTAGATATTATCTCTGTTTTCTTTATGAGAATGAGGTTCATAGAGGCTCTGCAAATCGCCCAAGGTCATTCAACTAGACTGGGAATGGCAGTTTACGCAGAAACACATTTCGTTACGTTTCCAATTACTCTTATTTGCAAACATTAACTTCAATGCTAAACTAATTTGTCTGTGACATAAATACTTCACTGTCTGAGAATGTCCTGAATTAATTCTTTTATTCTGGGCCGTGGGGTATTTGCATGTACGTTAGTGTTAATATTAGGTTATTAACTTGAGAGGACAGAACTGCTTCCTTAAACCTCTTTACAAAGTGCTAGGCTTTGTGTTCCCAGAGCCTGACACAGAGAATGCACTCAAGTTTATCCGACAAGTGAATGAATGAGTGAGCAAGTGTCACATGTAAATTAGGACCTTTCCTTTGGCTCATGAAACCACTTTTAATGTAGAAATAAGTTTGTGCATCACATATTCATTATACACAAATTCAAAAGTATCAGGGAAAGTGATCAAAAAGAATGTTGGATTTCACACAAAAGCTTTTGTAATACTGATGAAGTACACGGTTCTGTTCTCTCTCTTGGGGACAGTGGTGGGACCTATGGCTCACATCTCACTTTCTGTGTTGAGCACTGAAGATTTCAAAATTCCTTTGGGAGCAGTTGCGAAGGACATCTTGGGGAACGGGCTGGGGTTTCTCTACCTGTTCCTAATGCTTTTGCTATAGCTATTCTTTGAGGGTTAGTTAACGTTTTAAGCTACAGTAGCCAATTTCCTTTACTGTTCTTAACTCCCTTAATATTTATGTTCATGTTTCACTCCCCTTCCCGTGCTATACCTTTCTAAATGTAAAATTGTAGAGGGTGAGGACACCACATAAAGAAGCTTATTCTTAAATGAAGCCTTGGATTTTCTTTTACAGATGCCCATGGGGAGGTCTGGACTGGTGTATCAGGATTATATCTGCGTGTGTGATGGTTAATTTTATGTGTCAACTTGACTGGGCTGCAAGGTGCCCAGATATTTGGTCAAAAACTTTATTCTGAGTGTACCTGTGTGTGTTTGGATGAGATTAGTATTGATCGGTAGACTGAGTAAAGCAGATTGCTCTACTTAATGTGGGTGGCCCTTATTTCATCACTTGAAGGCCTGAATAGAACAAAAAGGCTGACCTTTCCATGAATATGGAGAACTTCTCCTGCCTGACTACTTGAGTGGGGACATCAGTCTTTTCCTGCTTTTGGTCTTGAATTGAAACATTGGCTCTTAGGGCTCAAGGCTATTGGACTGGAGTTCACACTACTGGCTCTCCTTAGTCTCCAGCTTGCTGACTGCATATCTGGTGATATCTCAGTCTCCATAATCATGGGAGCCAATTCCTATAATAAATCTGTCCATCTTGCTTTATCTATCTATCATCTATCTATCCATCTATCTACATCTCTCTATATGTATGTATATGCATCCTGTTGGTTCTGTTTGTCTGGAGAACCATACTAATGCAGCTTGTAATGAAAAAAAAAACAAAAACCTGTAAAACTTAAATAACTAAGAGATCTATTTTTCTCACGTAGAAATAGTCTGGAGTTGGCAATACTGGATTGACATGGAAATCCACTGATCAAATATGTAGAATCCCCCTGTGATCCTTCCTTGCCTTTCTGTGTGGCTTTGTCCTCATGCTCACAAGGCTGCTGTTGCACATCCAGGAGTTTCATCTGCATTCCAGGCAGGAAGGCGATGGCGGGACAAAAGCCAAAGTGGCTTGTAGGTGCCCTTGTGTGGCAGCGTGGCTAATGCCTTATTGGCCAGAGTCATGCCACATGGACACCCCGGCTTCTGAGGATCGGGGAAGTAAACTATTAGCATTAGCTCAGCAGATTACTGCCACAAGTACATTTTGGGTTCTGTTAAGCAGATATTGTTAGGAAGATTTTGTTAGCTAGAAATTGGGTAGGGCAGTAGTAATAGTCTCCGCAAATTGTTAGATAACTGTCAAAATCAAAAGCTAGATTTCAGTACTTCACGGGCTTTGGAGATTATGAGGATTCACAATTAATTTGAAGTTAACTGTTATACGCAAGTTTCTCTAAGCCCAGTGCATCAAAAAATGATTTCACTTAATGATGCAAGATACTCACATTTACTGTGCGTCTACCAAATGCCCTGCACACTGCCATTGCTTTCTGTGTGTTCTCTTTTGATTCTATGGTCTGAATTTTACAAATAGAGCAAATGAGCCTCAGAGAGACTTTCTACATAAGTTGTTTAAATTGTGCAGCAAGCAAGTAGGAGAATCAAATTAGAACTCAGGTCCATCTTACCCTTACAAAATCCTTATGAAACTTTTGTTCTTATAAGAAAGAACGTCTATTTTATACGTGATAACATATTTACTTTTAATTTGGTTGCTTAGCCCAGGGTTTTGCAATTAGTAAGCTCTCAGTAAGTATCTGTTGATCATAGCAATTTTTCCAGTGGCAGCCACTGAAATTGAAAGACGTTTCCCAGGGTCCTCTTGAAGTACCAGTGTAGGAGAGCCAGCTCATATCCGAAGCCAGACAATAATCTCATCAGTGAAATTAGAGGGTCTTCATTTTCTTGTTTTTAATAATTTTTAGGAGTTTATTTGGGCCAAACTGGTGACATATGCAGGGGAGCAAGATCTCAAATGTTTGAATGTCCTCAGTTTTAAGGACATTCAACAAATATTTCTTGAGCATTAGTTATGAGCCAGGACTCTCCTAAGTCTCTCTTTCTTTTACAGTTATTTTTTTCTGTGTGTTACATTCTGGAAAAGTGTCTTCTACTCTCTCTTCTAGTTCACATACTCTCTTTTTATGTGATCTGTTGCCCAGTCTATACATTAAATTTTAAATTTTCGTTATTGTATTTTTTATTTATGCAAGTTCAGTTTGGTTCTTTACCAAATCTTCTGTAGGACTTTTTATAATTTCCTGGGCCCTTCATTTGTTTTCAAATTTATCTTTTATTTCGTTAAACATAGAAACATAGCTTTTTTTATCCATGTCTGATAATTACAGTATTTGAAATATTTCTGTGTCTGTTATTTCTGTTGGTTCTCATTTATGGTATATTATTTCCTATGTACTTGTTGTTTGTGTGTTGCTCACTGCCTGTAAACAACTGTTTGTGTGTGTGTGTGTGTGTGTGTGTGTGTGTATGGAGGGGGGCTGTGGTTCCTGAGGATTGAAGAACTATTTTAAGTTAAAATCATAGTTTATAGTTTTTGGATCACTTAGATGCTCCAAAATTGGAGCTGTAAATCCTTGAGAGAGCCTATCCATGGTTTATATCCTCTCAGGGACAATTCTCTTTGTTTCCTCCTTCCTTTCTTTTCTCCTGCTCTACTCAATGCCAAGAGACATTTCTCGAAACTACTAGGGTGGAAAAAAGGGGGTAGATATACTCCTGGTTTATCCTTTCCCTGATTCTGTAGGCTTGAGACCTCAGCTTAATGCATCTGGCAGGTGGTTTACAAGACACACAACACTGAATGGGCCCCGTGCTATAACTTTTGTTTCCTCATCCCACCAGGCCATAAAAACACAGCTAAGTTTCCGATTTGCAAATGGCTCCAGAGCTAAAGCAACTATCAAGTTTTCTACTTACCTTTTTCACTCCAGTACTTATTTAGTATTTCCTTTCTACTTTGTCAGCTCTTTGATGCTGTTAAAAGGATTGAAATTGTTTAATGCAGCAGTTTTGTTTCTTTTCATGGAAGAGATAGTCAAATAATCTGGTCTGTCATTGCCACTTCATCAATTATTTAATGAATCATCTTTAATAACTTTTCCTTTTTAATCAGAAAAAAACACTAAGAATTCAAAATTTTCTTTAATGTATACCCTATTCTCTTTCTTTGTCTTTTATACTTCGAGATAAATTTCTAACTTCTTGGGAGACAACCAAGCTGGCACAGTAGGCAAATGCCACATTTACCTTGTCTCACAATCACATCAGAATTACAACTAATCTACCAAACAACCATTATTGAGAATCTCCTAAAATCATGCTGATCTGAAGCCTTTCAACTAAGGATGTGCAGAAGAAGCCACCTCCAGACTGGTAGGAGGGGCAGAGACAGGGAATGGGCTCGTCCCACATCCATGTGTGACCATTAAAGACCAGGAGGTCTATTTCGGTGGTGGGGGTCCCCCCACCCACTAAAGGAGTAAGAGATACCAGCAACACCCAGCCCAGTGTTCCAGTGCCTGGGAGAGAAGTCCCCATAACTTCTGGTTGTGAAAAGCAGAGATTGTGACTGATTGAGACTGAGTGCGGTTGCACTCCCAGGTTCTCCTCTTAAAGGGACTGCACACGGACTTACCCACCAATAGAATCATTCGCTCTGAGCTCCAGCACTGGGACAGGAGCTGGAGAGGCAGCAGGGACAAATGATGGGGTATTGAGTTGTCTATCTTGGAGAGGCGACTTTCTCCTGGACAGAGGGGCTGGTAAAGGCCATTGTTTATTTGTTGAGCTTGGCATGGGAATACAGGTGGTCGCCATTTTTGAGTCTCCGCCATTAGTTTACCACGTCTTGGCAATTCGTGCCCCACCCAACTTTCAGGCACACCCAGGCTGCTTTCCGTGGCTTTTTTATGGAGACTGCTTGCCTTGGCTCAAGCTTCACTTTCCTAGAATCTTTCAAAGATTTGCAGAACCCAGACAAGCAGCATCTGGCTTGAGTGTGTCCTGTAACTCTAGCCCTAAGCCGGCACTAGTGGCATCTGCCCTTGGTTTGCAGCTTGGCCTCTCAAGGCACTTCCAAGCACAACATGGGCGGCAGCCATCTGTGGATTTCTTTCTGGTTCCTGCTAGGTGGCCCTGGTGGGGCACAGGCTGTGGCTGAAATAGACCTACAGTGGATACCCTCCAAGGTGGTCCTGGGGCTGGTGACCCCAGTGGTCAGCTTCAAAAACAGTAGGAGCATCACCTAGCCATCTCCAAGTATGACACACCCAAGGGGCAGATTGGGCAGGCACCAGAGTCATGCTGAAGCAGATCCTGCTCTGTAGGATCAGCCCCTGCACAACAACTTTCCCACTGTATTCAAGGCCAGTCCTCACAACCAGTGAGCCCAAGGATCAGTCACTCACATTGATGTACAATTATCAACCAAGGCTAAACTGCAATAGGAGGGCACACACAACCCACAAAAGGGACACACCTGGAGCGTGTGGCTCAGGTGACCAGGGAGACTGTGTCACTGGGCCCCACAGGACACCTACTACATAAGGCCACTCTACTAAGACCGGAAGACATAGCAGCCCTAACTAATACATAGAAACAAACACAGGGAGGCAGCCAGAATGGGGAGACAAAGAAACATGTCCCAAATGAAAGACCAGAACAAAGCTCCAGAAAAAGAACTAAGCGAAACGGAGATAAGCAATCTATCGGATGCAGAGTTCCAAACACTAGTTATAAAAATGCTCAATGATCTCATAAAAATGGAGATGGAAACCATAAAAAAGAACGAGTCAGAAATAAAGGATACAATAATGGAAATGAAGAATATATTACAGGGAATCAATAGAAGATTAAATGAAGCAGAGGATCCAACCAGTGATGTAGAAGATAAGGTAGCAGAAAACACCCAACCAGAACAGCAGAAAGAAAAAAGAATCCAAAAAATTGAGGCAAGTTTAAGGGGCTTCCGGGACTATATCAAGTGTACCAACATTCCCATTATAGGGGTACCAGCAGGAGAAGAGAGAGAGAGCAAGGAATTGAAAACCTATTTGTAGAAATGACACAAAACTTCCCTAACCTGGTGAAGGAAATGGACATAGAAGCCCGGGAAACACAAAGAATCCCAAATGAGAAAAACCCAAAGAGGCCCACACCAAGACACATCATAATTAAAACACCAAAAATTAAATACAAAGAGGGAATCTTAAAAGCAGTAAGACAAAAGCAGTTAGTTGCCTACAAGGGAGCTCCCAGGACTGTCAGCTGATTTCTCAAGAAACTTTGCAGGTCAAGAAGGAAGTGGCGGGAAATATTCCAAGTGATGAAAAGCAATGACATACAACCAAGATTGCTCTACCCAGCAAGGCTATCATTTAGAATTGAAGGACAGATAAAGAGGTTCTCAGACAAGAAAAAGCTGAAGGAGTGTATCACCACCAAACCAGTATTACAAGGACTCTTAGAGGGACTTCTTTAAGACGGGAGGGGGTTTAAGTACAGGTGAAAGGGGAAGGGATTAAAAAGTCAAATTGGGTGTTATACAGTCATGGGGATGTAGGGTATAGCATAAGGGATACAGTCAATAATATTGTAATAACTAGGTATGGTGCCAGATAGGTACTAGATCTATCGGAGGGATAGATGGGAATGGGGTTGGGGGCAGAGTGAAAAAAGTGAAGGCATTAAGAAATATAAATTGATAGTACAGTATGGAGAATATAATCAACATGTTGTAAAGATCATGTAAGGTGCCAGCTGGGCACTGGACTCGTTAGTGGGATCAATGTCATAAACGGTGTAGATGCCTGACCAGTGCACTATACACCTGAAGAGCTGAAGTAGAATAATATTGAGTGTCAATTATAACTAAATATATAGGTATATATAGTCATGAGACATGGAGTACAACATAGGGAAGATGGTCGATGGTATTGTAACAGCTATATAAGATGTCAGAGGGGTAGTAGCTTGGGGGTTGTGTTATCACTTTATGGGGGGTTTAAGTGTCTAACTCTTGCCTTGTTTTGTACATCTGAAACTAATTAAAAAATTTTTTTAACTTCTTGGAATCCATATTTTTTTCCAATGTTACCATCAACTTCAGAGTGCTAACGGGAAATGAAGTAAGCATATGGTAAGCATTGCAATGAAATTTGGGCCTTTACTCTTGTCTATACCAGATGTGGGATTGCATACATAATCACCATTTTTCTATAAAATCCTCCAAATTGACTAATTTACTTAACTTATTTAACATGTTTCCATTAAAAAAAGTGATCTAAGCTGTATTAATCTGGTAGAATAACCAGAGATATCCATAAAGAGGTAAATTGGGCAGGGAAGTATGAGCCATCCACTTCCTTAATATGAATGCAATTCCAGATTGCATAGATTTTGCAGGTCTTACAACAAACTTCCTTCATTTTAGCTTTTCATTAACCTTTATCTGTATTTTTTCATGCTGCATGAAATACACTTAGGACCTCTGTTTTGTTATTATGGGACTGTTACATAAGATATGTTATCTGTTTAATGAATTGTTTAAGATTGACTTCCTTCCTCTCTATTATAAATGTCTTTTTTTTTTTTGTTTTTTAAAAAATTCTCTGTGGTTCTATTTAGACATTTTATGTTTATTATTCATCTGACACATACTTAATTTACATTTTTTTTCTAAATGGAGATAGCTTTGCTTTTACTTTCTCATTACTTGTGTATATACCCCTGTAAAAATATAGAAAACCAAAGCACTTCTTTCATATCATTTTCCAGAGAAATCAACTATTACTCTATTCAGAGTTTTGGTAAATACTATTCCAAATTCTCTTTATCTGTCTCTATACATCTTTCTGTGTGCAATATATACAAGGTCTGACAATTAAGTTCACAAACTCATCCTAGAAAAAGCACTACATACCTCATTGCTGAATATCACTATGGTCACCTTTGAAGTACTCCCCTTGGGAAGCTATGCACTGATGCCAGTGCCTAGTCCACCCTTCCAAGCAATTTTGGAACTTTTTCTGGACTGATCATCAGAGCTGTCGTCCTATTACCCTTTTTGTCCTGAATGCCATCAAAATGTCTTTCTTTCAATATTTCCTGTATCTTTGGGTAAAGGAAGAAGTCATTGGGGGCCAGATCAGGTGAGTAGGGAGGGTCTTCCAATACAGTTATTTGTTTACAGGCTAAAAACTCCCTTACAGACAGTGCCATGTGAGCTGGTGCATTGTTGTGATGCAAGAGCAATGAATTGTTGATGAAAAGTTCAGGTCGTTTTCATCTAAATTTTTTTTTTTTTAAGATTTTATTGGGGAAGGGGAACAGGACTTTATTGGGGAACAGTGTGTACATCCACGATTTTTTTTTCCAAGTCACGTTGTTGTCCTTTCAATCATAGTTGTGGAGGGCACAGTTTAGCTCCAGGTCTAGTTGCCCGTTGTTAGTTTCAGGGGGTGCAGCCCTCCATCCCTTGCGGGGAGTTGAACCAGCAACCTTGTGGTTGAGAGGATGCGCTCCAACCAACTGAGCCATCTGGGAGCTCAGTGGCAGCTCAGCTCAAGGTGCCATGTTCAATCTTAGTTGCAGGAGGCAGAGCCCAACATCCCTTGTGGGAGTCGAGGAGTTTAACCAGCAACCTTGTGGTTGAGAGCCCACTGGCCCCCTCATCTAATTTTTTCACATAGTCTTTTCAGCACTTCCAAATAATAAACTTGGTTAACTGTCCAGTGGGTACAAATTCATAATAAATAATCCCTCTGATATCAAAACAGGTTAGCAACATCGTTTTGACTCTTGATTTGGACTGATGGAACATTTTTGGTCATGGAGAATTGGCTGACTTCCATTGTGCACTTTGATTCTTTGTTTCAGGGTCGTATTGGTATTCCCATGTTTCACCACCAGTGGTAACGTGGCCCAAAACATCATCTTGCTTCTCCAAAAGGTCTTGGCAAACTTTGACTTTCCTTTGCTTTTGTTCATCAGTGAGCTGCTTTGGGACCATTTTTGCACATACCTTTCTCATGCCAAGATTTTCAACTAAGATTTTCCTGTTTCCCTATCGATTTTATTTGGTCTGCTACGCTTCTTACAGTCAGCTGATGCTTTTGATGCACAATTCGATGAATTTTTGCAATGTTTTTGTCAGTTCTGCTTGTTACTGGCTGCCCTGACCTCTCTTCATCAGTGACATTCCCCTTAGTGACGTTCTCTCCCCTCAGAAAAATGTTTAATCCATTTGCACACTGCCATTTTCTTCATTGCATTATCCCCATAAACTTGGACTAACATGTCCCTGATTTCACTTCCACTCTTGCCAAGTTTAACAAGAAATTTAATGTTTGTTCATTGCTCTAATTCAAGCTCAGACGACACACAATAACACTCAACAACAATAAGTCATACCACTCAGGAAGACACCACCACACGTTGACACAAACACAGCTGTGAGACACTGATATACCATGGTTATTAATCCTTACCAAGCTGTCCGTACAGTGCTGCCAATGTAAGCGCACAGTGGCAAGTTCACAAACTTAATTGTCAGACCTCGTGTGTGTGTATGTGTGTGTGTGTGTGTGTGTGTATGTGTGTGTGTACACAGAGGTTACCAAAAAATGCATACATATTTTAAGAAAGGAAAAACTGTATTATTGTATTAAAATTGTAATACTCAATATATACTGATAAAAAGATGAATAAAAGTTATGTGTATACATTTTTTTGGCACCGTGGAATAGGTATATCTCATATACACGCATGCTGTATATATATATATATACACACACATATACATATGTATATATATGTATATGTACTGCATATATATATGAAGTCTGTATATGTGTATGGGAATACACACATATATACTTATAAAACTGTAACCACACTATATGACTATATGAAGGTATGAGAAAAACAAATTGTTCTTTATAATAAAACACATGTAGCCACATCTGTCTCTAAGGGATGGCAACATTTCTTTCTAGATCAGATAACCTTTTCTTAGTAAAGTACAATAACAGGTCATTTATCAACAAAATGATGGCCTGTGTACAGGTCCTTATGGTAGAAAATTGAAACAAAGAGAACTAAATTCTGTTCATAATAAAATATGAATCTGAGAGCTCTCAGGGGCCACTGTAGGAAGCGGTAGAAGAGGCTCTGGAGGACAAAGAGCTAGCAAGCAAATTAGCTAGAGACAAACTAAAAGACAGTGCAAGTGTTGAGGGTTTTAAAAAACAAAATAGAACATCATGGCCCAAGTCCAGTCTTTAGTCAATCTCTGTGAAAGTGCTGTGAGTACTTTCTTCACCACTGCCCCATCACACTTTTCTAAACCATCTGTAGAGCTCATATATTACCTCTTGTCTGGGGTACTCTGTGCCGTGAGGTCTCTAGGGTTGTGTCAAATGTGGCCTCACATTTTCCAGAAAAGAACAAGTGAGGAAGGGATGCAGCGCACTGTTGGAGAATTTAGCTTGAGATAGAAATTGGAGCTAGAGTTGCTGAGAAAATATGTCAGCCGGGACTTGAACTCAGATCCTTGTTCGTAACCGCTAGAATCCTGAGCATGGTAGACTTCATCCTTCCCACAGACACTCCCCATTGCCCTTAACTATCTATAGCCCAGTACCAATTTTATTTCCCAACTAGTATTGCATCCCTGGTCATTTAGGGATTTCTCAGCTCCATGTGTTAGTACTTCCTCAACTCATACCTATTCTAAAATTCCCCAATGCAGGCCGGATGGACTGTTAACAAATGCCATCTTTTTCTTTCACATCTCCTAAGGTCGGACCTATGAGTCATTCTTATCATCATTCAAAATGCAGCATTTGAGAAGATGTGTTGATGGTAGCCTCAAATGTTAGAATTGGATCTTTCTAAAATTGGCTAAAGTGCCCAGTACACTCTAAGATCTAAAAAATAGTTACTTCTTTTTTCACACAGTATTGATCCAACAAGCTATTACCAAGGTCAGGGTGATTGATAGATGGAGTTGAAGAAACAGTGAAAAAGATATATTTGGTGCTATTATAGCCCAGATTCCCTGTTCCACCCTCTCAGCCAGTAGACTACCCTTCCCTATCCACTCCTGATAAGAGACTGGATATTTATTTTATGGAGAAATTGAATTGAGAACTGGCTTATTGTGTCATCTTCCTGTAGTGCTACTCTTCCTACACACAGAGATTCCAATTTGCCCTTTTAGTGTCTCACATTTTTAGTAAGAACAGCAAAGGATCACCACACATTTAAGGAAAGCCTTCAAATTGACAGAGGCATTTTCATCTTCCTGGAAGAAATAGAGACAAAGCTTTAAAAACCATAACAATAGCAGAGGCAATAACTGCCAGCAATCAATATCCTCAGAGACATTAAAAGATATTTCATCCATGATATGAGGACAAGAAGCTATTGAAAAAGGAAAATCTAAGAAAGAGAAAAGACTTTGGGAAATTAAATGCTGAAGTGAAATGGAAACAAAAGCTGAAATTAAAAGTTTCACAGAAGGCTCAGGCAAGGGAAGTAAGAGAAAAAATAAACATGTAGGATTACATCAAACTAAAAAGTTTTTTCACAGCAAAGGAAACCATCAATAAAACAAAAAGGGATCAAAAGGGTATCCTACTGAATGGGAGAAGATATTTGCCAATGATATATCTGATAAGAGGTTAATATCTAAAATTTATAAAAAACTCACTCAATTCCAAAAAAGCAAACAATCCAATTAAAAAATAGGCTGAGGTCATGAAGAGATATTTTTCTAAAAAGGACATACAGATGGCAAATAGACACATGAAAAAATGTTCAACCTCACTAATCATCAGAGAAATGCAAATAAAAACCACGATGAGATACCACCTCACCCCAGTCAAAATGGCTGTCATCAATAAATCAACAAACAACAAGTGTGGGTGAGGATGTGGAGATAAAGGGAACCCTTGTGCACTGTTGGTGGGATTGCAGATTTTTGCAGCCTCTATGGAAAACAGTATGGAGGCATCTCAAAAATCTGAAAATGGAATTACCTTGTGACCCAGCAATTCCACTCCTAGGTATCTATCCAGAGAAATCCAAAACTCTAATTCAAAAAAATTTATGCACTCCTATGTCTACTGCAGCACTATACACAATAGCCAACATATGGAAATAAACAAAATGCCCATCGATAGATGAATGGATTAAGAGACTGTGATACATTTACACAATGGAGTGTTACACAGCCATAAAGAAGAATGAAATCTTACCATTTGCAATGATATGGATAGAGCTAGAGAACGTTATGCTAAGTGAAATAAGTCAGACAGAGAAAGACAAATACCATATGACCTCACTTATATGTGGAATCTAAAGAAAAGAATAAATGAACAAACTAATCAGAAACAGCTTCAGACATATAGAGGAAAAACTGAGGGTTGCTAGATGAGAGGGGGGTGGGGGTGAGGGAGAAGGTGAGGGGATTAGAAAGCACAGTCAGTAACCACAAAATGGCCATAGGGATGTGAAAGACAGTTTGGGAAATATAATCAATACGTTGTAAAGATTTTGTAGGGTGTCCGATGAACACTTGTCTTTTTAGGGAGACCACGTCAGGGAAGATGTAGATGCCTAATCACTGCACTGTACACCTGAAGCTGAAGCTGAACAATAATGAATGTCAACTATAATTATATATATATATATATATATATATATATATATATATATATATATATATATATATATATATATTTACAAGAAGTGGAGTACAGCATTAGGCATAGAGATAGTGGAAATGTAATGGCTGTGCATGATGTCAGAGGGATAGCAGATTGGGGGAGAGGGGTTATCACTTTGTGAGGGATGTAAATGTTAAATGTCTAACTATTACATTGTTTTGTACACCTGAAACTAATAAAAGAAATAAAAATTAAAAAAAGAAGTTTCAGGGGCCGGTCCGGTGGCTCAGGCGGTTAGAGCTCCATGCTCCTAACTCCGAAGGCTGCCGGTTCGATTCCCACATGGGCCAGTGGGCTCTCAACCACAAGGTTGCCAGTTCAACTCCTCGAGTCCTGCAAGGGATGGTGGGCTCTGCCCCCTGCAATTAACATTGAACACGGCACCTTGAGCTGAGCTGCCCTGAGCTCCCAGATGGCTCAGTTGGTTGGAGCACATCCTCTCAACCACAAGGTTGCCGGTTCGACTCCCGCAAGGGATGGTGGGCTGTGCCCCCTGCAACTAGCAACAGCAACTGGACCTGGAGCTGAGCTGTGCCCTCCACAACTAAGACTGAAAGAACAACAACTTGAAGCTGAACAGCACCCTCCACAACTGAGATTGAAAGGACAACAACTTGACTTGGAAAAAAGGCCTGGAAGTACACACTGTTCCCCAATTAAAAAAAAAGAAAAGAAAAGAAAAGAAAAAAACTTACATATCTGTTTAAAAAAAAAAAAAAGTTTCATAGAAGGGCATAACAGAAAAAAAAAAAGGAAAGAAATGGACAGATAAAAGTTGAGAAAATTAAAGGATGATTCCTGGAGGTCCAGGGTACAAATATCAATTCCAGACAGCAAAACTAGAGAAAAGAGAGGGAAGGAAAACATCAGTTAATTAAGGAAAATATCCGGAAGTACAGGTGGTAAGTTCCAGAATGAAAGCAACCCATGATCACTGTTGTGGTTTAAATAATGCCCCCCTCCCCAATTTATGCTCACCTGGAACATCAGAGTGTGACCTTATTTGGAAATACAGCATTGGAAGATGCAAGCTAAGATGAAGCCATACTGGGTTAGAGTGTGGTCCTAAATCTAATGACTGGAGTTGTAAGAAGGCCACGCAGAGACACAGAGGAGACACATAGGGAAGAGGGCCATATGACAACAGAGACAGATTTCAGTGATAACTGCTGTAAGTCAAGGAATGGCAAGGATTTCTAGCAACCACCAAAAGGTAGAAGTAAGGCGTGGAACAGATTCTCCCTCAAAGTCTCCAGAAGGAACCAAACTGTTTTGATACCTTCATTTTGGACTTCTAGCCTCCAGAAATGTGAGAGACTAAATTTCTGATGTTTAAGCCACCCAACTTATGGTAGTTTGTTACAGCAGCCCTAGGAAATTTATACAAATTTCCAGCCCTGTGGATGAGATTAGACACACATAAAAACAAAACAAAACAAAACACCATCCTGATGTTTTAAGACCCAAAGATTAAAGAGTGAGCTCTAAAGACTTCAAAAGGGATGGGGGAAAGTCACATGTAGAGTATTAGGAGTCAGGATGGCATCAGATTTCTCATCATCAGCAGCCCTGGAAACTAGAAGCAATGCAGTAACAAAATTCTGAGTGAAAATAATTTTCAAGCTAAAATTCTACTCAGTCTCTTAAATAAAAATAGACAAATGACACTGTCATACTTGCAAGGACTCAAAATATTTACTTTCAGGGTTGCCTTCCCTAGGAAGATTCTAGAGGGTGTGCTCTTATAAACAACTGGATAAACAACAACAACAAAAGCAAACATGGAATTCAGGAATAGGCACTCCAACACAGGATAATTGGAAAGCAAAAGACCCAGAATGGCAGTTGAATAGCAGACCTAGAAAGGAAGGTGCAGGATGGAGGAAAGTGAGTGGAAACCTCCAGGAGGAAGGTGTTTGAGGGAGAAAAATATGGGACTGGTGTGTTTGAATAAATGGAAAATATTATTCAGAGGTATGTGGCAGAGATGTTGGAGCATTTAGGAAATATTAAGAACTGGTTAACTGGTTCGAGAACTTCTGAACACTGAGGGAAAATGGCCTGTTCTGGAATCGCTGAGAAATGGTACAATGATCTAAAATCAACTAGACTTGACTTTGAGTGATTTAAGAGTTTTTCCATGATAGTTTTTAAAACAGACAATTTTTTTCCTTACTTTCAACTAAGAAACTCACCCCATGTGAGAAGACTCTGACGACAGACACTAGGCTTGCCAAATTTAGCAAAAACAAGCAAGTAAGCAACAGCAAACAAGCAAAAAACAAAACAAAACAAAAAAACAAATCAGGATGACCGGTTATGTGTAAATTTCAGATAAACAATACCTTTTTTAGAATAAGTAGTCTTAAATACTGCATGAGACATACTTATACTAAAATATTGTTCATTTTTTATCTGAAACTCAAATTTAATTGAGCATCCTGTATTTTATGTGGCAACCGTCATAGAAGCTCAATAGATAATTGTTGGACCTCCTTTTTCTTCATAAGCCATTATGATCTGTCATCTAAGAATTATCAAAACCTGTTTGCAATCTATCTCTATTTTCAAGTTCTATCAGCTTTGGGGATTAATGAGTTCCATAAGGTGACTAACCCCCATCAACTCCACTAGAATGTCTATCTGTGCTGCTCTGTCATAAATTTATCTGTAACTTGACAATGCCCAAACCAATGATTTGGATGTAAAACTTTATGGACAAAGCCAGGTCCAAGTCATGGTAAACAAGTCTGATAGCGTTTGTAAAACTTCGGTGGGTGAAGAAAGGATATAGGAACTGAAACATCGTATCTGAATCAGGTGGCATGGACTTGGTAGAGGGTGATGACCTTGTCTAAAGATTGTCAAACATAAAGTTGCTCTTGTCCTCCCTTTGAACTCAGGCTCAACATCTTAATAGTCATGGCTGTCACCAATCAAGCTTTTATCCCATGTCAGTCCATTTCTTGTTAGAATTGTTCCCCGGGACCTCTTTCACCTTTAATATAATTGCGGAGTAATTCATTCTTCTCCATTGGCAATTAGATGGTCAGGGTTGGTATGCCCAGTTTTCAAATCCTTTCCAGAATTCAACTCTTCAAACAGCCTGGAGAAATCAAAGAAGCCATAAAGAGGTCAATTGCATGACTATGTTTTTCAATTATTTCCAGCATGGTAAAGATTCTATCCGTAATGGACCTATGAGATTAAATCTCTAACGTTATAATGTGTTTTCTGGTCATCAAAGAACCTTTTTCTGAGATTAAGTGTGTCCTAGTAGAATTTTTTCCCTAGCCTATGCTGCTCTTTTTCCCTCCTTCCTCACATTTTAAAAACACATTGTCATTTTCTTCTTACAATTGTCATCTTTTTTATTTCCCATATCTATCCAAAATGTCAATAAGCTTCTCTGTCCCAAGATTATTGGCTTCTAAACATTTTGTAGATTCAGCAATTTTATTACTTTAATTTTTTTCAGTTTAGTGTGTTTCAATCACTTTATTCTTTTTCTGATAGTTCACCTCAAACTGTAAGAACCAAAATGGTTTGTGTTTGGTCTGTGTGTGTGTGTGTGTGTGTTTCTAAAATAATGGATTTGTCAGTGGAGGACAGATACTAGAGTAAGTTGTTGGGTTTTGTTTAAATATTCTGTTGGCAGATCTGAAGGACAATGACATGTTTTGGAAAGCAGACAAGACTAGAGAATATAAATACAGGCACTGCACTCAGTGTGTGTGTGTGTGTGTGTGTGAGAGAGAGAGAGAGAGAGAGAGAGAGAGATAGGGACAGAGAGACAGAGAGAGAGAGATAGGGACAGAGAGACAGAGAGAGAGACAGAGAGAGACAGAGAGATTCTGAACTGAAAATAATAATTTTGTAGTGTAAAGAGCCATACAGATCCAATTTTGAATCCCAGTTTTATGATTTTCTGTCTATATAATCAAGACTACATCACTTTTAGCTCTTCTGATCCCCAATTTCAAAATAGTGAAATAGTGTCTCCCATGTAAAATTGGTTCAAATGAGATGAGGGTAAAGTGTGCATTGCAGCGTTTTCTACAAATTTGTTACAAAATAAAATACAGCTTTTAGAAAGCACTTCCACACAAAATACCTTGTTTTTGGTCAGCCCCATGCCCACCATTCAGGCTTGTGGTTGTTGGCAGAAAAGATCTCAGCCTTAGCAAGGGTGAGTTTCTTCCTGCCTCAAGGGCTTATGGCTGGACAAACAGGGCTAGAACTCAGGAACTGTGAGGCTCTTTGCTCTTTCTAAGACACCACACCGCCTCATGACTTCAGTGGTAAAGAGATGAAAAAAAACCCATCTGCTTTCTTTGAATTAATTTTAAAAAGTCCTCTGAATTGTGATTTCATTTGATCATTGGAGAACAAGGTTCATTTTTTAAAAAGTCTGTCTTGTCCGTTTGAAACCTTTTCCTCTGTTAGAATATATTGCTGTGGTCTCTCTGGCCCCACAAAGAAGGGAAAATCCTCGTAGTCACAAAACATCACATTTGAAAAAAAAATAAAAATAAATGATTCATTCTATGTTAAATGTTGATGATCGTGATATCTATGGTTTGGAATAGTGAGAAAAGTTGTTACTACCTACTGAGAGCAAGAAGTGGTATCCTGAATTACCATGAAAGAAAACATTGGGCAGTGTGGTCACATGGTGAGGGAAGTAAGGTTAGAAGTGTGTGGGGCAGTGACAATATACTCTGGTTGAATTGCCAAGTGTTTTTTTTTTGTTTTTTTTTTTTTGGTTAGGTGCCCTTTAACGGACTTCATCCAGATGAAGCTATGTTTCTCTTATCTGCCTCTCTAAGGCCTTATATAAACAAGGTTAAGTGGTTCCAATGGGCAGGTGTGCATTTGCCCAGGGGCTTCTCTGCAATTTTTATATCTCTGACCTAGAAGCTAGTAAATTATGGTAGCTCTTCTCAGTTATCATGAAAGTATTTCACTTTGAATGGATTTAACCTGTAAGTATGGAACAAACAACCATGCTTTATGGGTGCTTTCCTGTTGGGGAACTCACACAGTGGCAGAACTTATCGATTGCCTCAGAAAGACAAAGACATTTCTTTTTTCCAAATCAGAACCCAGATTTATTTGGATGGTAATGTGTCTGGGCCTGGGGATGCATCATGATTGGTTTAAGCTATAAATTTACCACTTATTCTTGTACTAGGGTAGCCATTGATACGGTTCTAGCCAATTAGGTATAAATGAAAGTCAGCTGAAGCATGTTAGAAAGCATTTAATGGCACCACCCTTCAGTCTTCCTGCACAGTAGATTTGATGCCAGAAGCTACAGCAGTCATCTTGTAACTATGCGGAGACAAGCATGAAGATAGAAAACCAAAACGTAACTGTCAGAATCAAAGCTAGCAACTATCTACATTTTTACTTCTTGTTTGAGTCAGGGAGAAATTGGTATTCTATTAATTTAAGGCAAAAGCACTTTTAAAACAAAAGATTTTTATTAAAAATATAGTTAGCATACAATATTATATTCATTGTAGCTGTACACAATATTTATTCAACATTTATATATATACCTAAAGAAGTGATCACCGTGATAAGTCCAGCAACCATCTGACACCTTACCACGCTATCACAATATTATTGACTATATTCCCTACACTGTACATTACATCCCCATGACTTACTTGTTTTATACCTGGAAATTTGAACCTCTTATTCCCCTTCACCTTTCCCCCCTTTAAAATTGTTCAATTACAGTTGACATTCAATATAATCTTATATTAGTTTAAGGTATACAGCATATGATTAGATATTTGCATAATTTAAGAAGTGACCCCTGTGACTAGGTCTAACACCCACTTGGCACTATACATAGTTATTACCATATTATTGACCATATTTTCTGTGCTTTACTTTACATCTCCATGACTATTTTGTAACTACCAATCTGTACTTCTTAATGCCTTCACCTTTTTTACCCTGTCCCCAGCCCCCCATCTATCATTCCAAAAAATCTAGTACCCATCTGACGCCATACACAGTTATTACAGTATTATTGACTATAATCCTTATGCTATATGCTACATCCTCATGACTACTTTGTAACAACCAATTTGTACTTCTTAATCCCTTCCTCCTTTTCACCCACCCCTCTCAACCTCCCTCCCATGTGGCAATCATCAAAATGTTCTCTGTATCTATGAGTTTGTTTCTGTTTTATTTGTTTGTTTATTTTGTTCTTTAGATGCCACATATAAGCAAAATCACATAGTATCTGTCTTTCACTGTCTCACACTCCACTCAACATGATATCCTCCAGGTCCATCCATGACACTGCAGATGGCAAGAACCCATTCCCTTCCCTGGTTGAGCAATATTCCATTGTACATAGGTACCACCTCCTCTTTATCCATTCATCCATTGACAGACACCCAGGCTGCCTCCACATCTTGGCCATTGTAAACAATGCTGCAATGAACTTATGGATGCACACGTCACTTCGAAGTAGTAGTTTGGGTTTCTTCAGATAAATACCAGGAAGTGGGATTACTGGGTCCTTCTTTGTCTCTTGTAGCCTTTGTTTTAAAGTGTATTTTTCTGGTATAAGTATTGCTAACCCAGTCTTTTGTTTGTTTGCTTGCTTTTTCATGAAATAAATTTTTCTATCCCTTTACTTCCAGTGTGTGTCTTTCAATCTGAAGTGAGTCTGTTGTAGGCAGCATATGTAAGGGTTTTGTTTTTTTATTCATTCAGCCACCCTATGTTTTTGATTAGAGAGTTTAATAGACTTACATTGAAAGTAATTGTTGATAGATATGTAGACATTGCCGTTATATTATTCATATTTTTTAATTTTTTTTTTCCATCTTAAAGTATTCTCTCTAACATTCCTCATAATACTGGTTTGCTAGTAACGAACTCCTTTCGATTTTTCTTGTCTGGGGAGCTGTCCTTTGATTCTAAATGATAGCCTTGCTAGGTGGAGTACCCTTGGTTTTATATCTTATTTTTCATCACATTGAATATTTTGTGCCAATCCCTTCTGGCCTGTGAAGTTTCTGTTGAGAAATCAGCTGACAATCTTATGGGAGCTCCCGTGCATGTAACTAACTGCTTTTCTCTTGCTGCTTTTAGGATTCTGTCTTTGTCTTTAAACTTTGCCGTTTTAATTATAATGTGTCTTGGTGTGAGCCTCTTTGGTTTCTTCTTGTTTAGGACTCTGTACACTTCCTGGGCTTGTATGTCTATCTCCTTCCCCAGGTTAGAAAACTTTTCAGTTATTTATTCTTCAAATAGATTTTCAATCCCTTGCTTTCTCTCGTCTCCTTCTGGTATTCCTATGATGGGAATGTTGTTATGCTTGATGTTATCCCAGAGGTCTCTTAAACTATCCTCATTTTGGGGGATTCTTTTTTCTTTTTGCTGTTCCAATTGGGTGTTTTCTGCTATCCTATGTTCCAAATTGCTGTTTCAATCTTCTGCTTCATCTAGTCTGCTGGTGATTCCTTCTAGTGCATTCTTCATTTCATTTATTGTATTCTTTATTTCTGACTTTTTTTTTTAATGGTTTCTATGTCCTTTCTTATGCTTGCTATCTCTTTGTTGAAGTTCTCACTGAGTTCCTTGAGCATCCTTATGCCCATTGTTTTGAACTCTGTCTCTGGGAGTTTACTTGCATCCATCTTGTTTAGTTCTTTTTCTGGAGTTTTCTCCTGTTCTTTCATTTGGACATATTTCTTTGTTTCTTCATTTTGGCTGCCTCTCTGTGTTTGTTTCCATGTATTAGATTGATCTGCTACACCTCCCAGTCTTGCTCGGTGGCCTTCTGTAGTAGGTGCCCTGTGGGCCCTGGCACAGTCTTCCTGGTTACCTGAGCCAGGTGCTCCAAGAGTGTCTCTTGTGTGTGTTGTGTGTGCCTCCTGTTGTAGTTGAGCCTTGGTTGCTATTGGCACTTCAGTGGTTGGGATTGACCCTCAGGCTGACTGGCTGTGGGGTTTGGCCATGCCCACAGTTTACAGCCTGCTGTGTGGGAGGCTTACCCCACTGAGTGGGATTTGCCCCAGTGGACTCTGGTGCTTTTAAGACCACCCTTTGGTCATGCTGCTTGTGGGGCTAGTTAGATGGTGCTCTGTTGTGGTCTGAAGTCAACCTCTAAGTATGTTGGTTTTGGGGCCTGTTGGGAAGGGCTCTGGTGCAGGCCCAAGTCTGCCACTGCCTGTGACTGGTCAGGTAGGAGCTACAATGTGATCCATGGTTGGTCTCTGCCTGTGTTGGACCTGGAGGCATGTGGGAGAAACCACGCTGTGAACTGAAGACAGCTGCCACCAATACTAGGTCTGGGGTAGCATTGTAAAAAGCCAGGAAACTCTGAGGCCTGCTGCCACCTGCCAGCTTCTGTAAGGTTCAGCTGCTGATAAAGCCTTTAGCTGCATGAAATTTGGATGAGGTAGAGTCTCAGTGAGTCAGCAGGGAGGAACAATGGCGCTCACCAGGCCAATCAGATTCAGATCTGGCCTGTGGGGGTGGGCTTAACACAGGGAAGATGGTGCCCACCTGCCAGCTGCACAAAAGAAGGCCCCACACAGAAAAAATGGGGACCATCTCTCCAGTCCTTGCCCCAAATTTACACAACTCAGTCTCTCCCCATGTGTTTTTTTTTTTTTTAAAGATTTTATTGGGGAAGGGGCACAGAACTTTATTGGGGAAGAGTGTGTACTTCCAGGACTTTTTTTTTTTTTTTTCCAAGTTAAGTTGTTGTCCTTTCAGTCTTAGTTGTGGAGGGCACAGCTCAGACTGGACCTGGAGCTGAGCTGCGTCTCCCCATATGTCTTTGAGGCCCCTGAGTCAGCATTCCTCCGCTGGAGCCCAGGGTAAGTGCCTGCATGGGCCCTTTAAAAGACCGTCTGGGTTTCTTGCAGCTTTCCATTTCACCTAGACAGTTGAAATCCCACTGTTTTTCACAGCCATAATTTTGGGGGGCTCCTCTTCCTGGCACTAGTACTCTGGGCTGGGGAGGCTAGTATGGGGGCCTGAGGTCCCTCGTTCCTTCTGTGGCCAAGATATCTCTCCTAATTTTCAACCACCACATGTGTGTGTGGGCCCAGCCTGTTTTGTGCCTTCATCCCTTCTACCAGTCTTGAAATGGTTTCTTCTTTATATCCTTAGTTATCAAACTTCTGTTCAGCCAGACTTCAGGTGGTTCTCCAGGTTGATTGTTCTGTAATTTAGTTGCAATTTTGATGTGTGGTGAGGCAAGCATAGCATTTATCTACTGTGCCATCTTGGATCTCCTCAACCCAAAAGCAATGTTGACAGCCCTGTTTGGTTATCACCAGTAGAGTAGACTTTGAATCTTCTTTTGCCTTTATTCCCTCATATAATCCTAGTTTTTTAATTCCTGCTTTGGATAAATCTTTAAAACTTTAGTTCATCCTTACCATGGTATGTGTGAAGCAGCACAATGAAATAAAGAAAGAAGGTATTGCATTCAGAAAGTTTAAATAAATTATTATCTGTTTCAGGGGCATGACGATCAGTAAGGATTTAAATGTTGAAGCCTCAATTTCCTAATCTGTAAAATGAGGATGATAATGACAGCCACATCCACAATAATGACAATAATAATGACAGCTAACATGTATTGCTCACTTATGGAATGCCAGGCTCTGAGCTAAAGACATTTATTTGCTCTAAGTCTTCTCAACATGACTACAGTATAGATAGTTAAAAAAATTTTCTACTGTGTAGATGAGAAAACTGAAATTTATAACAGTTGAGTGACTTATGTGAAATTATGAGACTTTGAACTTACCCACTTCAGGTATTTATGCAATGTTAGTGCTAGCCAGCCCCCCAAAAGGCCCCCAGTGATCCTAGCCTCCTGCTGGTCACACCCTTGTGAAGTGACCTCCCACCATGTTCCAAGTTTCATTTGTGTGACCAAGAGCATACAGCAGAAGGGGTGGTATGTCACTTCTAGGATCAGTTGTAAAACTCTGTGGCTTTCGTTTTGGGTTCTCTCTCTCTCTCTCTCTCTCTCTCTCTCTCTCTCTCTCTCTCTCTCCTTCCCTCCCTCCCTCTCACCACTTGCTCTGGGGGAAGCTAACTGCCATGTTGTGAGGGCTCTCAGAAGCATCTATATAGAGAGAAGTTCATGTAACAAGTCCATGCAGAAACTGAGGCTGCCGACAACCGTGACAAGCGAGACAGCACATGCTTCCACCTTAGGCAAGTCTCAGATGCCTGGAGGCCCAGTTGACAGCAATTTCATGAGAGTCCCTGACTCAGAATCACCCAACTAAGCTGCTCTTGAATTTCTGACCCACAGAAATGGTGAAATAATAAATGTTTGTTGTTTTAAGATGCAAAGTTTTGGAAGTAAAAATGGAGTAATAGACAACCTATACAGTCACATTCTCAGTGAGTCTTTCCCTGACTACCCTACTTAAAACTGACTTCCCTGCTGTCACAAAACTCCCTAGCTCCCTTGAAAGTTTTTCTTCTCCTTACCCCTCATCACCACCTGAGGGCCCTGAGGACAGGGGTTTCTTATCTGTTTTATTTAATGCTATATCCTTAGCACCCAGAGCAGTTTATGGCACGTAGTTGGGACAATTAATATTTGTGGAACAAACGAATGAATGTCTTTCTCCGTAATCCATACTCTTAGCAGTGTTGCTCTAACCCTTACCTGTCTCACATGAAAAATAATATATGAAAATATCTACTGAAACATCTGGCTTTTGTTTTTGAGTTTGAATGACCCTTTGCAGTAGGAGGCAGTTTTAAGCCAATTTTAAACTACATTTCTGTCAATTACTTACCCCTACTATATAGGTCTTCTCGGTCTAGAAATCAATAAAGTGAAAGGCCTTTTTGGTAGGATATCTAGTATAACAAGTAAATTTGAATTCTAATTGTAAATGTACTCTAATTTATTCATGACTTTGAAGAACACAATCTTTTTCATCTTATTTTTTCTAAGCTCTGAAATTTCCTTCTTATTTAAACATATCATTTTACTCAACTTTCTTATAGAAAAAAAGAAACTCCTTTTAGTTTCCTAAGAAGTGTGCCTATTTCACCTTCATTTATATTCTATTGTTTTTCTTAATGACTTCCTGATGATGATCTCAGGGAAAAATAAAGGCTATATCATAAAGGTCATAATTGCCTTGTCTTGTCGTCAGTGACAAGAGTTAAAGGAGCCTTAGACTAAATACTTGGAAGGTAAAAGAGCTAGTTTTCAAGGCTTCTCATTAACCACCACAGCAGAATTTGTTGGAAAATCTACCTAAGCCTTTGATCTAGAATAAATGCCAATCTAAGGAGTCTTTATATTCAAGGCATTATTTGACCCAACAAACACTTTTTCATGAAAGAGGGTGGGGTAGAGTGTGATGTGACAGTAGAGTTCAATCCAAGCCAGCAGTTTCTAACTAATTATTTAAAACACACTTCTTGGCTGCTCAATACTGGCTATTCTTTGTCCTCTATTCTTTGTTCTAAAAAGTTTTGGTAATATTTGGGTCATTCCCTACTTTTGTTAATATTAAGCTCTTCTGTTTAAATAGTTTACACCCTTCAAAACTCTGAAAGTGACTTTTGCCAAGATTTCATGTTAATGGCTGTTTTGTATATTTGTATTTATCTTATAGTCTTTCTCCCCGTCTCTTTCTCTTTCCCTTTTTCATTCTATATCTTTTGATTGAAAATAAGAAAACCTGGGCTGGCCCCGTGGCTCAGGTGGTTGTGAGCGCTGTGTTTCTAATGCCTAGGTCACAGGTTCGATTCCCACATGGGCTAGTGAGCTGCGCCCTCTACAGCTAAGATTGTGAACAACGGCTCTCCCTGGAGCAGGGCTGCCATGTGCAGGCAGCAGACTGCCTCAGCCAGGGGGAGTGCAAGACTCACAATACCAGCATGGGCCAGGGAGCTGTGTCCTATACAAGTAGACTGAGAACAACGGCTTGAGGAGGCGGAAGAAGGGGGAAGGCGGAAGAATTGAAAGAAAACAAGAAAACCCCAATTCAAGCTGCTTCAGAAAATATATTTTCAGAAAACTTACTGGCTTACATAAGTGAAAAGTCTGGAGATAGAGTGTCACAGGTGTTTTGAGCCAGAATTTTATGATATCACTAGATACCTAGGTACTTTTCTCTGGGATTCACTTGACTCTGCCCTCTTCTGTGTGTCAGCTTCATCTTACTATTGGTTTCCTTATAGTTACAAAAATTGCTACTGTCACTCATTCCCACTTCAGCAAACCATGTGTTCAGAGGGTGAATATGCACCTGTTTTCCTGAATTTCAAGTTGGCTGAGCATCTGGAATAGTTTGTCACATGCCCGGAAGAAGCTACTTCTAGGTTGACCTCTAGTGTCTAGTCTCCCCTTCTTTCCTAGTGATAACATTTTAGCTGCCTGAAAAAAGATAGATTTTCAACCTTCCTTTGCCGCTAGTATGGCCATGTGACCGAGTTCTAGCCAATGAGATGTGAGTGAAATAATCCTGTGAAATGACGGTGTTTTGTCCCTAAAGTAACGAAGAGGAAACATGAGAATCTTTGTAGTTGTAAACCATCTTGACACCATGCAAACAGGAACAGAACGATAGGAATGAAGCAGCAAGACAGAAGGACCTCACGCCCCTGGTGCCTCTAAAGTGCAGAGTCATCATACCAACTTAGTTTTATGTGATAGAGAAATAAAATTTGATTTTGTTTACGTCATTGTTAATTTTGGGTCTCTGCCTCATTTATAGCCACAGCTTTTTAAAACATCTACCTTATCCTGAACTAATCACTGACCAGGAGAATGGTATGTGCAGATTGGTTCAGCTGAGGTCACATGCTCCCCTGCTGGAGTTTGGGGTGGAGTCAGTCGGTTTCTCGAACCATGTGGATCTCCAAACGCAAATGGAAAGTTTTTGAGAAAGAAAAGGAAGGAAACTTAGGAAACTACCACCAATTAATTGTCCACGATGCTTTCTCTTCCTTTCTCTATTATTCCGGTTTTTAGTCCCATGACCAACTTTGCCTGCAACGCAGGGATTGCTGATGGCTTTAAGTAACCCAAACAAAAAAAAAGCAAGCAGAAAAAACTAGGAGGTTGTCATAACACCCTAGAAAATGGTGACGCACAAATGGTGATTTGGTGACCACTGTGGAAGGTGTGCTGCTCCTTTGGGAGGATGAAGGAAGATGAGATGCATGTCTTATTTTGATTTTAGACTTTTTTGTGTGTGTGTGAGAGCAAAGGCTGTGTCTTCATCATAAAAGATATGCTCAATACATGTTTGTCACTTGAATGTGTTTAATCGCTGCAGCACTGAGAATTAAATAGGCTCTGCTAAGTGAATCTTGATGTACCAGTAAACAAGAAAAATGGGGGCAAAGAATAAATTGTAAAAATATGAAAATAACTGTTACTAAAGGGGAATGTATTTTCCCAATGGCACAAAAGTATAGCTTTTAGGACACATGAATAGCAGCACACAGTTATATTTAATACATTTGTGGAGAGAAACCAGAAATAAGGATAAAAAAAAAATCTTAGAGTAGACTTTCCCCAAGTTCACCTGGTTCCATTTAATTTCATGGTTTGCTTGCTCATCTGGAATTCAGGGATGAGGTGCTTTACGTACTGAAAATTTGTTTTAAATACATTTTCCAGGGCAAGGGGGTTGTGGGAAGTGAGCTGGAAGGCAGTTCATTTTTCTGCTTGTCCACATACATCCTGAAGAGACCTACTTTACAGATTGAAGTCAATTGCTACCAAAGAGCTTCGCTTACCCTCATACCTCCTCTTGTGTAGAAAATAAGGTTGTTTGGATTTCAAAGGACATCGCCCCTAGGCTCCTTGAACAGAGTTAAGCATCTATCTTAAATAAAGTTAAAAATTTCTATTAAAAACACATGAAAGCCAATAGGGGAAGTCCCCAAAAGTACTCTTATCAAGAAGGATGGAGCAAAAGCAACAGTGCAGAAAACCACCAGCAGATAATGAAGAAATGGCTGTGAAGGTGCTAGTGTTTATATTTGCATACGAGTTCCAGCTCTGTGCATTGTTTCAACTAAATATTTTATAATATGTTACCTTGGACTGCATAACACATCAGTCAAAGCACAGAGCTTTTGCTCAGTGTCTCTCCATTGTTGTGTGAACAATGTGCTTCAAACACTTGTCTAAATAAGGTTTATTGCTGCTTCAGGCAGCAGCAATGGCTGCTGGGATATCATATAGGAAAAGGGAGAAAACAGTTTAGCAGTTTCACTGCATATGAATAATTTCACTGCATATAAATTCCTGGCCTGGATTAAACATTTACTTGGTGCCCCTCGACCTTGGATGCTGTTGGACATATTAGCCTGAGTTAGCAATCTATGAATACCATACATTATTAATGACTTGCTGGGATCATTGGTGAAGTGATAGCTTTGTTTGGGCTGAGCTGACAGTCACATGCAGACAGCCCTTACCTCTGGTGGTTTTCACAGGCGATAGGGAACAACTTCCAGTATTGGTTAGGTGACCTTCTGAGAACAACATTCATTCTAAATGTTCCCAGACAAATGGACTTAACAGTTAAAGTCTGTAGCTTGGTGAGATAGAAGCTTCCGTGCATATAGAAGTGTGTCTTGTGTCCATTTGTCTTGACCTCAGTAGATCTGGAATGATTCTCAGGACCTTCTTATCCTATGCCTTTTTCTACCCCCAACATGGGGATTTTGAGTATTCTCCATTAACTCAGAGAATTAATGCTCTACTGCCATTTGTTTCTATATGCATATGCAGCAGACATGTGGGTCTTGGATCAAAAAGAAGAGAGAACAGTCTTTTCTGGACCATCGTGCTTTTTCTCTAGGATTTAGAACATTCAGAGTTGAGTGTGCTACCAGCCTTTATTTTGCCAGATGATTTCAAAGGGTCTAAAATACCTGCTCTGTTTTTGACCCATGTAGGACTTTCTGTCCAGTTCTTCTGAATCAAGTTAATAATGTAGTAGATCAACTGGGTTTAATTCATGGCATAAATTCACTTTCCTCAGCTGGATTTGTTAGTAGTCACCTGGCCTTGTTTTTAAGACTCATAATCCCCGGTATGCTAAGAAAAAATATTCCCGGAAAATCAAATAGAGCTTTTACTTGTAGTGAGTCGGTGCCAAGCATATAACAAGACCGCGTAAGCAGTTAACTCCTCTGCTCTGAGCCTGCACGGAGAATCATGTTGGGCCCTTTTGGCTCTGAACCACAGGAAGAATGTTCACTTTCTTCTTGGCAGTGTTTGAGAGCCAGAGCCTGACCATGAGCTGGGGGCCCAGGGATGACCACTAATGGGCAGCCTAATATTCTGAGAGGTAGCTCTGGGGTAGCTCAAGGGGGAGCTGGGTCACAGACTTCATAGCTCTAGGAAGCTCAAGATATTTTAAGAGACTGTTGCTACGTGCTACAACTCATGATTTATAATGGAACTGAAATCAATATTTGAGTGGCCTTTAAGTCTGGGCAAAGAAAGCTCTTGACTTTGATGCAGGAAACCAGCACCTGCCTACTGAGTTACATCTGCTTCCAAAGGAGTTAGTGCTGCAGGAAAACAGTTCTTTGCTATTGGTGAGAGATACGGTACTGTGTTCTGAAGGCCATAGGGCGGGGCAGCTACAGTTAACCCCCAGTCATGGTTCTCTCAGTCTGAGGTTTCTAAATTATTTTCATCTTCAGAGTCCCCTGCAGAACTTTAAACCAGACTTACTGAATGGAAGACTTGGGTGTGGGCCCTCAAAATAAAGTTTTGAAAAGCATTTCTGCAGGACGTCTTAGGATTGGACAGGCTGGACACCCTGCCCTGAGCAGCACTGCGTAGCAGTCAAGTGTGGGGACTATGAGTCCGATTGTATAGGGTTAATCCCTGCTTTATTACTGGTGAACTGTGTGAGCTGAACTGGTAACTTAACTGCTCTGTGCTTCCATGCTGTCACATGTTAGATGAGGGTGATAATAGTACCTCCCCATTGTGCTATGAGCTCAGCATAATGCCTGGAATGCAAATCCATGTGCTGTATCAATTAGCTATTATTACTGTGTTTCCCCAAAAATAAGACTGGGTCTTATATTAATTTTTGCTCCAAAAGACGCATTAGGGCTTATGTTCAGGGAATGTCATCCTGAAAAATCATGCTGGGGCTTGTTTTCCAGTTAGGTCTTATCTTCGGGGAAACACGGTAGTATGTGGCAGTGCTGGGATTTGAACCCTCGACTCTCCAATTCCAAAGCTCTGGTACTGAGAAAGTGCTATCTTCCATTGTTGCTGTACCTGCCCTGAGCCTCTTCTCTAGATGAAGAAGTTCTAGACGATTTAAAAACCCATGTTTCCTCTGTACTTTTCACTGTTTTCAACCAGCCACAAAGTTGTTTAGTAAAGCCGTGCTTCTGTGGTATGGAATGCGTTTTCAAAGTCAAGCATCTTCTTCCCTACTGAGAATCACTGTCCTTGAACATGGTTCATCTGCTTCATGCAACCATGCCCTCCGATAGACTGACTACTCTTACAGTTTTATCCATACAACATTGTGAGCATCCTAAGGACACTGGGAGTGTTCGATGTTTCTCCTTTCGCCTCCCTCAGGGCCTGTCCCAGTGCTGGTGAAATAAGAGATCATGGACAGATGCTCAGAGTCCTTTATTGAAAACAGACGACCAGGTTTGGGTTCATTTAGGATTTTATCTCTCAAATTTGTTTATTTGGAGTTTAGACTATATTCCCTGTTCTGGAAGACTTAAATTGTCTTATTCTCAACTCTATATGCATGGTCTATGTTGAGGAGTCTTAAAAAGACCTGAAAGCACTGAAATCAGGATTTCAAAGAGATATCTACACTCCCATATGCATCATAGCATTATTTTACAATAGCCAAAGGTGTAGACAACCTAAATGCCCATCCAGGATGAATAAATAATAAAAAATGTGGTATATAAGTACAATGGAATATTATCTAGTCTTAAAAAAGAAGGAAATACTGCCATGTGTGACAGATGAACCTGGAGGACATTATGCTAAGTGAAATAAGTCAGGACAAATATTGCATGATGCCACTTATACGAGGTATCTGAAATCATCAAACTCATAGAAACTCAGAGAATAGAATGGTGGTTGCCATGGGCTGGGGTGGGGGGGAAAAGGGAAGTTGCTTTTCAACAGGTATAAAATTTCAGTTATGCAAGACAAGTAAGTTATAGAGATTTGCCATACAACCCTGTGCTTACAGTTTATTTACAGGGTAGATCTCATGTTAAGTGTTCTTATCACAATTAAAGAGAGAGAGAGAGAGAGAGAGAGAGAGAGAGAGAGAGAGAGAGAGAGAGAGAGAGACTCAAATAAACTAGGGGTAAAACTGCCTGACCTAGCTGGTTTGATCTGCCTCACTTCCCTTGGTCTCTCCTTCAGATGACCGGCCTGTAGACACTTCACAATCTCTTTTGTGTCCAGGAGCTTTCAGATGGGCCTTACAGTATCACAGTTCTCTATATTTTTCTCCTTAGCACTCATCACAATTTTTCAAAACACATTTTTCTGTGTGTTTGCTTGATTAATGTCTCTCTTCACTCCCAGACTGCCAAGTCCATGTCTATTTTACACATGACAGTATCCCCAGTACCTATCAGAGCACCTGGCTCTCAATAAATATTTGCTGACTGAATGGATGGATTTATCATTTTTTTTTTTTTTTTTTTGTGGAGAACAAGCATGGAGATAAATACAACTCAAATGGACTCAATCATGAAAAGGGAATCATTGACTCACATAATTGAGAATTCGGGTGTAGATTCAGGAATGGATGCAGGAATGACCACATATCCAAGTGCTCAGTGAAGATCAATCTCTCCTCTTCCCCATCTTTAAGCTCTGCTTCTCTCTGTTCTCTTAATGTCTGGGCTAATCTGCTACCTTATGGTGAATAGACTGCCACCAGCTACAGGAGAGTATCCTCACATTCAGTCATCTCAGTGTAAAAATAACTACTGTTTCTTGATTCTTTCATCAGAAGCCCCAGATTTGAATATCATTGGTCCAAACTGAGTAGCATGCTCATTTCCTGAACCAATCATTATCGCAAGGAGGGAGGATTATTGGAGTTGTCCAGCCTTTGTTCATGCCCATCCCAGGGTCAAGGGAGGGTGTGGTCATCCCCACCAGAATCATGTGGTTTGAGATAGAAGACATACTGTTCTTCCTGTCAGAACTCAGATGCTACGTCTGGAAGAAAGAAGAAAGGGTGGTGGGTAGACAAAACTAACAGTTATTCACTTTGGTGCCAAAATGCCTCTAAGACTGATAAGTATCCCTGAAGCTGAGAAGTAGAAACAGCCTTAGAAAGAGCTAATTGAGTAGGACAACCATTAGATTCTCTTTGAATGTTTGGTAGAATTCACTAGTGGATCCATCTGGTCCCAGACTTTTGCTTTTTAGTGGTTCCCACAGGGTAAGGGGGAAGGGGGTGGTAGATGAGGGTAAAAGGGATCAAATACATATATGGCGATGGAAAGAGAACTGACTCTGGGTGGTGAACACACAATGTGATATATAGATCATGTATTACAGGATTGTACATCTGAAATCTATGTAACTTTACTAACAATTGTCACCCCAATAACTTTAATTAAAAAAAAAAAAAAAAGAAAAGGAAAGGAAAAACAAAGAAAGAGCTAATTGACCCGAAGGGCTCACTAGATCACCAGGTGAGGCCCACAGTGGCAAACCCAAATTAAAGGCAGAAATGATCTGTGCCAGCTTACTCTCTCTTCCTTTCTAATAAGAACCGCACCCCCACCCCACCCAGTAGGTATGAGTGGTGACTCACTATGGTGAAGAGGAGTACACAGAACTAGGAGGCCATTAAGGAAAGAGAATAGGGTTTACGGACACAAGCCTTGGTAGACATGCTCCTGTAAGCAGGACTTCAGATGCCTTCTTCCATGATGCCAGAACAACCCATGAAGTCTACAGGTTGTCTAGGATTCAATGCGTCCTACATGGCTTCTGTTTTCACTGTTACCCCAGAGATCCCAAGAAAGTCTAAATGATGGGAGATGGCCCAGCTCTCTACATTTAGGCTTTAACTTTCTAGTAAAATTCTCCCAGGTAATATATTTATCTATAACCTGGAATAGCAAACACTTGACTTCCATTTTTGGGTCAGTAATCATTCATCTTCTGTTACAGAAACTGAGGGGTGGGGAAAGGAAAGCAGATTCCTTTTCTCCCTGCTCTGAAAGAGCCAGGAGCTGGATGTGTGACTTGAGCTCAGCCAATCAGACCCTCGTCCTGGGACTTTAATCTTGGAGTAGTGATACAAAGCATGAAGAAAATATTTGGAGGGGTGACCGGTTGGCTCAGTTGGTCAGAGCGCGGTGCTCTTAACAGCAAGGTTGCCAGTTCAATCCTGCGTGGGCCACTGTGAGCTGCACTCTCAACAACTAGATTGAAACAACTACTTGACTTGGAGCTGATGGGTCCTGGAAAAACACACTTAAAATAAATAAAAGTTTTTAAAAAATAGATTATTGCTGATAATCTCTTATTATAAAGTATATATACATATATGTATATATGCGTATATATATATATATACATGTATATATATACGTGTATATATATATATATATACATATATATATATATATATATATATATATATATATATATATATATACATACATATATATTTGGAAGGATTTTCATGGACATTGATAGCAATGGCAGTGGCAAGAGGGGTGTCAAGTGCAATGCTCTGACCAGACTACTTTTGAAGAGAGTTGCTGTGCCTCCTGGCTCTCACATCAGACCTCAGAGACCTTGCCATTCCCATTTGTACTGAGTCATTTACGTCCTTCCAACTAATCCTTCTGGCTAAAGGTGGGCCCACTTGGTTTATTTTGCTTGCAGCCAGGAATCCCAACTGATGCTTTGTTAATTTTTTTTTTTAAACTCTATATTATAGGTAAGGAATTTTAATTGCAAATTTATCTACTTTGTAGAAAAACTTCCACATTAGGGTAAAGCCACTAGGCTTGAAGTCAGGATAACTAAAACCCCAGTTCGATACCATTTACATATATGATTTCTAGTAAGTTGTTTAATGCCCATCTCAGTTTCTTCATCTATAAAACGGGGATAGGAAATTTTTCTGCACACAGGGATGTTATGAGTGCCAGTGAGAGTATTTGGCAGAGAACTGAAAAGCCAAAGTGCCACCTAAATTATAGACATGGGATAGAATTATGTGGATCATCCATGAGTGGATGAATTTGATTTAATTCTTCTGTGTTGTAACTTTATTCTACCTCCACTCAGCACATGCTAATTACTGACATTGGAATTCATGCATTCATTCTAGAGATGTTTTGTAAGTGCCTCACATTTTTATAAAGAATGTATCATTTACTGGGTATCTGTGATCTTCTTCCAATCCTTCGGAGCACACTACTCAGACCTCCATGCCTACTGGAGGAAATTATTGACTAGTTTCCAGGTACGCTGCCTCCTTTGCCAAGAGTCATTCTTTTTTTTTTCCTCCTGAGAAGGCACTGACAAAACCAGGGCAACCAGGAAACAGCCATTTTTTCTCACAATGTCCTTCCTTATCCCAAAGGAAAAATTTTCTGCTATGTAAGTGGCGTTCTTGGTGCCATATTTCCCCCAGTAGCTTTTCTAGGTGTGCATTCTGGCCGAGGGAGAAGGCTATGACTAGCAAGCAGTAAGCCTTTGATGTTAGTACTGCTTGGCAGAACCAGCAAGGGGGCAGATGATACTTTCAAACCTCCACCCCAACTAGCAGTGTTTTCTGGGAAAAAAAGAAAAGAAAAACCATATAACAGTGTCATAATATTTTTGCCAGTAGAAAAAGACTATTCTCAACTAATGAAATCTTTTTTCAACAACAACAAAAATCAATAAAAAGTAAGGGGGAAAAGGCGAGGTCTTCAGTTTATTACGTGAGCACAATGCACATGTCCTAAAGTCAATTTTGTCTGATACACATTGAAGCCCAAATTGCATGATGGGCAGTGCAGACTTTCAGAAGATGGTTGCAGTTAACAATAATGGCTTGCAAAGCTTGGCAGGTGGACCATGCTAAGGGTCACTTATTCTTCTTGGAGCCTAAGCAGACCCGTCTTTCTCCCAAAGTAAAATAAGTTTTGCTGGGAGATTTATGTCTGTCTTAATAGAGCTGCAAAATTATATACCATCTCCAACTGCTAATATCTAGCTAATTCCTCTGATTTGGGGGTGAGAGCTGAGGCAAAAGTCATTTTTAATGTTGACTAGTTCTAATTCTTAAGAGAGCACAAAGAAGGGAAAGGTTTCCTGCTGATAATTAATTCAGGGTGATTCAACATTTCTGGAGGACCAACTCTACCCCATGCTCCTAGAAACGAGCACAAAGCCCACATCTGGAGGGTCCGTTTCCTTTGTTTCACGAAGCTGATAAACCTCCCTCTGCTCTGACTAGCTTCAGTTACCACTTCCAGACAAGTATTTGCAAACTGTGATGCATTAAAATGGGGATCCACAAAATGTAAAAACTGAAAGGGACCTTGGAGATCATGGAGTTCAGCCCCCCCCCCCTTTTTCCAGAAACTGCAAGCTAGGGGCCTAAGTCCTAAGCTAGAGTACTAAGGTCATGACAAATGTCACTGGAACCCAAGACTTACAGAATATCAAAATCCTCCCCCCTGCTATGTTGTCTCTCCATTCTTTTAAAACAGAACCATTTGATGATATATCACAGTTTTCATGACAGTGGCTCTGTCAATCTAGAGGGGAGGCCTCTGCACCTCCTGTGTTATAGGTTATCTTTTTTACTGAAATACATTGCTTTCTAAAGTAACACGGAGTGGAGGACGAGACAAGCAAATGTCATTTTCCATACGACGTCTCCTGTGAGAGCAAACAGAGAAGAGAAGCCTGGAGAGTGTGCGACACTCAGCTTCTTGAGAGAGGCTTACTGGGCTTGATGACCTTGATGTTCATGCTATAGTTGTTATGGCAACAGGAAAGTGAAATTGTGGTTGCTAAGGGACACTGAACTGAAGCAATCTCCATCACTTACTGGTCACTCCACTGTGGAACTCAGAAATCCACCCAAAGCAAGATGAGTCAGCAAAACAAATTTTAAAGATTGAGTGAAAATTGGGCTATATTTAGTAATATTTGTTCTTGAAAAAAGTTGCCAGGTTTTGTAATGGTTGGGACAATTATTTTTAAAGCCTCAAATCACTTAAATGTGGCAAAATTTTCCAAATGGAAGAATGCTCATGTCACCATATCTGCAAATCTCCCCAGGCACCATGGCACCATTTCATTTATAAACTGATGATTTTTGAAACCGGTAATATATTCACAGTGTAAATCTTTGCCTCAAGAAAGGTCAACATAATTAGAGCAGAGAAAGCTTAGGCTATACCTGAAAATGACAAATGGCTCATTAAGTGAAACGTTTCCCCGTACCGTCTTGGGAGAACCATCAGTGACATCACTGTCCATTTTCCCGAGCAATGACCCTCACCTTCCTCACATCTGTCAAAACCCACAGTGTACACAGGATGCTTTGTTTACCAAATAGTGTCGGGGGAAATATGGATACCAACTGATTACCATGCAATCAACGTCCCGTGTTTCAATGCTCAGGGTGGCGAGCACATGCGTAAGTCACAAGGAGACGGTCTCTCTCCAAACAGCACACTGCAAGCACTCAATATTACCTGTTTGTTAACTGCTGGGTGGGTCACAAGCAGGGGTGGATTTCTGCATACATGCAGCCTGTGGGTAAGCATTTTTGAATGTCAGTTGTGTATTGAGATATATCCAGAACGGTCCCTGTCCTTTAACCCTTCTTCCTCCACTCTCTCCCTCCTATCCTTTCTTCTTTCCTTCCTCAAACATTTCCTGAGTATGAGCTGTCTGCCAGGCACCCTGACAGGTGCAGGGAATACAGAAGTAAATGAGGGTAAGCCCTTAGCTTTCAAGGAGCATATTCACAGTGGCATCACGGACTTGTAAACAATGACGACACTGTGCTAAGTGTGATGATGGAGGTACGAAGGATGCAGTGGGAACAGAGGAGAGCTAACGCTGCCTGGGGCAGTCACATTAGCTTCCAGGGGTGCTCCCTCATGTAGTGTTCTGAATTCTAAGTGTGTATGCACAGGGGGTAGGGGAGAAGTTGTTTGTGTGCTGTTTTACTGATTTATGGCAGGTAGATTCCTTGGGAAGCAGATGCCAAGATAAATGCAGAAGTGTAACAGATTTACTGGGGACATTGCCTATGAAAGATATGACTGTGAAGGGATGAAGAGTAGTCACGGAGAGCCCTCAGACACTGAAGTAGGGCTGACACCTGTGAAAGGTACGGGGAAAGGAAGGAGGAAGAACCCCAGAATGTAGGACAGCTCTGAGACAGTCTCGACCAGCCCGAATGGGAGCACTAGTACAAAGGTCACCTGCAAAGGCATCAAAAGTTGGTGAGTCCTGTGCCGTCATGGTGCTCTGTCACCGGCTGGGGATGCCCAGGGACTCGGTGGCTTCTGCTGAAAACTCAAGCAGATACCCACAGGTGGAGACTGACATTTGTCCTCTCTCTCTCTCTCTCTCTCTCTCTCTCTCTCTCTCTCAGAAACACATAAAATGAAGTTTACCATCTTAACTATTTTTTTTAGACTTTATTGGGGAAGGGGAACAGGACTTTATTGGGGAACAGTGTGTACTTTCAGGAATTTTTTTTTTCCAAGTCAAGTTGTTGTCCTTTCAATCTTAGTTGTGGAGGGTTCTGTTCAGCTTCAAGTTGTTGTTCTTTCAGTCTTAGTTGTGGAGGGCGCAGCTCAGCTCCAGGTCCAGTTGCCGTTGTTAGTTGCAGGGGGCACAGCCCACCATTCCTTGCGGGATTCGAACCGGCAAACTTGTGGTTGAGAGGAGGTGCTCCAACCAACTGAGCCATCCAGGAACTCAGCGGCAGCTCAACTTAAGGTGTTGTGTTCAATCTTAGTTGCAGGGGGCAGCGCCCACCATCCCTTGCAGGAGTCGAGGAGTTGAACTGGCAACCTTGTGGTTGAGAGCCCACTGGCCCATGTGGGAATGTAACCGGCGGCCTTTGGCATAAGGAGCATGGAGCTCTAACCGCCTGAGCCACCGGGCCGGCCCCATTGCCCATTTTTAATATACCTTTTCTTCCTATTGTGATCACGTCCATCATTTCTTTTAATAGTAAATTAATATTCATAAAAATGACCTTGGTGTGCCTAGAACTGAGAAAATGAAAATAAAGGAAAAATGATTCTTTATTAAGTGGGCACTGTATGACTGATAATAGAAGGTTTTCCAAATGCTTTATTTCATTTAATGCTCACAATGATTTTGCAAAGGTCTAATCTAACTACAATGGAAAAGTATTTGAATGTGTAGTGAACATATGACATTTTATTTGGTTACCCAGTATCCAAGCCCTGACTTCTTCATGACAGACTCTCCTATTATGTTTAATTCTTTTTGGGAAATTGAGGGTGTGGGGCTGTCACACTTTGAAGACAAATGCTGAGATAGACATTTGCCTATAGGTGTTTCATGGGGAGTACTTTAGGAACAATACCTATGAAGGAGTGAGGATAGAGGATGGCGTTCAATAGTGATGTAGTTTGCATTAGAAACGCCAGCCAATCCCACAGGGGCTCTGAGTGTAGGATGGTCCTTCAGAGATGTCCACAGGGGCATCTGTGGCACAGGGGCCAAGGCTTTTTGTCCCTGTATCAGCCAGGCATTGAATGTAGGCTGCCCCCAGGAGAGGTTGTACCTGTGGGTGAGGCAGCGCCTCCCAGTGAAGGGTGATTGCTTAGGAGATACTCCTCTGTGAGCCGTCAGCAGGCAGCATCCCTAACGGCTGGGCGATGAGGGCCTGGTCATACACCACAGCCCTCACTCTAGGGGCCAGCTTCCCTGTCTGCATGTTGCCTGGCTGCGAGGGCACGTGCACACACGCTAGTGCAGCTCATCACATTCTCTAAGGACTTGCAATCTCGAGCAAAGAACACAAGGAAGGGTCCATTAGCATTCGCATAGGATGGCAGCAGCAGCAGCAGCTTTAAGCACGGTTGTCTTTGGAGCTTTGTGGCAATAGTGACTTGCCAAAATATTCCTGAAACACAGCTTCTCAGTGTCCCATGTTTCCTGAACATTTTCCAATCCTTGAATTTCTGGTTGATTCTGTGAGTTTCCTGTTTCCAATAAACTCCATTTTATCTCCAGACATTGAGAGTTGGTTTTGTTTCTTGGAACTAGGAACTCTGGTTGATAAAGGAAATAGATTACAAATGAGGAAAGAAGGAAAGCTAAATTCTAGAAGAATGCTTATTATCTATACTAATATTAGTATAAAGAAGGTGTCTTTATAACAGGATATGACAGTGGTAATAATAAATTAATTATTATCCACCACACCCCCAATCCACAGAATTCATTTTTTTAACACCAGGGAAGGATAAAAATGAGGCAAGATTTTGTTTAAAAAAAAATTAAAAACAAATATATAAAATTAGCAATTTGATGGACTATGTTTGGTAGAGAGTTGGCATCCATTGTATGTACCTCTTTTGCATCATAATTCTCAAGCATATTTGCAAAAATGAGTGAGTTGTCAGAAGATGGATCTAATTATGTGGGTTAGGCTAATCAATTGAGAATAATGGGAAGCTGTCACTGGACATATTACAAGCCCTTACATGGCCAAGGTAGGTGAAATTAGATTAGGAAGCATAGAAATTGGTTAAAGACTAGGATGGCAATTCCGTCAAGGCCTCTGGATAATCCAGAGTTCAAGGCTGAAGAATGTGTGGAACATGAAGTGAGATGCGTATGCCAGTGGTTTTGAGGGCAGATACCTAGAGGCAGCCACCCCCAGAATTCACTCCCAGAGTGGAACAGAAGGGTAAGAGATAGAAGGGTAGCTGAAATATTGATGACAGTATGTTTGGGGTGTGGAAATCACTGACTAATTGCTTAATAAATCATGCATTAATAGTGAAGCCTCCGGTGGGGAAAAATCAAAGTTCTCAACCAATCAACTTATATGTAAATAGAGTGCTCCCTGGGTTAGGTCATTAAAACTTGTTAGAATGTACTTAGCAAAGCAAGTGGTACTAAGTGTGAGGCTACATTGCTTTGCCTTATTGACTGGATTGAAGTGGGTCCTTGCCACCCAAACACTATCCCTTTTGGAGCATGCCTGCTGGTAGAGGAAATGGATCCCAGCAGGAGCAGATCCCTGAGTATTTCATCTCTCACTGCGACTGCAGCAGCATTGACTGGCCTGAGATGGCCAGGGTAAAAATTGGGGTTTCTATTTCTCAGTGTCTTGAAACAAGCTAAAGGGGACAATGAGGAAACCCTGTGAGAAGGTATCAAGCTTTCTTTTGGGGAGGTGGTATTGTATGGTGTTGGGCTTAGGAATAGGAAAGGAATGATTTTTGGGTAGGGCGGTCAGAGAAGAGCTCATCGAGGTAATACTTAGGGCGAGGCCAGTAAAATCAGTAGGAGCCAGCCATAAAATGAGGTTAGGGATGAGGCTGGGGGTTGGGGGGTAGGGGTGGGGAATAAGGAAGAATGTTCCAGAGAGGGAACAGCATTGCAAATACTCTGAGGGAGGAAAGCACTTGGTATATTTGAGGAACTGAAGAGGCCAGTGTGGCTATAATGAGTGAGTGGGGGAGGATTGGGGGAGAGGGAAGTGGGGAGACTGGGCAACCAGACACGATCAGAGAGAAAGGGCAGGGCCCATTATGCTTGGCCCATTGGACCATGATGCAAAGTTTGGATTGTACTCAAAGTGCAATGGGAAACTTATTGAGGGGTTTTAAGGAAAGAAGTAACACGATTAGATTTCTATTTATAAAAGCCACTATGGCTTCTATGAGGAGACTGGGTTGGAAAGAAACGAAAGTGGAATCAGGCAAACCAGTGAGGAAGCAATTACAAAAATCTTAGGGAGACATGGTAATGGCTTGGTCTAGGGTGATGCCAGTGGAGGTTGAGAAGGGCTGATGGATTAAGAGTATAATTAGGAGGCACAAAACGGAGGTCGTGGTGATGGACTGGCTGGTAGAAGGGATCGTGGATCATTAGAACGGTAGGAACCCAGGATAACACCTGGGTTTCTGTCTTGAGCTACTATTGGTGTGTGGCAGAGCCATTGTCTGGCTTGCCTTCTAGCTACTGGCCCAGTTTTATTCTGAAATTTTATTCTCTTGAACTCTTGCTAAATCAAGATCTCGGTCAATGCTTTTCCTCACCCTCATGCCTGCTTGGTGTCCAGAGTGTGGGGTGGGGTGGGATGGGGTGGGAGGAAGTTTCTTTCCTGAGAAAATTGCACCTCTTGCCACTAAAATTGAAAAATGGAGCTCCTTTTTTTGGGGGGAGGGGGTTATCATCCCCACGTGACTAGCCTCTCTCACATGCGACGCTGGATTCTTGAATGATTTAGAATCAGCTCTTCCTACTCAGTCCTCATATGAATGCATTGCCTGTTGATTATCTCAGACACAACTTATTACCCTGAATTTAAGACTCCTTCAGCGTCGTTTCAATTAATGTGGTGATGAGTGTGTGCATTAGAATGGCCAAGCACAGCCAGGATTTAATTGATTTAATTTACATATCTCATTCTGAAAGAATTATATGTTATAAATTCACCCACTGGCAGGACCTGACTACTGCTGCCCCCTGTGTGAATGCAAAATTAGCTTTTCTGAAGGTTTTCTCAACCTTGGTTGCCTTTCGATTACTTGAGACTCTTAATGTGTGTTCCATCTTTTTAGAGGAGGGTTTTGAAGACTTTTGGGACATGAATGCAAGTTTAGGGAAGGCTATGAGTATGCCTGGAGTGCATATGATAGGAGCAAGTGTCACAGAGACTAACATCATCTTTGAGTCACCTCCAAGGGATCTTTCCAGGTCTGTTGCTTTGGGAGCTGAAGTCAGAGCAGATGCTTCTTTGATGGAAAGTATAATGGGAAAGAGAGTTACAATATCTATCCAGGCAGAGATATATTTCCCAGAAATCTGAATACCTGCCTGGATACTGTTGAAAGTTTTTGGATAAGAAAATGTGTAAAATGAAAACTGATGGAAATCTTATATTTCATACATAAGTATGTATATTAACTATATTGTATATATAAATACACACAAGCACATATACAGCTGGTCATCACCAAGTTTATACCAGTACTAATATTCCAACTGAGGAAATATTGAAATATTTCCATAGCACATGGTAAATAGCTGCTGCCCTTGCATGCTCTCTTGCCACCCCCTATAACTCTTGGTCTCCCCATGATTCAGCAACTAAGGTGAATACATTCGGCCCCTGAAGGGTACCTCCAGGACCCTGCCCAATCATTCAGCCAGCGTGTCCTTTCTGATTGGTCTGTGAATTTATAGGTAGTTAACTACTTTGAATATCATCTGTGTGTTTGTGTGTGTGTATAATTATTTGGCATCTGACCTTTTGTTGAAATTTCTTTCATGAATTCATTCTCTCAACAAAGACTAACTGAATGCCACTATAGGCGAGATATTGTGCTAAATTCAGGGCATAGGAAACTGACTTAGATAGTTCCTGTGCTCAAGGAGTTCAGTTGAGGAATAGAGAGTAGCACATAAATGTGTAAGCGCCATAATAGGAGCAAAGGGAATAGTAGTATCACTGCGAGCTCCTAATCCAGCCTGGGGGTCTGGTGATGTGAATACACAGGGAAGACTCCTTGGGGGAAGTAATAACTGAGCAGAGTCTTACAGGATGAGTGAGGATTACCTTTCTGAGGCATGGAGGTGAGGAGGGGGATCCCATGGGTTTCACTGGCAGGAATTGCCCAGAAGAGTGGGATAAGAGAGTGGGCCCAGACCAGGGTAGACCTGATGTATGCACTAATTGTTATTCTGTCTGCATAGCATCCCTTCTGCTCGTAGAACATAATTCTTTCTTTTGGGTTACTGTACCCCCAATCTCAGACTGGTAGTTTGGATGTGATCGACTCCCACTTCCGGTTATTTGGGATGGACATGTAATAGAGGTCTGGCTAAATGTATCTTTCCCCTTGACACAGTGATTGGTTCCGTGGTGTGCATGGGACCCAAGTCAGTTCAGTAAGAGTCAGTCCCAAGACATATGAAGAATGTATTAGAAAAAGGAGTCTTCTCTCTTTCTGCTGGTGTTGCTAAGTAGATCAGCATCTGGTGGTCAGCTTGCTGCTGTAAGGAGAGCCAGCCACCATCTTGGAAAAGAGAATTGAGATGTGACAGAAACAGATTCCTAATGGGTATCATCTGATCATCTGGACGCCACTCTGCTGATGCCCAAGGACTCTTTGGCTTTTTTAATAACATGAGCAATAATACCCCTTTCAGTTTAAGTCAAGTCAAGGTGAGGTTCTGCCATGTGAAAGTAAGGGAAACTCACTGGTACATCTTATCCAGCAGAGTAAGCTGGCAGGATTTTTGAGAACAATACAAATTAAGACACAAGTGGATATAGAGAAGTTTGCCAAGGATATGAAGATGGAAACATCAGAGAAATGAGAGGAGACCCTTTGTTGCTTGTACAAAGAGCTCTCTGCCAAGGTGAATGTGGTTGATTCTCTTAGGAAACTCTGAAAACAGAGTTGTGTTTGCATACTGACCAGGCACGTAGACTCCGGTTTCTGTTGAAGTTGGTCAAATTACATTTACATAATCTACTTTCCACTGTTTTGTTAAAAAACACTTTTTTAAAATCAGCAGTTCAAAGGGAAACATTAGTGAGGCATTTTTCTTAACACTACTGGGTCTGAAGTAGTGGATTTTTATTTAAAGATGTTTTATCACACTGCCTGAAAACACTGTACTCGCTTCCTCCTTGGCTAATGCCAGTTTGTCTGGGAACCACTTCATTTACCATTTGTACTTTGGATTTCATGGCAAGCTAACTAAATAATAATGTGCTGATATAACAATATTGATCACTCACTCCATGACAAAAACTATTCTAAGCTCTTCATAGTAACTGGCCTTTGAAGATGGCAACCATTATTAAGTCCATTTTAGAGATGAGCAAACTGAGGTATAGAAAGGCTGTGAAATGCATCCAAACTCATACAACTAGTAGTAAGTGACAAAGGTGGGCACTATTCCACTTTTGTGGGGAAAAAAAAATTGTATTACATAGGTCCATATGGAAAAACTAACCTTCGAAGGCCTAGATTTTTATGTTCTCTGACATTCATTTTGTGTGATCTTTATTTTCTTTGTCCCTCGACTATGTCTCATTGCTCTGTATGTCACCTCTATGTCAATAATGTGTAGGGTCTCTCATTAACAACAAATACTAGTCCTTTTTTCTGGGCAACTCTAATGACCAATCTCCCTAGCCTTCCGCAACCCATTAAGAGTTATTGCCTTCCGTGGATCGTTCTGTGTGATTTTGCAACCAATATTTTATCTTGGGTTGCTTAAGAAATTCAATCAATACTGCAACCCTTAGTATTTCGTTAGAACTGCTCTCTGATTTCTCAGCGATAAGGAATCTGTCTACCAGAGGAACAACCTAAAGGTACTTTATTTCTTGTAGAATGGAATGAAAAATTTTGTCCATAAAGCAAAACCAGAAAATCTGGGGCTTCCCTGGTGCTACTGCATGTTTTTTTTTGCCACTCAAATGGTTTTAAGCACTGTGATTGTCATTCCTCAACATCATGACAGAAGCAAATAATTTCTCAGGAGACTGTTAAGAGATCCAGGCTCAGATCAGGTCAGATTTTCAGTAAGTATTAAAAGTAGGTCTAAGTCCGTCTAGGTAAGCATTTCTTGCAAAATGCCAAAGCAAAATATACAAAAGATGATGAAGTCTCTTATATATTTAAAATGTTTAAAATGCAGATTCTTTGTAAAACATGTTTGAGTCAAGTCTCCTGCTTACTTTTATTTTTATTCACTGAGAGGAAATTGTTTTCTCCCAAACCACATATTTTCTGGCCTGCCAACTAAAAACGAAAAATGACACACACAAAAAAGTTTCCTGGGAGAACGAACTCAGAACCTCTCAGCTTGTTAGGAGTGAGGAGAAGGCAGAGCAGTTGTCTGTAATGAAATGATTCTCAGCGGCCGCCTCACGTGTGAGAACTGCCTCTCTTACCATAAAAAGAGCGCTCCTTGACAAGAGAATTTTCAGTCACTATTGTGTTTGTGGGAAGACAAAAGTTCTTGACCAGTTGTGGGGACAGAGCCCCAGAGAGTAGTTTTCCATGCTCTCAGCCTCACGTGGAAAGGTACTGGCTCAGGTGGTGGATGGCCGTCAGCTGTGGCTAGTTGGCCGTCAGCTGTTACCATTGAGCCATTGGCCACTAATATAACTGCTGCGGCTACATTGGGGTGTAGGGTCAAGGAGAGTCGAGGAGAGTTGGTCATTTGGCAGAAAAGCGGACAGCAGATGGCACGTCGTGTGAATCCAGCCTCCAGTGGTATGACTCCCCTACCTATGGCTCTGTGGGTGTTCCTTTTTGGCCTAGCCACGTTCTGCGTTCTTATGTGGGAAGCAGGAGCAGAGACCCCTCAGGCTGCCCCACGTGACACCAGTAACTTCCTCAAAATGGTTGGTTTATTTCTTAAGTGTACCCAGACTGATTTTCTACAACTTAGGATAAAATAGCTAGAGCATTTTATACAAGTTTCTGACTTAATCTTGAGTCTCTGTATAATCTGAGTTAGACTGAGTTTGAAAAATTATCTCTAGATCCCAGAAAAGTAAAATGCCCCTGGATTATGGCAGATTTTATAATTTGGAACAACCCTTTCACTGATGACAACCAGGAATCTGGACAAGTATTATACACAAAAAATTATGTTTGAAGGCTCAGGAGAACTAACTAGATTCTGTGAAACTATTGGGCCAAGATGCAGGAGAAAGAAGCACGCTAGAGAGGTGAAACCAGCATTTTTGACCACCTTAACTCTGGGTGCAGTTGTTGATTCTGGAAGAGGCACCTGAGGCCTGAGCACTGCTTTTTACAGCCTGATGGGGCTAGGGGGACAAAAGTTGAAGTTCAGGACCCACTAAGGGTAGAGAACTAGTAAAAGCTCTGTAGATTGGGTTGGAGACATAAAGGACTACTCCTTAATTAGGAAAGATAATCCAGGAGCAAATCTGCCCTCTTAGAATCTGCAGCCCATTTTTGAATTATCTGGGTGGTTCCTAAAATTGGATAGCGGTGATTCTAGATTTTTAATGCCTTTAGTTGCTTGATGAAAGTAAATGGAAAAATCCTCTTTGGAAGAAGATAACATGATCTGAGTTCTCAAATTATTTCTGTGGACACCTTCAAATACATTTCTATCCATGGATAACCAGGCACATAAGGAGACTACATGTGACTAATTACAGATAGAACAAGAGAAAATAGAGTTAGGCCCAACCCAAATGTTGGAAAGATTAAACACATTTTAAAGTAACTATGCTTGAAAAATTAAAAATCTTGTCAGGAAACTGGAAAAATGATACAATGGATTTTAAAATAACTAAATACAAACATGGAAATTGAAAACTATAACAATCAAAATTAACATCTTAAGAGATGAGTTTGATAGCAAATTAGATACAGATGAAGAGAGACTTGATGAAATGTAACATGTCAGAATAAGAAAGTACATCTCAAACTGCTGAGGTCCATCAGTAATGGAATGAGCTCATGGAACATATAGATCACTGCAGTAAGCTGGATTCCATTTATTTCAGAACCATTTTATATCAAAGGAATCACTTTGTAAGTTATATAAATGTCTAACCACTATGCTGTACACCTGAAACTAATGTAATATTGAATGTCAACTGTAATTGAAAAATCAAAGTTGAAAACAAAGTTTTTGCTTGTGGAACATTGTTCAGAAACTGTAGTAGATAATTGTATTGGTCAGGGTCTAGTTGCAGATAACAGAAAATGATCTACCCGATTTAAACAGAAAGGGAATAAATATAGAGAGACGTAGAGGCTTACGAAATCCTTGGAAGGACTGGAGGAAAAGGCTGTAGGCTGGGCTTTCATGGAAGGTCTCCAAGACTGCATTGCAAAAGTGGTTTACCAAAGGAGCTGCTACCACAGCAATGATGAGAAAGCCGCCACCACAGTTACTGCCTCCAAGGCCTGATTGTCTCCACCATGACCCTTTCCAGCAAATTAGATGCCCTGAACTGTTTTTCTTGCTACCTATGAAGCTGGGGACCATCTATAATTATCTCACCAAAATGCCTCCATGAAAGCATGTGCCAGAATAAACAACATAAGTTGCTAAATTTTGCATGAGTATGTCTTCTAGCAGAAACTTCTTTGTGCAAATCTGAGCTGTAAGGGAGTCTGGGATAGATAGTTTTTAGATTTACAGCTTCTAGCATCCAGGAGGGCATGGGACGAGGGAGCTGAAGTGGAGAGGCATGAGCCAATCTGCAAAAATCTTCTGTATCTGTTGTTCTTGTTTGCCTGGTTCCGCATCATCCTATTTCTTCTGGAAACAGAATTTATTTATTTATTTATTTATTTATTTATTTATTTATTTGTTTATTTATTTATACTTATTTATGTATCTATAAGGGAACAATTCACTCGATCATAGACACTGCCTCAGACCTGCCAATTAGATGAACCTGTCCCCTAGATACTGTGATTGGTTTATAGATATGCACTATAAACAGTCTTCATTCTGTAAGACTCTTCCCCAAGTCTCGTTTGCCAAAGCTATGAAACAAAGCTTGTTTTTGCTACTGAGAATCCCAAATATGTGGGGCTGCTAGTGATTGTTTGCCACCATGAAGAGAGGACCTGTCTGAAAATGAAGGCAAACAGATTCAGGAAGGTGTCAGAAATAAAGAGAGATGCAGAATTCCTTTGATTTTGCTTGGATCTCTGGATCAAACTATGTCCGTCTATTAACCTTTTGATTGCTCAGTTATATTGTCCTATAAATTCCCTTTTGTTTATACTAGTTTCAGTTGGGTTTCTGTCACTTACCAAACAGGGTTCTGATTCATAGTTATGTGAATCAACATATTTTGATGTGCCCCCTCCTGTATTTATAGCTAGAAACCATCCCTTTTTGTAAAAATGATCATAGAGATTGTATAACACCCCAGCATCTTATTTCTCATATAAATCCCCATTTCGTTGATAGAAGTTTTGTGGAAGGGATGCAGTCAGGCATATATTGGAGCTCCTTGTGGGTGGGCGTCTGGATAATTCAGCCCTTTGTGGTAGTAGAGTGGTTATTAGCTAAGTGAGTTTGTGTCATTTAAAACTGGGGTGACCACATTAGCAATAAGCATTAGATTTATCTTGTACTTTTCTCAGGAGTCTCTTCAATAGTCACTGGTTTAGGTGTAAGACTAGTTTATTCATGCAACATTTTGGAATCTCAACTCTGAACGAGTGCAGCTACCTTTCAAACAAAGAAGTGGCTGTATAACTCCACTGTTTACAAACTTTTAAAGGCTGTACATTGCCTAGAAAAACAGTCAAATTCTGGGTCCTTCTCAATCTAATCCCAACCTGCCTTTGAAGCCATAGCTCCAACCATTCTTTCTCAGCCAGGTTGTGTGGCAGGCACACTGGGATATTTACCTCTTTCTTAACAAGCCTTGGTTCTCCTCCCCCACTACGACCACTGCCTTTGCTCATCTCTTGGATAAGGGTGCGCTTTCTTGCCAACTCATTTTTCAAGATTTGGATCAGGTGGTACTTAATCCATGACCTAATTTTTACATTAAGATTAAATCCTCTTTTGAGCTGCCAATGTACATTTTCACATTACTCTTATTAGACTTATCACATCATAATAATGTTATTTGATGTGTTTTTTCCTTTATTACACTATAAAAGTATATTCCATTCACCCTGTTATCTTCAGTGCTCTAAACAAACTAACTAGATCAATGCCTCTATTATATTCTGTTGTGGCATCACATTTTCTTTGCAACGTATGTCACAATGGAATTTTATAGCTGCTTGTGTGACTTTTGGATTAACTTGTATCTTTACTATAATAGATCAAAAGCCTAAAAGGGCTAGGATCAAGACTAATTTTGCTCACCAACATATCACTACTAACAAATATAGTCCCCGAAACATAACATGTGCTGAAAATATTTATTGAATGGATGGGTAAATTTTTATCAAATGAATGAATCAATCAGTCATGGATAACAGAATGTGTTAATCCCCTTCAGGAATACTAGTATAAAAAGAGGAGCAAAGAGAAGATAAAGCTTTCTTCTAATGGAGAGAATTAATAATGCCAATAACAGTAGAATTTCAGGGTGAGGGACGATTTAAAAATGATGTTTAAATTTCTGTTTTAGAGAAAAGTTGAAGAAGCAGTACAAAGAACTTTTCTTCCTCCTTGAACCACTTGAGAATAAGTGGCAAACATTGTGCCAGTCGTCCCCTAAGACCTGAGAATATATTTGACCTAAATGAGGCCACTCTTTCATGTAATTACCATTCATCCAGCAACGCCTGGAAATTACATTCATAAATGACTACCATGTTACTCACAGGTCCCATTCAAGTTTTGTCAATTGTTCCATTAATGTCCTTTATAGCAAAAAGAGCTCGGCGTGGATCACATGTTACATTTGATTGTCCTGTCTCTTTAGTCTCCTTTTATTCAACAGTTTGTTAGATTGACTTATAACATAGACATATAGTATGTGGACTTCCATTTGTACTCTTGCCCCAGGCCCTTCAAATGTTAGGGGTGGGCTTTCCCAGATTTCCTTGTCCAGTTCACTATTTATGTAATGACTGAAATTCGTGATTGTCTTGAACTCTAGAGAAAACTCAGACATTATTTCCAAGTTCTGTACATTAGAGAGGATTGCATTTGCTGACCTGTATAGTAGCCATGGCCATCTGCTTTCTCTTAGACAGCATTGTGGATGGACCATCCACTTGTGGACGCTTCTGTGCACACTGTATCTTCTTTTAGTGAAAGGCTGATGGCACTTGACAGTTAAAGCTGGATTCAACTAATGAGGAGGTTAATAAACTTGAAAAGTGAGCCCAATATTTTAGAGCCGCCCAGCTTGTTGTGTAATCATCTTCCCACTGGTTGGGTTGGTGTGCAGTACAAAGCTGCCCCGTCTTCCCCACGAGTGCCTGTGGAATGACAATTTACACAGCGCAGTGCACAGGTGGTACAGCTCGCTCCCTTCTAGGAAGGATCTAGCCGATATTTAAAATTGCCTCCACTCTACCCTTCTCTCCACCTTCTCTTTGATTGAATGTGGGGTTTTTTCTTATCACAAAAGCAATACATGTTATGGGAGGAAAACAGAGATAAGCAAAGAGAAGAAAATAGAAAACACAAACCATCCCACCAGACAGAGACAGCTGCTGATAAACATCAGTGTATATCTTTCGAATCACTTGGGGTGCTTTGAGGAAATACAGTAGTTCCTCCTTATCTATGGGGGATACATTCCAAGACCCTCAGTGGATGCCTGAAACTGTGGAGTGTTCCGAACCCTACATATACTATGTTTTTCCTATATATACATTCTTATGATAGTTTAACTTAAAATTAACTTAAAGTTGGAGATTAACAACAATACCTAACGATAAAATAAAATAATGATAGCAATATACTGTAATAAAAGTTATGTGAAATATCTTACTGTACTGTACTCACCCTTTCACTGAAAGGAAGCACTTGAAGGCTTCTCTTCGGCATATCCACACTGTCGGCGTCACGACTCTTGCATTTGGGGACCATTATTAACTAAAATAAGGGTGATTTGAACACAAGCACTGTGATACCATGACAGTCGATGTGATAATGGAGACAGCTACCAAGTGACTAACTGTTGGGGAGTGGAAACAGGGTAGATACACTGGATATAGGGATGGTTCGCGTTTTGGGAGGGAGGGAGCGGGACAGTGTGAAATTTCATCATGCTACTCAGAACTGCACACAATTTAAAACTTATAAGTTGTTGATTTCTGGAGTTTTCCATTTAATATTTTTGGACCATGGGTAACTGAAACTGCGGAAAGTGAAACTGTGGATAGGGGGGACTATGGCACCAAAGCCTGTACATCCCCCCAGACAGTCTGACTCAAGGGGCCTGAAGTGGGCCTGGGCAGGGATCATTTTGTTTAGGTGCAATGTGCAGGTGAAAACCACAGGTCTAGATATTTAGTATATAAAACATGTATTTTACCCAAATGGGCAACTATAATATAGTTTTACAACCTGATTTTATCACTTAACAGTTTATTACAAATATCTTTCCACAGAAGGATATCGAACCTCTCTTTTCACTTACAGGGAGGGTGTTTTCACCGAGTACAGGGGGCAGTATAGGGGGTTGAGGATGGGGGTGGAAGCAGGAAAAGCATCAGAAAGCTCACTGATGCAGAGAAGATGAAACCAAGCTTGGCTCAGGCTATGACAGACGACATAGACTGGAATTATCGGGCTACAAAGCTATGTTTTTCAGTGAGATGGTCTCCCAGTAATTGCTCATTAGCTGTAGAAACACCTGGAAATCACTCAAATACTTATTTTGCATTCATTCTTTCATTCATTCATTCAAACAACACCTGCAGAGCATTATTTAGGCCCTACCACGGGTACAAAGATGAAGACGACTTTTTTCTCCATGGAACTTATAGTCTAAGAAGAGCTGAGACAGGTGCTATGCAAGTAGCCATGTGGATATTTATTGAGCACTTGCTGTGTTCCAGGTCCTCTTCTGATCACAGTAAGTGAATTTCCTCAATTGATGTTCACCACTACCTGATGAAGTCCACGTTATCATTATCCCTTTCTACAGATGAGGAGACTGAGGCCCAGGGGTTACTTTGGCCAAGTAATTGATAGAACTAGGAACCTAGCCAAGGCCTCCTGGCTCCAGAGTCCAAGCTCCTAACCTGCATACCCTGCTACATCAATGAGCATGTCAGAGGCCAGTAGGTACCATAACAGCACACATTAAGGAGGAAGTAATGAATTCTAATGTAGGGAGTCAGGAAGAGGAGTTTCAGGAAAGGCTTTGGAGCGCAGACAAATTATTTCATTCTGTAAGGGAAAATACCACAGGAAGGAGAATATGTAGACACTTGTCATACATACACAAAGTGCTGTAGCTCCTGTTTGTTGGGAATGCTTTATTTCTTCTCTAGATCTCCCATATCTGCATGTCTCATGGGAGCTGCGGGAAGACCAGTTGAGGTAGTCTGTCATCCCTTGGAGTGTGGGTGGCTCCATTGACGCATCAATCCCTGGTGGTATAATGGAGCTACTAGGCGGAGAAGGATGGGACTCCTGCAGTGGGAGAAAGGTCAAGGCCGTGTCTCTTCATCTAGTGGCAAATCAAAGTGTGCATACAAAGGACGGAGGGTAGCATCCCTCAAAGACTCTCCTCGTGAAAGGAGGCCAGTGAACCAAGAGCAGCGAAGAGAAGACTAAGGAGAAAATCTAATTTGTTGCCAGATTGGAGGGACCTGCTCAAGGAGTTCTGATCAGTGGATTTATCTAGAGAGATTTTCCAGACTGCCTACTGCTAAAACCCACACTACTGTGGGTACCCTGGCTAGCTGGGAGAGAATGCTGGTTAGGAGGATTCACTGGATTCGTCAAGCAGAAATAAGGACAGAAATAGATCTTGTTAATAGAAGGCAGGAAAAGCACAATGAGGTTGAGAAAGCAGACCACCCCGGGAGAGTGTCTAAAAAATTTTGATATGCATTGATAATCTTTAACATAGTGGATCCTGGCCTTGGTTCTGCGAACATCTTGATGGGTTTGTTTATGCAAGTATGAAAGTAAGAGCTGCAGAAATATGAATTTCTCTGGTAAGATGCTTTGTGCTGAATGTTACAAAAGATCTTTCCCCAAATGGGCTTAAAGATGAAGGAAAACTTAGCTCATAATAGGAAGTCTGCAGGTAGGAGGGCTTCAGGGGGCAGCAGTTGTACTAATCAGTGTAAGAAATGCCATGTGCTGGGTCTTACTCAGCTCATGCTTCTGTAACAAAATACCACAGACTGGGCAGCTGAAAAACACCAGAAATTTATTTCTCAAAGTTCTGGAGATGGAAAGTCCAAGATGAAGGTGGCAGCATGGCCAGGTTCTGTTGCCGGCCCTCTTCTGGGGTGCAGACTGCCGACTTGTCATTGTATCCTCGCATGGCAGAAAGAGAGAGGGCTAGCTATTCTGCCTCTTCTTATAAGGGCACTAATCCCATTTATGAGGGCTCCACCCTCATGACCTAATTACCTTGCACCAGCCTCACCTCCAAATACCTTCACATTGGGGATTAGATTTCAACATAGGAATTTGGGGAGTATACAGACATTCAGTCTACAACAGGCTGTAACAAACTAGTCCTGAGATCTCAGTGGCTTACCACAATACAACGTAACTGCTCATTCATGTAATTATTCTATGGAAATGGAGGCTTCTACTACATCCAAGGACCTCAGCTTCTTCTATGCTATAGTCGTGCCATCTTGACTATGGCTTCAGAATCACCCTGGCATGATCCAGCCTGCAGATGGAGAAAGAGAAAGAATGAAGGATCAAGCAGGACATCTTAGAGGCCAGGCCTAGAAGCTATAAACATCACTTCCATCCATCATCCACTAGTCAGGACTCAATTTTGTCTCACTAACTTCAGGGAAGTCTGTTAATTTTGGTTTGCTGTGTGCCCAGGAGGAAAATATCTCATTCTCATGAGTTCTTTCCATTTGTCTACTCTGTCATTGTCAGTCACCTTCCTTCTCTGGGTAACAAGATGGCTGCAGCAGTTCCAAGTGTCATATCCAATCATGACCATGGCTGAGGGAAGAAAAGAGACAGTCTCATTGTTCTGGCTATCTCCCAGGAATGAGACACGTTTCTCAGAAGTTCCCCTGCAAACCTTCCCTCACCTCTCACTGGCCATTGATTGCTGCCCCTTCCTGCACCAATCACTGGAAGGCAAATGGGATTCCTCTTTGACAAGTCAAACCTGTCTCTGGAGCTGGGGAGAGGGGCATCCTCTGAAGCACACAGTTGCTTGTACAGGTGGATTGTTAAACATTTCAGAGTTGTATTAGGATGCAAAAGAGGGAAATATTGCTGATTCTCCAAGCATCAGTGTCTAATGTATTTATTTTGCATACTCAGAAGGGACTATGTTGGTTTCTCTGTGCAATAAGTGAGGAGGGCTGTCAGGGAAAGGATCAGGGATGTGGGAAGAGCTCTGATGTGACTGCTTTCTTGGTTTTCTTCATGCTAATAAATTCTTCCTCACTCTTAGAATGCTTCTATAGAAACTGCAAGGGACTGAACTTCTCATCTGGGTTGACAAAGAGGGAAACAGAACACATGCAGGGAGTGGGGATATAAGAGAAGTGGGGAAGTGGCAGACGCCATTGGGAGAGCAGCATAATCATGGATTTAAGCTGAGTTAATCTAAATCTCAGATGCCGAGAGGTCTCAGCAGCCATGTGAGTAAATAGAGCAAAGTTGAAGACTTTGTGGATTTTTCCCTGAATGCATCATCCTTCCAGCAAGTAACACTAGGAAAAACACCTTGAGTCTGGGGGACACTGCACGCTTTATGCAATTCTTTGGGTAGTTTAATATACCATTTACTAACCACATGTTGATTCTCTCCCTCCGCTTTAATAAATAAGACGTGGAGTGAAGAAATGCAAGACTACCCAGGAGTGTGAGGATCCCAGAATCTGGATGGGACCTGACTAAGTTTAGTGTGATTTAAACCCTAGGAAGTAACACAAAGATTCCTATGATGAAAATTCCCAATGGTCAGCCAATGAAATTGTGACAAATCCTGTGTTCTATCCAAATGAATGTCCCAAAGGCTTTGAACGATGTACCTATGGGTGACCAAAGCACATCCCTGGGGAGCTGCTGTGATGTAGAGGTTAGAAGTATGGCCTCCTTGGTCAGAGAGTCCCGAGTTCCAAGTTCCATTCTACTTCCAGCTGTTTGATCTTAGGTAACAAACTTAAGCTCTTTAATCTCAGTTTTCTCATCTGTCACATACATTAGTTTTACTGAGAAGTTTATGAGAGATGTTTAAAATAAAAGTGACCAACAGAGTTCCCAGATGGTAAAAAATGCTCAATAAATTCTAGCTGATCCTGTTGCTGTAATTTAGTTTATAATACAGCAGCTACGGTTAGTAGAAACTGAGATGCACTTTGTGGAGGACATAGGGTGAATAAAAGTACACATACACAGGATAGCTGATGAAAACACTCTCAAGTGGCTTTTTAAGAGTCAGTTATATTATCACCTCTCTGGCAAGACTGAAGGCCAAAATGGAGGCACAGCATCCTTCTTGGGAGGAAGAGCCCTGCTTTTTGAGATGCTTGACATTTTTTGGTGAGGTTTTAATGAGCACACACTGTGACTTTGTCACTATGCATTTAGTTAAATATATTTTAAATGACTCCTACGAATTCCATTCAAGTAAGACTTACGTGTGTTTACATCAACAGACTGACCTGCCCCTGATTCACTCATAATCTATCTGTCTATAGGTCTATCCGCCCATCCGTCCATCCATCCATCAGTCCATCCATCCTGGTAATGGAGAATGTCCATAGTGTATAAATAATAAAGAATTTCCTGTTCTCAAGTAGCTCATAAGCTGTGAGGGAGACATACAAGTAGACAGAATATTAGGATTCAAGTATTCATGCTTGAAAGCGGCACAGAAGAACTCACTCCAGATTGGCAGTGGGTGAAGGAGGCATGGAACGCTCAGAAGGGAAGCTGCCGTCCCTGCTACTCAGTGTGCGATCCTTGAAGTAGGCATCTTGGCATCAGCTGGAAACTTGTCAGAAAGGCAGAACCGCAGACCCCACTCCGCACCATCTTAACCGGAATCTGCATTTTAAAAAGACCCTCAAGCAATTTAATGCACATTAAAGTTTGTGAAGAACTTCTAAGGGGTTTATTTGGTGGGGGAAATAGCATAAATGGTCTTGTCCTTAATGGCTATATGTTTTCTCTAACACGTGATGGCAAGCCACTAAAAAGGTACAGTTTAGGGAGTGGTGTGGTCAGGTTTGTTCTTTAAATTTGAGATGTTATTTAAATATTTTTGGTCAGTATTCTACCTTTATTTCCCCCTTCTCTTTAGTCCAAGAAGTAGCCAGGCCTTTAATATTTCCTTTAAGTCAAATTCTTCCTCACCCCTTAGATAACAGCCAAAGTTTCCTGAACACAACACTATTATTGCCTTTTTGAAAAGCTTCAGCTTTTAGAAGAGATGGGACTAAGGGTCCAAGCTTGTAGGCCAGAGGAAAGGTGTTTGAGGTCAAGGATAGAGAATAAGGGAGTATTTCTAAGAACTAGGAAGTGTCTAAACATGGTGAAGCTCAGTGGGGGTGAGCTTAGCAGATTCATCTAAGGCTGTGTCCCTGGGTGGGGAGGGTGATGCCTACCCAGGGATCCCAGTGACAGGAACATATAAGCTCAAGGGCGTCAGGGCTAGTCCAGGATTCGCAAGTCCCCAGCATAGCGTGGCAGCCGTGGAACCTGTCCTTGGAAGCAGTGTGCCACAGAGCCTAGCAGATGGACAGTGTCATCCCCGCCCCTCTCCCCATGCTGGGGGTTGGATGATATCCTGGGACCTTGGCACAACCCTGGGAGAGCAGAAACGCCAATAATGACCGACAATTGCCTAATCCCATGATAAATCGGGCACTGGGAATCAGGTAATTTGATTTAAATATATGGTATTTTTTGCTATCCTGAGATAAGGATTAGATATATTCTTGCAACATTTAGAAGTTTCTCCTTGATGTTTCTGTGAAATTAAGGAGAGGCAAAAAGTCATAGTGATAAACACAAAACATTTTTATTTTTTTAGAATGAGAAGAGAAATCACAACAAATTATAGTTTTCAAACACTTGACAAATGCCACAAACATCAAACAAAATACAGAAAAATAACAATATACTTATATTAATTAACTGCCTGACGCAACTCTACTGTTGACGTCCTCTTCACATAAGTTTATAATATTATTGTTAGTCTTTTCTCTAGCATATTTGATCAACACTTAGTTTTTATTATTTGTGGTTTAAAAATTAATTTCAGGTTCACACATAATTTTTGGCAATATTATACATTTTTAGAATTGTCAAATTTGGAAAAAGCTGACTAATATCCTTTATGTATGAGCTACAAAAATTGAAAGAATTTTGTGCATGTGAGTCTCTGGCTCTATACAATTCAATTTTCTTTTTCTTTTCTACATGTTTGTGGTGCAGGGTACTGTAGGACAAGTTTATATTGGGGTATGACCTCTGGCCCTATATCATCACGTCACTACATGGAAATGACTGTGAACAAATAAATCCGACCCACTAAATCCAAGCTAACGTATCTCCAGCTTTAGCCCAATCTCAAAGATGCCCATTGCCATTCCAATAGATTCAAATAAAAATAGAAGCATGGTGGCGGTAGAATGGAAAGCAACAAAAACACAGAGTGGTTTTGATGGCACAGTTTGGGCTGTCTCCTCTTGTTTCCTCACCTCGGCAAAACAGGAGCCTTAGAAAAGCAATCAGAGCTCCCTGCTTTCACTTTGGGATACTGAAGGGAGACAGTGCATGTCATAGTCAGTATGGCTGCTGTGTTCCCATCATCCATCTGCCCCCTTTTCTCGTAAGTGAAAGGCTGAAAGTGACATTTCCGATAGCAACATGTAAAATGCCATCTCTTCTACGCAGCCACTTTCTCAATCTTTCCAAGGGCAAATAACCTCATACTTTCCGCATCCCCATTCCTGTGTAGCTATACTAATAGTTCTCAACCTTGTCTGCACATCAGAATCACCTGAGGGGCCTTTAAAGAAAAACACAAATATGTAGGGCCTTGCCCCCAGCCAGATGGAGTCAGGATCTCTAGGGGTGGGACAGAGACAGCCGCGATTTTTAAAAACTCCCAAGTGGTTCTGATGAATAGGCTAAGAACCACTGATACCTGCCTCTGATGGTACTGATTTTTTCCCACCTTGTGAAGCAGTTAACCCTGGACATGACTATTCTCTAAGACTTTAAAACTCATCAGTCTCTAGATTTAAAATCTCATCAGTCTCTGCCCCCTTTCCTATCCCTTCTCCCACCCCAACACATGTATATTGTCTGCATCCCTGCTATCTACACAATAGGTATGATTTATTGGGCCCATGTGATTATTGTCCTACACAGTAATAGATACTACTGCAAAAGGAAAATGTCCATAATATATTATAAAGGGAGTAAAATGACGTCAACATCCAAAATTTGGTACAAAATTCGTAAAGAAAAAATTGTAAGTCTTCAAGCTTATTAAAAATTCATTCCTTAATGAGTTTTAAATGTTAAAAACATGCTTTTTACAAAAATTGCAAAAGCCTTTCATGTTTATTACCAAAAGATCAGCAAATATAAGCTAGTCAGAAAAAAAAAAAAGAAAAGAAATGCTTTTAGTGCCCACTCCAAGATAAATATTGTATTGTCATTTCTGTGCGAAGCAGACTACTGGGTTATAAAGTATGCTTCACTTTGCTTCATGAGATAGTAAACCTGACCTCTCAATGTGCCAAGTTGGAGATCTGCACACGACTCCAAGATGAACAAAGGCACATCCCTTTTCCTGCTCACACTCACCTAAAATGCCTCCAGGATTTATTCCTTCTGGCTAAAGTTTTATCCTATGATGAAAATGCAAATAATAGCTAAGACTATCCTGTTACGATAATCTAGGCATGGTACTAAGTGCTTTACTTTTACCATTTTGTTAAACCCTCACCAAAGCTTTGTGAGGAAGGCATGGTTAATGTTTTCACTTTACAGATGAGGAAACTGAAGGTCAGAGTGAAGCACTGGATTTGAAGTCAGGCCATCTACGGAGTCTGTGGATTCTGTAGTCTACCGAAACTTTAGAAAGTCCCGTGACTCACCAACTTTCATAGTTCTCTATGTGACCGCGTTGTATCAGCTGTGTGGTACAGATGTGGTTTTGATGGGTGGAGGGCATTGCCAGGTGCAGAACTTTGTGTGCTTTGAGAAAGTGGGTACCAAGGATCCAGAAAGGGGAATCTGACAGTATAATGATCAAAAGAGTTCTTGCTCTCTCCTGAAAAATGGCATAAAACATGCCTCCTCAGGTTCATCTTGTGACACTGTCACCCTCCTGCATATTTACTTTTAGCTGCATTTTAAAAATTCTCACACATTGAGCTCCTTCTTTTATTCTGATTTCCACCTTTGCTGTGCCTCCCGTTGGAAATTATCCTCCTCTCCTTCCCTCCACCACTTTCTCTGCTCACCATCAGGGTCCTCTTCCTCGGGGAGAGTGAAAGTTCCTCAGGGAAACCTGTCTCCACCTGCTAAAGTAAGTAAGATGACCCTCTCATAACCTCTCAGGACAAGTTTGCTTGTCTGTCATGGAACCCTAATGGGGCTCGGAGTGAAACTGACCAGCAGGGGGCACACTACTTAAAACAAAAGCAAACAAAAAAGGGAATAGAAGATAAAGGGAAAGGGGACTTCTTGGTAGTTCAGGACATTGGGAATGTTTAGAGCCTTAGGCAATGCGGAAACTTCTGGACTTGGTGAAGAGAGATCCTCAGAAAGCAAAGAATGGCCTAAAAAGGGATGAGTAAGGGAGGGGAAAAGAAACACATGAACTGGTCTTTTTAGGCACCTTACTTTTTAGCCACCTGGCCTCAGAGATCGGTCACTGGCCAGCATGTCCATCTTCTGAGATAATCACAGAGATGGATGCTGGACTTGGAAAACCAAATGGAAACAGAGCAATTTTTAGAAGGTCGGTCCCTGCGAGAGCAACGAGAACACCTCCAGAGGCGTTTGTGCAGACCCTGTCTGTCTCACCTGGTCTTGCAGGTCAGCTTGGATGCCTCCTTTCTTCTTCAGTCATTTATAGAACATCCAATGTTTTCTGGATAATTTTCCTTCCCATTATTTTTTGCCCTGAGTGCTGAGTAGTCGCTGATCAAGAGAAAAATACTAAGACCTAACTTTTGAGTAAAGAATAAGACTCAGAAAGTAGTGATTTGTGTGTTAATTCATGTTAGATTCTGCACTTACATTACTTATTCCTTGCAAGTAATTTTTTGCAAACTGGAACCAATGACCATCAATTTTATGAGCCACACTGCTCAGAGGTCTCCGAAGCATGCCACCATTTAAAAAAAATTCTCTGATCTGTCTTACTAAGTTTAGTTTTAGTTTGTGATTGGGACTCCTAATTAATCTCTGTAAACATGGAGATGTGGACAGAAACTCAGCAGAAAAGCAATTAAAGGGCTCTCTATGATTGTTTTTCCCATTAACCAAGTCTATTGAAATCACTAAGCCAGCTGTGGCAAGTCTATTTAATAACTTTCTTTTCATTTCCTGATTTCTTACTCAGTTTCTCCTGCTCTCCTCATTCCTGGGCAGCCTGGATTCATTGTTTGCTATTTCCGTCCATATGCTACTTTAAAATAATCACATGTGGATTTATGTTGAAGTCTGCCCTGAGAATTGATTTCCTTGGCCTGCAGTTATCACTGATGGAAGCCAATGTGACAAAAGACTGAGGTAAAAGATGAAGGGAGATAAATAAGAAATATGCCCTCCCTGTCTCCAGCATAATGTTCAATAAAATGCTGAAATTATAAATTTTTCTTTTAATTAAAAATAAATATTTCTCCAAAAAGGCCCCTTGTGTGGTGAGGCACAAGAGGGCAGTATTACGTTAAATTACATTAAATTAAACTTTATGAAGATGTGATTAGTAGTGAAAACCTGGAGGGATTAGATTAATCATGGTACTGGAATGAGACTGCTGTGCTGGTGGCAGTGAGAATGTGAATAATGTAAGAAGGGAGATTGGAACCCGTCTCCCAGTGCTCAGATCCACTGACCATGCTTCATATTTGCCTGTAGACTCATCTGAGCAGAGGTAGGAAATTAGTCCTCAGCGACTGAGCCATATCAGGGATTTTGCAGGCTGTGACAACTCTCGAATCAATTTGTAATGACCCTTGGATTTTAAAAGTCATGCTTATCTTTCTAAATTGATATTGTTCTAGAGAGCTCCCGACAGCTGATGCAAGGCCAAGGAAAATCTCGGGGTTGGAACTGGGGAGATGGGTAGTTGAGATGAGAAGAGACTTCATTATTGCTGAGCTTTGTATTGCACTGTTCTAGGGTCAGTGGACTTAAGCACCTGGGCAGCTGTGTGTTTGACTCAAGCTCCAAAGCCAAGAAGCATTTGTGTTTCAACTTCGTCAAGATGTTAGCCAAGGAGTATGATTGGCCTTAAACCAGGCAGACTTCATTGTCCCCGCTCTGTCTCTATGTGCCTTCCTCTTCTAGCACCTTCCCTGTTCCCTCTGGAGACCCTGACTTTGTCTTCCCTCCACGTCATTGTCCACCTGCCCCTTGATGATTCCTCAAGCCACTTTCCTGTCTTGTGCTTCATTTCCACATCTGTAGAAAGTGGTCAACAATGAAACTATAAAGTGTATATATGACATAAAATGAGGGAAGTCCCTGGCATGATGACTAGCGTATTGGCTTTTTCATACACGGTATATAATTTTATTATCACTATGGTTCTGTCAATCTGTGATATGAATAACATTGAAAATGAGTTCAACTTCTCTTATAATTTTAAGGAATCTTCAACATCAAAATACCCTTAAATTTTTTTTTTTAAATTTTAGAGCGATTTACTAAAATTAGGTGGAATATATAATTGTAATTTATTGTTCAAGCTGGGACACCTTTGAAAGTGAAAGGTAATGCTATTAATAATTACACTTGGATAGTAGGTGTAAAGCAGGACTGTCCCAACCAACTCAAGGTGTATGTGCACACTAATATAATGTACAGGTTTTTTTGAAATGACAAATTCAGATTGAAATGCAGGGAGACTGTCAGGTGAGGCTTTATGACAAGCGGGCAATGAGAAATGTCTACAGCAGAAACTGCAGAAAGAAGGAAATTCAGCAAGTGCAATTGTTTTCCCGATGTTATTGGACTAGAAGCTCTATCCTTATGGTTTTTGGTATGGATATGTCCAATATACAAGCGGAAAACGATGCCTTCCTCAAGCCCCTGGTCCCAATGCTTACCCAGGCCTCCTGGAGCTCTTTTTAAGGCCAGTTTTCATTGCCCTGAAAGCTGGGTGGGGAGTTTTGCTTTAGTTTCCTAATTTGTAGAGTGGTGTTTGCAGCTCCTGCTGGGTGTGGAGCTGAGCCTGGGGAGCGGATGCCATTCAAATTATCAATGACTCAGGGTAGGCCTGCCAGAACCCAGGCTACCCCGGTGCCCCTCCTAGGTGGTGCCACAGCCCTGTTTTGCATTACATTCTGATCACATTACATTCTGTGTATTGTCTGTTGAGAACAAGGATATCTGCCTCATTCCTCATTGTCACCAACCTATGAGGACAGTGCCTGGCACATAGTTCAATGCCCTTGAATTAAAGAGGAAAGAAAATGATGACTTGAGCCCATGAAGAGTTAGAAAGGAAAAGGCTAGCCAACACACAGAAAGACACAGAAGATGTCCAAGGAAGACATAATAATTATAATTATAGCTACTATACATTTACTGAGCTCTTACTATGTGCCAGGCCTTGCTAAGCACTTTATATTTTGATTTTGTTTAATCTTCACAATAGTCTTATTCCCAATTTATAGAGGGGGAAACTGAGGGTCAGAGATTTTCATTAACTTACCCAAGATCCTATGGCTGCTCAGTCAATTTAGACAAATATAAAGGTTTCAGACAGAGCTGCTGAGGGAATTACTGAGAGGTAACATGGGGTGGGGCCTCAAAGGTGGGTGAGAGTCACAACTATAAAGCAGCTGACATGGAGCCATCATTAACCCAGAATTCTGTGATTCTTTCCTGTCCCAAACCACAGACCTACTCACCAGGCCATTTACCTATTCTTTCTCTGTTCTCAGAGAATCTTTCTTCTATGTTGAATTTGGACTCCAGGTGACTCTTCCACTTTTAAATGATTTCTCTTTGGAGAGGTCACTTGAGCTACTTTAAAAAATCCAATAATGACCTACCAAGTGCCACTTGTCACAACAGGTAATGCTTGTGGAGTTGGTGCAAAGGGTTTTGAGTAGTAAGAAAGAGTTCCTTTAAGTAGTGAAGAGAAGTCATTTACTTCTCTGGTTGATACTGCTGATGAATTCACTCGAATTCCACTTGCCTATTATAACTTCTTTGAAACTTCCAAAGGCCAGGTACATTTGTGCATTTTCTTTGTCCCCAGTTACATTTAATGGACAGTGACGTGCCTTATGATGAGCTGGCTGCTCACATCTCCCTTCTGAGTCACAAACAATCAGCTAATAGGACAGATTGTTTTGCAGAGTTTCTTGCTTACTGCTGTGACACAATTTGGGGATATATTCTTGGAGGATAGGAAAGTAGGAAATACAGCAATTGGGAATGTTTTCCCAATATTATTTAACAGCACAGATCTCTTAGAAGAGCAAGCACATTGTATTTGGCATTGGGCCACGTTTTAACTGATCATTTGAAACAAAAACAAAACCAATATTTTTAGCCAGCTTTGAGTATGTGCTTGAAAGGTCCTATTTAAGAATGGTCTGGGAGTTAAAACTTCATGGTTAAATCCTCCTGTTATTAAGAGGATGAAGTGGTATTGTTTTTCTTGCATAGCATCAATTTTGTATCAGTCACGCTGATCTAAGTGTTGCTGCTATAAAAAACAGCCCTCAGATCTTAGAGATGCGTGATAAGAAAGGGTTATTTCTTGCGTACATGCAGGCCCACCGTGGTTTGCCTGATCATTGTTCTGTTGCAGTCTCTCACAGACCTAGGCTGAGGAAGGTTTCATCTTAATATATGCTTCCTTGATCACTGCAACAGTGGGAAGGGGACATGGTGACTCACAAATAGGCCTACAAAGCTTCTTTCAGAAGCGACACTAGTTCACATCTCACAGGCCAAAGCAAGTCACTTGTGCACATCTAAATTCAAAGAAAGGGGGAAGAGCAAACTCACCATGTGCCTGGAAAGCAGAGAGCACTAATGACATCTGCATCTTCTTTTTTTCCACCAACTTTTAAAAAAAATTTTATTGGGGAATATTGGGGAACAGTGTGTTTTTCCAGGACCCATCAGCTCCAGGTCAAGTCATTGTTTTCAATCTAGTTGTGGAGGGCACACCCACTGGCCCTCAATGTGGGAATTGAACTGGTGACCTTGGTATTATGAGCACTGTGCTCTAACCACTGAGCCAACTGGCTGCCCCTCCACCAACTTTTTATCATGAAAATTACAGACATAGAGAATTTTTGAAAACTCATACGCTGAAGTGAACATCTAAATGCATTCCACACCTAGATTCAGCAATGGTCAATTTTTACCATACTTGTGTTCCATTCCTCCACCCCACCCTCCATTTGCGTGTGTGTCCTGCCCTCTTCCCAAGGTAAAATAAATGGGTTTTGCTTTAGGGAAAATAGAGTTCCCCTTTTTAACCATGTGATTATGGGAGACTGACAACCTCATTTATACCAATCTCTCTTGTAAGAGGTACAAAAAGAGACTCTTCTTTCCTCTTGGTGTGGTGCAGTATGAGGCAGTGATGCTAGAACTGCTGCAGCAATTTTGCACCCATGAAGGGATAGATAGGTTGGAGCTGCCAAACGGCCACCATGTGAAGCCTGAGGGTTAAGGGAACAAGGGGGGAATCAGATACAAGAGAAAGGGAGAAGCCAGGTCCTTCATGGCATTATTTGAATGTACCCTGAAATTAGGTTTACTTCTGGACTTTTCATTTAGGTGAGAAAATAAACTGCTCTTTTCAATGCATAAGAATACAAATAAGGGGCCGACCCGGTGGCTCAGGTGGTTGGAGCACCATGCTCCTAACGCAGAGGTCTCGGGGTTAGATTCCCACATGGGCCAGTGAGCTGTGCCCTCTATAGCTAAGACTGTGAGCAACAGCTGTCCTTGGAGCTGGGCTGCTGTGAGCTGCTAGAGGTTGGCGTGGGCTGCCGCGGGCTGCTGAGTGCTGCTGTGTGCTGCTGTGGGCTACCGTGTGCTGCCATGAGTGGCCAGTGGCCAGCGTGAGTGGCCGGCAGCCATTGTGGAGTGGCCGGCAGCCAGTGAGAGCTGCTGTGAGCTGCTGTGAGCAGCAGACTGACAACTGGCAACCAACTGCCTCTGCTGGGGGAGCACAAGGCTCATAATACCAGCATGGGCCAGGGAGCTGTGTCCTGCACAATCAGACTGAGAAACAACGGCTTGAACCAGAGTGGAGTGTGGGGGAGGTGAAAGAAGGGGGAAGAAGAATAGAAAAAAGAATAGAAATAAAAGACTAGACAAGAAAACTTCTGTGAGTGCCGTGATATCTAAGGTGTGTTAAATGGTATTTGTCTTGTGAGTGATGACAGATTGCATAAAACTCGTGTTATGTCTACCTTTCTCTCGTACTGTTGCTGATTTCATAATATTAATACAAAGAGTTATAGGTTATATAAATAAAACTGTCCTTCTCTAGGCCTTTGTATTTTTTAGGACATTGGAAACTGGAAGTCGCCAATACTCAAATAAGCATAAGCCAAACATAGCTCACTTAACTAATATATCTGGGGGGGAGGGGTGGTTCATGCTTCAGGCATGGCTGGCTGAATCCAGGGTTCAAATGTCATTTCCATTATTCTACATGCAAACTCTGTCCTCAAGGTGAGGAAAAACGAGCTCTGATCATTTCAGAGTCACATTGTCCCAGTGAAGCCATTCCAGAAGGAAGAGGTACTTCTCTCTGCCTGTGTCCATGTATGACTTCAGGAAAAGAGTCTGCTTGGATCAACTACCCCTTCTGGATCAACTGGTATCGCAGGCAAATTCAGGAATCATTTTGTTCATGTGACCAGGGAAGGGAGTGGATGCGATGATTGACCACTCATGGAATAGGTGGTGATGGTGGTAAGTGCCAGTTCCAGAAATAAGGATACTGGCCGGATGAAAGCAACTGGGTTCTCTTTATTTGCCTACCTACCCATCCAGCCAGCTAGCCAAACAAACAAACAAACAAACAAACAAACAAACAAACAAACAGACAGACATTTACTAAAAGTAGCGCAGCAATGTACTAAAGCCCTATACAAGACTCGCAATTCAAGGTAGTGCAAGGTCAGAAGTGTTAAGTAGGGTAAGAGAGATCTAGTTGAAGGCCTAGGAATTTTCAGAGGAAGAAACTATTCCCTACAGGTAGCAGAAACTGGGAAGACCTACTTATCAGAGGTAATATTAGCATCATGATGAGATGAATGCACTTAAAAGACTAGGGTTTGATTCATGGCTGTGCTAATTATTAGCTGTGTAAAATTGTCACTCTAAACTCATTGCAGTATCTGCAAAATGGGAGTAAGGTAGTATCTGCCTATCAGGGACAGGACGTGGAGATGAGGCACGTGTGAGTTTTAGCATAACTCTGTCATGAAACAGAAGCTTGATGAATGGCAGATGTCATTGTTTTGTTGTAATTTTTTTTAGTTTTATTTGAAAAGTTCCACCTGGAAAAGAAATGTGGCATCCTTACTGACATTTGTGAATATGCAGAGGATACTGAAAGCTGGCATGATTGTCAAAGCACCAGGGTTCTGTCTGCAGGAATGAGGGAGGAAGGGGTCCCTATTTTTATATGATGGGCAGAGCTGCATGGTGGGTGGTAGCTGGCTTATGTCATACCCAGTTCTGTGCCTAGGGTTCTGTGTTTCCTATTGAAGAGGATAAAGAGACAACTTTTTAAAAAAGAAAAAGGAAATGAATTATAGGGAAAAGTGCATTGAGTCTGTTTTGGATTAGTGGAAATGAAATGGGTGGAAAACATTTGGTTGTTTGATCATAAGAAGAGCTATTAAAAAAGTTCCAGGTTTGTATGTTCTCCAGAATGTTTCTTCTAGTAATAATGCCAGGGAAGTTATGTGATGCAGGAAAAAAGATGTAAGTTGGACTTGGATGAACTGACTTTAGTCTTGACTCTACCAACTTCCATCATGTAAATGCGGGAGGGTGCACCTAAGGTTGTCAGATTCAGTTGTCTCATCTGCAACAGGGTAATTCTCTGCCTTCTTTGCAGGGTTTTGGTGGGGAGGGGAATCAAGTGACATAATGAAATATAAATTATTGGAAGAGCCATTAGTGCTGTGGGATAGTGCGAGGAGTACTGAACACGGGATGCAAGGGGAGTGTGTGGTCAGGTCAAGAGAGCACAGAACACTGTATCACATCATAGACCTCTTCTACCTACGATGGGTACCAAAGCCTGAAACCCACAGCCCTGTCTTTAGGGGATGACTTGTTTGCTGTGAGGTTATTTCAATATTATGTTTTTCATTTTGATGTTTTAATCATCTGGTTCTTCTTATAACCAGGTGTTGCCATGCAATGACAGCACCCACATTTACTGTGGTGCTTAGGTTTGTGTTAGAGCCAATAAGAACTACTCTGATTATCACAGGCTGAAGCGTGAAGGCAGACCTTACACATAAATTATGAATCCCTGCCAAGGGAGGTCACATAATATCATGGGTTCTTATATGAACAGTTCAAGTACATTTACAAGTGGTGACTTAGGGTCAGCAAACATCATCATTTCTCATTATTGTTTATATTAGTGTGAATTTTTAGTTTTGTTTGGATTTAATTTTTTAATAGTCATATAAAATTTATAAGTAAAATAAATGTTTGCCTGGTTTTATATTGGTATTGTATTAATATTATAATAAAAATTAATATCACTATGAAAGTTATTTAAGTAAAGTTCAGGGATTGGTATAATTTTATTTTTTCATTTAAAAAGAATCGTATTTGTTTGAGAAACAGTGATGTTGAGTGTAAAATCTTGCACTTGAAATAAGCACATAAAAAGATGCTCAACATCATTAGTCACTGGGGAAATGAAAATTAAAACCACAATGAGATATCACTATATAGTCATCAGAATTGTTAGAATTAACGAGACTAACTCATACCAAGTGTTGGTGAAAATGCACAGCAACTGGTACTCTCATACACTGCTGTTGAGAATGTAAAATGGTACAGCCACTTTGGAAAACAATCTGGCTGTTCCTCGAAAAGTTAAATTCAGATAAGATATGACCCAGCCATTCCACTCCTATGTATTTATCCAGGAGAAATGAGAGCATGTATTCACATAGATATTATGTGAATGCTCACAGCAGTATTATTTATACTAGTCTCAAACTGGAAACATTTAAATCTTTAGTCAAATGGATAAACAAATATGGTACATCCATACAATGGAATATTACTCAGCAGTAAAAAGGAGAGAACCATTACTACACTCAACAACATGGCTGCATCTCAAATCAATATGCTGAGTAAAAGAAATCCGCGAAAAAAGGCAGTCTGTGACTCCATTTATGTAAAGCTCTAGAAAATGCAAATCAAGGTATAGTAACAGAAAGATAGTGGCTGCCTGGGGTGTGGTGGGGACAGGGAGAGAGGGATGACAAAGGTCATAAGAAAGTTTCTAGGGGAGATAGACAGAGGCATTTTCTTGATTGTGCTTATGATTTCACAGATGTAGACATATTTCAAAACTCATTATATCGTACCCTTTAAATATGCACAGTTTATTGTATGTCAGCTTTACCTCAATAAATCTGTTAAAAAATAAAAACCATGGTTTGCCAAACCTTGCCATCAGACAGACTTGATTTTGAATCCCAGCTTTGCTTCTCACTGATACTCTTAGCTTGGAAAATGGCTTAATTTTTTTAGTGCAAATGTAAGTGGGTACAGTTATACCTACCCTAGAAGGTTGACTTGGAGTCATTGAAATACATGTGCCTTCTTGCAAAGTACTTGATACATAGTAAATTCCCAAATAAGTAGCTGTTGTCCTAGAGTGGGGTCCTCACCTGACAGAAAGCAATCTGAGCTGCATGTGTACATGTCTATTGTCTTGTTTCTGGGGATCTCAGTACATTCCGTATGCTTAGGATATGGGAATACTTCAAGAAAAATGTGCTACCATTTCCTAAAAATGTATAACTTGTATATATAGCGACTAACAACAAAAGCATCCACTCTCCAGGCGGCACCCTACATTAGTGAAATCAGAATCTCTGGGGGTGAGAACCAGGCATTAATATTTTAACAGCTCCAATTGACTCAGATATGTGGGGACATTTGAGAATTAGGGCGCTGTTGCTGTGCTACTCAAGTGTGAGCCTTAGTCCAGCAGCATCACATCACGTGGGAGTTGCGTAGAAATGCAGCCGCTCAGGCCCAACCTCAGATTTGAATCAGAAGCTGCATTTTATTTAATAAGAGCCTCACGTTATTTGTGTGCACGTTAAAGACTGACGAGCACCAGGAGGGATGATCTCGGAGGGTCCTTTCTTCTTTCATATACTGTGTGAAATTTTTGAGTATGATATAGTGATAATATAACATCCCATTTTAAATCTTATTAGAAGGAATCAGGGAGATCAGAAGATTATATCTCAGAGAGAGAGAGGCAGGTCAGAGAAAAATCTGCTAGAGGGGACACTTACTTCTCAGAACAGAAGGCCCTCAATTAGCCCTTTATAAAATGATAATTTGGGATGATTGGGGACAAACTGACCTCAACAGAAACTCTGTATTTATGTACTTACCAAAAAGCTTTATTTACATAGTTCATTCTCTGACACTTTGCAAATGTTGCAATTAACACTTAATAAATTTTTCTTTCAGAAACCTGATTTGATGGGCTAATTTTTCAGTTCGATTATAATCAATCAAACTAATTTGTCTGTATGTCAGTCTTTGTGCAAGAAATTTTGCTACATTGCCTTATTTAATTTAACTCTTGCATTAAACCTATGGAACAGGTACCATAAGCAAATCCACTTTTACTAATAGAGTCAGTCTGGCTCAGGGATTTGCCCAAGGTCCTATCCAGCTAGAAATTGGCAGCATAGGGATTTGCACCCCTGTCTATGTAGATCAAAGGTCATGTGTATGACAAGCCTAGTAGAGCAGAAAGGTGAAGAGCATGATTCTGGAGTTGCCCTGCCTGAGTTTGGGTCTTGACTCAATGTTGAATGGAACACTGAATGAATGAGTGACTTAGCTGTACATAACATGCCTGTGGGGGTAGCAGAGGAGGTCCCGAATGCTCCAGATGAAGCAGAGATGGGGTAATAATTCTGGTGAACAGGAGGGCAGTATGGTGCCTCTCAGCCCCTAACTCAGGGGGCTGGGAGTAAGGCATGGAGTAAGGATTGGGGGTTGGGGGTAAAGGGAATAGTGTAGATAGGCAGATTGGAGTTGCAGGGGAGATGGAGCTGTAGACCATAAAATGTGCCTGCATCACATCTTTGCCCACAATAAGTGATACACATAATTATCATGTCTGGCACGTGGTCTGACATCTAATTACACTAAAATGGTAACTAACTCTAGACCCAAGGACAAATCTATTGTTATTGTTTTCTATCAAACAACAGTCTCTGCAAGAACTAGCTGCCTCGCCTATTATTGTACCATAATCCTCCTTTTCTAAAGGAAGTTACTTCAACTGGAAGCCTAGTTCTACCCAGCCCTATCCTGCCTCATCGTAAAGCTCTATTTCAAACATTATAAAATACTTCTTTGCAATTCTGCTCCTGTATTCTTTTCCTTATTTATCTAACTTGATTTTTAATATCACTTAATTTTTTGAATATATTTTAATTAAACAAGAAATACATACTTTTGTGGAAAAACAGAAGGAAAACATATAAGCAAGAATAAGGAAAATGTAACACATAACTCTAATCTTTTATTGTTTAATATTTAGGTAATTGGCAATATGTTACCTTTATAAGTAATGCTGAGGTGACCATCCTTGTCTGCAAATCTTTGTGCATATTTTTAATTATTTCATATTTTGCAAACAGAACCAACAAAGCTGTTTGTCACCAGTTTTGGTTGCGATCTCTACCACTAAGTTTGGGGTATAAACCCAAGGTAGAAGCTTAGGTCTGCCATTGAGGGAAGGGCTTGATAAGTGGTAAAACTTTGCACTTCCTGATTTACATCGAGCTTCTCCTGAGACCAAGTCTGCTCTGGGGTGTCCCAGAGGTAACATTTCAGAACAGTATTTGGGAAACTCACTAAGGAGTGCATTTTCAATTCTGCGGATTTTTTCCCAAGGGTTTTCCTACATAGCTGCCTCTAGACCCAAGGTCTAAAATGTCAATGGGAACCATAATCTCTATTGAGTGTAAAAGTTTCTCCACTCTTCAAGAGAACTCAACTTATTATTGTAAGTGCCTTTTACACAGTCAAAATTCTGGAACATTTATCATTGTACCATCAATGAAGACAAACGAGTCCAAATCGATCATTCCAGTGCTTTGTAGAGAGAGCACTGGATCAGGACAGAAATCAGATCCAAGCCAACCAATTTACTTATTTTAACAAAATATTTTCTTTGAAAGCAAAGTGAAAATTAGAAAGAATATCAATTCTTTTTACTAGGAAAAAAGGACATACAAAAACATTGCAGGGATTGATGTTGGAAAACTTCATACCCATCTATCAAGACAATGCGGTCACTGATGGATGAGCTCCCCACAAGCTGAGAAAAAGATGAGAATTTTGGAGGTCTTAAATCAGTTTCATTATAAGGACCCTGAATCATGTGTACTGCATTCAAATTACTTATGAGAAAGACAAGAGAGCAAAACTTAAAATAGTCTCCAACTGGCTCCTGGGGGAATCCCACAGCTTGTTTGCAGCAGTATCTCCAGTGTTGTGGCCCCAAATGGATTTCTAGCCTCAAGACCCAGCATCATTTAAGTATCATTTAAGGCTCTTTTCGGTCCAACAACAAAGGGAACTAGTCTAACCACATAGCAAAACAGAATTCCTGTAGTCTGCCCCTTGTTTATAGTACTCCACCAGAGTAAATGTTTATCACATTATCTTTGTAAAACAGTGATGTGGAAACCCTGAAACTAAAAATATATTAGAGATGGCAACCTGATTTTTTTGTCAAATGGGAAGACTTGTAGAGGCACTTTACCGGAGAGGATAACCAAATGGACAATCAGTTTTTGGAAAATTGACTACATGTCAGAAAGCTGAATGTATGTAAGTATTTGTAATGACCCAATAATTTGACACTAATGTATTGAATACCCCAAAGGAATGTGTTCATATGTGCATCAAAAGGCTGATATAAAAATGTTCATAGAAGCACTGTTTTAATAGCCACAAAATTGGAATCATCCCAAATTTTATCAGCAGTAGAATGGATAAATAGATTGTGTTATGTTTACATAGAAATACAAAAGAACAAACTACCATGCATAAATCAACATGAATGAGCTCAGAGAGGTAATATTGGGCAAACAAGCAGACATAGAGTAAGTACTGTGTAATTCCATTACATATATTCAAAACAGGCTAAACTGATCAAAGGTGTTAGAGATCAAGAGAGTGGCTGGGCGGGGGCAGGAGAGAGGTTTCTAGAATGCTGGCCACACTCTATTTCTTGTCTGATTACATGGGCATGAACAATTTGTAAAAATTCATTGAGCCACACACTTATATACTGTGTTGGACATTTTTCTGTATCTGTTATACTTCAATGAAATCATTTACCTAAAAAAGGTCACAAAGGGAGATGCCTGATAGATAAGCAGCCCTTCTCATTTCATCAGGAAAAGAATAGGAACGTGATTGATTCAAGGACAATGGTTTTTATAATTATATCCTATTTGCTCACTAAGTGTGGGATGAAAATTTGTGGGTAAACGCATTTCGCTAAATTGAATTTTGTTCTTGAAGGAGACCCTGCGATGGATCATTGTGATAAGGTCCTGACTCTCTAATTCGTCTCGTCTACGAATTAAGACTTTTATTCTTTAAGCTTGCTCCCAGGGAGAAGCACATGAATTGATTCAAATACAGGTCGTTTGCTGTTGTTCTGCATTTATTTGTTTGTTTGTTTGTTTATATATTTAAAGTTAAGGTGTATTCTCAAATAGCACGTACATTCACCACTGTATTCGTTTCCTAGGGCTGCCATAACAAAGTACTATAAACTGGAAAGTTTCAAACAATGGAAATGTATTCTGTCAGAGTTTTGGAGGTCAGAAGTCTGAAATACAGGTGTTTCGTGGTGCTCTGCTCCCTCTGAGGGCTCCAGAGAGAAGAATCCTTGACCCTTCCAGCTGCCGGTGGCTCCAGCCGTGCTTGGCTTATGGCAGCATCACTCCAAGGTCTGTCTGCGTGTCTTCACATGGCCTCACCCCTGAGTGGCTCTGTGTTCTCTCCTCTTAAAAGGAAGAGGGTTCACCCTATATCCATAGTGTTTTTTTTTTTTTAATCTTGAGATCCTTAACTAATTATATCCGAAAAGACCCGATTTCCAGATAGATCACATTCTGAAGTTCTGGGTGGACATGAATTTTGGAGAGGAGACCACTATTTAACTGGTGCCCATGGGCTAAGCCCACCCACAGCCCTGAACCACATGCTCTTGACCACATGGACTGGGAGCCCTCAGGGGTCCCATCTGGGAAGGGATTTCCCCCCCGCCCGTCCCCCAGTCATTCCACAAACATTTTGAGCCTCTACTATAATGCGTGGCATTACTCCAGACACAGAAGATAAAGAACTTAACAATTAATGTTAGCATATGACTAAGTACCAGGCTTTTTATCATTTAAGTCTCTCCAAAACGCTGTCGTTGTATAAAGGTCGCAGTGGTGGAACAGATGATTTAAGTAACTTTCACAAAGTCACACAATTAGCGTGATTGAGCTCAGGTCTGTCTGCGCCAAAGAGTAGATGTCTACTATTAAAACTATACCACATGGCAATGAGCATGAATTGCTTGCTCACTAGGTGTCAGGCCCTGAGTTAGACTGTAGGGCACAGAGATGAATGAAACATGGGCCCTGTCTCTGAGAAGCTCATGACCTATGTGGCTACTTAAACCAAGAGTGTTAATGGCAAACCATTCACTCAACAAATATGTAATTAAAGCCTTGTACATGCTGGGCAGGTTTTAAGCGCTGGTGAGTTGTTGGTGAACATGACACATAAGATCCCTGCTGTTTGGGAGCTTACAGTCTATTGGGGAAAATGATGATTATTAGTAAGCAAAGAGGCAATAAATATGTCCCATGTTGTGATGAATATTATGAAGGAAATGAACTAGGAAATCAACAAAGGTTCGGTATCACCCCATTCTGCACAAATAGTGACTAGCGCTGACCTTCGAGGGCAGAACCAAGTGTAAGCATTGGAGATAGGAGAGCCTAGTGCTCAGCTTAAAAGGTGCTGTATAAACCCTGGCAAAGTTACAATGATTTGGGTGACCCACGCAAGTTACTAAAAAGCTCACCCATAGAACAGGGATAATAGTAGTCCCCACTGGGGAGGGTTGTTTTACACATGGGCTTTGCTTGGCACAATGCCTGGCACATGGTAAGGGTTCAAAAAAGATGAGGACTCACTGGTGGGCAATACAGGTAGAGAAGGGGATGAGGTGGGAAGGAGTTGCTGAAGCTTTTCTGCCTCCCCTACCCACGAGTACCACCATGCATTTGACCCACCTCCACTGCCCAGGAGGCTGGACCTCACAGCAAGCTCCATTTAGGGAGACAATGGCTGACCACCAGGGAAGATGGAAGCAGTGCATTCGCCCCCTTAGAATCCTGCTTTTATTCTTCCTGACAGCTTATAGCCTTTAAACCAAGACCTCCTCTCACCCTCTGTGCACGGAGCTGTTTCCTACCCCATCAAAGCTGCTCACGGCCCAGTGGAGCCTCCCCTGCCCACCGGCCAGCACTGTGCTGCATGCGCAGGTGTTACTGGTAGCATCTCATTACACATCGAGGGGAAGTTCTGATACTGAGAGCAGTGACTGGACGCTGGACACAGCACACAATTACAGAGCTGATCTCTCCCCCTGCAGCGATATGATAGATTTCATTCCTGGGGAGCTCTGCGGGCAAGATTTAAGTATGTTTTTCCCTGCTGTGAGTCTGGAACCAAGTCTTCACAGATTGCCAAAGCAAGTTCAGTGAATTATTCTTGCTTTCAGGTGCTCTTCGCTCCTCTGCATGGAGGTTACAATCTTACAGAGTAAATGTCACTCCCGCCTCCCATGCATCAGACACACGGCCAGGCAGTGGTACTCATTTGCAGATGTTCCTGTCAGCCCATTACAGCAGCCAAGTGCCTTTCCCTATGTGGCCTTTCATGTGGGAGATTGTCCTTCTGCAAGACACAGAATGGCAACAGGTAGGGTCACTCTGTGGTCCAATGTGCAAGGATTCCTGGGACCAGTACAGAAGTATCAGCTCTGGAACAAGCCTGTATCAAAGCTGATGATTGCATCTGTGTAGATGTGGAGTTTTCTTGTTGTCATTGTTGTTGTAAAGGTGGGCTGTCTGGATTGTTTGGACAAAATGTTTATAGAGGTTAGACATACTGGCTTAGGAATGATGCAGTTTATGTTTGAATCTAACACTTCCTTTTTTGTAGCTTTGGGTGAATTGTTTAACCTCTCTGAATTTCAGTTTGTTCCTCTGTAGAATACTACTTCATTTGGGGTGGGGGTTGTTACACGGTGTAAGGCATGTAGTGTGGTGCCTCGCACTGGTTATAGTTCATGCACAGTAAAAGTTAGCAATTGTAAATGCTGTTGTTATTGCGGCTGTGTTAGTCTTACATTATGTTATTTTTAACCAGGTTAGTGGTTAGCCCAACTGTGTTTTCTTAGCTTTCCTGGAGAGGTTGGAGAGAGAGTCTTTTAGAGGGGTTCCGGTTTGCTCTTTCTGGGCTGAATGTCAGGGGAAGTTGTAGTAGCCAGTTAGGACACTGTGGAGGCAATACACTGTGATGTTAAAAAAAAGGGAGCAATGATCTAGAGCAGGGGTGTCCAAACTGCCGCCCGCGGGCCAACTGCGGCCCCGCAATCCATTGTTAATTGGCCCGCAGCAAATTCCAAAAATATATTTAGTTTACTTAAATAAACCAGGTGAGGCAATACGTACTTCACCTCGAGTGAGTGGCCCGGCTGTTTGTGTATTTTACCGCATATGGCCCTTGGTGAAAATCGTTGAAAAAAGTTTGGGCACCTCTGCTCTGGAGTCACAAAACCTGATGCTGAGTTCAAGCTTCTCCACTATCTTCTGGAATTTCAGCAAGACACTCAGTGCTTTAGAACTTCCCTCCCCCCAAGCCTCCTCCAAATGGTTGCTGTGAGGATTCAGAATGTTGTAGGGTGCCTATCATTGCATCCTCTGCTACGTATTGAGTGCAGAGAATAGCTTGGGCAGTTGTTGAGTTCTTTACAGGTGTCAACTTATTTAATCATCTCAAGAATCCCGTGGGAGAGATAGTATTATCTCCAGCTTCAGGTGACTCCAAAGCTTATGTTTAACCACTCACAGTCTGGTAAATGAGATCACATCTTTGAAGATGAGCAAGCTCCTCATATTTTTTTTTTCTTAGAAAAAGATTTCTCAAAAGTCTTTTGTTGCCCAGAGTCACTAACATGGCATTTAATGGCGTTTGAGGTCTGGCTGCGGTCACAAAGCCATCCTCCTGTCCTGTCTATAGCTGGGGTCTGTGCTCCCTGCCTGTAGCTGTAATTTTATTGCCATTTCCCAGAATGCGCCATTCTCATGCAGGCCTATGAGCCTTTGCATATCTGTTCCCTCTGGCTATAATATCCTTCCCTTGTCTGCTTTTTTTACTTGGAAAACTTCTACTGTTCCTTTAGGCTCAGAATAGATGATCTTCTCTATGATCCGAACTCTGACATCTCACGTAGAGCCTGTCACCTTATCCTTTGTGTTTCCAGGGAACCCTGCACAAGACTCTGACACAGCACGTATCAAACCCTTCCAGGATTGTCTGTGAGAATCCGTGATTACCTCCGTTCAAAATGCTGGTCAGTAAACTATGAATTGGTAGCACCAAACACAGTGCCTGGCACAAAGTACATGTGTAATACCTGCTTGTGGAATGAATGAATGGAATGTGCCTGGTGGGGCTCTCCCCTTCCTCATCTGATTGATCCTGCCCAGGTCACCTGTGATGGGGATGAATTCTTTCTGCTCAGTAGAGGGCTAGCACTATAGTGTGTGCTAGGACAGGAGATCCATACTATTTAGCAAAGATTGGCTTGCCTTATAGTTACTCCTCCTCATGCAAAGAACTCAGATAAATGGTTCTGGTCTGGGCTGGGGTCAGGGAACACTTGGCATTACAGGTATCATGAGCTCGCACTTGGCCCCCAAACACCACATCAAGAAATTTATCCTGAAGATGTTATCAATACTGGTAAAAATATTTTGTCTTTTTGATGTTTATTACTGTGTTTTGTATAATAGCAAACAATTTATGAAAAAAATCTAAATGTCTCACAATGTGGAACTGGTTGAATAGTTTGTGGAGTTCTGTAATAGAATTCAAGTTATCCATTAAAAATAACATTGTAGATGAACATTTTGATATGGGAAAAATATATTCACATGTAGAGTAAGAAAAGCACATTACAAAATGTATGTATAGCATAATGCCTTATTTATAAAAATGCATGTATAATTTTATATTTGTTTAAAATTTTTATCATATGTTATACAAATGTAACTGCATGTGTGTGTGTGTGTGTGTGCATGTGATACACTTAGGAAAAGATTTGGAAGGCTATATACACCAAGGTGTTAACAATACTTCTCTCTGGTTGGTGGAATTATAGCATTATTATCATCATTATTATTATTTTTTGCTGGGTCATATGGTAATTCTATTCTTTATTTTTTTGGTTTTTTTTTTTTGAGGAACCTCCATTCTGTTTTCCACAGTAGCTGTATATGAAGGTTACTTTTTCCCTCAACCTCTCCAATACTTGTTATTACTTATCTTATTGATAGTAGCCATTCTAACAGGTGTGAGGTGGTATTTCATTGTAGTAGCTACCTGAAAAATTTGAAAACATTTATCCATAAGGCTATACGTACCCTTATGTTCATTTCAGCGTTATTCATGGTGGCCAAGATATGGAAACAACTGAAGTATCCTTTGGTAGATGACTGGATAAAGAAGATGTAGTACATATATATACAATGGAATTCTACTTGGCCATAAGAAAAGATGAAATACTGCCATTCGCAACACCATGGATATATCTTGAGATTATTATGCTAGTGAAATAAGTCAGATAGAAAATGTTAAGAACCATATAATTTCACTCTTATGTGGAATATAAAACTGAAAGCAACCAATGAACAAGACAGACAAACAAAAACTCATAGACACAGACAACGGTTTAGTGTTTACCAGAGGGAAAGTGGGGAGAGGGGGAGGCAGCAAAGGATAAAGGGAGTCAAATATACAGTGACAGAAGGAGATTTGACTGTGGGTGATAAACACACAATGTAAATATACAGATGTTGTATTATAGATAATGTATGATTGTACGCTTGAAACCTATAAAATTTTATTAACCAATGTCATCCCAATACATGTAATAAAAAAATTTTTTGTAACAAAAATATTCTGGTTATATTTAATATTGAAATATATTTATATTCATGGCAATGTTTTATATGGTTTGTTTTCTAAGTGCTAATGTTTCCATTACATTAAAACAAAAATTTCTTTTCCAAAATGAGATAGTGAAATGATACTGGCTATAACTGATCAAACTCTCCTCTCTATTATATGTGACAAACTATTCTGCAAGTGATATCTTTTGGACAATTCACAATTGGATTGCTGGGGTGAAAAGTTATCTTAGGTAGAAGGACAGGGTGAATTATAATAGCTTCTTTAAGTGGATTTTATGTTAAGCGTTCTAACTGATTGATTTATGGTTGAAATCAAGCTTTCAAAAAATTTCCTCAAATATATTAGCAGACAAAAACGGTTAACCCATCCAGGCTCCAGAGATGGTATTATAAAGAGACATTTAAAATAAAGATCATGAGAACCCACTCATTCGCAGGCACGTTGCCATCTGCAAGGCTAATGTCATCATATAAACCAAATCTCATGTAGGTTTTCTTGTCACCAGAGTCCTCTGGTGCTTAAGATCCTTCCTTCACAATCTAGTCCTTGCTTATGCAGTGTCTTCTATTCTTCTCTTTTAGTTATTTGGAATAAATTCTGTTCTCCTCATCACGTTAGGATTTTCTTTCCTAGCAAACCAAGCCCACTAGGGATTTGTGAGTAGAGAGTAGTGGATGAAAATTCTTGACCTATTTTTAGTATTTCAAAATGTCAAGCAGACATGATGTATTTTCCCATCCTAAAGCCATTTAGGCCAACCAAAATGTCAATTTTTTTTCTTTTTTTTTTTTTTCTCTTGGCTGGAACAATATTATCGGGATAATAATATTAGTTATTTCTTGTTTGCCAGATGTACCAATTGGCTGCTGAGGCCACTACAGAAATTTCTGGGATGTGTGTGGAGGGCCAGTTCAGAGACTTATGGTTTGATGGTGAAAGAATTACAAACCATTGGCTGAGGACAGAGTTGAACACAATGTTAATGTTTAATACATAAACATTGGGGAGGGGGACTCTATTTCATGGAGGTAAGTTCTTCAGTTTGTTTGACATCAAATCAAACAGACCAAATAGCAGGTAATTGACTGAGATTTTCAATTCTGTTTGTTTTCAGACAGTGGTTTTCCGTAAGTTGCATCAGAATCACCTGGGGAACTTTTTATACTCCAGATTCTCTGGCTTCCTCCTTCTCCCCTCCACAATGCTGATTTAGTAGGTCTGGGGTAAGGCCCAGGAATCTGAAATTGTAACAAGCACCCAGGTAATTATTTAGCACAGTTAAATTTAGGAACTGCTAATGTAGGTCAACATTAAGTAACAACAACAATAGCAACAACAACAACAACAACAAAAACTAATAATAACTAGGTTTAAAGTTTCTTTTTCGGTCTATGAAACATAAGGATGCCTACGAGTGATGTCCCTTGGATGACTGTTAGAATGTTCTAGATCTTGCAGGCTCTTCTTTCTCCCTGATCTTACCCCTAAGTACTGCTTCTGTGGAATATTGACTGAATCAAATGTGAAGATTGTGTTACCTGCCAAGAGGTTAAAGGAAATTCCCTGCTGGTAATTCGACTCTTTTCCTGTGGATTCAAGGATGTGGAGGCTCTCAGGGCAATTAAGGGAAAAAGAAGTTAACCAGATGGCTTTTGTGTAAATTCTTAATTCAGTAAGAGAAATAGAAGTATAATGTGATTCAAAATCATATTCCAATAGATAACACATAACCCAACTGGGGGGACAGAGCCCCAGAGAGCAGTTTCCAGGCTCTCGTCCTCACATAGACAGGTGCTGGCTCAGGTAGTAAATGGCCATCAACTGTGATTGGATGGCCATCAGCTGTGGCTTATTGACCATCAGCTGTAACCATTGAGCCATTGGCCACTAATATAACTGCCGTGGCTACGGAGGAGAGTGGAGGAGAGTGGAGGAGAGTCGATCGATTGGCAGCAAAGCGGACAGCAGGTTGCACGTCGTGTGAACCCAGCCTCCAGTGAGACCATAGTGGTATGACTCCCCTACCTATGGCTCCGTGGGTGTTCCTTTTTGGCCTCACCATATTCTGCGTTCTTATGTGGGGAGCTGGAACAGAGACCCTGCAGGCCGCCCTGCAGAACACCAACTATTGTTCTCCTTTCCTTATAAAATTATCTATTTTTACAACAGTAAAGCCAAGGCAGACACTTATCTTAGCTGGGTTTGAATTCAAGATGTTTTCCTGCTTGGAAACAGAACCCCTGAGAATGTTTTATTTATTGTAATAATGCAGTGAGAAGTCCTACTGCTATCTGGAAAATTATAAATAAGTTACCTAAATCATCAAAACCCGCATACTTTAATACATGTAAAGCCTCAAGTAAATTAAAACTCAACATATGGAAATCCATGCAATAGAATATTATTTGGCATAAACATATTGTTTTTACATTGTGTGTTACATTTAAAATGTTCAAGATACAATGCTGTTATAAAAATAATTTAAAAATATATACTGGTATGAATCAAATTTGGGGGGAAGCCAGACAAAAATAAACTGGCTGGTAAGGAACACTCCTAAAACATTATCAGTGGTTATCTCTGGATGACATAATTACAGTCATTTTTATTTATCATATTATATTTATTGTAATTTTTCCTTTATTTTCTGAATTTACTGCACAAAGTACATGATAACTTTATGATTGGAAAACAAAACAAATTGTTTTTAAAAGACTATCTGCATATACATTGGATACTAGCCTGACATTTATTTATCCATACAAATACAAACGTTTAAGTCCTGGATAAAGAATACATATCAATGTTTCATGAAAGATATGCGGTTGGGGGCCAAGTGAGGAGGGAGCTGGGGGTTGGAATTGCAAGGTGGCAAGTGCCTGGCTGTCTTGGGGTCCCCCACTCCCATCATATGAAACTCAAGGCAGGCATTACTGGAGACGTAAGCCCTGTTTCCAACGGAGCCCTGGCATCAAACTTCCCAACATCCCATCAATTACCAGCAGTTGATTGGAGAGGGCACACAGGGAGCAATCTACTTACTGGTCTTTGCTGGCTTAATACAGAGTCCTGGTCCCCAGGGCACTGCATCTAATTGGGAGACAGGGCAAACATAGGAAAAGTGCAGTATAAAGATTAGCTTTCCAGTTCAAAGTAATGAAAGAAAGAAGAAATGTTACGAGCCAGTCTGTGGTTAATTACCAAATGAATTGGAGGAGGAAGACATCAAATATCTTCCAATATGCACCAGCTGTGGCTATGTGATGTCAAAATATGTGGAAGAAAATTGTTTCTGCCTTCCACTTTGTGGGTCAGAATCCTTTCCACTCCTGGATGATCAGAACTGACACAGGTCTCGTGAAATACTGAACCTGGGCATGTTGGTTTCTCTCTCTGGGTCGTCATTTTCTTTCACTTTACAGTGAGTCAGGAGAGTTGGCTATGAGAGGTTTTGGCAAAGGATAATATGTGCATGTTCTGAAACTTGATGAGAAAGGCGGAAGGTTACTTAAGTATCGGAAAAACCCATTTAAAGGTCTTATTTTCTCAGACTCAGTTTATTTCACATATCAAATTATGGCCTCCCTATGCTTCTGCTGTAATAAGGTATCTTTTCTACTCTACTTGGGAAGGTCTGTGAAACAGATGGGTTGTGAGATGATAATTAAACTTAACGTCCTTCTTGGGTGTCTATACTGACTTTCATTTATATGCTGTCATAGAACAGTCTAAGGCATGTATTGGCCACAAGATAGTTATTGAATAAATGAATGCAAGTTGTGTTGCTTCCCAATAATAGGCAACAGCTAATTTACTTTAATTTATGAAAGCACAATATTTTGTTATGAGGTTTCACAGCAGCCAAATATTTCATAATTTTTAAGACTATTGGCCAGTTAGAGGAAGAGTGTAAGGGCAGAGGTGAATATACCATATTGTTCCAGGATGTGGAATGGCATTTTCCAGGACTGTGCTGGGAGTTCATCCCAACTTGGTCACTTAGTATTACATATCCTTGGGTGTTGTGAGCCTCTGTTTTGGTTTCCCTGCCAAACTCTCACTTTTCCTTTCTTAGGGTAACAGGACCCCAATTATCATTTAAGTAACTGCTCCTTCTCTATTCAGTGAACATGCCTTATTGAGGGATGGGATATGAATAGGCCTGGCCAATGAGAACAAGAATCATTGAATAACAGATGGGCATGCGATGGGCCAATTAGAATGAGTCCCGAGATTTTCCTAGAATTTTTAGGAAAGGAGAATTCTCTTTTACATAGGAGGCTGCTAAACCTGTAGATATCCATCTTCTCACTCTTAGGAGCACCTGCATGAGAATGAAGACAAACTAAAGAAAAGCAATGTAAAAGAAGAGAAAAACATACTGCAGAGAAATATGATTTGATCACCTAAATTTAACTGTTACCAAAACTGGAAACACTCCACTTTTGGCCTCAGAATTCCTGTGAATCAGTAAGTTAATTGATTTGCTTAAACTTTGAATTAAGTTTTTGTCACTTGTAGCCAGAATTCTAACCAGTTGGGCAATTCCTCTTTAGGCCTTTAGGTTGCTTCTCTTTAAAGGGTTAGGTATTTTAAAAATATTTTATTTTCTGATTTAAAAAGCAATACATGCATTGTAAAATTATAACATTATAGAAAAGGATTATTAGGTGGTGTCCACAGCACCATTATTAGGGTGTATCAGTTAATGGTTGCTGCATAACAAGTCACACCCAAATCCAGTGGCTTGAAATAATAAGTGTTTAGTATTGCTCATGACTCTAATTGTTAATTGGGTAGTTCTACTAATGTGGATCAAGCTTAGAAGATCACACTTGAGGTTACTTATGTGTCTGTGTTCAGCTGGTATATTGGCTGGAGGCTGACAGGTCTAGGATGGCCTCATTTGCAAATCTGGTGGGGCTGGCTGTCAGTTAGGGCAATGGGTATCAGGGTTGTGTCTCTCATAACATGACAGTCTAGTCTGGGGCTTGTTCTCATGGTGGCAAGAGTAAGTATAAGCCTATTAAGGTCTAGGTTGGCACACCTCTACTCCTGCTGCTTCTATTGGCCAACACAAGTCACAAGAGCAGCCAAGATTCAAGGGAAGGTGAAACTGACTCCACATTTTGGTGGGAGTTGCAAAATCACATTGCAAGCAGCATACATGCAAGAAGGGGGAATAGCTGTTGCTATTTTTGCAATCACTACATCACTTTATTCTCTCAGAAATAATCACTGTCAATATTTTGATGTACACTCTTCTGGGTTTATCCAGAATACATATCTTCTATTTATTTTTATTTTGGAGAATATATATTTTCCAGAAAATTTATTTTCTATTTGCTTTTATTTTTGTGGTTGGAAAACTGATGTTATATGGATTGCATTGCAATTTATTGTTTCCAGTGTGACAGTGTATCTTGGACATATTTCCATGTCTATGGATGTCAACCTCTTCTAAAGAGATTGAAAGTAGATCTTTTTCTTATCTCTGATCTTCTGAGACTCGGGGATTCTATGACTCATTATGAACCAAATTTCCCAAATCCTCAAGCTTATTTCCTTAAAGTGACAGGAGAACTGTTAGATTCCCAAACAGCTAAAAAGTTGAGCCTATAATTCTGACTGAGATTATGTGTCAATTTTGAATGTTGAGTGATTGGTTTCACCCTTGCTGGTTAGAAAATTACTTATCATTATTACTATTAATTATAATGATAATTACAAAACTATATCTGTTGAAATTCCAGCAATTGATTTTCACTAGCCCACGGAAATATGTACTGATTGTTCCGGATATACTGCTTGTCTTCTGGTTTGCACCAATTCAGCAAATGTGCTAAAATTGTTAGACAGAACAAGCTAAGAATAGATAACCTGGATGTAGTAAGATAAATGCTCACTATGCTAATTGTACACCATCAAGTTATAGAAAAAGGATGGACTCAGGATTTTTGGGCTCTGCTTTCTTTCTGGTTCTTCGGTTCATAGAAATCATGAAGTCTTGAGAGCTACTCATGTTTTTTTAAAGCATGTCCTCACAGTTCTTAAGCACCTTCAGCCTGACAATAACTTACTCATATACTACCGTGTTTCCTCAAAAGTAAGAACTAGCCAGACATTCAGCTCTAATGCGTCTTTTGGAGCAAAAATTAATATAAGACCCAGTCTTATTTCACTATAATATAAGACCGGGTCTTTAATATCATATCGTATTGTATCGTATCATATTGTATCATATATCATATCATATCTACTGGGTCTTATATTAATTTTTGCTCCAAAAGATGCATTAGAGCTGATTGCCTGGCTAGGTCTTATTTTCAGGGAAACACGGCATAGTAACTGACTTTGGAAAACCGAATAGATTCTTTTTGTGTTATGATTAAGGCCTTTGGGGAAATTTTAGTTAATAGATGGTAACTAAAGAATGACGAGGCAGTTATGGATCCTATGATAAGTGATTCATCTCTGAAATAGTGGTTTTTCAAACTTTCTTTCCTTTAGCATAACCACAGTTTAGCCTTCAGTTGCAGTGACAGAATTGATCGGACTAATGTGACATGAGCTAAGAGCAAGGGGATTTCTGTGTCTGCTGTAAGGCAGAATTTTTTTATTCATTTATTCAAAAATATTTGTTGATCACCTGTTGTTTGCCATGGGAATGAAAAGATGAAAAAAATTTGTACTCAAGATCTTATATTTTAATAAATGGAGAATGATACCTATAATATGATTTGAAGTGTTCCATGGACAGAAATTGATGTAATAGTCTAAAGGGAAATTGAGATGGCATATACAGATACCTAAAATAATAAAGTGCATTATAATAATAGCACATGCTCATGTAGTGCTTTTTTTATCAGGGAGGGTTCTCCAGGAAAATGGAACCAACAGGAGAAAATCTATGTATGTAGCTAGTTGTCATCTTATATTGAGAAAGAAAGAGGAAGGGAGGGAGGGAGGGAGGCAGAGAGTGAGTGAGGGGGGGAGAGAGAGAGAGAGAGAGAGAGAGAGAGAGAGAAAGAAAGAGAGATGTTTTTTTAAGGAATTGGCTCACAGAATTTTGGAAGCTAGCAAGTCCAAACTCTGCAGGGTAGGGTAGCAGGCTGGAGACCCAGGGAACAGTTGATGTTGCAGCTTGAGTCCAAAGGCAGTCTGGTGACAGAATTCCTTCTTCTTTAGAGGACTTCAGCCTTTTTCTCTTACTGTTTTCAATGGATTATATGAGACCCACCCATATTGTGGAGGATAATTTGCATTATTCAGAATCTACTAATTTAAAGGTTAGTTACATCTAAAAAATACCTTCACAACAACATCCAGACTGGTATTTGAGCAAAAACTGGGGACCATAAAGTCATCCATTACAGTCATAGTTAGTTGGCCAAGTTGACACATAAAATTAAGCATCATTGTCCACCCTTGTCAACTTGGCAGTTATACACATCCCCTTAAACCATGTTGAATCTCCAAATAGACAATAACAAGGTCATCCTTCTGCCTAACATGATACAAATAGCCCACTTACTACCAAAAATGCATTATTACTTTCCCCAGAAAAGGTACAAAATGCTTGGGTGATGTTCACTCTTTGTGACATCCTATAACTTAAATATTACTATATAAAGTTAACAATACTTAATTACCATGACGTAAAGTTAATACATCTTATCTTGTATGATAAGAGAATAAAAGAGGGATGAAAAAATATTTGCTTAATATACACATACATTTATAACAAAATGAGGAAGTACACAGGACAATTATGGTACCTGTTTCTTCTATAACTAGTCAAGTGGTCATAGCTGGTAATTATAACTACGTTCCTCCAGGACCCATTCCATATTCCCTTTATCTTCAGCAAGCACTTTAACTGGTTGTGGTCCTTTACCTGGTGGGGTGATCCAAACCTTTATTCCTGAAGGACCTGGGCCATGAGTAATCCTACCTGAATTTAGTTGTTATAGTTTTTCATTGACTTCAATCACAAAGCAAACGAGCCCTAAGAGGCACACTAAGGGATCTCCTCTCCCTTATCTCCATCATGGAGTCGGAGTCCACTTTCCCCTGGGTGCTCAGGATCAATCATCCCAGCCAGCAAAGTATAACTCCCTTCTTTGCCTGTCGGTTCAGAGGCATGCTGAGCCCAGAATGACTGGGTGGTGGACTTAACTTCCAGTTCAGTGGAATTATTGTTGTTTCTCTGGGTGAAAGCATTCTTTCCTCCAGAACTAAGACTTCTAGATCCACAGAGGACAAGGTTGCAGGGACAGAAAGCACACAATTTGCTGGTGGATTACTGGGAGTATTAGCTAGTAGATCACCCCTTGACTCCTGGACCCGTCAATCTTGGCTGTGGGAGAAAGAGCACCATATATTGGATGCTGATTCAGAGCATATTATAGCCTCTTGGAGAAGCTTGCCCTCACCCTGCAAGGCACTGCCACCTAGCTGACACTGTAACAGAGTCTTCAGAAGGTCATTGCAGCAGCCTATCAAGCCAACCCCTTCAGGATGGTGGGGAACACAGCAAGACCAATCAATGCTGTAACCATGGGCCCATTGCTGTACTTCATTGGCTGTGAAGTGAGTTCCTTGATCAGAAGCAATGCCGGGTAAAACCGCATGAATGTGATAAGGCATTCTGTCAGTTCATAAACGGTAGTTTTGGCAGAGGCACTGAGTGCAGGGAAGGCAAATCCATATTCAGAATCATGTCTGTTCCAGTAAGAACATAATGTTTCCCCTTCCTTGATGAAATCGTCCAATGCAATCAACCTGCTACCAGGTAACTGGCTGGTCACCCTGGGGAATTGTGCCATGTCAGGGACTCAGTGTTGGTCTCTGCTGCTGGGAGAGCTATAGGTTACCCAGCTAGTGCAGGAATGTGGCTCCAAAGCCTATGTCTTAACTGCTACACTCTGTCTAGCCTATAACAGTGAGAGATGGTCCAAAAAGTGACACAAAATGAAGTCGTTTTCAGGAAAACCCTGGTTGAGGATGAAATACTGAATGAGACCAGGAGACTGGCCAGTAAGTTTTTTGGGCAGTTTCCTTTCTCTCCTTTACAGAGCAACCTCATTTGTAAAATTACAGTATCGACTTAAGTCATGGGTCTTCAAATGGCATTAATGGTGTTTGGTTATTCAGATTTCTGGCTATGAGAAACCTGTGAGGGGCAAGTATAGAGGCCAAACAGGTAGGTTTTGGGTGTCTCCCCATCACTATCTTTACTTCAACCAGAGAGACTTCACTTTCATTTAGTTTCGTCTATGGGAGGCTGAAGACCATTGGACCCGAAGATCAGGTGCCTCCTTATCTTAAACAGTACAGAGACATGAGATTGAGATTCAGCTAACATTTACTGTAAGTTCTTCTACTTATGAGCTTTAAATCTAAAAACTATTTTCAGTCATACATCACTTAGTGGCTTAACACACCATGTGCTACCATGTTTCCCCGAAAATAAGACCTAACCGGACAATCAACTCTAATGCATCTTTTGGAGCAAAAATTAATATAAGACCTGGTCTTTAATATACTATACTATACTATACTATACTATACTATACTACCCAGTCTTATTTTACTATAAGACCGGTCTTATGTAATATATCATATCATATCATATCATATCATATCATATCATATCCTAAGTCTTATATTAATTTTTGCTCCAAAAGATGCATTAGAGCTGATTGTCCGGCTAGATCTTATTTTGGGGGGAACATGGTATTCCTTACAGTTCTAGCGGTTGGCTAAGTGGTTCTTTTGCTCCACATGGTATCGGCAGGGCTTCCTCATGAAGTTGTTATACTTTTAGCTGGTGGCTGGGTGGGGCTCGAAGGCTCCAGAAGTCCTGTCTCTCATGTCTGATGTCTCAGTGCTGGTTGATGGTTAGGAAAGCTTGGATCTTCACCCTGTATCCTCTCATCCCCTCAGGCCTCTCCAGGAGGCCTCTCTCACAGCAGGCTAGACTGAACTTGCATAGCATGGTGACCTCTTTAAGTGTCATTTCTGCCTATTTGACTGGTTGGTCAAATTACAATGACAGTCCAGATTCAAAAGAAAGAGAAATGGATGTCCGTCTCTTGATGGGAGGAGCTAAACGTGTGTACAGGAAGGGAGGGATTATTGGTGGCTTACCTTTGACTTCATTGATTTCCTTTACCGTTTTTCTAGTCTCTATTTCATTAATTTTTGCTGTAATCTTTATTGTTTCCCACCTTTTGCTGGCTTTCAGATTACCCTTTTTTTCCTCCAGTGCCTTAAGGTGGAAATTGTTATCAATTTCAGATCTGAATTTTTAAAATTTATAGCTAAATTTCCCTCTAAACACTGTTTTAGCTGCATCCCATGCATTTTGGTGTGTTATGTCTTCATTTTCATTCATCACAAAGTATTTCCTAATTTAATTTGTTATTTCTTCTTTGATCCATTGGTAATTTAGGAGTGGGTGGTTTAATTTCCATATATTTGTGAATTTCCAAAATTTTTCTGTTATTGATTTCGAATTTCATTCCATTGTGTCAGACAATGTACTATGATTATTTCAATCCCTTTAAATTTATTGAGGCTTACTTTATGGCCTAGCATATTGTCTGTGTTTCCTTGAGAAATAATGTGTCTTTTCTGCTCTTGTTTGGAGTGTTTTATAGATATCTGTTAGGTCTTCTTGTTTATCAGGTTACTCAAGTCTTCTGTGTCCTTGTTGATATCTTGGTTATATCCATTAGTGAAAGTGAAGTATTGACATCCCAAATATTATTGTTGAGTTGTCTATTTCTCTTTTCAATTTGCAGTTTTGCTTCCTGTATTTTGGGACCCTGTTGTTAGGTGCATAGATGTTTATAGCTATCATCCTGATTGACTGTCAAAGAAAATTTATAATTTGCCATTATAAAATGTCCTTCTTTGTCGCTAGTAACATTTTGTGTTTAAAATATATTTTGTCCAATATTAGGATAGCTATTCAAGCTTTTTTATGATTGCTGTTTGCATGGCATATCTTTTTTCCATCTTTTTACTTTCGATATATTTGTCTTTGAATTTAAAGTGTGTCTCCTGTAGTCAGTACACAGTTGTATCTTGTTCTGTTATCTAGTCTGACAATCTCTGCCTTTTAATTGGATTGCTTCATTCACATTTAGTGGTATTACTATATAGTTAGGTTTATGTATGCCATTTTACTTTTTGTTTTGTATATGGTGTATATCTTTCTTGCTCCTCTATTTTTTTACTGCTTTCTTTTGCATTAAGTGAATATATTCTAGAGAAACGTTTCAATTCCCTTAATAATCTTTTTACTCTGTTTTTTCGAGTCATTTTCTTAGTGATTGCTTTAGGGCCTACCACATGCATTTGATCTTATCAGAATTGACTTTAGATTTGTACAAAAGCAATTCCAGTGAGATATAGAAACATTACTGCTATAGGTCTCTATTCTCTCTTTTCCCTTTGTGCCATTGTTATAATATTACATCTACCTGTGTTACAATTCGTGGTTATAATGATTGTTTTATATAACTTACATCTATAAACAAATCTGCATAAACAAAGAGAAAAAAGGAGACAAGTATATATTTATAAAGTCTATGATATTAACCTTCCTATTTGCCATTTCTATTTCTTTTCATTTCTGTGGATTCGATTTACCATTTGATGTCATTTCCTTATTCCCATGTAGCTTTGGTCCAACCCACTACCTTTGTGCTATTATTGTCAAATATTCTATACTTCCATATGTTATAGACTTAACAATACAATTATATATATTTACAGTTGCCCTTTAAATTAATTAACAGAAGACAGTAAGAGCAATAAGCATTCATACTATCTTTTATAATTACATAATTACTGTAACTGGTGTGTACTTTATTTGTGTGGATTCAAAGTACTATCTTGGAATACTTTTTTTCAGCCTGCAAAATTTCCTTTAGTATTTCTTGTAAGATGGGTTAGTGACCATCTTTAGAGATAATCTACTACAAATTGTTGTGGAATTCAACAAAGGCATGCACTGGACTCCACCCACCAACAACAGATAGCATCAGAGATTATTACAATAGTATCATAAATGCACTTATGATAACCTTGATTAGAACTTTAATTGTAAGTAAAGGACATTTCAATAATGTTGGGCAGTGTGCTAAGCCAGCCTTCTGGGAAGGAACCCCAGGAAGGTCAGAGGAAGGAACCAGGCACGGGTTAGGGCCCTAGAGCTGTCAGTGTGGCTGCCTTTCTTGGTATGACCTACAAAGCAGAGGAGAGAAGCTTTCTAGTTCTGGCTTTTTCCCAAAACAAAGAAAATATTCCCAATTATGCTGTGGCAGCTTAAAAATAGGTCATATCTAGAGTCTCAGTTATTTTGTGGTGACCCTATAATCTAAACCAGTTCTTTCCTCTCTTTTTAATTTGGAAAAATCATTAAAGCAAAAGAAAACAAAAGCCCAATTAGAAAAGACCTGCTGCATACCAGATAATTACTGCTTTTGCAGAAAATGAGTATCTTTGACTATACCTGGATTGGGAGAGGCAGTGCCAAACTCCGTTGGCCAGGCACTACTCTGGACAGCATCAGCAATTCTTCTCTAATGCCTCATGAAAACAACCCAGTGAGTCAGATTATCTCCTGTTTATAAAAGCAGAATCTGGAGCCCTGAGAGTTTAAGTAACTGGCTCCGGTCGCATAGCTAGTAAGTGGAAGAGAATTGAAATGCAGGTCTTTGTGTCCTGGATCTCATGAGAGTTGTAAGGTCAAACTGGTTAATTTGGAGTGGTGAGCGCACTTTTAGTTCTTCTGGTTTATCTTGGACCACTTTTATTAGTCAACATCCAACCCCGCCCCGTTTTGCCTGGACCCCGTTTATGTTTGGTGGTTTGCTCTGTTTTATGTATAGACTGATGCCCTAGTATAAGTACATTTTATTTGATGATTCAATGGTTTGGAGATGTTAGAATAATCTTATTTGTTTTCTGTCTTTCTCACTGACGGGCAGGAACTTGTGCCACATGAGTCTTCTGAGTAGTAAAAACTCAAACTGGGTTTTCATTATGTATAAAGTTGACCTGCGGGTCATGACACTTGGAACACTTCCGTGATAGTATCATAATCAAAGCTAATTTGATTCTGCTTGGTGATAAAATGTACTGGCCTGGTTGTTGTGAGATTTTATTCCATTATTTCTTCTACCACAAACCAGTTGAGTGACCTTGGGGAAGTCATTTCACTTTGTTGGACCTCCATTTCTCCATTTATAAAATTACAGGGTTGTGCTTGATGCTTCTAGGTTTCTATGACCTTAGAACTAAGACTTGGTTATGGCCCTATCAGACCCAGAGAAGAATTCAAAAGGCGTAAGAGTTTGTGTTTTCCTTGTTCCACCATTACTCCAGCCACAGGAACACAAACCAATTGTCCAGCTGCTAGCCCATCCACGCTCTCTTTTTCCCACCTAACTTTTACACTCTCATCTGAAAGCTTGTGCCTTGTTACTCTCTGAAGGTTTTTTTCGTTCGTTTGTTTGTTTGGTGTCCAAATGCAAGCACTCACTGTTTCCACAACCTTGGTGCCATCAATATAATGATGGCACTTGCTGCCTTGTTTTCAGTCCTACTCACATTGCATTCTAATGTAATGTCATGTTTTGAACATCTGCTATATTCACTATTAAAAGCAATTTGCATAGAATGTCTCATTTAACCTTTGCAGCATGCTTATAAAGTGGACGCCATTATTATCTCTAATGTAATACGATGAAAATGAAGCCCAGAGAGAGTAAGAGGCAGAACTAGGATTATAACTCTGCCGACACCTTTGCCGCAAGCGACGACGCCCCCCCCCCACGCCCCCCCGAAACTGAACCACGTGCATCTCTCCAGTCTGATCCTGTGGCATCCTCGGCTCGAGTTTCTCGTAGTGCCACTACTCTCCCCCCACTTGGAGACAGCTTAGAAAGTTGTCTCAAGAGGCTGAAAGAAAGTTAGTCGAGGAAAGGCTCCCGAGAACTGCCACTAACATGTTTGTTTCCATGATGGCTGTTCTTACAGCAGTAAGTTGTTTTCCGTTGGGTGTTCAAGCTGATAATTTTACTTATTGGGCCTCTGTTCCCAACCCCCCATTGCTGACACCTGTGACCTGGAATGATGATCCTCCTTTAGTTTATGTAAATAATAGCTCCTGGTTTCCAGGACCTGAGGATCAAAGAGGCCCAGAATTTCCTGAGGAAGAAGGCTGAGAGTTTACACTTTCTGGCCATACAAGCTTAGGTTATGTGTATCCTCCTCTTTGCATTGGTCCCATTCCTCCATGCATTCCTGTTTTTGATCAGGTTTGGGTAGTCCCTGAGAAAAGGGAAATGATACATATAAAGACTTGTTTATGCTTTCTGCTAAAGGACTTCCAGCAGAGGGATTAAGTACTCATCTTTTTTCCCCTCCCCTTCATCCGTGTCCTCAAGATAATTGGGTTACTATTCATTCCCGCATTGCATTCATTGCGAAGAATGCAGGGGAAGTCGAGACCCAGTGTTGGCTTGTCCCTCCTTAGGAACCATAGTTGACTGGGGACCTTATGGTACTGCTGTGCACACCTGTTCTCAAGGAAGATGTTCTGATCCTCAATCTCTTAAACATAAACTAGTGTTGGGAGATTTTTCTGAAGATTATTAAATCTCCATATGATCTTTCCATTTATTGGATAGATAAAGTTTTGGCCCCACCTCAATTAAAAATGATTACTCCTATTCAGGGTCCGGTACAAAAAACCTTGTGGAAAGTAGCCTTAGCTTTAGGTCCAATTAAAGTATGGAATGGAAATCTTACCAAAGATAATAGTAAACAATATACCTTTAGTTTTAAAGATTTACAGGTATGTCTTAAAATTCCTTATGTTTTTCTAGTTAGAAAATTTACAGTTGATTCATCTCTTAAGGTTGTTAAATGTCCTCAATGTTGTCTTTTTACCTGTATAGATTTATATAATTTATAAATTTATAATCCATCAATTATAATCCATCAATTTATAATCCATCTCAAGATAAGGTTATGGTCTTGAGAAAAAGACGGGGTCTATGGATTCCTGTCCAAGCCCCACGAGTGTGGGGGGGGGCATCCCACTATTCACAATGTTCTTCAATTGCTTCATAAGATTGTACATAGAGCTAAAAGATTTATTGGTTTGTTGATTACTGCTATGATGGGAATAACTGCTGTAACCACTGTTCCTGCTGTTTCTGGTGTTGCACTTCATCAAACTGTTCAGACCACAGAATTTGTACAAAAATGGCATGAAAATGCTAGTAAAACTTGGAATCAACAAGTTAAAATAGATCAAGAGATTAATGTTAGATTAACTGATTTAGAAACAACTGTTGTTTTTCTTGGTGATCAACTGGAAAATCTTCATACAATGATTACTCTTAAATGTGATTGGAATGTGTCCACTTATTGTGTAACCCCATTTTCATATAATCAAACTCATACCCCTTGGTCTGAGGTGCGAGCTCATCTTTTAGGACATATGCCTAATCTCACTGTAGATATTGTTCAATTACAACAAGAGATCGATCAAATGTCTAGTGCTAAGCTTCCACTTCTCCCCGGAGAAGATATTCTTTCTGCGGCTACAGAGGGACTCTCCACCCTTAACCCTGTTAATTGGATAAATACTTTGCGTGGTGGGTTTGTTGGTGTTGTTGCTGTATTGATTGTTGTATTTTGTTTGTTTTGTTTAGTCCTCGGATGTGGACAAGCCTCCCTCCAAAAGGCGCCAAATGAAGAAACTGCACGGTCTGTGTTTCTCACCCTACGAAAACAAAAAGGGGGAGATGTGGTCACACAACAGCCTAGACGTCTGTCCCCCCATGCCTTTCCCTAAGAAAGGAAGGATTTGTGGCACTGTGCCTCTCTGGGATTGAGTTTGTTACAGCTCGTGTCTCTCTACCTGGTCTTCAGATGAAGGGTTTGCTGTCAAAGACGGGTAAGATTTCTCATGGGAGAAACAGCCTAAGCCAGGGGGGACCCCGTTGAGACCCCCGATGAGCTGTATGAAGATTGATGGGAAGAGGCTTTGTCATTCCTTCCCCCTGCTTGAGAAAAGCTGATGCTGACTCTTGCCTCTCCCTCTCACCTAATTGTGAGAGAGGATCATTAGAGCGATAAGATCAAGCTCTTTCTGCTCAGCTCAAGGCTTGTTTTACCTCCAGAGACTTTCCCCACCCCAGGGAGGTACATATCATATCACACCTTAGTTATCATGGGACTGGACGTCTCAGTTTTGAGATAAATAATTGGATTTTGAGATCATTTTTTTCTATGTGGTACAAGGGTTTCACCATCCTTAAATCATGTGACTTCTTTGTAATCAATAAATACCGACAGTCGGCCCTATTCGGAGCCCCAGTCTCTTGATACTGTGGGTCCCCTGGTTCTCTGTAATTTAACTGTGTTGAGTCTCTGTGTCTTTATTATAGCTTAACCCAAAGCTGCCCCTTCTCGCCTCCCTACAGCCTTTGTTGGGCTGGATGCCACATCTGGCGCCCAACGTGGGGCTCGAAAGAGAAGGGAAGGACGACCAAGAGTTGTGAGGTCTGCAGATGCGGCTGAAGGGCTCCGACATCTGCCGCGCGACAGCTACCTGGGGTAAGGAGGTAGTCATTGGACTTGCAGAAGTTAACCAGGGTAACGGAGCAAAGTTAACAGAGAACAAACTACTAACATTTTCGTGTGAAAAAGTGTGATTGTGTGAGTGAAAGCTTATAGCCCCACGGTCCTTGTGGCTATGGGACTTGATTGGGCTCATCACCGAGGTTCTGTCATCTCGTCATAAGGCATAATGGCGATTTGGGGGTCTCCCCAACCAGGGTCGGGGGTTATACGACCATGCCTTCAGCTAAGACGAGTGCTAAGGTCCCGAGAGGGGCACGGCTGGCCGAGCATCAGAGTGGAGATGGAGTGAAAGTCCTTTCCTTTCCGTTTCATTAACTAACATGGGTAATACAGAGAGCAAGTATAGACCATATATTTGCCTGCTTAAGCAGCTTCTTGACAAAGGGAAGCATAAAACCTCAGAAAAGAAATTAGAAGAACTCCTTAAAGTAATTGAAACTCATTGTTCCTGGTTTCCAAACCTGGGAACGTTAGACTTAGGTCAATGGGAAGCAGCTGGCCAGGACATCCGTGACTTACATGCTAACGGAGTTCCCTTTCCTGGTTCAGTCTGGGAAACTTTCGAGAAGGTTCGTTCAGTTCTAGAACCGTTACAAGCAGATTCAGAAGATGGAAAAGAAGAAAAAGAGGAAAACAATAAAGATTCCCCCAAGAGGATAAAAAAGGAATTAGATGAGGATGAGGGGTCTGAGTCATTTTCCACAAATCCTTCCTCTCTTAGGGAAAGGCATGGGGGGACAGACGTCTAGGCTGTTGTGTGACCACGTAGCTCAGGATCTCTGACACCAAAACATGTGTTCTTAGCCACCAGGCTGTTTCCCAGGGGAAGTGAAAACTGGGAATCCTCAACACAACTTATCTGGAGTGGGGTTCTTGGGTGTGAAGTCCATTTTCCCAAGCTGTGCGTCTGCTTCCCGGTGGAGGAGGAGTGAAATGAATATTTGGAGATAACCATAATGTCTAATCTGGGGCCTTAGATAAAATTGCTAAAAATAATTTCAGTCCAGATGGAAAGTTAACAGTGGTTTGGAACTGAGAACCGACGATCAAGGCAGGGGCTAGGATACAGAAAATGCAGGTATAGTGTTCCCATAGGCACATGGGAAGGACAGACTCTCCCATCAGAGTTGGAGGATCTGAGAATAAAGGCCAATAGGCCATTTTGGGGGGCTATCATGTCCCGTCATATTCGTATCCAGAGGAACTACATATTGAAGCAAGCCTCTTCAAAATGACTTCAAGGGCAGTTTGTACCTTGGAGTTCCTGGAAGTGTATACATATGGTGTCACTCCTTTAGCCACTAGACTTGAGAGCTATTCTCCCACCCATGTGAGGTGCCTTTCATGGACAACGTGAGTGAGACCACAGGGTGGAGACATGTGTCCTTTCTGACCTTTGTTCTAGACTTTTGTTTGAAGTATACAGGAAGGGAGGGGAGCATTTAAGACACTTCTCGTGGAAAACTCCAAGTCTCAGACTTTGTGCTCATATTGGTCATACCTAGCTTGGGAAGGCACATGAAAGGAGCTTGATTACAATTTTGAAGGTCAGAATGAACTATAAAGAATCAATTATTATATTAGTATTTTGGTGATGGAAGGAGTTTTGTAGCAGAGCTCTCTGCTGACACATAATTTTTTCCTCTAGCTCACCTGTCTTGGTTTAATAGCTAGATGGCAGATAATTTTTTTGTGTTCTTCAATGAACTTGACACATACACAACTTGAATCAAGCTGAGAAAATTCTCTATGGCTACTTTACTCTCTACCTTGGCCTTCCCATGCAGGAAACATGCTCACAAGAGAGTGCTTCAGGTTACTGGCTGGTGCCTGCTGTTCTCAGGGAAAATCCAATACTGCCTTTTACAAAGATAGGAAAATGGAGGCACTTTTTCAAGAATTAGTACCGAACATGTAAAATCTAGAATGTATCCTTCTATGTGGGGAAAAAAGTAACCAAAAAACAATAAACAACTCCTTCTGTAGATGCTTCCTTAAGAAAAGTAAAACTATTTTTGGAATAAAGCACTCTGGAGCCTAAAGCTTCTTTTAAAATTCTATATTCAATAACTTTTATGCAAATGATTTTATCCTTTTTCTTGTGCCACATAAGAATAATGATAGTCCCTTTCTAAAGCTTGACAAAGAGCTCTTATAATAGTGTCAATTTTGTTTTATGGATTCATTCAGCTGGAGGATCTTGTGTACAATAGCCAAGCTGGATTTTATGGAGCAGGGGTTAGAAAAAAGGAGGAATAAACATTTTTGAAATACAGGGAAGCCAAGTACTTCTGATAAGCAGATAGCTGGTAATGTTCTTCCCGTTCATTCCACTGATTCATCCACTCTGAACTTCACAGCTACCTTTCCTACGGACCCAAATGCACCTGTGTTTCTCAGCAGTGGTGCCAGGTAAGAGTGACCACAATGGAAGGACTTGGTCCAAGGCCGATCTTCCTTGAGACCAAGAAAGTTGTGGATTTTGTGTGATGGCTCAACAAGTTCTGATGCTGGCATACCTGAGGCTTGGAGAAGGTGTGGTACCATCATAAGCTCTATCCACTATTCTCACTCCTCAACTACTCACTAATGAGCTGAAAAAAATGGCACAGATCTAGTTTTCCTTTTCTAATAAGACTGTTGAACGTAATGCCCTGATACATAGAAAGTCTAGAGCAGCCTAGGTTTCAGGAAAATCCCTGCCTTCAATTTCCTAAAAGGATTTTTCTGTCATCATTACTTTCTGTTCCAAGAACTCTGTCATCAGACCCTTGTGGCTTTAAGTTTAGCGTCAGAGCATCTGGAGGCCTTTTGTGAAGTGAGAATACCCCTGGAGAGATATTTAGGTTCTAACATGGCTCTCAATGATCCCGGCCTTCCAGTGGTCATGTCCTGTGTAAAAGTGGGCCAGACCTAGTGAATTGTGTCTAAGGAATAGAATAGGACAAAGTGATGGGATGTCACTTCTAGGATCGGGTGATAAAAGACTGTGACTTCTATCTTGCCGTCACTCTCTCACTCTTTCTCATTTCCTTATCTGATGGTAGCTGGCTGCCATACTGTGAGCTGCCCTTTAGTGAAGTTCACATTGCTAGGAACTGAGGGTGTTCACTTGACAACACCCAGTGAGGAACTGAGACAGCCCACGGGGATATGAATCCTGTCAGTAATTACATAAGTGAATTTGAAAGAGGACCCTTCCTCAGTTGAGCCTTCAGATGAGACCCCAGTTCTGGCCAACATGTTGACTGCAGCCTGAGAGTTCCTGAGGCAGCGAACCCAGCTAAGCTGCTTTGCATACCTAACCCACAGAAACTGTGACGTAATACATTTTTTAAACCACTAAGCTTGGGTCTTAAAATAATATTTACATCCTAAAGTAAAATAATTCTTAAGTCAAATTCCAATCTTTATCCTGACCCCTCAATTTTGTACTTTCACTCCTTTGTTTTCAGTTGGATTAAGTACGTTAAGTGTATTAAAAATGAATTGTATATTTAGTGTTCCATCATTGACATGTAGCATTTATACCGTGTTTCCCTGAAAATAAGACCTAGCTGGACCATCAGCTCTAATGCGTCTTTTGGAGCAAAAATTAATATAAGACCCAGTCTTATGTTAGATAAGACCTGGTCTTATATTATAGTAAAATAAGACTGCGTCTTATATTAATTTTTGCTCCAAAAGACGTATTAGAGCTGATGGTCCGGCTAGGTCTTATTTTTGGGGAAACATGGTATGAAAAATTATAATTGTAATTTTGTTTTGGCTGAAGTTTTGTCTATCTCTTTAGCTCTTTCCAAACTGCTTCTTTCTAAAAGCGTATTGAATTAAACAATTCATTCTGCAAGTGTCAGAAACCAAACTCAAACCAGCTTAAGCAAAAATGTGGCTTTATTTATTCATGTGTGTGAAAACATCTAAGGACGTGGGTCCTGGCTTCAGCATTACTAGATGTGAGGGTTCAAATCAGGCACCATGACTCAATCACTTTCTCTGTCTCTCCAATCCCCCAACTCGCTGCTTTCCACACCTCTGTCTTTGCATTCTCTTGTACATTCTGTGTGTCCATGCCAACTCTTTCTTCCTTTCAACAAAGATGTCACCCCAAAGTTAGAAAACCTAGAGAAAAGGACAACATCTCCTTTTCCTAGAGTCTGCATTGATTCTCCCAATGGTCTCTCATTGGCCCTGTTAAGTTGTATGTTCCCTGTCTTGGATCAATAACTATCTGCAGATGCGATACTGTGATTGGCTGGGTTGGGCCACATATCTGCCCCTGAGGCAGAGGACTCCAAGGCACCTGGTGGACAATTCCAGAAAAATCACATGAGTTGGGAAGGGAGAGAGCTCCTAAAAAGGAAAAAAATTCCAGGCAGCTAAAAAGTATGAGAGGTCCACTCAGTTGAAAGAAAAAAATTTATTTCTTAGAATATTATGGTTATTTATTGCTATAAATTAAGACATTGTTTAACGTAGGGGGATACATTATGAGAAATGTGTCATTAGGCAATTTAGTCATTGTGCAAACATCACAGAGTGCACTTACACGAACCCAGATGGTGCAGCCGCCTGCACACCCAGGCTTGTGGTGGAGCCGGTTGCTCCTGGGCTGCAGGCCTGTACAGCGTGTCACTGTACTGAATACTGTGGGCAGTTGTATCACAATGGTAAGTATTGTGTATCTAAACATAGCTAAACATAGAAAAGGTACAGTCAAAATATGGTGTGAAAGATAAAAAATGTCCACCTGTATAGAGCACTTACGATAAGTGGAGCTTCCAGGACTGACAGTTGCTCTGGGTCAGTCAGTGAGTGAGCTGTGAGTGAAGGTGAAGGCTGAGGATGTGACTGTCCACTACTGGAGAAGATAAACACTGTCCCACAAGCCCTGCCTTTGTTTCCTTCCAATAGGGTCGGAAATAAAACATCAATGCTGTTTAATGAACACGGATGTGGGCTGAATTGATTAGAAATATCAAGGAGAAACAGTCTGGATAAGGCATAGATCACCATAATACTGGCAGTCAGGAGGGAGGGAAAGGTGGCCTGAGTCTATAGAAATAAGAAATCAAGATGGAGAGATAAAGGCACACAGGGGACTGACAGGGCAGTCTGGTTTCGGCTACTGCGTGTTGGAGCAGTGGTCAGGTTACGAAACTTTGTGGTATTCATAACAAAGAGAGCGTTTAACATGGAGCGGTTGAAGAACTGAGGACTCGATATTTTGACTTTAGAAATTTATTTTTGGTTCTACTGACCCTATCTGGCACAAAAGGCATTGCATTGATGGGAGAATAAAACTTGTCTATGCCATGTTTTCCATCATTACAACCTGAAAATATTTCCAAAGTACAGAGTCAGGCTGGCTCCACACCACCACAGGAAGCTTTTACTAAAGTGGCAGTGGCACTTAATACTTGCTACGTTAGCCCCTATACACCTGAGTCCTTGTACAGGATCTTAGGTCCTCAACAAAAAATTTATAGCTGTGAAGACCATCGGGCTAGATCTGGGGGTCAGGCTCCTCTGTGCTGAAACAGGTCCGTGGCTGACTGAGTTGTAATCTGTGAACTACAGTTGAGGTGCTGTGAGTGGAAGGGAATCTATTGCCAAGCTCCACAGACCTTGCTCCTGTCAAAGAAAAATGATTCCTCCCGAACCACATATACTTGTATTTCTTAAAGGAAATCCAGCTCCGTTATAATTTTATGGGATCGGTGTTGTGTATGTGGTCTGTTTTTGAGCAAAACTTGGTTATGTGGTATGTGACTGTATAACAAATCATCCCAACTTCATGGCATAGAACAAGAATAATCATTTATTATTATCATCTCTCACAGTCATGTGACCTGACAGGGCTTCACTAGATGGTCTCCACTCAGGATTGTTAAAGCAGCTGCAGCCAGACAGTGTCTAACCTGGAGTTACCTACAGGCCTCATCACTCACAGATTTGGTGCCTGCACTGGGAAGACTCAAATAGCTGGAATTCCTTGTCTCTCTCTCTCTCTCTCTCTCTCTCTCCTCCCCAGCATGGCGGTTATAAGGTAGCCAGACAGCTTACACCACGTCTCAGGGCTCTGGAGGGCTATGTCCCAAGAGGAGAGAGCCAGGTGCCTTTTATGAATGCAGCCTCAGAAGTCACACAGTGTCACTTCTGCTGCCTTCTCTTCCTCAGAAGGGAGCCATATTCAAGGAGAGTGGAATGAGAGTCCACTCTTGATAAGAGAAGCATCGAATAATTTGTGGATACATTTTTAAACCATCACATGAGAATTAAAACCAGTTTTTTTTTTTTGGTCTTTCTAAGCCAGCACTTAATTGAGAATTATTTCTAGATAGGCCAAGATTTGACTGAGACTTATATGTATTTGACAAAGGAAGGTGATAAAGTCACAGAATTCAAGGATGGAAGTTTTTAATTTCTAAACTAGAAAAAAATTACATAGGTTTTCTTACTCAGTACTCCAAATCCCAAAGAAACATATGATTTCATACTGAGAATTTATACATACACCAATAAGTGTTTGTGTTTCTTTTGTTGTTGTTGACTTCAGAGAACCTCCCAGTAAAGGGAGGGCAGCGTAGTTGATCAGTTATAAGCTGTTGCATTTCCTGTGCCTGCAGAGGATTCTGGATATCTTTAGGAGTTTGTTTTCTTGTGTAAATAATCATTTTTATTGAGGAATGATATGCCAAGTGGTAGAAGGGCTTTTTGCTCTCTAAAGTTGTCTAATCTCTTTTCATGACTTATTTGTAGTATATTTTTTAAGGGTTTCTAAACTTACAATTGTGTGTGTGTGTGTGTGTGTGTGTGTGTGTGTGTAAATACATGGCTTAAGATGTTTTATTAGCAAAAATAACTGAAGCAGCTGTCTTTTCCTGCCTGAGAAAAGCTGTAATGGCAGGCTTTGTCAATTCTATTTGCAACAAATTTGGATTATGACTTCGGGTAAATCATGTCATTTTTATGTGCCTTAGATTCTCTGTTGGGCTACATTGGACATGGAGTTTCATGTATTCAGAAGCTCATGTTTAAAACCCATAAATCTTAAAGCCTGAGGTGCTCAGCCTCATACACACAAAACAAAAATCCTCCTATGTATGTATTGTACCAAATTCCTCCTAGGTGCCTAATCCCCATAAATCTTAAAACGAACATGCTCAGCCTCTCAAGAATTCCCCACTGCCTCTGTGTCCCTGTCATATATTTCCACTCTTCCCCTGCTGATAAGATATAGGAAGAGATGATTTTATGACCCGCCCTATTCCCCTACTGGTGAGATACAGGAAGAGGAGGAAAAGCAAGATGGATTTCATGATATCATTTGGGGGTAACCTGCTATGGGATCAGGAGACAGTGAAACATGAATTTTATGACAACCTTGTGGTACTCAGGCAAGACGCCTTTCCAGTGAATCTCCATAGGGGAAGAGGGAAGAGCTGGAAGGTTCTGAGTTATGAGGAAGTACTCAACCAACTGGGAGATCGCTCCAATGAGCTCAAGCTGAGAGTACCTGAGAACGGGGCTGACGAGACCTGTGGAGTTCAGATACCTCTCTGACCATCTCTCAGCACAGTTGCTACTCCTGATGTTATAGTAAGTGGACATTATAATTCCCTAAAATTAGGAGATTCTTGTGATTCATTCCTTGGACACTGAAGTTTGTGAAGCATTCCCTCAGTGCCTGAGTTGCTGTTTGGGGAATGTAGCCATAAGTGCAGGCAGAGCAGTGAACCAAGCTGACTCTTGGGAAGGGAATCCTTAATGACTTTTTTTTTAAAAACACAGGGTCCAAGCTAAGGACACTTTTGAGGTCTTTGTCAGTCATAAGCCTTTGCTTTCAGAGTCTTGTCTATCAATTATACTTCTTAGTACAGTGCCTAACAGACAGTGGTGCCTCAATAAATATTCATTGAATGAGTTAATTTATTTAAGCAGCAAGAAGTAGCAGAAAGAGTGTGGCTATTGGATGCATACATACTGGAGTTTCATTCCCAGCTCTACCTCTTTTAAGGATGACCTTGGACGTGTTACACATAGTCTCTGTATCAATTAGGATCCAACCCGAAAAACAGAACACTATGTATTTAAAATGGAGGGAATCTAATGCAGAGAATTGGTTGTGTGGGTGATGGAAGAGACTGAAAAGCCAGCAGGAGTTGGCAATCAGACAGTACCAGCAGGAAGCTCGTACCCTGAGGGCTGAGGGACAAAGAGAAGAGGCAGAATTACTGAAGTTCAAGGCTGAGGGTTAACTGGCACAAGGCCACTAGCCCAGAGGATTTTGGTTGAACTTTAATTTCTGTAGTTTGTACCATGAAAATAATAGGGTTATTACACATATTTTTAAACGACTTATGCCCACCCCAACCTAAATCTGATAGCGTCATCCTATTAAGAATCACTGAAATAAGACAGGTTTAATCAGGGAGCAGAATCCCTTGTTCATAGCAAGCGCTTAATACATTTTTCAGCAAAGTGAAATTGTAATGCAAACATCTGTGGGAGAGGAAGCAGATTAAATTGCCATCACCTTGGGGTGAAATAGCATCAAAGGTCCTTTCCTGAATGCTGGGTGATAGATGGGCCTTGAATCCCCTATGGCTCCACAGTCAGAGGCACATAAGGAGGTCAAAGCTTCTTAGAAAACATGACCAGCCCAGATCTTTGGGCATAATCGAATTATAAACACCTGGCTTAAATTCTCCCACCTACCCCAAAGGTTTTACCTGGCAGGTAATTCCTTGCTCTAAAGTAAGATTTGGTATGTGTATCTCATAGGCATTTTAAGGATTCACAACACCTCTAATACTCTCTCCCTAATGAAAGAAATTATACACAGGGATGCAGAGATGGAGGAACCACGAATTAGCCATTAGCCTCACCAAGGATAGGCCTGTGGGCTGTATTTTTAATTCTTTTAGAGAATTATGCCTTAGCCTATTTGCTCTGTAAAGTAGTCTTTTGGGGACTGGTCAAGATAACACTTCAGTTGCTTAGTCCCCATTTTCCAAAAATGTTAGAGATGGACTTAGATTGGGGGAAGCATTTAAAAAGTCCAGATACGAATCTTCCTGGGAGTAGAAAAGGGATGGATCAGCCGCTGATGCTTTCTCGCCCCAGACACACTCTTTCACAAAATCCCTGCTGGCCCCACATGTCTTACTACAGAGAATGTTCACACTCAGAGGAGAGAATTTGTAAATCCATAAGAACACAAAGGCCTCATCTAATTCTATCAAATATAATAAACAGCATTGGAAAGAGACGTTTGTTTGTTTGTTGCATAAAGAAAAGAAGCCAACATTAAGAAATTATTATAAAATTATTGGAAATTTTTTTCCCTGTTGTTTCTCAAAATTGCCAAGCTTGGTCCTGTCTCAGAGTCTTTGTGTTTACACTCCGATGAGAGCTCTCTTCCCCAAGCTTGATCTCTCCAGCTATTTGGGGTCATTGAGGTCTCTGCTCAGATGTCACCTCCTTCGAGAAGCCTCCCATGATCATCCTACTGACAAAGTCTCTATTCGCACAGAGCTGACCTTTTAGGGAGGGGACGACAAATACATTGATTAACGGTTAATGTTTTATGTGATAAGAAGCCAACAAAGGGTAAGGGAGAGAGAAAATAGTCTGAGTGGGAGGCTGGGACAGGGCTGTATTGACCAGTGAGCACAGGCCTCCCTGATCAGTGGATATTTGAACAGGTTAAGAACAAAAGCTTGCTCTGTGCCTTGAAAGTGTCAACCTAAGAAACATCCAAACCTGTAGAGAGTTTTTATGAATTTACATGAGCGAAACTGACAACATATGCCAGGAAGCAAGGTCTCAAATGCTCCAGAGAATGGCGGCTTTGCAGCTTACTTCATATATTAGAATCGAAGAAGTAAGGAAGGTGCATGAAATCCATTGGTGGTAGATTAAAGAGGCAGGAGAAAGCAAATCAGGGAAATCTCTAGGATTGGATAGAAGGGAAATTGGAGAAGTACATACTTCTTTTACATTGATGGGTACAGGACAGTTAACATTTAACATTTACAGTAAATACAGATGGTATGTGGACAAAAAGATAATACTGAAGGGGTCTGTGTTCTGTTGGTCTCGTGATCTTTGGTCTGCAGTTATGTCTTTGAAGGTTGTGGAAAAAACTCACTCTGACATTTCAAAGGTATGTTATCATAGATCAGAAGAATAATGGACAGGGCTCGCTTAAGGTAAAGACTGACCTTTGCTAAGGAAGCCATCAGCCTGGCTACCTGCTATGACCTGCCCAGTTAGGAATTTGCGATCAGACCATTCTGTGTCGTTACTTTTGGTCACTGAGCTTGTCAGGATTGCCATGTGGCCCCTCAAGCTTGTCAGGTTTGTTGCACAGCTCCCTCTTCATTCACAAAAGAAAAGAAAGAAAGCCAGAGGTCTGGACTGGAGTCACCACAAGGGCAAAGGTAGGAGACGAGATCAGAGAGGTAGCTGATCATGGGCCAGGTCGTGGAGGCCATGATCAAACTTTGGCTTTTACAGTTGTAAGCAGAGGGGTAACATGGCCTAATTTCCACGTGGTCATTCCGATTGCTTTATGGAATATAGACTGCAGGAGGTTAGAGAGGAAGCAGAGGGACCAGCTAGGCGGCTCCTCCTGTGGCATTTCTTTGGGTGACTGTGTGAATAGTTCATGTACTTGAATTCTGTTTTGATTTCTGGTCTGTGTTCCATTGACTGCCATTCTCTAAACTATGACAAGAGTGGCCTTGGGACTCACTTGGTTTACATGTGCATCAGGTGCTCCTGGCGTACCAGCCTATGCCCAGCACCAAGGTAAGAACTAGCCAACCCACAGTTATTGATAAAAGCAGAGGATGGCATAATCCTGAATAGGGAAAACTCACAAGTTTTCAGATGTGCCTATTTCAGCCAATGATTTCTTAGTTCCCTGAGGCTTATTTACCAGAAAAAAAATGTAAGGGGTGGGGTAAGAGAACCAGCTGCTTTGTTTTTCCTTTCCTTGCTCTCCTACTTGTAAAAATGTTTGTGAGACACGCACATGGCCTGAACATCAGAAGGAAGATTAGCAAGAAGGAGGGAAAATCAGATTTATCCTTTGAGTCATCTGGCAGGGACAGAGAGGGCCTGAGCTCCAAGGAGGCTTTTCTGCCTCAAACAACTCATTCTGTTGGCTCAGTTCAGTGGCAGGAAGAGCTTTCAAGGCCAAGCTTGGGTCTGGGCTCCAGTTCACTTGAGGAAAACCCTTAGAGCTATTGCTAACGGACACAATACCATTGGTTCAGTTTGGGACCACAAAGTGTCAAGGGAGAGGTATCCCTGTGGTGTTGATATCATTTCCAAGCCCCAGTGGCTAGCAGCCAACCTAGTTGCATTCTGTTGTCAGGACAATGAGGGGACCATAACTCCTGTGACATCCAGTGATTGCAGGAGGCAAAATGACCCCCTAAAAAGCCAAGCTATAAAAGCTTTTCAATGTTGTGTGTAAATCTGCAGAGCCCACTGTCTTGAGCTTGTTTGAAACAAAAGTGCATTGTAGACAGACTTGTGAAAGCTGCTCTGGAGAAAATACCCTGGAATATTAGAACACTCCTGCCCACTCTGCCCCCCATGCCTCACCCTCCACCCCCGTTATCGACTGTTAATGAAATGGCTTGCCTTCATCCTAGGTATTGCCTTGAACTAGAGTTGAAAGTGTCTGCAATTCTACCAGGACCAACAATTGGGGAGATAAGAAGATCAGTGCGCCAAGACCAACAAATAAATTAAATCTGTGTCATGGTTACTCTGTTTTGCTAACATGGCCTGATGTTCAGGTTAAAATTCATTACATGGAGCCTCTCAAGGTCTTAATTCTAATGTGAGCCTTAACATTCCAACATTTAAAGAACTACCTTTTGTGGCTTATTTTGCCTACTTTCCTTGGCAGGGGTGAGAGTAGGAAGGGCGATGTCCGCCATTTGCATAATGTTAGGTCAAAAGTCCTTGGAATATATGATACAGAGACATTTTGTAGAACAGGAATAATCTTTATGCTGTGAAGGAAACCAGACTAGTAGCAAGACTTTACACACTGACCTCAAGACTTCACTCTGCCTGCATTATTACCGCCTCCATTTTCTCTTCTGCTTTTGAAAGACAGGAAATGTAGACCACAGCACAGAGCAGACAATAGATGTCTCAGGGTGTGACATAAACCAGACATTGCAAGGTGACACCATCTGGATTGATCCTGGAAGAATGTGACAGGGGCTATCTGTAAAGTAATGATTCACTGACTTGGGTAGTGGTGCAGACTCCTATCCAGTTAGTTTGATGGCGCATAAATGCTTTAGAGGCATCTCAAACCTCTCTGTTCTAGTGGCATCCATTCATCTTTGATTTGACTTACTCTAGTTGGATCTCAGTGTTCACTGGGAGCCTTTGGTGATGCGTGGGATGGTTGCAGAACGCCTGGGCTCCCCATTCTCGTTTCAGTCTGTGTCACTGGTCCTCAACCGGGGATGATTTTGACCCCAGAAGACATTCTTACAACGTGTCGAATCATTTTAGGTTGTCACAATGGGGAGGGGTTTCTTCTGGCATCTAGTGGGTAGAGGCCAAGGATGCTAACACCCTACAATGTGTAGGACAGCCTCCCACAACACAGAACTATCTGGCCCACACTGTTCATAGCGAGAAGCAGAAAAACCCTGTTGTACGTGAATGACCTGCTCTCTGCGTGACCTAGGCCTCTGCTTTAAGGTGGCCTAGGGAGGATTTTGGCCAGGAGATACACATGCGTTTGTTTTCCTTTCAGATTTTGTTCAATAGACTCTGTTACATGAGGGAATATAGAGTTGTCATTAAGAGCTAATAGACTTTGGAGTGCCACACACTGGAGTTCCATTCTTTGGATCTTCCGAATATTAGCTGTGTGGCCTTCAGCAAGTAACTTAACCACTCTGAAGTGAGTTTCTTTGTAAAATGAGGGGAATAATACCCATGGTGAGGATTACACGATAAACTAGACTTAAAATGAGAACATGATGTATAGCCCATAGTAGGACTTAATAAGTGACAGCCGTGTGACAAAGCCAGAGCTAGACCCCATAAGCTGAACCTTTTAACAGTCACGGCCAGGAAGCATCTGCACTGAGCAGAATGAGCGATTGCTGCATTTAGTATTTTTATTGGTGGTGGTTAGGAAAATATATGGCAGTTTCTGTGTCAAGTGAACATCCCTTGACTACCATTCCAACATTGCTTTATGTGTGGTATATAATATTTGGTATGGAGGCATCGGAATTAAGATAGAAAATAATTACAAACAAAAGCAACCGAGAAGAGAAGAAATGCCAAACCCACAAAAAATTAAACAATCACTTGGATTTTGTGGTGCTATCATTTTGGGAAAACTCGAATAGGAAAAAACCCTGCTATTTTAGGGAGGTATTTCTCTAATCTTGAGTGATTTAGTTTAGTGATCCTTTCCTGTGCCTCTATTGCCAAACTGACCCCTCAGAAATCTTTCTTAGATACCGGAATTTTCAAGCAAGTTCCCATGTTCACATGAGCAGGGCTTCTAATAGGATTCGGAGAATGCCTTCAACATGGCTTATGATGGATGTCTGTGATGGAAGGCCCCTGTGGTTTTCATTTGGACTTGACTTAATAAAAAACAATCATGCTAACAAAAGAGAGTGGGAGGGAGTCTGCTTCTCCCAATTTTTCTATTGTGTGGCCAATTTAATGTCGGACTTCTCAAAGGGCTTTCAAATACAAGACAGCAGGAAAAATAATTTAATATAAAAATGCCAGCATGGAGTAAACTTAAGTAGAGTAAATAAAGAAGAAGTAGAGTGTCTTAAGGGTATATGTTTGGCTTTTCTTTTCTTTCTTTTTTTTTTTTTTAATTTCCATGTTCAACAGCATAGTACGATAGTTTGCTTTTCCACACATGAACGTAACTGCCAAGAGAAGGCTTTCATCAGACACACCCCAGTGGGTACCAAAGCACCTCTCACCAGACTCTTCAGCCAGTCTGATTTCCCTGTTGGTTAAGGAAGATGAGAATTTAAGACACAATGTTGTCATCCCAAGCCAACATGGAAGAAAAAAAAACAACTGATTACATTATGTGCTATCCAAACTAATCAAAAATATTTCTTCCACTCAGCCAGAGTAACTGAAATTTCTCTGTAAAATTTTCCTTTGAGTTAAAGCATGGTAGATCCTAAAGCACAAATATAATATTCTATCTGGAAATGACAAAGCCAGTGGTTATCAACCTTGACTGTAAATTAGAATCACTTGGAAAGTTTAAAAAAAAAAATTGATGCCATTCAATATCTACAAGGAAATAAAATTTAATTGTCATACATAGGGTAGAACTGGGCATCAGTATTTAAAAAAAAGAAAAAAAGCTTTCCCACATAATTTTCGAATCTTCAACCAGACTTGAAAACAATTTCACTAACATTGTAAACTCTGGTTCTTGAATTTTTTTTTTTTTTAATCAAAACACCTACAGATTACCACACACCTTCATCAGTCACAGTGACTCACTTTGGCATTGATTCATGAGACAGAATCTTGGGTTGGGGTGAGGGAACAGAGAAACTGGAGGGAAGAGAAGGAATGGCATACATAGCCGGACGAAGCTTCACGTGCAGGACTGACAACCAATGTGGCATGGGCACTGAGCTACTTACTACCAGCTCTGCTCATTGAGATGACCCTGACTTTGAAAATCTGGGTGTTAGGACACTGGCAGCTACTGACTCTTGCACACTGTGAAGTCATCTTATTATCAGCAGTCTCCTAGCAAAAACCCAAGTGAGGGGAGAAATTAAGAGTATTTGAGGACCAAAGATGCAGGGTGTGTGACTGACTGGCTATCTATTTGGGGTGAGAAGGGTTTAATAACAGAGTGGCATTGGACAGAAAGCTGATAGGTTTGGAATACAAGAACAGCTGTTACCTACTTCCCAGGGTTGCCTTGGCTCAGCCAAGTTCTTAGGTGTTGACGTGTTTTATAAACATAGTGCCCTTTGTAAGAATTTTGGAGATGAGCTATAAAAAAACTTGGAGCTAAAAAGCAAGTCTCCTAATGAGAACTAATGATTCTCAATAAACTCCCAGAGGTCACGTAACAACCAAACTATAAATTGTAGAGCCTCAGACCCAAACAAAGGGTCACCATGACATTCTGTACACCATAAACTAGTGATCTTCTGTTTGCCTGTTGGTGGCCGGGGGCCTCTCTCCTGCAGACCCAATCATCTGTGTTCTGTACGAGCCCAAGAAGTTCCAGGGAAAAGAGCTGTCTTGTTTTCAACCCCAGCTTGGCTTTAATAGGCATTTTGCCCCTGAAACCTTCCCTCTGGCAGTGCTGGTCTGGTCTGTTGACACAAGGCAAAAGCTAGAAATATAAGTTGGTATATAACTGAAAGTTGATCGTTAAAAATCCAGTGTGTAATTGTTCTCTGACAGGAAATGTACCTTGTTCCACGTTAGTCAAAGACACTCTCAGACATTAGTCCATCTTAGATTCATTTCAAGTTGATTTGAAAAGGTGATAGCGTGGAAATAGATATGATTTTGCAGATCTTGAATGTGCTCAAGACTTTTAAGATCAGAAATCTAGAAATCAATGTATGCCACACGCCTTCAGACACATTACTGAGCTGTAGTGATTTATTAAAACATTTGCCGAATACATTGTTTTTCCTCTTTCTCTACAAATGCTTACCAGCTTGTGGACAAGATTTTCCTTGACAACAATGAAGCATTATGTTGCTGAGCTGTGATTTATGTGATTTTGGGGGTCAAGAGGATATTTAATCTTACCATCACGACCACCTTCAAAGTAAAGAAAAGTTGATCTTGTGTCTTAGCAGACTACCATTCAGTGACAAATATCCCGGTGGCCAAGAGAGGCTGTTATTTAAAGGTCATTCCAGCTACACCGTAAAACAACATTCATTTCTGGTTCAGAATAAGCATTTAATGTCTGTACAAATGATTAGTGACAGGCTTTCATATACAGCTTTGAGGTTGTCTTCTCAGCCTGAGACCCACAGCCTTTTTGAAACTGCAGCCATGTAACTCTTTCATTTATTTATTTTTAAAAGTTTGTTTGTTGTTGTTATTGTGGGGTCTCCAGTAGAAAGGGTTCAGTTGACTCCTCCTGGTCTGTTGCTGCCACATTATCCTCATTGTTCTGCGAAAGATCATCTTTTATTTGTTCATCATTCACTCCATTTCATTCGTTCCTGCCCCATTCTTTGTGCAAATGGTACTCTTTATTATTTTAAAGTTCTTTTCTCTATTTTCTACCCTTTTCACTAAGCACTATGTATTTAAGATTTGCAGTGACCAATAGGATGTCAGGTGCAGGATCCAGCGTTCTCTTCCCATTAACTGAAAGCTGGCTGGGATTGGGGGTCTCCTCCCTTCTCCCCAGTGGGGTGGGCTGCACCCAGCCTCAATTTCCCAAAAGTTTCTCCAGGTGCTATCAGCATGAGCATATAACTCCCCTGAATAGCCAACCCCTACACACAGCCTTTTTGGGCCCTGTTTTACCTGCATGCAAGGCAGCTCTCACATGCCTTGTAAGAAGGGGTGGATCTCCTTCCTGGCACACAACCCATAATACACCTGGCTGCACTCTGGCCCAAGAACACCTCCCTATGGGGTGCTGTTATAAAGGACAATTGCACGTCCACCATCCTGCTGCAGCCCTCTTTCCTGCGACTTCTCTTCTGTCCATATGGGGCTTCCATTGTGTGTGACAAAGTCCTGAACTCAGCAAAGATCCCCCATGTAGCTATATGTAGTCTTTTGCTTCTAACTGCTGCATAATACTCTGTGATGTGCATCCACTGAATTTTACCTAGTCTCCTCTCCCAGTAATGGACCCCTAACTTCTGCCACGACAAGCAGTACAAAGAACAGCCTTATTCATGTAGCTCTACAAACCTGTGTGAAATTTTCCTTGGAGTAGGCTGTTTAGGTCACAGGAAATGTATATACATCATTTGCTTGACGAGTTCCAGATTGCTTTACATGCCCCTCTGCTGAGAGCTGATTGGCAGTTGAATTCCATCTGGAAATGTAGTGTCAGAAAAGGTAGTTGGTCCAATCATTTGAATTGGGAACCCACAATTTGCGAGTTGAGGGAATGGCCAGTTTCTGTCAAGCATTCCTAGAGTGCAGAGAACGCTGATCTATATAGAGAGAAGCCTGAAGGTGACTATAGAGAGATGGAGAAGTGACAGGACTTGCCCCAGAGAGGTCAAGAGATCCAGAGGCTGGCTGTCTAGTTTTTTGGGTCCCATCCTTCCTGAGCTGTTTCCTGTCCTTGAGTTCCACAACATATTCGTCTTCATTCCCTACCTACTCCAAAGCAATTTCTGTTACTGTGACCAAATGAGCTTTTAACACAAAAGGGATAAATCCTACTGAAAACTGACAACATCTGAATGTTTTTCTAAGTTTGCTGAAAGCTGTGTGATTTTTAGAAATGAAGGTTTGGTTTTGATTGAAAGTCAAGTTTTATCAGTGGCTTTTAAAAATGAGAGATGGAGTTCTTCTATCAGATAAAGGCAGTTCTTGAATTTCTGCTAATGGATTTAAAAAAAAACAAGACAATAGTGTACATCAGAGGAGTTTTGCAGGTGAGAACCTTATAGAAATGAGATGCAAGTTGCTAACATGAAGACATCTGTTCTAATGTACAACTTTGAAGTGAACTGACATTGTGTAGGTAGCGTACATAGTACATATATGATAAAATAAACTTTTCCTATTTAGGTATTTTTATCAAGTATAAATTGTTATTCTGCTTTAATCATGCATTTTAACATCACTTTTAAAATTGTAGGCACTTATTTAGTCAATTGACTGTGCTCTTTCTTGTCCTTTTTCTACAAGATTTGGATGGGCTAGACTTCAGTCTGAGTGGACATTGGTTTCCATAACATCTTTCTATGAGGCAGATTAAAAGTGTCTGGTGAGTTTGGCTGCAGAGAAACATGCAGTGTTGGGTCAGGAGTAGGGGAATTGGTGGATTTAACATCATTGAAAATGGTTGCTCTCTTTTATGACCAGAGAGGATACAGAGAATGTGGAAAGAAATTTTTGATGGCAGGGCGTAAAAATATGGTTGATATACTGGCAAGGCTTCTTCTCTCTTTCTTGTTTGCAACAACATTAAAGGTGATGCAACTGTTTCTATAGTTTTATTAAGAAAATGTTTTCTTTTTTCCATTAAAGTTAGTTGTCAGATCATTTTTTGTTTTGGTAGGACTACCTCTTCCAACACCATTATATCCTATCTGAGAAGTTTCATAGCCTGTGTAGTATTGCCCAATAATTTTTATCTTTTCTTTCCTCCCATCGTATTTTTCTTGGTTCACAGCCCATCTGTTGTGAATCCCAGATAATATGTAGTAAAAATTCAGATTTATGGCAAGGGAAAAATCACAATCAGGTGGTTTGCAGTTAAAGGAAAACAGATTTCTAATGGCAAAAATCTTGTAAAATCACATGTAAACCTAGACTATATTTGGTTCTATTCACAGAAAAGATTAAGAAGGATAAGTGAAATGACCTTGATTTTTTTCATTTGAACATTTCTACTTGGTCAAATCATAGATCAGCAAAAAACAGTTGACGTTGTGCGGAAGCAACAGCCAAGGTCCTGTGAGTTTACCAAAAGGAAACTTATTTTTTTTTCAGCTTGCAAGCTTTTGCTTTCCCCATGAAGGAAAAAGACAGAATTTCAAAGCCACAATTCTGCTTTTGCTGCCAGGAAATGTTTTTGTTTTCAGTCTATTGTTATAAACTTTAACTTTTTCTTTCTTCTTTTTTGAAAAAACTGAACAAATGAATTGCTAGAATTATACCACACTGTTTAAGTTTTGAACCTCTTTTAGTCATTGAAATTCCATGAACTGAATTGGAATAAGTGGATGTGGGAACTCTAGTGTCTGGCTTCTGGGTTATGTGTAGCCTTCTTCACTGGACTTACACTTGTGTGGACACACTTTGCTTCCTCTGAACAGAACTTGCCTTCTGAGGGCAGAGGTCACGTGGTCATGACCTGTCAGCAACAAAGCCCTCCTTCCTCTCTGAGGGCTAGGTAAGTGGGACTTGAGGGAGGAGCTTCCTGGAAAGTCTTCTCAAAGGCTTAAATTAAAAGCTGCAAAAAAGTGGGCAAAAATTTTGTTTGGCCAACCTAAGGTTTCAAGACTATTTTAAATTACAGTGCACTTTCCACCACTAACCCCCAGCATAATGCATACATTTATGCTACCTAGTTGGTCCCTATGGGGATTTTGTAATGCTTAGATGATAGATAAATGGCACCTGAAACTATTCATTCATTTATCCATACATCCATTTATCCATCCATCCACAGAAGTTTTTAACCTTTTTCAATTACATTTGACATTCAATATTACTTTATATTAATTTCAGGTGTGCAGCATAGCAGTTAGACATTTATATAATTTATGAAGTGATCCCCTGATAAGTCAAGTTATTAAAATATTATTGACTATATTCCGTACGCTGAACTTTACATCCCCTTGACTATTTCATGGGTACCAATTTGTACTTCCTAATCCCTTTACCTCCAACCCCCCTCCTATCTGGGAACCATCAGTTTGTTCTCTGTATCTCCGAGTGTATTTCTGTTTTGTTTATTTTGTTCTTTAGATTCCACACATAAGTGAGATCATATGGTATTTGCATTTCTCTGTTTGACTTATTTCACTTAGTATAATACCTTCCAATCCATCCATGTTGTCGCAAATGATAAGATTTCATTTTGTTTTATGGCTGAATAATATTCCACTGTATGTATGTACCACCTCTTCTATATCCAGTTGTCTACTGATTGGCACTAAGGTTGCTTCCATATCTTGGCTATTAAGTAATGCTGCAATGAACATAGGGGTGCATATACCCTTTCAAATTGGTATGTTGGATTTCTTTAGATAATTACCCAGAAATGGAATTGCTGGGTCATAATGTAGTTCTATTTTTAATATTTTGAGGAACCTCCATACTGTTTTTCGTGGTGGCTGCAAACATTTGCAATCCCATCAAGAGTGCACAAGGGTTCCTTTTTCTCTATTTCCTCGCCAACACTTGTTGTTTGTTGATTTATTGATGAGAGCCATTCTGACAGGAGTGAGGTGCTATCTCATTGTGGTTTTTATTTGTCTTTCTCTGATTATTAGTGATGTTGAGCATCTTTTAATATGTCTATTGGTCAGCTGTATGTCCTTTTTGGAGAAATGTCTATTCAGGTTCTCTGCCCATTTTTTAAATTAGATTGTTAGTTTTTTGGTGTTGAGTTGCATGAGTTCTTAATCAATTTTCGATATTAACCCCTTATCAGATGTATCATTGGTGAATATTGGAGTTAATGGAGGAGAGGGGTTGGACAGATCACTGTAGATTGAGGGAACATTCATGTAAGTTCATGTGACACCAGGGCTTGGCATGGCCACAGGGCAGTAAGATGTCCAGAGTGGCTGAGTATAGGGAGAACTGGCTCTAATGGAGGTGGGTTAGATGCACAGCAGACTTCTCTACAAAGGCCTTGTAGATTAATTAAGGCTTTTGTTCTTTATCCTAAGAACAATGGGAAGTCATTGTAGGGAGGGCTGTAGTGTCGTAGATGTTTCATGAGGGATGCTTTGGCTGCTAAGTGGAGAACGGAAGGAAAAAGAGCAAGAGAGATGTAGTGAGACCAGAGAGGAGAAAACTGGGAGAGAACAGTGGTTTGTGTTGTCAAGGGGACTTGGAGAGTGGTTGGCAGAGCATTAGATAGGAGAGAAAACTGACAGTCCTAGGTGATGGGTTACATGTGAGGGTGAGAGAGAGACAGGTATGAAGAATGATGCTTAGATTTCTGGTGCAGCAAGAGATGGTGGAACATATTCCATGGAGGAGGGGCAGCCCTACTGTATCTTGGTCCTTAGTGCCATGCATCCTGCCTCTGTTTCCTCCAGTACAAGGAGATTAGATCATGTTCCTGTCCTCTTGGAATGCCCATTCTATTGGGAGAGACAAACAATAAATAATTATAATTACTTCATTAATTACTTTTGTTTCTGTGACAAATACCATGAGAGCAAGATAAAGCGAACTAATCAGGCCTGGATAGGAGGGGCAGAGGGCACAGGGTCAAGGCAGGCATCCAAAGAAGGATGAAAAGAAAAACAAAGCATTCCAGGAGGAGGAAAGAACATTTTTGAATGTCCCAAAGAATCAAAAGTATGGAGTATTTAAAGAACAGAGAGAGAGAGAGAGAGAGAGAGATCCTTCTACCTGGTGAAAGTGGGAGTACAGTACCGCAGTGACATATGACAGACAGGAGATGCAGCTGGGTTCTGGCAGATCAGGGCTGCACTGTTTTCACTTACCTAGGCATCTGAAAGTTGTTTTGTTACAAATTCCCATACTTAGAACTCAAGAGAAAAAAAAAAAGAGGAACTGAACTGGGAGGGGTGTGGCACTAACAAAGCAAAAATTGTAAGGTGATGGGAAAGAGGGCATATATACCTGCGGAAACAAGGAGGGTTGTCTGGAGGAAGAATTTTTGACATCGTATGTATTTTTGACTCAAGCCCTGAGTCATCCCTTTTCTTTTTTTGCCCTTGACTCCTTGATCTAGGATAATTTTATTCGATTACCCTTACTTCCCATTAGTTCCTGAGCTCACTTTCTGACCAGAGTAATAGAAAATGTACCATATGGTAGCCAGCTTCTGCAAGTCACGCATGAAAATGTTGATTCCTTTGCACTTACCTAACTGCCTTCCCCAGAGGAGAAGTTGTCATTCTTGTCCTGGATGAGAGAGAAGATGAAGATGGTTCGTAAGAAATAAGATGGCACAGTGAAACAGTTTTGAGGCACGGTGTCCCCTGCCTGCCTTCTGTTAAAAGATGTATTTTGGTGTGGAGACACGCTATGATTCCCTTCTTACTTTTTCATTACCTTTTCTCCAGTCTCCTTTGCCCTGCTTAATCAGAGCGCCCTTTCATCATGTAGTGAGTTCCTCCTGTGAGCCATAAGAGAAACAGGCCTCACAAAGGGCTCTGTCTCATTTAATAACTTGCTTGAAGGGAAGAAAAGTGTCAAGGAGCATTTTAATCTTTCCCATTTTTCAGATTCACTCAGCTGAATGTTAATTTGAGGCAGCTCTTTAGAAAGGAGATCATGGCTTTCTTATTTCAATGGCTTTCCTGATAATTTGAGTTGCGAGCATGTTCTGAGATTGGGAGTTTCTTCTTGGGCGGTTTTGGGGACAGCATGATTGGTTCTAGTTTGGAAATGAAATAATTTCTCACTTGTACACTTCTGCTATTGCAGATGTTCAAGCAATAGCTTCTCTCAGTCTAAAGACAGAAAAATATAATTAGCTTTTAGATTTGTTTTGAAACAGATTAGGCACCCTAGATTTTATTGAATGTGTGTGTGTGTGTGTGTGTGTTGGTGGGGAAGGCAGAAGAAACAGTGCCATGGAAAGAACAAAGGAAAGGGAATTTGGAATTCCAAGTTAGAATCTTGGCTCTGCCCCCAAACTAGCTGTATAACCCTGGGCAAATCATCCCATTGCTCTGGTTACAGTTTTGTCACCTGTGAAATGGAAATAATAATAATTTCCACCCATCCCCATCAAAATGCTAGTTTGAAGATATGAACCAATGCTTTATACATATGAGAAGATTATTATTAGAATTGTTGCTTCTTCCCCTATGGATTAATCATTCACTGGTCATTTGTTCAGTAATGGTGGGAGTGGCCTGACCTGACTTGCCTGGGGGGGGGCGTGGTGGGCTGAGGGGAAGCCTGAGTGTAAGTGGGCAGAGCAGTGTGGTGGTTGCCGTCACCCTGGAGAGAAATGGGAGTGTCCTAGATCAGGGTGATGAGTGAGAAGGTGGGAAGAAGTGGATGACATAAGATAGATGGACTGGTTAGAATTTTTATGGGAGAGGTAAAACAAGTTTAAATTATTAAAGAACAAGAGGGGTTCTTGGGGACAAATATGTGGAAAAGTATGAGAAGACAGTAAAGCTTAGGTGGGACCTACTTTCTGTTGTATTTTCTTTTGAATCCTCTAAGCCATGCATTTAGAAAGGCAAAGGAAAAAAATTGCTTTCCGTGTAAAAGATCACAAGCCATAGAATTGATGGTTTTTCATTTTTAAGTAACACATGGCATGAATAATTTCTTTCTCTGTTAACTTCCAATTACTTTAAATAAATTGGGGTGTGGCAACAGCAACCTCAAAATCCCAAAGAAACTTAAATCTTATAGCATAGTTCAAAATCACTTTTATGTTTTATTGAACAAAGGTTGACTTGTGGGAGAATCACAATACCCTTAGAGTGTGTTAAGACACAGACTTACAATGAAGCTGCTGACACTTTCATTTGTCTGTTACAAGTTCATTGTTAACAGACTCAGAAGAGACACATCAACAACAACCTATGCTAAAAAGCCTGCATTATAAATCTGCATAATGGTAATAGGTCTGTTGTCTGACTAATTTATTCTCCTTTTTTATATTTCTGAGTGACAGATGTATAGCACGTGGATATGAGTTGTACTGGTTGAGAATATCACAATAGCTGACAACACTCTTTAGAGAATGTGATTGAATTGAATTAACTACAATAAGTATGTCTACTTTCAATATAGTCTCTACTCTCCACTTCTATATCAGCTAGTGTATATTTTTTTATGAGAAAAGTTAATAAAGTATTATTATTCTACCTAAATAAATGAAGGGCACACATTTATTTCACTTTTCATCCACATAGTACTGTGCATTATTTAGCTATATGTTGGTGGAATCACTTATTTTTTAATTTCTTAGTTTTTCCTGCATTTGGTGAGCATTTGTTTTACCATATGCTAGGCATTGTTCTAGGCATGGGATGCATGGAGGACAGGCAGACATTATTTCTGCCGTTTTGAGTGGGGAAGACTGACACATACTCTAAAAGGAAACATGCAAGTTAGTAAAATCATTGCAAGTTGTAGAATCATGCAGAGTTTACTATATTGTAGGGGGCATTTGGATTTTAGTCTTTAGTATAATGGGTAGCCTTTGAAAGTCTTCAGTGAGGGAGTATTGAGACCTAGTGTAGGTTAAAGACGATACTTTTGCTAGTGTGTGAAGAATAGACTGGGCAGAATAAAATAGCCAATAGCAGTAAAAGATGTTCATCAGCGTTAGTCATTAGGGAAATGCAAATCAAAACTGGAATGAGATACCACAGTGAACTGATGGATGGCTTTATAAAATGTGGTGTCTCCATTCAATGGAATATCCCTGAGCCACGAAAAGGACTGAAGTACTGATACAAGCTACAACAAGGATGAATTTTGAAAGCATTATTCTAAGTAAGAAAAGCCAGTCAGAAAAGACCATATATTGTGTGATTCCTTTATATAAAATGTTCAGAATAGGCAAATCCATAGAGACGTGAAGTGGCTAGTGTTCTCCTGGGGATGGAGGGTGGGGATGAAGGCTGACTGTTGCTGGTATGGGCTTTCTTTTGCAGGTAATGAAAATGTTTTGGAATTAGATTGTACTAATGGTTGCACATCTCAGTGAATATACTAAAAGCCATTGAATTGTACACTTCAGTGGGTGACTTCGGTGGTATGTGTACCATCTCAATCAAGATGTCAAGAAAAAGAAAAAAAGAAAAAGAAAATTGAGGGAAACCGCTAAGAACATGGAACACATGACTCACTTCTCTTCTTGTTACTGGTCAGAACTGGCCAGGCCGTGCAATGGCTCCTGGGGAATGAATGTGCTGAATATATCGGAGTGCCGAAAAATGTATACACATGACTTGTCTTCATCTTTTGTTATCAGTATATATTGAGTATTACAGTTTTAATACAGTTTTCTCCTTTCTTAAAATGTGCATGCATTTTTTTAGTGCCCTCTGTATACATACTAGCAGTCAGGATTACCTCACCTAGCAGCCCCACAAAATGACTTCCATTTCTCTGAACCAGCCATGCACTTTTATTTCTCCTCACCTCTGCTCAGGCTGTTCTGTGTTTTTCTTTGCTATCTCTTTCTACTAGAAAAGAAACATTTACTAATTCTGTGAGCTCAGTTCAAATTTCTCCTTGAAACGCTCCTTTGTTTCCTGGCCCTATAATACATCATTCTTGCTTTCTGTGGGCCTATTTATTACATGTGGATTGTACTTCTCTGAGATCTCAACCACATAGCATTTCAAAGACCCACTTTGAATTCACTCTTTTTCTCCCTTCCTCATTTCCTCCCTTCTTCCCTTCTTTCCTTCTGCCTTCCCTTTCTTCTTCTCCAACCCCTATTCCTCATCTTCTTCCATCCCTTTTTGACAATTAGAAGGAAGTTTCTCTGCCACTTTAAAGTCTCTAAGATTGTCTCATCCTGTTCAGTATCTATAGATCTGCTCACAATTGGTTCCCTAAGACTAGTTGTATAACAGACGTTGTTCTTGCAGAAGTTCACCTTATTCTCATTACAACATTCCTCTCCTTCCAGAACTCAAGTTTTGATGGCAGTTTTAAGCAGGATATGACACGCTTTTTTTTTCATAATTCATTCAACAAAATTTTTCAGTAAATATTTATTGAGCACCTACCATGTATCAGGCGCTAGTTGTAATGGATACATCAGGGAACAAGACAGTTGAGGTCCTTCACGTTATTCAAGATCAGAAAATGACAAGTGCAGTGCAGAGACTTAAATTGGGTGATGTCAGAAAGAGTGAGTGAGAGGCATCTTAAGATTGAATGGCCAGGTAAGGTCTGTGATGAAATGTCATTTGAGCTGCGGTCTCAATGACAAGAAGGAGCAAAAATCACTCTAGGCAGAGGGAACAGCTCATGCACACGCTCTAATATCAGAAGTGCTTGGCATGTTAAAGAACCCGGAGAATGTTTAGGGTGACTAGGGTTAGTAGCAAAGGCAAGAGAGGCAGCTGAGCCTTTGGAGAAATAGCCAGGGGCTATTTCTTCTGTGGTTTTGCATGCCAGTGTGAGTGGTTGAGATTTATTCTAATTCCAAGAAGAAGCCAGTAGAGGACATTTATGTGAACATCAGTTTGTAAATTTGTTGAAGTTTTGGGATGTCATGTTTTTCATTTTTATTTTGGCCTATAAAAAGTATCATTACCAATCCAGAAAGTGAAAAAGGAAAGTGTAGAGATGGCCAAGAGGAGTTGAATCTCTTCACTCTAGCTGACCCTCAAACTAGTAAACAGCGAAACACACAAAATACTGACCTTCAAGTGATGAAAAGAGAACATCTAGGGATGCTATTGCCAGAGGTGGCGCAATAAGTATCTGGGGTTTCATATTTTTGTATAATCCAGTTACAGCTTAATGGCAACAGGAAAGGATTATTTTCTATCAGAAGGAATTTTAAAAGCTGTCCCAACTGCCACACAAAAGAGAATGTGGATCTCACAATGGAACTGAAAAAAGATCCTGTTGGTTAGAGAGACAAAGACCTGTAGCATCACATACTCCCAGCCAGATTTTTACAGAGCATTTTTGGAGAAATAGTGCATTACAATAGAAATCCACTGACTATACCAAAAGTTTAAGAATGTTGTTTTCCTTTTGGATATTGAAAATTCCACTCCTAGGAATTTATCTGAAGAAAAGATCATAGATCTGCATAAACATTGAGCTCCATGGATGTCCAACCATTTTTAAAAAATAGTGAAAATTGGAGAAAACTTCAAAATATCCAGTAATGGAGGAATGGCTAAATAAACTCTTCTAGGCAATGTAATAGTGTGCATTAGGCACGATAATGTTGTAAAAGAATATTTTATGATAAGAATTTTTTCCCATTAAGTACGATTAAATGAAAAATAGGACATTTCTCCCCAAAAAGTGGTGGAAACAAATTAGGTTACAAAATACCAAGTACACTTTGGTCTTAGTTCTGAAATTACATATTTAAAAGGAACACTTTTCCAAACTGTTACCAATAGCTATCTCTGAAAGGTTAGATGGCAAGATTTTAAATTTTCTTCCTTTTAATTTATTTTCCCTTTTTAAATTTTTCTGAAATTTCTAAAGTGACTATAAGTAAAAAATTAATGAAACGCAGCCATCGATCAAGAATGAATTAATACAAATAGCTAAAGCTTGAACTACTATGGGCCAGGCGCAAAGTATTCTCTTTACCTTATCATAAATCAGTTGAATGCTGGCAGTCACCTTCTGAGACTGACTACTGTTAATCCCATTCACTGTTGACAAAATTGAGGCACAGAGATATTAACACTCCCGAGTTACACATCTAGCAACTGTTGGTGCTGGGTTTAGAATCCCAGGCAGTGTGATGCCCAAGTGCACCCTGGGAACTATGACCCTACGTTTCCAAACCAAAAGTAGTAAAAAGTTTCTCTGTGGCCAGACATGGTCTAGGACTGTTTCCTCAACTTCACTGTAGAAGCGATCACCAGGTCCTTAGTGAGGAGTGGCTAGTCTAGGTGTCTTTTATTATCAAGTTTATAGAATGTGGATTTCCTGGTGGAATATGGATTCCATTTATTGCTATGAGCCGCTCAGGTTTTGTGATTAAAGAACACGTCTGGGTATTCTCATATGTAGGTACTTAGACAAATGGACCATATCAGATTTTATGAGTCAAGATTCTGATGTCTCTCCAATGGGAAAAACCATGTAAGACGACTTCGCATAATTGTCTTAACTAGGCTTCTGTCTATCTGGGTTTGCCATGTGCTACATCCAATCTATTTACTGTGAGTCATGCCAGTTGGCTTGGGCTAGCCCTTGTCATGTATACCTTTTATACGGCTAGACTCTATTTTAGGAAGAACACACAATAAAAGGCATGGAAGAGACTTTACACCAGGAATGAAACTGGAATGAAATGTCCGAGAGGCTATAATGAAGACAGCCAATACACAGTGCGAATCACAACGGCATCATGTAACAGGTGTTATTAATAAGAGCCTGCCAAGTGCCAGGCACTGCACTGAGCGCACATGATGTATGTTAATCCCGTAACTCCTCACGCACAGCGATCTGTGAGATGGGTGTTATTCTCCCACTTGGCACAGGAGGAAGTTGACTCAAGCATGGTTAGGTCAATGGCCCAAGGCCATGCAGCCAGCACTAGTGCTTTTAATCACAAGACAGTTTTGCTTCCACAAAGGCAAGGGGACCCTCTGCTCCTTCCCCAAATAGAAATCCCTAAATTATTATTTTTATTATTGTTTTGCTTCTACTAAGTGATAGAGAAATGAAACTTTTGTCTTTTTGAGAGCATTCAGTGTTCTTTGGGGAAGAAAGACTCTTTTTCCCTCCCATTATCACAACTATGCGGGAAAATGTCTGTGTTCCTTCGGCCATCCCTGGGGATCCCTGATCCTGAGTTGCACTGGCAGAGGTGTAATGCTTCACTGTAGGGGTTCTGGGACTAGTCTGATCATCATGAAATGATTTTAGTAGGCACTGAGTCAGAGTGGCTGGAAGCCTTTGGAATCTGACTAATTCACACCCTTCTTTATTTACCTGTCACTCTGGGTATTCCCAGACAACACAGCTGACATCCTGGTTACTCTGGCACCTGCAAATGACAGAAATCCTTTCTTGCTTTGCATCTGTCTAGCCTGTATTCTGGCCAGAGAAGGCTGTCACCATGGGAAGAACCTGTCATTGTCAGAGGATGGGCCTCTCTTGGCCTTCTGGGAGATCAGAGCCATATTGTGGGAACAGCCCCTGTGTCTCTGCCTGCTGCTTGCCAGAAGTCCCTAACTGGCTGTCAGCAGTTATGCTGTAGTCCTTTCACATGGACGGTCCCTTTTGAATGCATTGTCGTTTCAGTTTGGGTTATTTTCAGCTGGTTCTTAACCAACATTCATACTATACTGATCTCCACTCTCATGTCCTTTAAAAAAATAAAAATACTCTCTTTTACCTTGTTGTTTAACACAAACTCTAAGTAAATACAGTGCTTGTAACCTCACTTTTGGCATTGACTTTTAAGAATAATCACCCTTTCCCATAACAAAAAACACACCAATCAATGTTCATTTTTAAAAATTGAAGAGGTGAAAAAGAAAATAAAAATTATGTGCAATTAAAGTGGGCAGAAATTACTATTGTTGTTATACAAGTGTCTTCCCTTTGTATTGTCACAGGTATCTGTAGTTTACGAATAGAGCTATATATAGCCTTACAGCTGTGAAGATTTATTGGGCTGTAACTTTAGCTGGTGGTCAAGAAAGATAGATATATTTGTTTGAGATAATTGTTGTTTTATTTAGGCTAATGCTTATTTTTCCCCATTAAAAGAAGTTATAAGGGTGGCTGGTTAGCTCAGTTGGTCAGGGTGTGGTGCTAATAACACCAAGGTTGCCAGTTCAATCCCCTCATGGGCCACTGTGAGCTGCGCCCTTCTTAAGAAAATAAATAAGTAAACAAACAAACAAACACATAAATAAAAATTACAGCATGCATACATTATAGTACAAAAATATTCAGTGTACAGTTTGAGGAATTCTTACATATATTATGATAACCACCTAGATCAAGACAGAATGTTTTCAGTGCCCCACACCTCCAAAGATTCCCTCATGACTCTTCTCAGTCAGTGACCCCCTCCCTTAACAGGAAACCACTATCCTGACCTCTATCACCATAGATTAGTCTTGTCACTTCTTGAACTTCACAGACATGGAATCATACAGTAATTATCTTTTGGTGTCTGATTTCTTTTGATCAATATTATGTCTGTAAAAGTCACCCATGTCATTGAATACAGTAGTTTGTTCTTTTTTCTTATTATTTTAATTACTCCATCACATTTCTTGTCTGAATACACCACAATTGATTTTGTTGTGGGCAATTTGGGGTTGTTCCCAGTTTTAGGCTTCTATGAATAAAGACGCTATTCTGAAGAAGGATGAGGCCCTTTTAGTGACTGCGTTGTCACCCAACTTCTCCCTCTGCCCAGTCCTTTTGCCTGCCCTCCTCCCATCACCATCAGTCTTAAGGGACTCCCTAATAATGTTCTCTCCTGGTAATAATCTCCGTCTCACAGGCCACTTCCTGGGAACCCGACCTGCCACAACATTCTCGATGGATATATTATATCAAATTGGCTCAGCTGTTTTATTTTGCTCTAAGACTTAGAAAAACTAAGCGTTTGAAGTCAATTTTCCATAAGATCCTGGTCACAAAAGGGACAGAAACTGGCATATCAGGTGCACTGTCAGATTGAATGTCATGGTCAAAGGTAATTTTCCAAATACAAATACATGACTGTTCTCTAGATTTTTAGGCAACAGAGTCACGTAAAATGAGAAAAATTTTAGAAGGTATAATCTGGCTTTGTGGATACAAAATGAATTAGAGAAGAAATCATCTTTGAACAATTACAATAGTTATGACATTAAAAAAATCAGAAGAGAGGGGTGGGTGTGAGAGCCTCAGTGAAGGAAAGAGGCCCAGCATGAGGGCATTGCGGTCGCGTGCGGCATTGCTAATGCAGAAAATGGAAAAGATAATGATGACACTGATGCTCTGAATTCAAATGGCTGAGGTTACATTTCTCAGTGAATTCATTTGGGCTTTGGGGAAGAGGAACAAAGAGTGTAGAGAAGCATGCTTTTGAAAAGTACAGACATCAGATGAAATCCTTGTTTGGGGGAAGGAGATGCATAGTTCAGTTTAAGAGCATGATGGAATCATTAAGAAACCTATCAAGGAATAAAAGAAATGGGAGTTTTCTGTGTGATTGCCGTAGATTTAAGAGAAGAGATAAAGATTTGGAGGTCATATCATGTGTTAGTTGTATATTATTGCTGCACAACAGATTACCCCAAAACTTAGCAGTTGAAAGTGATGACATATTTACCATTTCACAGATTCTGTGACTCAGGAATCCAGGTACAGCTTAGCTGGGTCCTCTGGCTTTGGGACTCCCTCAGGCCTACAGTCATCTTATGGCTCAACTGTGAAGGATTCACTTCCAAGCCCACTCATGTGTTTGTTGCCAGGATTCAGGTCCTTGTGGGTTTGTGGACTGAGTTTTCGTTCCTCAGGGGCTGTTGACCACCCTTGGTTGCTATCATGTAGGCCTCTTCATCGGGAAACAGACAACATGGTAGCAAGGATGAAAAAGGTAAGAGAAAGTGTCAGCAATGGAGAGAAAGCCAGCAAAATGGAAGTTGGACTCTTTTAGAACCTCCACATGGAAATGACAACCCATAACTTGTGCTGTACCCTGTTTGCTAGAAGCGAGTCACCAGGTCCCATATACACTCGTGGGAAGTGGGAAGGGGATTATACAGGGTGTGGGTCCCAGGAGTCAGGCCTCGTTGGGAACCAAGTCAGAACCCACCTACCACATCTATGTAAAGTAATATTTGAGGAAATGCTGCTGATCCACTCGAGGCAAACTCTCTAAGCATTTTTTGCCATCTGTAACTTTACAGTTAGGAAGTTCCATAAGAATAATAGAAATGTTTTCCTTTGACAGAAGGCCATATGTCAATAGAGGTGTCTCTGGCATTTACTAATGTACTCAGTAACTTGATTGGAAATGTGAAATGTGTAATACTGTATAATTTCAAACACTTTTCTAGCAAAAATGTATTACCTTTAATTAGGCTGATTTAAAGCTATTAAGATTCTTGTCAGAAATAATTTTTAAGTGGATGTGTCAAGATAAAAACAGCAGCTATCAAGTGAAGAAAGCGATAATTTGTGCATGTGCTGTCTGGCTTATGAGCAATTGGGTCTTAAAATACTGAGTATTTGTGCTTACAATTTCTTTTATAGAAGCCCTTCTGGCAGTTAGGGAGTCAAACTGTTGGAATGCTATTGTTTGTGGTAAATATTTGTCTTATGACGAAGGAATTAAATTTGGTTCTTATCCTGTAGTATAGACAAAAGCATCACTAAGAAGAGAAAGCATTTAAGCAATTCATCAATTAATTGGTGTAAAACGCATAGCATGAGCAAAGCATTCTGGGTGATTACAAGGTAGAATAATAATAACAATAATGAAAACCACTCTTTGATGAAAGCAAATCAGGTGACTCAAAGCACTTGAAAAAGCTTGAACTCTCTTTGCAATCTTTTCAGGCTATTTATTTCTTTGGCAAGCTTTTGTTATTGAGCAGTGGAAAGGAGGGCTTTTGCCTGACCTCTGTTACAAGGTTTCTTAGTAGTGGCACTATTAACATTTTAGGTCATATAATTCTTTTTTGTGGGGGACTGTCCTATGCATTGTAAGATGTTTAGTAGCATTCCTGGCTTCGGCTCACTAGATGCCAATAGCTCTGCTCTCCCAACCCCAGTTGTGACAATGAAATATGAGTATGTTTCCAGACATTGCTAGATGTACCTTGGGGTGGGGGAAGGAAACAGGCAAAACGATTGCTCTGTGGGAATTAAAACAGGTTTTGAATTAGGGAATTCTAAATTAACAAGGGGTAATGTTATCTTACTTTTACACATTGCACTTATAAATATGTTGTCCTTCCTCTTGGTCCTCAAAAGCAAAATTCCATATGCTATATGAAAGATCATTCATTCTCCTATTTAATGAGTCAATAAACATTCATTTACTGCATGTGATTGACTTTACCCAGGCATAGTGAAAGATATAGAAAATAATGATACAGATTTTTGTCCTTGAGAAGCTTGAAATCTGAGAGGGAGTAGAGTGGGGATTTTGGTCATATAGACACATAATTATAAATGCAAGTAGAAAGCATTAAGTTTGACAAAAGAAAGGTAAAATTTTATAGGATGTTTCAAAAAGGAACTTTTAAATTTTTCCCTTGCAGACCAGTAGTGGGTTAGAAGTTCATCCCTGAGATGGAATGCTCTAATCTGAGTTTAATAGGGTAAAGCTGACCTATAGTTTTGGAGTTTGAGAGCAGTTTGGAGTTGGAGCTAGGTCTCTGGAACAAAACATCAAATCTCATGAGATGGAAACCCAGTCTGAAGCCAAAAGTTCTCAACAAGAAACAGTAAGATCGAGGAAGCCGACTCAAAAGGAGCAATAGGGGAAGAGCCTGGAGAAGGTTCCCGAAACACTGGTAATAGCACCTGGTGTCTTTTGTAGGAAACATCTAATAAGCATGAGGTACAACATGAGCTGTAAAGGCACTAAACTGGTTTGATGGGAGGGCAGCCTTCCAGCGGGACCACAATTATTCTTCTCTTCCCTGTGGTACCCAGTAACAGAAAGCAATTCTAAGCCAAGCACAGAAAGGGGTAGACCAGCTATCAGAGGGTCCTGCATCCATGCACCTACCACTGCCAGCTGCATGCCCAGCATCTCCACCTTTAGAGCTTTGTTGTTTGGGTGAGCATTTCAAAAAAATGAAAATGTTCCTAGAGATATCATTACTACAAATCGCATGGTGTTATATTCTCAAAGTGTATTCTGAAGACTGTTAATAGGTATTACCTTGAAGATTTTTATCTTCAAACTAGTTTTGAAATGCCAGGTAAAACAAATTAAACACATTTCCTTTCTGCAGAAATGTCAGAGTCTTTAAGACACATCACAAATCTCAAATGGAGGAATATAATATGAAACATTTCCCAAATTTATTTAATTACAAAACCTTTTACGGTGTAACATCTCATGAGAAGATGGTCTGTGCTACATGCTTTGTATAACCCTGCCCGGCTATGAATGGGTTTGCGAAATAGGGGCTGTTGTCAGCTGTCTAGAGATTAAGTAAATAGGATATGGCAGGGAAAATATATCAACATGTGAATATTCACAGACCTCTTCCTCCTTCATCTGCTAAAGGAAAACTTGACTTTGCCAATTTGGTTCCACCTCTTGTGCTTCACCAAATATATTTCTCTCTTGATCACCAGCTTCTAGGTCTTTAGTATATATCACTGTAAACAGTAAGGTCTGGAATTGCCAGCTAATTACTCTGATGAGGTCAAAGAGCAAATGGTAGGAGAAAAATCATAGAAATATTAAGGGGAAAATGACAAGTGGGACAGGTATGGAGAGTAATTGTTGGTGTTTGAGCATCGCAGGTGAATGACCTTGACAGTAGCCTTCATGTATCTTGGAGTTTGAGAAAGTGGGAATACTTGGTAAGAGAATATTTTCTAGGTGTTACAAGAGTAACTGGTAAATTGGTATTTTTCCTTATCAAACTGTAGTAAACATTGAAATTGCTTTTTATTTACTTGTGATTGCTAAGATAAATTTCTTTAAATATGAAAATGGGATTAAAAGTGGGACTTTAAGGGGGGATCCCAAAGGCCTGTTATTATAAAGGTTATTACAGGGAATATTTATTGGGAGGCAGAGGTTGTACAATAAGGTGAAAGAGGGTCAGAGTATATGATTATCCTGGAAATAAAGGCTTACTGGGATGATCTGGTGATTATCTGATCTGTTATTTTTGGCTTTCCACCCACCTTCTCAGAACAACAAACACTCTCCTTCCAGTAACTGTTCTTCCACCCCAGGAAGTTCTAAGGAGCTGCCAATCACAGGACATAGCCCTGTGACCACAAGAATGGGCTCACAAGTAGGCCTGGCCAATCATATTAGCCTGTTCCATGGCTACAGGGATGAGCACGTGACCCTCGTCAGGCCAATCAGTGTCCATGTCTGCTATGCTGTATAGACAGATGATGGAATAGAGAGGTCTGGTGTGACGAAGCAGGGAAGATGGAAGCCTGGATGTGTCTGCACTCACACTTCTTTTGTCATTCCATTTCTCAGTCTGGCCACAAGGAAGAAACCAAGCTACCACATAGAAGGAGGATATTAGGTAGAATCTGAGCTGGGACATGGAGGGAGATGGTAAAACTTAATCACATTATCTATGTTACTGGGCAACCTTACCTCTGGACTTACCTCTAAGTCCAGAGGCCAACCTACCTCTGGAAGTCACTGTTATTTGAGCCAATCATTCCAGCCAATCATTCTAGCCAATCATTCCAGCCAATCATTCTAGCTTATCTAATTTTAGTTTCTGTCATTTGTAACCAAAGGAGTCCCAGTGAATTATCCAGCAATGTTCTGAGTGCTGTGAGGGCTCAGAGATGCACATGGCAGTGATGATGGAGGAAGGCCGTGAGGATGGAGAGAGAAAGGCGTTGCTGTCAGCTTCCTCATCAGCGCTTTGCTCAGAGCAGAGCCTGATGGTGTGAGGAGGGGGTGGGAACTGTAAAGTGACTGGGGACTGAGAAATTAATTTCTGCTCTTCACCCTGAGTTGGCTCTCCTCCTGAGGTGATAAGGCAAGAAGAGCTGCATTCCTGAGATGGTGTTTTGATTTTGAATCACTTCAATTTATGCTTCAAAGATTGATCTTTTTCTCTTCTGATCTGTTTCATCACTGTAATCAGTACACTATATTTGGGTAAAAAAAATACAGGCCCAGGGCTTTTATCAGTTGCCTATTTTAACCGTTTCTTTACAGTTAGAGGAAGCTGTAGGGACAGAGAAAATCTGCTGCTGCTTCACGACACATCTGGTGCAGTTTTCAGGCTGTCAATGTGAGTGTGATGGAACAGTGGTCGAGTCCACCCGGATCCAGCTGAGCGTGCTCGTTCACAGCCTCAGGGCAGGGCCCCGGGCTTCACTGCACTGGCGTCCGTACATTCTGCTGGTGTACACTTGCCCCATATTTCTTCTGGAAATTCAGTTCCCGCTGCACAAATCAATGTCTCACTTTGTGTTATTGTGACAGGCAGTAACTAAGCAGATGATAGGCTTTGAAGTAGGAAGCATTTGAATTCTGGAAAGAAAAGACTGAGAACCTGTTGATTTTTCACTGTGAACCTGAAACACAGATGAGAGCATTACATTAGGTAGGTTTTTTTTTTTCCCTTGTTATTTATTTTATTTCACTTTTCTGTCCTTCTGTTAAAAAGAAAGTTCTTGTGCAGCTGCCCTTGGTCTTAGCTTATTATCTCTCTTCTCATCTATCCCATATACTCCTATAGGGTGAATGTAGTGAAACTCAAGCTGAATTAGAATTCAATTTCTAAAGGCAACTGAACAGGGAAATTGATTTACCCTTTGGTCTGTGTGCACAGGCATGAGATGTGGGCATGATTTAGTGGAAGGAGCTGTGGCAGTAGGCTTGTGGTCCTGGTCAGTAAAATCATAAACTTGGCAACAGTGCTAGGGAAACTAACCATAATCCAGGGCATTTTCTGCCGATATGAAAAAGCCGTGGGCCATGTCTCCTGTGAGGACTTGTTTTCTTAATAGTTAATACTACTATACAGTGGTTGAAGAAACTTGGGGTGTGTAGCCAAGTGAATGGAAGTTATATGGGAGAAGTAATGATAATAATGATGATAACTAATACTTACTGAACACTTATTATATGTAAGACATTCTTTGAAGCGCTCTACACGTATTCTCATTTAATTGCAGCAACAACTTTATGAGGCTGCCCATCTCTCAGATGAGGAAACTGAGGCTCTGAGATAGAACTCACACAACTAGTCTATAAGAGAATGGTATTTGGACCCATATCTCTGTGACTCCAGGAGTGGTTTGGGATTCAACTAGTGGATGATAATTTGATGCACTTATCAAGTAGCCAGGCCACTTCTGGAGATGCCCGTGCCTGGGATGAGGGTTATTGTCAGGGATGTTGTAAAGAGAATTCTTGTACCCTGACTAAAGAGGACAAGATGAAGACTCAGAGGGGGAAGGCGGCTTTAGGGGGACAACCTAAGAATTTGGACTGGTAATTCAGGATTGTATGTTCTTGTAAGGATTCAGTGTCTTAATCCTAAAAGCCCTAGGAAGCACTTGAAAGGCTTAGAGCTGGAGAGGGACTTGCATTTATATGAGATTACACTGGCTTCACTGAAAAATGAATCCAAGTGGCCAGACTGAGTCAGCAGAATTTGTAGGAAGTCATTCCATTGATATCATTGACATGGCAAAGCTAATCATGGTTTCAACTAAGCTACTTGATTAAAATAAATTTGCAAATCCAGGCAATATTATCCCCAGATGTTTAGTCTGCCACACATCGACTCAACCCTCCTGCCTTGAAATTCTCTCCGTTTCTCATCACTTTCAGCTGGTCAGAAAAAGTTGGGGAATATTCTGAAGAAAGCACACATCGAATAGGGCAGTCAGGGAGGATTAGCACAAATCGGTGACTTAGCCCTGTCCCTTGATAGGGGTGTCTGTGTGAAAGGACTGTTGTACCTTTTGTTGAGATGGAGGAAGGCAGGTCTGACTGACCAGATTTGCTGTAGGTGGCAGGTGGGAGGATTGAAGTTGTTATGTATTCTCAAGTTAGGTATCCAGAAAAGTAGAAAAGCTGTGAAATGAGAATCAGGAGACTCTTCTTTTTAAACTATCGGACTGGGGCCATGTCACTTAATCTCCTGACGCCTCAGCAGTTCTGTCTAGAAAGTGGGAATAATAATAATTCCTGCCCTCTGTTTCTCATGGATTCCTGGAAATATCTAATAAAATGTGGAAATGCTTAAAAAGCCACATATCATTCTATACACATTAACTGTCATGTCCAGTAACTGAGATGAGAAACAATTTGTGGATGTAAAGAACAATTCACAGGGAAAGCATGCTCATATTTTAAAATTTCAGTTTTCTCAAGTATCTGTGTATCTAAGGATCATTCCTCGGAGCTGATTGTACTTCCCATTATAAGTAGCTACTTAAGAGCTGGTGTTTCTATTTTGTGGAAACAGTACTGCAGAGGGCCAAGAATTCTGGACTTAAGAGTTATACAGGTATAGGTTCAGTTCTATGTTCTGCACTTTGACACCGGTATGATCTTGGTGAAATTATTTAACTTCTCTGAATCTCAGTTTCCTCCTCTACAAAATGGGTCTATTGGTAGAACTGACCTCATAAGCCTGTTCTGAGGATTAAATAGAATATTACATGGAAAGCTGTTAACACAATGGTTAGTTAGTGTGAAGAACTCAAGACATGCTAGCTCTTAGTATTTCTATCTGCTTTAAATTTTGTGCAGCATCTTTAAGGGGCATTTGCTCATTTAATCATCCTTAACATTATCAACAAGGTGTGTGGAGGGTCTGAGTATTATCAATCTTACTTCATTTATCCACTTAGGTAGGTTTTGCATGGATTCATTAAGGGTCTCCACCCTGCCCCCCTCTCCTCCCCCAGGTCCCCCCCCCCCCCATATTCTCTAGAACATGCTCTAGGAGAGAAATTCAAATGGGAGAGGCATGGAGACAGCTTGTTGGTGGAAGGAATAATGATGAGAACAAATGACATTAGGCCACTTCAAATTCGTAATGTTCCCAGGCCCCCTGACACCCATGACACTGTAGAGAAGTTCCCACTGGCCCTTGCATCATCAGTGTCTCCCTAGTGACAGCCGCATGGGAGAGCTCGTTGGTGCCGTGTCCTGAGGTGGTGCTGACGCACAGCCCTGCGAGGTTCCAAATAGTTCCGAACAGGCGGTGGGCACCGGACCGAGCTGGGACTCGTGATGTCACAAAGGAATCTCAGCACTTGGAAGCCTGACAGACTGCCTGTGCCAGCTACGCACTGGGAGTCAGAGGGGATTTGGCCTCCGGAAAGCACACTTTCACTCCAGCCTAGAGCTGGTCAAAATCAGCACAAGGCTCAGCAGTTAAAGATTCATTCTGTTGAAAGTGAGGAAAATGCCACAGGGACGTCCCCTTGTCCTGAGTAGGACCGCTGATGCTCTCTAAGCAGATGGATGAATCATTATTCCCATCACTACGGGGCAAAAGCACAGCTCCGCCTTCTGGCATCTGACCCGAGAGTTCTCGGCCTCTTTTGCCAAAGCTGAGGACATGGATGGGACGAAAACTGTAGGGGGAGCTATTTTGTTTTGAATGCAGAGTGTAATCTGCCTTTTCAAGTAAGCAAGGTATTAATATTCTAAGAGTTTCTTTTAGAGAAAAAATTCACCTTCTGGGGCATTATGAAAATGCTATAGAAGGAAACCCTGGTCATTCTACAGGAAACATCATATAGTATGCATCAGTGTGAATCTAAATTAGGAAATGAGAGGAATGCTCTCCCAATTATATCAAATGACATTTCGGCATTTTGAGGGTAGGGAAAAAAGTATAGGCTTTGAAGCTAAACGAACCTGGGGTCAGATCCCAGTCAGTTAGTACTAGCTAAGTGACCTTGGGCAAGTTGTTTCCTAGCTGTATAAAAGGGAAAGAGGAAAGCCTGCTCCTAGGATTCTTCTTTGGATTTAATTTGACAATACATTTAAAGATCAACCAGTAGTAAGTGCCCAGCAAATGATTTTTCCATCCTCCTTGTTCTTCTAGAGTGTCAGATATCATACCCATTCGTACCCATCTATGAATTTTGCTTCTCTAATGGGATTTTTGCTTTTTACATGGGAGATGTGATTACGTTCACAAAAAAAGGGGCACATACTCAAAATCAGTTCCACTGTGAAATTGGCATCATCTGTTCAAACCTTTGATAGGATGGTTGGAGGCTGGAGCCTCCAGCAAAGTGTGTCTGATGCTGTGGGAAAATGTATTTATGCTCAAGCACAGGTCAGAGAGAAAGTAATGACAGGATGGCATTTGCTTCTGTGGAGCATGGGCAGTAGCTTGAAAGTGATTCTTGATCCAAAGCGTATTTCCTGCCATACCATGAATATACGGAAGCCCAGGGACTGCTTGGCTCCTTATTCAGACATAATATTCTGCTCAGGTTAAGCTTCCTTTAGAACCCCAAAGGCCATAGTATAGCAAGCCAATTTCTTTGCCTGCAACAAACCTAAGATTGCTTTGGAATCCATTTTATAAATTACAAATGGGGCTTATGACCTGGCCAAGGAAACTATTAATAGTTAAACGATAAATGGAATCAAGAGAGGGGAGACATGCAGACCCACGGAAGACCAGCAACATACTACAAGGGAAAATGTCCTGCGTTTTTCTCTTTCTGCTTTGTTGGGCCTGGGCATCTGAATGAGGAGCTCTGTTCTCTCAGGCTATTACCTTAGGCAGTTTACCAAAGGCCTGGCTGAGAGGGTGTTTTCTTAATTATTTTTCTGCAACCACATGTGTACAAGAGAATTCCATATTTGACAGCATTCGGGTTCTTTTATTTAACAAAGGCATCTTAATTTTTCTATGATGGTAACATTGAAGTTACCTCAAGTGTCATGTTAAAATAATTGTGACACTTAGAGGTATTGTCAGACTAAAGCTGGAAAGAAACATAGAGATAATTACTCCAATTCCTTCATTTTATAGGTGACAATTTGAGGACCCAAGTTGAGTGTATTCTCAAGGCAACACAAAGATGGGTCAGAGTTGGGCTGAGAACTCAGATTAGTATTTCCACAATGATGCTCTTTCAACTCTTGACATGCAATCATTTGGATGCTACTTGGTAGTTACAAACTTACAGCATTAACAGGGATTTAAGTATAAAAGAATACTACCAAATAAACCCATGTGGGAAATTGTGACCCACAGAATGTTATAGAGAAGGGACCACGAAGATTGTGAAGGCTACATGCTACAGTCAAAGAAAACATGGCAGAGACGTTGAGTGACTTGCTGAGGTCAAGATAGCTAATAATTGATGGACCCAAGATTTGAACTCTTATCTGGCCTGTTAGATTCTACTAGTTAGTATCTTAATTTCAATTAGTTAGAAGTTAAACTGGAGTTGGCCAAGGGTTTTACTAGACTCATCTGTGTTTAGAGTATTCTGAGAGATTTGTTGACCCTACTTCAGTGATCTGTGAGGAAGCTTGTACTTTGGGAGCACATGGGAGAGGCTGGAAATGGGAATTCTGCCTAGCCTGAATAGAAAGAGCTGTCCAACCTCTCCTCCATTTCTGTACCACATGGGAGAATAAGTAGGCATACTAGGAAGACCTCTAAGTGGCTTTGAAATGTGTGTGTGTGTGTGTGTGTGTGTGTGTGTGTGTGTGTATTGTGGTGGGGACTGTGTTACACTTGAGAAGTCTATCGTTTCCTCTTTTGCCATTCAGCTTTTTTAAAGACTCTGCCTTACAGCCCAGAAAAGCATTCATGGCTCCTCTGATTTGACTAGAGGTGGACATCAATGGCCCCTATCACAGCCTCTCTCCAGAGTTTTTGCAATTAGGCATGGTGATTGAATTAGTTAACTTTGGAAAGATGAATTGGAAAGTCATACAGACTTGTCATCTGAAGCCACCATTTTAAAGATGCCATGATCAGATATGTGTTTGTGAAACAAAAACAACTGTGTGGAGAGAAACAGGGATCAACGAGTGGATAGTGCATTCTTTCTCTTTTTCTAGTTATAAGGGGTGCTTGAGCCCTGATTTTTTAGTGTCATCATGAAGATTCTCACTATAAAGCCAACAGTGTAGAAGATAGAGCAGAGAGGGAATGAAAATATGGTCCTGATAATTTGATCAGGACCTGAAATTTGGTCCTGATAATATCACTTGGATCTAGAATCCAGTTGATCCTGAAGTCAACCTCTACCCTGGAAATTCTGGGAAAAAGGGCCAATAACTTTTTTTTTTAAACTTACTTCAGTTGAAGTTGAGTATTCAGCCCCATGCAAGAGAAAGAGTTAACTTTTTAACTGTTACATGAACCCCACATCGCCAGTAAATTGCTTTGTTTTGCAACATGTCCAGTCAAACTTCAAGAAAAAAGAAATGCTGGATTGGCTGTATTTTGACTGTAGTTGTTTAATTTATTTTTTGTTTTGTTGTTTTTGTAAAGAACATGTAAAAAAATTCTCCAGTTGAATTCCACTTGGTGCTTAGATCCTGATTCTTTTGAAGAAAAAACATTTTTCCCCCTTATTCTCTGGATGGTTCCTGGATACTGTGGTTCTGAAAAAATGAGACATAGAGGAGAGTTCTCCAGACTAAAATTTAAGAAAACAAGTCAGCAACCTGAAGGGAATAGAAATGATCAAAACAAAGAAAAACAAAAAAGGGGTGAACTATCCAAGTTTGAGGTTGATTTCATTTGCCAAAAGCTCCAAGCAAATTGAGAACGTGGCCAAAACCACAATAAGGAAAAACTTTCTTGGGAAGGTATGCATTAATTAAAAGCAACCCTATGACAACAGAAATTCTCTCTTCCAAAGTAGAGTCCTGACATTGAAACTCATTGGTTATAATCAGCCTGAATTGAGCTCCTTTGTTCATCCCTGAACTAATCACTATGGTCCCAGGGATTTGATTTGTCAAGCTGAATCACAGGGATGCTGTGATTGGTCAGTCTTGAATCACATGTCCACCTCTGGCACTATGGAAATGATGGATACCACCCTACTGAGATTATGGAAAGGGCAGTACAAGGGAAATCAGGATACAAAAGATGAATGAACGGAAGTCAGACAGGGAACAACAGAAAACATGCAGGCTAGAGTTCTCTCTAAAGTGAACACCGTAGAAACCCAAGCACTTTTAATGACATATTTCCAAGTGAAACATTGTTGTCCAAGCTAAGTATTTCTGTGAGGTTTATAGAAAACATACCTGTTTCTCTCTGTTGGAAATTTCACACTAACAGGAATAGTTCTGAAACATTGAAAATATTAGAAACTTACAGAAAACTTTTGGTTCATTGGAAGTATAATTCTGAGAAAGAAGGGTTGACAGTTATGAAATCATAAAGACTTCAGTTTCAATTACTTGTTATATAGTCTTATTAGGGACTCAGGATTTCCTTCAGAGTGCATTAATAGAAATGATTTCAGAATCATGAAAACTTAAATTTTTGTGAAACTGGGCCCTTGACTATTCCACTTTTAGAACATTCTCATTGACGCAAGAATGGAGAAAAAACCACATTGGTTGGGGTAACTAATTGGCCCAACGAGAATGATCTTTGCAATCATTTTACCCAGCCCCCTTTTATAAGAAGTTTTCTTAAAAATCAAATGTATTCATTGTATCTATTCAAAGATTTGGGTTTGGTAATTTTCTCATTGCACTTTTCTTATTCCTTTCTCTCAGAAAATTTCTATGCATAATAACTTATTAATTTGAAAATCGTCCTTCACACCTAGGAAATGTGTAACTTTCTGAGATGAAGATGGATGCTCAAAATAAAAATAAAACATGTGAAAGGTAAGTGGACATTGTTGGATAAATGCACTGTTGGGAGAAAATAAGATGGTGGTCATGTCATTTGACCCGACTTCCCCTTCTTTGACTTGATACTCCACCTTCAGAAACAGGTGAACATGCCATCTATCATATTTTACATTTCCTTTGTAGTAAATTTGACTGGTTTTAATTACCACATTTTGTTAACTTGATATAATATGCAGTATCTGAGTTGAAAGGTGCAGGAACAACTGAAACGACATCTCTTTCTTTTAGGGGCCTTTGTTCTTAAATACAGGAAGTTGTAAAATCTTCAATAGCAAATTTCATTAGTTCTTGGGCAATACCATAAGTGGTGGTATTCTATGGAGTCAATGCCTTGAACATGAATCAGGAGATTAACTTTTGTAGCAAAACTGTCAATCTTTACTCCTAAATTATGGTGAGTAGTGAATTTTTTTGTTTTGGCTTTGAAGTTGAATTATTCTCTTTGCTCAGTTATGTCAGTCAGAAAGGAGAGTTTTCATCTCAGCTGAGCTCTGTGTGGTTTTCTTTACGTAATTAACATCTCTCTCCCTCCTGCACTATGCCATTACTGTGTTATTATTCTCATTCATCAAGTTCTAAATATTTCTTTAAAATTCTGAGGGGCTTGACAGGTTAAACTGTATCCCATTATTGACGATATTAAATAACACATTCTGAGAACCCTTCTTCAAACTTTCTGTCATATTTTCAGTAAAATATAATTATATTTGCATCTTTATTTCTTTAAGAGAGAGAGGTCATGCAGAATCACTTGCTAAAGCTCCCTATAACATGTTTGTAGACCAAAAAATATCATTTAAGAAAAAAGAAAAAAAAAGAATTTCTTAGAAGCATTGTGTAATACCCACTATCAACAGGCATACAAGCTTAAGTGCACACAAATATTTGGCCAAGAATGTTCATTGATGCCTTATTTGTATAAGCTAAAAAAAGAAAAATAATAACACCTAAAATTTCAAATAGATGAAAAGTTGCGTAAGCCAAGGAACAAGGTAATGTTATGTAACATTTGAAATAGATGACATAGATTTATCTGGACTCACTTGCAATGAGGTTCATGAGATATTATTAGGAATTAAAAAGCAATTGCATAATAGTTGATATAGTAGAATGATTTTTTTTTGAAAATTATGTATCTTTATCTCACATACACGAATGCATACAAATTGTTAACTATAGTTACTTCTGCATAGTGAAAATTGTGAGTAATGAATTAGAGGTGGGAGCTTTTGCTGTTATCCTGTTTTTGTTTTTTTTATGAGCATATATAGAGATTTTAAAATGCATGTGGACAAAAGAAAATAGGTTACCAATCTTTCTCATTTTGTAAGCAAGAGAACTAAGCATGGAGATATTAAATGACTTTTTCATGGTAACACAACTCATTAAAGCCAGGGATACATGGAATTTGAATCCAGGTCTTTGGCCTTCAACTTTGTATGGTTACTCCTATATAAGTTTGGCCATCCTTATATTAACTAAATAAGAAAAAGAAATGTTTTAATTATTAATACCTGCATCTTTGGAAACAAAACCCATCGCTGCCCTACTATAAAAACCTTGGAATTTAAATTTTAAAGTCAGATCTTACTTTTCTTCACAATATCTATAAACATACTTCCTTACATGAATTAGAATTTAATGCTTCTCTTTTGTTTTTCAAATGAGTTGTATTAGCCGCTAATAAATAGGATAACCTCAGTGCATGGAAGAAATAATTAACTGAAAAGTTAACTTGAGTAATCAAATCAATCTGCAAAATTAAGAGGAAGAGGGTTGGGGAAAGACTGGAAGACTGCGTTTGTGTTGCTTGGTGTAATTGTCGAATCATGCAACACTAGGGAAAGTGGCCATGGCTCAGCTCTTCCAACAAAGGTGCTCATTGTAGTGATATCTATGAATCGATTTCGCAAAGACCATATATCCAGGTGGGCTCTGAATTGAGCTCTGTTTCTTCTACTTTTCACTTGTTCTCATTCATTCCTTTCTCCATGGCTACCCACAAAAAGTTGCTCCAGATAGATGTTCCAGCACCTGAATTCACCCTGTTGAGTACTTACTCATTGTTTTCTTGCAGCCTTCTAGAAATTGCAGACATTTAAACTTATTAAACAGTCGATACTCTCTTCTTTCTGGGGGATCTGAACTCTTTGAGTGCTAAGTAAAGGATGTTGTAAGGTAGAAAGAAAGGAGATGATCAAAAGAATAGTGAGTTTCTGAGCTAAACTTAAATGTCAGACAGTCATGAGTAACATCTTTCTTACTAATCATTAATATAATCCCTGTTACCATCAGAGCTATCATTTATTGAGCATTGACTAGGAGCCAGGCACTGGGTTGGGCCTTTTACATAAACTTATGCCTCACTACAGCCTGCAGGGGTAGGTACTGTTATTATTCCTATTTGTATATAAGGAGATTGAAGCAAATAAGGCTTAGGTGATTTGTTCAAGGTCACATCCTTAAGGACTGCCTTGCCCGTTTTGGAGGGTAATTATCTTCTCTCAGGATTCAATCTTCGGGTGGGAAAACAGGCCAAGAGATCCTAATAAGACTCCTTACAGAAGTGGAATCCTCTACCACTTCTTTCCCCATTGTGTTCAGCTTATTAGTGTATAGGGGAACTCTTTGACGTTCTGAAAACGTGTATTGATTTCCTCCTTTGCAGAGATTTACAAAGACAATTTGTAGGCCTCAGATGCCATTGAAATATTCACTGCTTTGCCATGGATAGGAAGAATGTTTGTGAAAGGAAGGCCAAGTAATGTCATTATTCGGCCTCATTTGTGAAATGGATGGCTGTGTTCCTGGCACTGAGAAAGATGCCCCAAAGCCATTTGAAAGATGAAAGGGCTTATCTTGAAACAAGGTTTTCTGGAAGATCACAAACCAATCATATAAAATGTTAGTTCAGATAAAATGAAGGCAAAGAACTATCAGAATCTTCCTATTGAAATGTCTAATTAGGATTTTAACAGCGTTTAGGAAAATTATCCTTGCTCCATCCTTCAGAATTGATTCTTCTTATGGAAATGGGAGCAAGTTTTTCTATCTCTTGGTTATGGACTTCAAAGATATGCAGTGATTTAGGGTGTTTTTATTTTGAGCAGCCTTGGTATCCAGGCGTTCCTTCTGGTTTCTATAGTCAAAATTCTTGTCTGCAGCTCGAGGATGATTTTAATATAAATAGCAGGTTTGTCTTATTTCAGGTGCTTATTAAAATGTCATTCAGCAATCAACTGAATCAAAAAAGGAACATAGTACACCATTATTCTGCCTCAAAGTTTGTCCATATCTAAGTTGAAAATCTTGCTTTGCTCCAACAGCTGTTGGTTTGGGTGCCTGGACTAAATAAATATAGGAGTAAGTGCTGCTCTTTGGGTATTTCTGAAGGGGATTACTTCTGCTACCCTCTCTCGGCTAATATCACCAACTAATTTCAGAAGTGATAAGGGTGGATTCCCTAGGGCAATCATCTGCTATGTAAAAATGGGCCATGAAATATAATTATATCAAAATGTTGCTAATCATACAGTACTTTCCACAGATGTTTAAATTCCACATAACCTTGCAAATTGAATATCAAGTGCTATCCTAAAATTAAAAAAAAACTTCCAGACTGCAAAAATGTACATGTTACTATTAGCAGTGGGATTGTATTCCCCCTCCAGTGAATCTGGGAATAATCCCTGAGATGTTGCCGTCACACTAAAGGGTTAAGTTTTTTAGGACAAGTCTAAAAGAGTTTAATTTTCTCAGCACTTTGCCTCATCTCTGGTAGCTGCCACAACATGCTTCATTTTGGTAGCACAGCAGTTGAGACATCCTTTTGGAATGGAAAAAAGAACAAAAATAGGGAATCTCCTCTCCTCACTCTCAATAGTTAGTACCAGGAAGAAATATAATTAAGGACTTGCATGTTTAGTACAATGTAAACATTAATATTTCCAGTTCTGTTTGGTTCTGAATTATTAGCAAGCAAAGGGGAAAAAACCCATTAAGTACAAAGACTGTAGTGTGTTACATAGAAAAAATATTTCCAATACTTTAGATTAATTGGCACATTAAATTTTCTTTATTTTTTAAAATTGACAACTACTCCACTTCTCCACTTCCTCTTAAATGCATTTTCCAAGCAAACTGGCTCATGTCTTATCTTTGATCACTCTGTTCAGAATTCTGTACTAGGAATCTGAAAAAAAAAAAAAAAAAAAAATACATTGGGCCAACTTCTGGAATGGTGGAGTTAGGACATCCAAAAATTCACTCATCCATATAAGAAATGAGAACACTAGCAAAAACTGTGTATATCAACTTTTGGAACTCTGGAAATTAACTAAAGCCTTACAACAATCTGGGAAGTGTTTATTCAAGAAAAATGGCTGAATCTTGGCAAGAGCAGGATTTGTGGCATTTTAAAATTTGCTATAATTCTACCCCCTTCTTCAGTTCTGGTAGCTTTTGAAACTAACAGCCTTGAACTATAACAACTGTGAAAAATAACAGGCTGCCTGCCATTGGAGTGGGGAAAAGGGGGAAATTCCCCTAAAGCTCACTCGTCAGAGAATTTCTGCTATTTAACCTGTCTGGAAGCATGCTGAAAAAGTCCATTCTCAGGGCTTGTTTTTATTTAACTTGATTCAGAATTCTGTATAAACAACATTATCTCTGGGGTATTTGTTGGAAATAATCAGTGACAATCATTTAACATTACAGCTGCCTGAGAGGCACCATTACTAGTTGGGGCTAGTAAGAGGTTGACCAAAAACCTTGAAAGGAAAAATCAAGGAATGGAAGGCCCATAGGAGGCTTTGAAAATCTCTGACATATTCCTGGGAATTTAGAAAGTCACATAGTCTATGTAGAAAATCTTAAGGACTCTCCAAAGCTAATAAATGAGTTCAGCAAGATTATAAGACACAAAATCTATACAATACTTCCTCTTATCCATGTTTTCACTTTTCACAGTTTCATTTATCTGTGGTCAATTGTGGTCTAAAAATGTTAAATGGGAAATTCCAGAAACAAAGAAGTCATAAATTATAAGTTGCATGCTGTTCTGAGTAGTGTGATGAAATCGTGTATCATTCCACTCTGTCCCACTCGGGATTGGATCATCTTTGTGTCTAGCATATTCATGCTGTTTTCTCCACATGCCCTTTAGTCACTTAGTAGCCATCTTGGTTATTAGATCAACTGTCTCAGTATAGCAGTCTATAATGACAAGCAAGCAGTCTGTAATGATGAGGGAGCGGGGAAAAGAAAGGAGAGGGACACGCTAGAGAGGGGATTAATCAATTTATTTATTTACTAATATCTAATTCATTTATTTGTCACTATACAATAACAAAAGACAAAGGCAATTCAATAGAATGTGCTAATGATAAAAGTAAAGGTGGTTAAGACTAAACTATATACATTGACAACAATGTCATATCAAAGGAGTATACATACATATAAGTTTAAGAGACCTCAACATATATTTACTATTGATCAAAAATCATTTGGCTAAATACACAAATAGTATCAGTAAGGAGTATTTTTGAAAGCAGTAATAAGCTTTATAGGATAGTAACTATTACAGTAGATGTCAAAATTTCACCAAACCGGGGAAGAACAGCACTGGAAAAGTCATAAATCAAAACCTTGCCAGGTCTGTAGCTGAGAGAAACTCAGGCGTCTCCCACACCACTGCTTGCTAGTTCCCAAGAATGCTGCTGTTGCCGTTGTTGTTGTTGTTGTTGTTGCTAGAAGGCAAGGCGTCTTCTGATGCTGTAAGCTGCAAGCTGCATAAAAGTTTTCAAGTTGTTAACAAGTTCTCAAGAAAGCTAACCATGGGGAACAACACTGCAGAGGTCGGGAACCAGCCAGACCTCACCAGGTTTGCAGCTGAAAGCCAGGATATCCCCTGGTGTTGTAAGCTACACATTGCTAGAAGTCTTCAAAATGTTAGAATGATGAAAAATCACCATTGACAAATGACCAAATGATGAAAAATTAAAAATTAATAATAATTACACTGCCAACTGAGGTCTGTCTTATATATTTTGTCAGATGTACCTTAGAGCCAAGTTTCTTGTTCCTGCCTCCCCCTCCTGGAATGGCCAGTTCTGGGAGGGTCCGGCAGTTACTGATATGAATGCTTCCCATTCGGCCAAAGGGCCAATTCATCTGGAGAAGCAACAAGGCCTGGCTACATGCCTGTCACGCCGTCCTGATATAACTTAGCTACTTCTTCACTTCATCTGCTGATACGGGCAAAACAGACAGAAAACAACATCATCTCATATCTCCCCTACTTGGGAAGATGAGATCAAAGGGGGAATTCTTTTAACCCTAAGCTAACTATCACCTCCCAGCACAGACAGAGCAGTAGCCTCATCTCACATCTCCCCTACTCAGGAGGATGAGACCAAAGGGGGAATTTACTCAACCCCTGATCACAGCAGAAATCACCTCACATGCAGGAACAGATAAAAGCTAATAGACAAAAGCTCACATCAAACAATAAAGGCAAATTTTCCTCAACATCTACCCTACATAGTGTTTCCAGGTGGGAATTCCCGCCCATTCTTGTGAATTTTTTTCACTTTCCCGTTCCCAAATCCTGAGAAAAGTTAGTCGGGAAATTGGGAAAATCGGCTCCTTGAACCCAGGTGGTTGGTAGTATTGGCCGTCACTTTGTGGAAATGATTCATCGTGGAGAACAGAAAACAATTTACATATTGGGATTCAGGAATGGGAAAGCGAAAAAATTCCTAAGAACAGTGGGAAGGTGGGAATTCCCACCCAGAAGCCTTAATCCCTACAAAAGTCCTTGTGTTCAAGTAACATTTATTTTACTTAATAATGGCCTCAAAGCACAAGAGTGGTGATTCTGGCAATTTGGATATGGCAAAGAGAAGTTGTAAAGTGCTTCCTTTAAGTAAAAAAGTATGTATGACTAGGAAAAAAACATAGTATATACTGTACAGGGGTCAGTACTATCTGTGGTTTCAGGTATCCACTGGGGGTCTTGGATGTATCCCCACAGATATGGGGGAACTATTGTATAAAAAAAATCTATTGTATTTCTATATGTAGCAAAGAATAATTTGAAAATGAAATTTAAAAAGCCAGTTATTTTACCATAGCATCAAAAATAATTACTTAGTAATAAATTTAACAAAATAAATGAGAGACTTGTACACTGTATGCTTGTATACTGAAAACTAAATAACATCGTTAATTGAAGCTAATAAGTACCTAAATAAGTGGAAAGACATCCCATGTCCATGGATTGGAAAAATTAATATTGTTAAGAAGACAATACTCCCCAAATTGATCAATAGACTTAATGCAATCTCTTTCAAAATTCAAGTTGCCTTTCATTGCAGAAATGGGTAAACTGATCCTGAAATTCATATGGAAATGCAAGGGACTCAGAATAGCCAAACCAATCTTGAAAAAGAACAAAGTTGGAGAATTCACACTTCCTGATTTCAAATCTTACTACAAATCTATAGAAATTAAGACAGGGTAATACTGACATAAGGATAGACATATAAATTGATGGAACAGAACTGAAAATCCAAAAATAAGCCCTTAAATTTGCTTAATTGATTTTTGACAAGAGTGCTAAGACAATTCAACAGGGAAAGCATAACTTTTTCAGCAACTGGTGCTGGGACAACTGGATACCCACATGGAATAGAATAAAGTTGTATCCCTACCTCACAACGTACACAAAAATCAGCTCACAATGGATCAGATACCTAAATGTAAGAACTTAAGTTAAATCTTTGCAACATTGGATTAGGTACAGTTCCTTAGAAATAACAACAAAAGAATGAGCAACAATAGAAAGTATAGATAAATCAGACATCTTCAAAATTAAGAACTGTTGTGCTTCAAAGGATGCCATCAATAAAGTAAAAAGACAACCCAGATAATGGGAGAATATATTTGCAAATCATTTATCTGGTAAGAGTCTAGTATCCAGAATATATAAAGAATTCTTACTACTCAACCATAAAAAGACAAACTCGTTAAAAGATGGACAAAGGATTTGAATAGATCTTTCTCAAAAAAAAGATATACAAATAGTCAATAAGCACATAAAAACATGCTCGATATCAGTCATTAGGGAAATGCAAATCAAAATCTCAGTGAGATACCATTTTATATCCACTAGAATATCTATAATAAAAAAGACAAAAAATAGCAAGTGTTAACAAGGATGTGGAAAAATAGGAAATTTCTTGCTGGTGGGTATATAAAATGGTGCAGCCATTTCGAATACAGTTTGGCAATTTCTCAAAAATCCAACATAGAGGTACCATATGGCCCAGAAATACTACCGTTAGGTATGTACTCTAAAGAACTGAAAACGTATGTCCACGCAAAAATGTTCATATAAATGTTCATAACAGCATTATTCATAATATCTAAAAGTTGAAACAAGTCAAATATCAATCAATTAATAAATGTATAAATGAAACCTGATATGTGTATACAAGACAATATTATTCAGCCATATAAAAGAGGTTCCCTGCTATATGCTACAACATGGATGAACCTTGAAACATTATGTTAAATGAAAGAATAATTCACAAATGCCATATTGTATAGCATTTTATTTATATGAATTGTCCATAGGCAAATTTATAGAGACATAAAGTTAATTAGTACAGGGGCTGGGTGGAAGAGGTGGTAAGAGGTGATTTTTAATGGATATGAGGATTCTTTTGGGAGTGATGAAAATATTCTGGAATTAGATAGTGGTGATGGTTACACAATAGTGTGACTATACTACGAACACTGGTTCGTATATAAATGTATATATTTAAAGGATGAATTTTATGGTCTGTGAATTATATTGCAATAAAGCTATTATTAAAAAAAAAGGCATTCCCCAGCTGTTCTCAACTAATGCTCTCAGGTCATCTGTGGATGAATGATTCGGCAGAACTCAGTAGTTTCTTACTTACATTTTTAAGAGAGCCAAACTATTTTGCAACACAGCAACCATATTAAACAGCATATAATCATCACATATCAATGTTATAAATTAGATAAACAAAACAGATTTCTTCGCAGATACCATATAGAGATGGGATTCACCCATAGATATATCCAAATTGCTTTGGTCATTTTACACTGAGCTTGAGTTGGCAGAGAAAAGGAAGGTTAAGGCAGAATAATCTAGGCCTGATGATTCTGTTCTTGATTAACCATAAAAAGGCTTTTGTTAGATCCTTAACTGTCCAGCTTGGCTCCCTCTACCAATTACCTTCAACAGATAATAGTTTGTTGGCTAGGTATTGGTAATTATTTTAGATTGTGAGATTTCACTGTGATTAAGTTAATTAAAATCTGTCTCCCTGGCATCCTGAATAAAGTCTATATCTCTAAGAGTTTAAGCATTTTTTTCTTAAGTTGGAGAATGGGTAAAAAGAGATTGGTGTGATCTTGAGAAAGAAAAACTCAGACTCTCCTACTTAGTGTCATAATAAAAGATGATAATCAGCAAAAGAGTGGAGCTTTTGGCAGTGAAGATGACTTTAAACCTGAACTGTTCTGTGTATTTCTTGTTACTCTGGTCCTTTCCAGGTAAGTACCTTTGTTTATTTAATGTTCACATTTCATGCTAACACTCTAATATTGACATTTTTATCGCCAGCCCCTTGGATGCACAAGAATATATTATAAGTAGATAATATCCTGCTGGGGTGCTTTTAATTGCCATTAGATATAATTAGGTACATCATTAAAAACAAGGGGCACATAGGAAATTTCAAAAGTTTGAGTTTCACTATTTTAGTTTTTAGGTGTGCATATGCATAAATATTTATATTCAGCTCTGTGTTTGCTAGCTTAAGTCCTACATGCTTATATGCTAATATGGTCTCGGTGTACCAAGGCTGTCCACCTGATGAAATGTAATTGTAAAGTTGGATCGTACTTTCAATATTCCATGGGAGCAAACTAAGGGTATTGTTCATTTCATGGATTGACAAGTTATTGCAGGGAGAGGCTGAAACATAGATCAAGTATAACTCTTCCTCCCAGTGAACCTCTTTTGCCATTTGCCAAGTATTCTACTTTGAACATATTTACCTTAGGTTTGTCATAAGAGGACAAAGAAGAAGGCTTTGAACTGTCATCCGCAAACTGAGTTCTCTGATATCATTTATACATATGAAGGACTCTTGGGGCAGAAGTTGTTTATTTAGATCTGGCTGATACTGTGGAATTCCCATGTGGATATGAATATGGTAATCTTAAAAGGTAATTTAGATTTTCTGTTGCTTTTCCCCAATCATTGGTTTTTGCTAAAGAATGCATATAAATTACAAATTAGAAGGAACAGTGTCTTTAGAATTTTTAACTTGTATTGGTGACTGAAGTTATCTAGTGTTGTCATAAACAACTGAAAGATCTCAAAATGTTTCTAACTGAGGTGGAAAGGTATTGTACCAGACCTGTTCAGCAACATGAATCAGAAAAGAAAAAACAAATTAGTAGGAAACTGGGGTTGGCTTAATTTTGGAACAATTACATCCAAAATGGGAGTGCGTTTTCAGACCTTGGTCAGAATCTAAATAATCTATGAAAGTTTTGGAGATAAAAACCCAGGAATTTTAGGGTAATAGATCCCCAGCTTGCATGCATGAATGTGTAACAGAACTCGCGGTGTCCCATTCAAGGCAGACATCACTAATGGAACAGGACAAACTTTCTTGTTAAACCCTAAGGTAAAATATGATAGCCAGTCCTCAAGATGTCCCGCTATGATCCTAGCCTCCCTTGTGCACCCATGCCCTTGTGTAATTCCATCCCATTTTGCATAAGGCTGGTCTATTTTACCAATAGAACACTGCAGAAGTGAACTGCAGAAGAAGTGACTTCTGAGGCTAAGTCATAAGGACATTGTGACTATGCCTTGCTCCTTGTGGATTCCTTTCTCTGGGGGCAGCCAACTGCCATGTCATGAAGACCCTCAAGCTTTGGAGAATCCCCCAGGGTGAGGCCCCCTGCTAACAGTCAGCACCAACGTGCCAGTCACCCTAGTGAGCCATCTTGGGAGTGGTCCTTCCAGTTCGTATCATGCCTTCAAGGGACTGCAACGTCATGAGAGGCCCTGAGCCAGAACCATACAGTGAAGCTTTTCCTTATTTTCTGACCTATAGAAACTACAAGAGATAATAAATGTTCATGGTTGTTTTAAGCAGCTGAATTGGGGATAATTTGTTAGCAAGCAATAAATAGATAACTAATGCGGAATGTGTGAAAGGTGATCCTAGGAAGCTTAAGTGAGGGAGGGAAGAAAATGAGCCAGCGCACAGAGAGAAGTCAGTGAAGGGCCTGTGAACATGGGCAGCAGGGCTCCACCCCATTGGACAGCCTCTGAGGCTTGTTCAGTTCCTACCTGAGAAGGTGTCACAAAGGGATGGGGAAGCATACGTATTTTCCCACCAGACTCCCATTCCTCATTGGATGAAGGTTGTCCATGACGGTATTCAATCCTTATACTTCCAGGCTGCCTTGTCCTTCAGCTCTTGAAGAACCAGAGAAAATCCTCAGTCAGAAAAGCAGAAAGCTGCAGGGGGTTGAAATGGGAGGCTGTCAGCATGTGAAAGAAGGGTTCAGGAGGCCACATGTGAACTCAGGGGTGGAGAATGGATTATGGGGTGGATTATAGGGTGGGGTTTCAATAACGTCTGCCACATAGCTTCAGTCTTTTTCATTGCCACACTTTGAGCAGCCACTCCCAATCAATTAGAGTTGTGATTTGAGATGAAGTCCACTTGCCTTCCCTACTCTAGAGTATACTCCCCACTCTTTGTTCTGTCCCCTCCACTCAACACCATTTTCCACCTGGTGAATTCTTACTTAACTCTCAAAGGTCAGAGGTTACCTACCCAGTGAACCTTCCCTAATAATGCCCCCTTTGCCTGGCTCAGTGAGCCTCCCTTTCTTCGCTGGTCTCCTGCTTTCAATAGTCACATGGATTGTAATCATTTCGTTGTGTGTTTATCTCTCTGACTTGCCTGTCAACTTTTGCTCATTTTTGTATTTCTAATGTCTGTAATATATTATTAGGCCCTCCAAAAATGTGAGCTACATGAGCAAGACTGGAGGACGTCAGGTCCAGGGGTAAAGCTCCTCGGTGTTCCACAATATTCTCCTGGAGTTATTCTCCCTACAGAGCTATACACAGACATGTGCATTCCTCTGGGTAAAAGAAACATGTTTACATGCATTTTTTTTTTTTTTTTTTTTATTACTTGGACTGCTCTGTATAGGAGTAATCCAAGTGAGACGAAAGATTCTGCTAAACTGAGTTTGGGAAGATAGCATTTTAAGCCTTAAGCCATCCAATATTTGAATTTACTTACCATATGCATTTTTTAAAACTGTTTTATTCTAGTGACTCCACAGAGAAACTTGGAGCCAGTAGAATAAAACTTTGCTTTAAAAAAATGGGCTATCCATAGCAAAGTCATGCCATGTTAAGTGTGGCATGAGGTTTGGTTCCTATTATTAAAGTTGAAAGGCTAATGTTTATATGGGGGAAAGGGGAGAAGTGACCAGCAGTATTTCAAAGCTGGCATTGTTTCTGAAGGTTCCTGGGGAATGTTACCGTCCCCAAACATTAACAGATGTCACTCTCCTATCCTGGTTTGACCCGAGGCCCTTACCCATGGTTCATTTGTGTGGCGATTTAGTTCTTGTGGATTTCCTCATCTTTCCCTTCAGGGCAGGACAAGCAAAGAGAAGTGAGTTTCATTCTGGCTTTTTGTTTTGTTTTGTTTTGTTTTGCTTTGCTTTGCTTTGTTTTGTTTTGTTTTTATCCCATCAGAGCCACTCCATGGCTTATGTTTAGAGCATCTAGTAGTTGCAGACCTGGAGAATCCCCTCTTGTTGGATGCCAAGAGTTAAATGGATTCAGTGCATTTTCCAGGGGGCATTATTAAAGGTGCTAACAGATGTCGATTTCAGCTTTGTCATTAAAGTGCTTCTCAAACGCCACCTGATGTCCCTGGGTTAGAGCTTTTCTTTCAGCCTTTTCTCATTACACTTTAGCTCTGTTTTGTGACTAAACCTTTGAGGAAACTTGAGAGCTATTTTGGAAACCTAAGGAGTAGAAAACTTGAAATGCCTAAGCTCCAAAATATGCTTTTGACCTATGCCCATGGTGCACGAAAGGCAACCGCAGATGTAAGTATTTTTCTGTGCTCTAAAAAGACGATTTTCCTTTTTAAAAACCAGTCATTAATTCCATTATAACTACATATAACTATATATGTATGTATATATATATATACACACAATATATATGTATGTATATATATATATATATATATGTGTGTGCGTGTAGTTATATATATATATGTATGTGTGTGTGTGCGCGTGTAGTTATATATATGTATGTGTATATATGTATATATATACATATATACACATATAACTACACGCGTGCACACACACACACACACACACACAAGGTCAGACAATTAAGTTCATGAACTCATCCAAGAAAAACTGCTACATACCTCATTGCTGAATATCACTACGATCACCTTCGAACTATTCCTCTTGGGAAGCTATGCACTGACACCGGCACCAAGTATGACCTTCAAAGCAATTTTGGAACTCTTTTTCTGGAAGGGCCATCAGAGTTGTCATCATATTACCCTTGATGTCCTGAAGGTCATCAAAATGTTTTCCTTTCACTATTTCCTTTATCTTCGGGTAAAGAAAGAAGTCACTGGGGGCCAGATCAGTTAAGTAAGGAGGGTGTTCCAATACAGTTATTTGTTTACTGGCTAAAAGCTCCCTCACAGACAGTGCCCTGTGAACTGGTGCATTGTTGTGATGCAAGAGCCATGAATTGTTGACGAAAAGTTCAGGTGGTCTAACTTTTTCACGCAGCCTTTTCAGCATTCCAAATAGTAAACTTGGTTAACTGTTTGTCCAGTTGGTACAAATTCATAATGAATAATTCTTCTGATATCAAAAAAGGTTAGCAACATCGTTGCAACACGTTTGCAAACTTAGTTGTGAGACCTCGTATACATAGATACACGCACACACATTTTCTACTGTGGCCTTTGTATAAATCCTTGAAATTTGGTGTTAAAAAAATTTACATCATGTTTGGAACTTTTGAATGATTTTATTTATCCTAAAGGTGGATACAATAAGTCTAATAAAATTCATTAAAATATTCTTTCTATAGCTACCTGTAGTAGAGACAAAAAATAAATGCCAGTATCAAGCTTAGGATTTGCATTTTCAGTAATGGTTTGGAACCCACCTGACTTCAAGTAAAACAGAAATCTTTTAACTCAGCTTATTTCCCTTGGCTTCAGTTCTAGTTGACACAACCTAGTTTTGGGAGGCTTAATTCAATTGGGGTTGTAAGAAATATGTAACTATTCACAACAGTAAATAGAAAGGTAGTGTCATGTATATCTCTGAGAGTGCCCTTTTACATAAATTGTCCCCCTTTCAGTAAGTAGGAAGTGACCTAGTATAGATATGAGATGTCAAGGATATGTTTGTATTTGCTGGCCAAGTACTCCTTTCCTTAGAAAACAGCAGCCCAAGTGTCCATTTGGGACCCACCTCTAACCACTAGGCTTCCTTGTCACCTCCCAGATGTGGATAATTCTACTCTGAGGCTCCAGGGGTGGGCTCACGACTCAGGCTGAGCCAATCCAAAGATCTAATTTCCCCTGATCACAATGATTGTTGGCTTAAGGGTATATGTGCACCTGCCTTAAATCAAGCTGATCAAAGCCTTCCTGAGGACTTCGCTGGAATTATCAGGTGAGAATTGCACTTCTCTCCAGGATATTAAATGTCAGGACGCTTAAACTCAGAGTTGTCAGTGGCCACATTGGTGGAGAGAGTCTGCCTTCAGTATGAAACAATCCAGAGGAAAGCTGAGCCAAGAGATGGTGAGAAAGAGTCCTTCTGAGATTTGGCCATGCCAGGAACAACTGACTTTAGCGTTTTCTTATAAAGGAGCTAGTAAGACCCCTTGTTGTTCTTGTTGTTGTGTAAGCTCTGTGCGTGGGAATCCAAACTCATACACAGAACTGCCTGGGAGATCCTTTGCAGGGTGGATGTGACTTCCTACAGACTGGACCTGGTCCTGGGCAGAGAGGTAGAGAGATTCATAAAGAGATGCCCGTTCCTTGAGTGTCATAAAGAGACACTCCAGTTCCTTGACTCAAACCCTCTAATTTCTGGCACTTATTTTTTTATCCATCGTTGGGGGGTGAAGGAAACCAGAGTGAATGTAGAACACGTGTCTGTGTTCTTGCCCCTGTTCTGCACTAACGCACAACTTGTGCAGATCTTTTCTGGTGTTAAAAGCTCCATGTAGGCTGCAGTTTCCTCGCTGTTGAATCTAGGTCAGCAAATTCATACTTTTCTGAGGAGCCCCTGCTTAGAGTTCTTGGGGGAGGAATTAACCTTTGGAAATAAAGGAGACCAAGTTTACACAGTTTGGGTGTCCCTACCGCATTTCCCTCCTGTTTCACCTGCAAGTCGTCTTTTACTTATTTTTATATTTAACATTGCATTGGAAAAAGAAAAAAAGGCCTTTTCTTACAAATGTTTGAAAACCTCTCAGAGGTCTCTAAGTAAGCTTCCTTCCAGTTTATTTCTCTGACATCTTTAAGATATTAATCTCTAAGAACTTCATGTTGAAGGGTGTAGCGCCTGGCCTGCATCTCCGCTGAGCTGAATATCTTGATTGATGTATTTAGCCAAAGATGCTGTGTTTACCTGTGGGGGCAGAGCCCCAAAAAGTAGTTTCCAGGCTCTCGGCCTCACATAGAAAGGTGTTGGCTCAGGTAGTAAATGGCCAACTGTGATTGCATGGCCATCAGCTGTGGCTAGTTGGCCGTCAGCTGTAACCAGTGAGCCATTGGCCACTAATATAACTGCTGTGGCTACGCTAGCAGAGGAGAGAGAAAGAATGGGGGCTAGCAAGGAGATGGCGGCTGGGCTGGCAAGCGTGGATGGCGGTTTGCGGACAGTGTGAATCCAGCCTCCATTGAGAGTATAGTGCCGCCAGAGAGAATATAGTGGTATGACTCCCCTACCTATGGCTCCGTGGGTGTTCCTTTTTGGCCTCACCATGTCCTGCGTTCTTGTATGGGGAGCGGGAGCAGAGACCTCGCAGGCCGCCCTGCACGACACATGGTGCAGTGAGCAGGGTCTCCTGCATGACAAATTGCACAGCGAGCAGGGTCTCCTGCATGACAAATGGCGCAGCGAGCAGGGTCTCCCGCATGACAAATGGCGCAGCGAGCAGGGTATGGTGCCAGCCAAAGCTCTCCCAAGGACGGTGGAGCAGTTTGTGTGTATGAACACCCAGTCTGAGGAAGACCAGGAGGAGCAGCTGCCGGAGAGCTGGACCCCCGTGGAGGGGTGGGAGGACGTGGACGGTTCTCCCACCAGCACAGGAAAAGCCATGCAGCTGCTGGAGAGATGGAGCCCCGTGGAGAGGTGGAAAGATGTGGACGGTTCCCCAACCAGCACAGGCCGGAGAAAGCGAAGGTCGTTGCAGCCCTGTGGGCCGGGGAAGTTCCTGCTCAGGCAGCCCGGATGCAGGACTTGTAGTCCCAGGAGGTAACGCTTGCTGAGTCCTCCGTGGGAGATGAGGGTGAGGTCAAGGTCGTCCCTCACCCCCAGGACAGCCCTGGTGAATGACTATGGACTATGGGGAATTGCCTTCCATCCTTAAGTTAATGGACCACTTGACTGTTTGTTTGGGAACTGTTGTTAGTGGAACTGGGGGATATTTGCTTTTGTCTCTTGACTGGCCGCCATTGAGAATAGTAAGCACCTTGATTGTGAGTCGCTGTTGTTCCAGCAGGGTACCCTGAGAGGCACAGAGAGTGGCAGTGCCCTGAGAGCCCTGGCTGTGCCCAGGAAGTTGGGCTGTTCCCAGAAAGAGTGGCAGTGCCCTGAGAGCCCTGGCTGTGTCCAGGAAGTGTGGCTGTGCCCACAGAGAGTGGCAGTGCCCTGAGAGCCCTGGCTGTGTCCAGGAAGTGTGGCTGTGCCCACAGAGAGTGGCAGTGCCCTGAGAGCCCTGGCTGTGTCCAGGAAGTGTGGCTGTGCCCACAGAGAGTGGCAGTGCCCTGAGAAATCCTAGCTGTGCCCGGGGAAACTAGTGGTACCCTAAGAAGTCCAGGAAGTCTGGCTGTGCCCAGAAGTACTGGTGGTGCCCTGAGAAACCCTGGCTGTGTCCGGGAAGACAGGTGGTACCCTAAGAAGTCCAGGAAGTCTGGCCGTGCCCAGAAGCACTGGTGGTGCCCTGAGAAACCCTGGCTGTGCCCAGAGAGCCTGGCTGTGTCCAGGATATTGCATTCACCTTCAGGCTCCTCGCACAGGGCCCCTCGCGGAAGATGCTTGTCGCATAGATTGTGAGGCGAGAGCCTGTAGGGGTGGAGTGTGGGGGCAGAGCCCCAAAAAGTGGTTTCCAGGCTCTCGGCCTCACATAGAAAGGTGCTGGCTCAGGTAGTAAATGGCCAACTGTGATTGCATGGCCATCAGCTGTGGCTAGTTGGCCGTCAGCTGTAACCAGTGAGCCATTGGCCACTAATATAACTGCTGCGGCTGTGCTAGCAAAGGGGAAGAGGAGAAGGAAGAGAGAAAAAGAATGGGGCTAGCAAGAAGATGGCGGCTGGGCTGGCAAGCGTGGATGGCGGTTTGCGGACAGTGTGTATCCAGCCTCCAGTGAGAGTATAGTGCCGCCAGAGAGAATATAGTGGTATGACTCCCCTACCTATGGCTCCGTGGGTGTTGCTTTTTGGCCTCACCATGTCCTGCGTTCTTGTATGGGGAGCGGGAGCAGAGACCTCGCAGGCCGCCCTGCACGACACATGGCGCAGTGAGCAGGGTCTCCTGCATGACATTACCCCTCTCCCATTTCTAAACTGTTGATTTGCGTTCTCAATGTTAACAATGTTTTGATCACTGACCTCTCCAGAAAGTGCCTATCTGATGTACGGTTTATTGTATTTGTGTTTTGTTTTAAGTGAACTGTTTAAAATACCTTATAAAATTACATAACTAGTACTTGTTCTTTACAGACATTTTAAAAATCAAAAAATATTAAGGTGGACAATATCTTCCATGGTCTCACTACCCTAAGATAAGCCAGTTTTCTGCTGAAATCTCCCTGGGAGCTTTCCATTGATTTGGGATAAAATCCCTTCTCCTGGGCCTGGCCCACTGCCTCCACCTGACCTAGACCGCAATAAGCTCCCAAGTCACGTGTTGGCCCCCTTATGTTCTATGAGTTTCTCTACTTCTTTCAGTTCTTTTTTTTTTTTTATGTTATTTTATTAAATTTATTGGGGTGACTCTTTCAGTTCTTTGAAAGGGCTAATTTGCTTTCATCTCCAGACCTTTGCACCTGTTGTTACTCACCTTCTTTACCTTCCTAATTCCTCTTTGCTATGCAGAGCCCAGCTGAGATGGCCTTCTCTGGGAAAGCTGCTTTTCCCAGCTGGGTCTTTGTTACGCATATACTTCTAGAGCATCTTCTACTTTCCCAAGCACTACCCCAATTTAATTTTGTCACTTGTTTATTCACCTCTGTCTCCCTGTAGATCCATGATAAAAGAAACTAACTGGATCTTTTCAGCATTATACCCCCAATGCTTAGCTCTCATCTAATATAAAGTCATTACTCAGTATAGATTGGACAAATGGATCAATGTTGTTTAACAACTGAATTTTTTAAAATTAAGACTTTATTTTATAAAACAACAACCAAAAAACAGGTTTAGGTTCACAGTAAAATTGAAAGGAAGGTACAGAGATATCCCATGTACCCCTATGCCCACATATGCACAACATCCCCCATTGTCAACACCCCCAACCAGAGTGCTACATTTGTTAAATTGATGAACCTACAATGACATATTGTTATCACCCTAACATCCATAGTTTACATTGCAGTTTACTCTTGGTGTTTGGATAACTGTATACAAGTCATGACATGTGTCCATCACTATGGTATCATACAGAGTATTTCCCCTGCCCTAAAAATCCTCTGTGCTCTGCATACTTATCCTTCCGCCCTTCTCCCAGCAAATACTGCTCTGTCTTTTTACTGTCTCCATAGTTTTACCTTTTCTAGAATGTCATAGTTGGAAACATACAGTACATAGCCTTTCTTCATTAGTAACATGCACTTAAAGTTCCTCCATATCTTTTCATGGCTTGATAGCTCATTTTTTTTAGTGCTGAATAATAGTCCACTGTCTGGATGGATCAGAGTTTGTCCTTTCAGCTATGGAAGGACATCTTGGTTGTTTTCTAGTTTGGCAATTATGAGTAAAGATTTTATAAATGTCCATGTATAGGTATTTGTGTGGACAATCATTTTCAGCTCCTTTGGGTAAATACCAAGGAGCATGATTGATGGATCATATGGTGAGAATATGTTTAGTTCTGTAAGAAACTGCCAAACTGTCTACCAAAGTGGCTGCACCATTCTGCATTCCCACCAGCATTGAATGAGTGGTGCTGGGACACATCTTTACCAGCATTTGGTTTTGTCCGTGTTCTGGATTTAGGTCATTCTAATGTGTAGTGTTATCTCAGTATTGTTTTAATTTGCATTTCTCTGATCACATAAGATGTGAAGCATCTTTTCATAAGCTTATTGCCCTTCTGTATACCTTTGGTGAAATGTCAAGGTCTTCGGCCTATTTTTTAATAAAAAAATTTTTTTTTGAATATTGAGATTTAAGGGTTCTTTGTATACATTTGGATAGCATTCCTTTATCAGATATACCTTTTGCAAATATTTTCTCCCTGTCTGTGGCTTGTTTTCTTATTCTCTTGGCATTATCTTTCACAGGCCAGAAGTTTTACATTTTAATGAAGTCTAGCTTCTTGATTATTTCTTTCAGGGATTGTGCTTCCTTGTTGTATCTAAAAAGTCATAGCCATACCCAAGGTCATCTAGATTTTCTCCTACAAATTTTTAGTTTTGTATTTTACATTTAGGTTTGTGATCCATTTTGAGTTAATGTTTATGAAGGGTGTAAGGCCTGTGTCTAGATTCATTTTTATTTTTATTTTTTTGCATATGGACGTGCAGTTGTTCCAGCACCATTTGTTGAGAAGACTATCTTTGCTCCATTGTGTTGCCTTTGCTCCTTTGTCAAAGATCAATTGGACTATATTCATGTGGGTCTACTTATGGACTCTCTCTTTTTCATTCATCTATCTCTTTTTTCACCAATACACACTATTATGATTACTCTAACTTCATAGCAAGTCTTGGTGTCAGGTAGTGTCAGTCTTCCACCTTTGTTCTTCAATATTGTGTTGGCTACTCTGGGTCTTTTGCCTCTCTCTATGAATTTTAGAATCAGTTTGTTGATATTCCATAAAATAGCTTGCTGGGATTTTTATTGGGATTGCTTTAAATCTATAGATCGAGGTGGGAAGAACTGATGTCTTGATAATAGTGAGTCTTCCTGTCTATTAACATGGAAAATCTGTGTTTATTTAGTCCATTGTGAATTTTTTGCTATATTTCTTTGGTCATAGTTTTCCCCAAAAGTTAATCTTTAAGGATAGTTTTGTGCTAATAGTTGAAACTTTAGTCTTTATCTAGGTGCTCTGTTCAATATTGATGCTGTGAAAGATATCTCTCCTTGTTTTAATTGCTGTTTCTTCCATGCCAATGCATTAATATTACTTATGTGCCCTGCCTCTGCTCTGTGCCAGGCTTGTGCTGGGTGTCTGTCCATCCATCAGCGCTGGTGTATCGTGTAGGCCCATGTAGGGTAGGGAGACTATATCACTCCCATTCTCTAGATTAGAAATTGGAGGCTTCTAGAAGTTAAGTAACTTGTCTAAGGACATCCAGCAGTTAAGTATCTGAATTAAGGTCTGAACTGGGATTTAGATGTATCTGAATTCAAGGTATTGCTTTGTCCTTACGATTGTACCTTGGCCTGTAAACTCAGTCCAGTCTATGAGAAGTTTTTGTTGGTCTATATTGAAGTTTTCCTAGGTTCCAACAAAATAAAAAACTTAAAAAAGGAAAGAAACATTTTCTCCTAATTCAATGAGCTTAGCCAGAAAGTGAGGTTATATACACAGTACAAATAAAATTGTAGGTAAAGTTCAATATGTTCTAACATGGAAGATCTTTTGTTGTTGTTGTTGCTATTATTTTGGAAGAGGTGATTTAACACTTCTGAGAATGAGGTATCTTCATGAAAGATGGCAAATAAATATTTCCTCTCACTTCTATGAAGTAGAATTAAAGAATTCTGTTTTAACAACCAAACCCTCTTTCTTCGAAGGGTGTGCCAACCAAATTTTTGCATGCTGACTTTAGATTTTGCTTTAAATGAGGCAGTGAAGTTTTCCAAGTGATCCAAACAAAGAAAGTAGACTTTGGGGTGGCGGGTAGTTGAGTTGTCGTGTATGGGAAGCAAAGCACAGAGGAAGGAGCCCAATGCTGGTGCCTCTTGGAAGAGGGGGTTTGATGGTATCTAGGATCTACTTAGAAGGTGCTTAGTGATTGGCCCTGAAGAATCATTGGGTCAGAACATTTATCAGCACACTGCTTACGTCCACAAAATTAGTAATTCCACATGGCCCTAGAGCTCCAGCTGATTGACAACCCAGTCTTCATAAGAGAGTACTTTAAGTACACATAGCACTGACTATCTAGCAGGAACAATATCTGACCCAAGCCACAAGACCTTTCTCTGCATCCATCTGAGGACCCGTGTGTGTGCCTTCCCACAGTTCTCCCAGAGCTACTGTAAATTCAAAGGGACCTTATAAAGCAGGACAGAAACAAGTACCCTCCTGTGTGTGGAATGTTCCTGAGCGTGAAACAGGGGTGTCTCTTAATCCCACCTGGATGATGGGCCATAGCCTGGGCAATTTTGGATTGTGAGATTGGAATCAGAATGTAGGCTGCATAGTCCAGACAACCTTTGATTTTGGTCAGAAAATGGCAGCATTAGAGAGCTCCTATTTTGTGTTCTGATGAGATCATGAATCTTCCACAGTTCAAGGAATCTCTAAGTCTTCCTCATTATTTTGTAGCATTAAGTGCTTCTGCTTTTCCCTTTCTGCTTTCTGAATCTACCCAGCCTTCCAGATTTTGTCTTATGTTTGTGCTTAACATGAAGTTATGAGTCTTCTTTTCTCATAAAATGTCTATCACCCTCAGTATTTTGTGATGCACTCGTAATTTCCCTGACAAGTTGGGATACACCCCAGGGGAAGGATGCATTAGTCACCCATGGTTAACTACCAGTGACCTTCAGTATTGGAAGTAACCTTCCCCACAATGGCAGCCACCTGGGGAAGTTTGTTTTAGTTCCCACTCACCCACTCTCTCACCTTGTAGATTTATATCATAGTGCCTGGCACAGTGCCCAGAACTCCATCTTCATTTATTGAATGAATTAATGAATTTGTGCATGTATGCATGAGTCACTAAAAAGCAAAACCATTCACCTATGAAGACCAAGGTGAAATTGAGAAAGTTAGAATTTTACAGAGTGAAAGAAAGAGTTATTTTCTTTTATTTGAAGAGTATGCTAAATACACCAATGAGAAACAATGTTGGGAATTGCCTCTCATGCCCCAAAGGTGAGTGAGTGTCTTATCTAACCAGCCCAGGCCATTTCTCCTCTTTGTCATGCAGTGCACCAGAAGGCCTGTCCTAGGCGGCCTTTGAAATAGTAAGAAGCCCATTTCTCATTGCTGTGACCTTACATTTATTGCTTCAATCCCCTACCTGAGTTTTAAAACTTATACAACCTTAGTGTCTACCATGGCCTCACATTTAAAGAATGAGTACATGGGAAATGAGGTAGTGTTACTAGTCTCATAGCTAGAGTCCCTTTATTTCACCTCTTGGTTCAGGATCCTTTCCTCTATAACTTCTTCTTTCCTCTAAATCAGCGCTCACGTGCTCAAATGCCTTGTGAGGTCCTAATAGGAAATAGAAATGAGAGAAGTTGCCAGGTATGAGACAACAGGGAGTAGTGGTGAGTATGGCAAACTGGAACACACACTCCATCTAAAGGACCAGCCTACATTTTAGCTCTCACCATGTGTTGCATGAGAAAGCGTTGACAAACCCACTTCTCTTAGTAAAGTCTGAAATCTGGATATTTATGTAAAAGTTTTCAGCTTTTTCATGTTGGCAGCAGATTTTTAAAAATCTTGAAAATATTATGTAGACTAAATAGCACATACATTCAAGATGTGCTTAAAGGGTCTCATTGGCAACTTCCATTGAACTTCACCACAGAGCTAAGATACACCAAGGGTAAGTGGTGTCTCAAGTGACTTGACACTAATCTTTGCTTCTCTACACCAACATCGGAAGGTAATTTTCATTCTAAAAATATCTTCGTGTGAATTTAATGTTCTCACTCTAATGCTACCTCTCACTCTCTTTGCCTTTGGTTGTGTTTTATGAAAAGAAGAGACAAGGATGCAATTACATTTCTATCCTTCTGCAAGTCGCAGAGCTGGGTCAAGAGCTGAGTCTCTGGAAATCTTCTGCCTGGATATGTGACCTTAGGCAAGTCACTTAATCTTGCCATACCTCCGTTTCTTTACATTGCAAATTGAGATAATAATAGTACATACTTCAGAGGATTGTTGCACGGATTTATTGAATTATATAGAAATTGCTTAGAATAGTGTCAGGCGTGTAGTCAGCACACAGTAATTTTTGCTATTTGTAGGATTATCTTGTTATTAGTGCTAGTGAATTGTGCTTATCTGAGCAGCTACCCATTGATTTTGTTCTTCATGTGGTTCACAGCTAAACAAAGTTTGGCTGTATGCACTACTCTTTATAGCATGTAGGCAGATGAGGGTGAAGTGTAGCAAAACATAATTCCCAGGTCTTCATATTTGGATATGCTTTTGTGGGGATCGGGAATCCACCAGTTATATAGACACTAGTAAAGAAAAAAACAAAACTGAGGGTTGAGGCCTTCCAAAAGTGGTTTCTGAAGTTCTGAGACAATTGATTTAAAGCTGAGATCTTTTTAAAGCTAGACTGCCACTTATTTCTGATCTTATCACCAACACTCCATTAAAAACAGCTGCCTCTATTGCTCTGATGGGTAATTGGGCTCTTCAGTGTTTTTAGAATTTTGAGTAAGGAGTTTTAATATCTTTGGAGTAATGTTCTGATACCACTGTTTTTACTAACCTCAATTTAGTCATTATCTTGCAAACACATATATGCTATTTTAATGTATGTATGTTCTAGCTGGTTGAACAGGCTGGAACCTCCTGCTCAGGTAGGGGAACAAACCCATTTTATCTAGAGAGGGGTATCCAGAAATAAATAATGCAATATATCGTTTGTGTTTCTTAACAGTGCAAATAGCAGGGGTAGGATAGCTGCTGTGTAATACATGGTGGGAGGACCAGTTCAGGATCTGACTTCATTAACAATTCAAAGACCTGTACTGTCTGTCTCCCGACCTGCAGCTTGCTTTTGACTTGAGGACACCTTACCTTGTGCAGAAACTCTCTCAGGAAAGGAGATGAACGTATCTCTCCAGGTGGCAGGCAGGTGTAATAGGGAAGGAATGTGGAAACTTTGGTGATTGTTGCCTTTATGTTGAAATCATGGCAATTTCTCTTTGAACTGTCAGAGAGGCAGTGGTGAATTGTATTGAGAGCGTCCTTTCTCCTTATAAATGCTCTGTCTCCAACTGTTCTTTCTCTGACCCCTTTCTTTGTGTGGATCATCTTCTCTTTCATTAATCTATTTATTTTTTCTTTTCAAGGAGAGGGCTCTACAGACAGTAGATTCAGGAAGAGGTTTACCGAGTCCTGCTGCCCAGACTTTCCCATCTCCCACAGTGACATTTATGAGACAGAAAGAAAACAACAAAGAGAGCCCATAAAAGTTGATGGGAATGACTGAAGAACACAATCACTTCCTGAGTGGGGGGAAATCCCGACAGGGTGACTGGCAGGCACTCATGGTTGGTCTTCTCCGTGTGTCCTAGGAACTCATTTGATGGTGGGCTGTGTCTGTGAGGTAAGTTAGGCATGGCTGGACTCGAAGAGGCCCCTGGGCTTCCACAGTGATCCCTATGGGTTTACTTCCAACACATTTCTATGCCTTATCACATCTGTTGGTCAAGGCTATTTCTTACCAGAAAAGGCTCAGTGGGACCTAAACTCCATTTTGTCTGCACCTCTACTCAGCAACACGATGACCCTATATTGCCTGCTCATACTTAGAATTAAGTGATTTCTTTAGAGTTTTGAGCTTTCATCTAAGAATTAAGTCATCCTTTTCAATGGCATCTCTGATTAGTTGGAAACCAAACTTTATTTCTCTATTTTGATTTGCTTTTTCTTGAACTGCAATTTCCCCCCTTGATTGAATCAGCAAATGATTTGCTTACTAGACTCTTTCCCCTTCCAGAAACTATACCAAGATTTGACATATCATGGGGTGTCTCATGAGTTGATTGTTGCATAATGTCTTCTTGATAGGACAGTTACCATGAATGAAGCATTTTAGGTGAGATCCAACCAGACTTGCAAACTAATTGTCATTTTGATTTCTGTTCTGTCACTTTTTATTGTATTTTCTCTGCTTTGGCTACAATCCCCCATGTGATTTTTAACCCATCCCAGGTGCTGAACTTTAAAAATGTATTTGTGTGGTCAACATGTTTACACAAAAATGGCCTCTCTTAATCTGGGGTGAGGTTGGAGCGCAGTTTACATGTGTTTGTACCAATTCTTTCTTCGAAAATTCAAAGCCCTTTCCATTTTTATGGATATTGCTAAAGAAGCTGCTCATATCCTGGTATTCACTTGAGTAACACACACTCCATTTCATGGCTTCTAAGATCTCCAACTGTAGATGAAAAATTCTTGGTAGCTGTGCGTTGTGTTAGAAGTTGTGATAAGGACTGACTTTTATGTTTTCTGCTGATAAATGTCCATTTACTGATGCGGCATTGGAAATCTCTTATAAGCTGAAAAAAAAAAAAAATAACACACCCTTGACATCTTGGCCTCCTTCTCTGCAAAGTCTCCACCTTAGGGCTGAAAGGAGCAAAGGGGGTGACATCGCTTTCCAATCGGATTTTCAGCAATGCTAGAAATGTTCTATTTTGTGCCATCCAGTATGGTCGCTGCTAACCACATGTGGCTGTTAGCATTTGAAATGTGGCTAGTAGGTGCTTGAGAAACTAGTTTTCATTTCCTTTTATTAAGTTAAATTTAAATAGTCACATGTGTCTAGTAGCTATGTTATTGGGCAAGCTATAATATTCATGAACAGAAGTTGATTACTGAGACTTCTATTGAGTTTTTAAATTATTCTGTTGTGTTTTAATCAGACTTCAAAAATTAATAATGGTGACAGTAACATTTTTGAGTCTGTATTATGTGCCATGACTTGTCTATGCTATGTGTTTTAACATGCATTACTTCATTTAATCTTTACTTCAAACTACAGGGGAACTACTATTCCCATCTCTACTTGATTGTTGTTAAAATGGAGACAAAGAGAGGGAAGTAATGTGTTCAGAGTCACACAGGGAATTGGAGCTGTAGCCTGAGGCCAAGTAATCCCACTGGGTGCTTTTCTTTCTCTACCAGACACTAAACAGTTTATGCTTTTACCTTGTTTATGAATTGCCTAAATGGGAGCTGTATTAATTCCATAGGGCAGCCATAACAAACTACCACTAGTTGGATGGCTTAGAACAACAGGTATTTATTGTCTCCCAGCTCTGGAGGCCAGCGCCCACACAGCCGTGCTCCCTCTGACACTGGGAGGGGGGGACTCCTCCTTGCCTCTTCCAAGCTTCTAGTAGTTTGCCGGCAATCGTTGGCCTCCTTGGATTGTAGATGCATTGTTCCAATCCTCACCATCATATGGTGTTCTCCTGTTGTGCTTTTGTGTTCACATGGCTGCCTTCTTATGAGGACAACAGTCATATTGGACTAGGGGCCCTGCGGATCCTAGTATCACCCCAACTTAACTAATTTCATCTGCAATCACCCTATTTCCAAATAAAGTCACATTCTGAGGTGCCAGGGGTTAGGACTTTGACATATTCTTTTTGGGGGACACAATTCAACCTGTAACATGACTCTATTTTATTTTGTTAGGATTGGGGACTTTTCTGCAGTCTTAGATTATTGAGATTACTGAGATTTTTCTGGAAGCAGAGTATCATAATGGAAGAGCACTACATGGAAATAAGGAGACCAGAGTTGGAATCCTGGGTGTGCTTTAGTCCCACCATTACTTGGTTTTCTCGTGTGTAAAATGAAGGTAGCAAGAGCAGGGGTCTGGTGTCCCATTTTTCTCTTCGTTTGCTGGCAGGCTTTGCTAAGCAAGGAAGTGTGGAGGCTCTGAGCAGCATAGGCCATTCCTGCCACAGGCAGAGCCTGCCAGTTAATGGTGATGTTTCTTTCTCCCACTCTTCTCATTCCCAGGCAAGTGTCGGGAATTAGCCCTTCCCACAAGTGCAGGAGGAGGCCCGGAAAGGTGCTGGCAGCAGCTAGTGTGACTGCACTCACGTTGGTTTTCAGGACTCCTGGCAACACTGTGGTACTGCACGATGGATTGGCAGGGTGGAAGAGAAGGAAGCAGTGGGGATGGGGGCACTGGAGGAGGCTGAGTAGCAGAATGCCCTGCTCAGCAGTCTCCAGCTGTGGGATCACAGGGGACTGATCTCCTTTCTCTGCATCTCCAGTAGTTTCTGGTACTGTCTCTGTAGACTTAGCCCTGTATTCACTTAGCCCTCTTCTTGCCTTTTATTGATTGATGCACAGTTAAGCCAGAGACCAGTGAGACTTTTGTAAAAGTTTGTTTGTTAAACCCACAACCCTTTTCACCTTTCTTAGACTTGGGTATTTCTCTCAAAGCATGGAAGAAAAGTTTGACCTTTGCTCAGATCCAGATTAGCAGCGGGTCGCTGGCACCTCCTCAGACGTTCAGGAATAATGTGTTTGTTTTGTGCCTCCTGCTTATCTTCCCCATGTGTAGAGGCTGAGACCTCAAATGCTCCATGCTACAGTTTGGTGGAAATTCTTCTAAACATCTCTTACTCAATATCCTTGCAGTAAGTAATGTACGTTCTCCTTTCTACCCTCCATTCCTCAGTCTCCTGGTAGAATTCCTGGGTTCAGTGACACATGTCTTGCAGTGCCCTTTTTCCTGTGTATGGCTTCTCAGGTAGGAAAACACATGGCATCAAAGGGCAAATAGGAGTCGTTTGGGACTATACCCCTTCTGGTCTCCGAATTAGGTGAGCCCCAAATTATACACAAAGACAGAATCTTAATTTTCACCAAGTTTCTCAGGTATTGGAAAGACAGAAATAAAGATGTCCACTGTTCTGGTCATTTGTTATTGTGGTCTGGGCAGACCTGCTCAGACTGCTGGAAGATGTCTATTTGTTTTCACCCTCTAAAAGTTAGTTTTTAAAGAAACCAACTTGCTCAATAGTATCCAGTGACTTGAATGTCTTTTTAAAAGGGATTCTATTTTAAATGGACATCTCTTAACTTGTCATGCCTCAAATCTTTAAAAGTAAAAACCGTATTTTAAGAAAACAAAGTTCCTTGCTTAGAATTATTGAGGCAGAATTTGTCTTACAATTATGATTATGCCAATTTTTGAAATTGTACAATAACATTCTTGAGGAGTTTAATGTGTTTATTTAATATTCAGCACTGGATTAGATTACATTTCAATGGAAATAGCAACAACAGCAAAAATCCCCAAATAGCAGTGGCTGAACCAAGGTTGAAGTGAATTTCGTTCTCATATTTAAGAAGCTGGAGGAAGTCTATGGTGGTGTAAAGCATTAGAAAACAAGATTTCTTCTATTTTTCTGTTACACGTAGTTTGCTTTTCCATGTACATCTCATGGTCCAAGATGGCTGCTCACTTTTAGCTGTTACATCCCTGTTCTAACCAAGAGTAAAGAGAAAGGATCGACAAAGGGCACTCCCCCTTTCTTTAAGAAAACTCCCTAAAAGTTGCACATTTCTGCTTAGATCCCATAAAAAACAAGTGTTCTTTTACTGAGAGAAGGGTAAAAAGGATTTTAAGGACATTTAGTACCCTCTCCTCAAACACTGTGCCCCAAGCCAAGGGGGGTGCTGAATATGTAGAACACTGCCCCAATCTGGCCTAAAATTTCCTCCATTATCTAGTTCTACTTACCTTTGAGTCTCCTTTTTCAATAACCTCTTCATAAATATTCTAATCTTTGATTTGTTGACTTTTTTGCATCTCCTCAGACTGCTGTTCCTGGCAGTGAGCCTTCACCTGTGCTGTTTTTTTCAGTCTAGAATGCTCTCCTTTTTTCCCACCCCAACTCCATATGAAACTCTGACTTGTCTTCTAGACCTTAGTCAAGTTGCATATCCTTAAGTAGAACTTCCCTGGTCCCATGCATGTAAGGTTGTGTAGTCACACATTCTCATAGAAACATGTTCCCTTTCCTGAGAGCGTTGGTCGCTGTCTTCAATTATACACACATTCATGTCTTTATCTGATGACCTACGACCTTCCCTCTTCTTCACTACACTATAACCGTATTTCCCTGAAAATAAGACTGGGTCTTATATTATTAATTTTTACTCCAAAAGACACATTAGGGCATATTTTCAGGGAATGTCTTATTTTTTCATGTACAACAATCTACATTTATTCAAATACAGTCATGTCATCTTCTGGAACATCGTCATAACATACTAAATGCATCCATCTGGCTGACAATCTTAACTGGGTCTCATTTTTGGGATAGGTCTTATTTTCGGGGAAACACAGAAGTACTCCTTAAAGGTAGAGATCATGCCTGTGCTTTGCATTACCAAACCCTCGATAGCTATCAGAGTGCTCAGGATATCAGGGACACTTAATAATACATGTTGAGTGAATGAATGGATCAATAAATGCTCTGATGCAAAAAATTAACCGTTTTACTAGGGTAATACAGTATACCTAATTTACTTTGTATATGTATGAAATACATACAAATGCTAGATAATTTTAAAAATACTGAAAGAGAAGCAACCTAGTGAATCAATGTGTCTATTCAACCTAGTGAATCAATGTGATTCAACTTTCACTTTCACCATGATTTTTTTGTTATTTAGACTTAGCTTAATTCATTCTCCATATTAGTGAGAACGTGTTTTTCTCTTTGTAATCAATTACAATTAGTTTATTGGTTAGTTTTACATTTTCCTAATTGACTATTTTGGTCTCATTTTGATTTGATCAAGCAATTTAGGGAATGGGGTTCTGATCCTATTTTGTATAAATGGCATCACTCTTCACGCGTCAATTTTCTACTTTAGAAATGGGAGTGATCAGCGCACGTACCTCTTAGGTGTGCATTGGTTTGGATAGGCTGTGCTGCATTAACAAATGCCCCAAACTCAGGCGCTCAACCCAACAAAGGTTCATTTCTGCTGAGATTCAGGTGGCTCCCCGGGGAAACTATTCATTCACTGGCTCAGCAGTGATCTAGGTCACCTCAAGCTCTTGACATCTTCACTTCAATGAACCGCTTCCAGGAAAAGGAGAGAGAGCTGGAGGAAAGGGATCATCATTCCTCGGCTCTTAAATGCTTCAAATTGGGAGAGACGCATGTCATATCTGCTCATAGCCCATTTGTCAGAATAAGTTACATAGCTTCCTCTTATGCAAGAAGACAGGGAAATGTGGGAGAACACATGAATTTCAGTGGGCAGCAAATGTGTTAGCCATGGGACAACTGCAATGATTAAATAATTGACAACGATGATGATGATGATAGTGGCATTTAGGTCGTTCCTTGAGAGCCTAAGTTTCATGCTTCTTTATCCCTCACACCCTCTTCCCCCTCCACAACAAGCAAGTAATAATTAGCACCATAAATGCCCTGAATAATATGTTTGGTGAGTAACAGAACACAAAGAAAAACACAAAGCCAGCATTCAATGAGTGATGTGATGATGATGATGGGATTCTAGTGAAGGAACAAGAAATTGCAGCTACAGGTACCAAAGAAAGTCATCGATGTAGAATGCATTTGAACTGGCTACATAGGACAAATAGGATTTTGAGGAGTAGAGAAAGTAGTCACAACGGAGGAAGTAAGGAATTCCAAAAAAAGGCACTTATATGAACAACGTTCCCAAGGCATCAAAATGTCACCTGTGAAAGACGGGAATTGCACATGGTCATGTCAGTGGAAAAGGAGTGAGGTAGACAAGAGAATCTCCATGAGGGGAGTGTCTTCAGGGTTGAGCTGCTGGTAACAGAGTCTTCTTTATCTAGACAGATGCTAGCATTTTATCACCAGATTCGTAGTCTCTGCCTAGCTCCTCGCACTTGCAGTGTACCGGGTCTCAAAGAAAAAGATGGTCACATTTTTGTGCTCTGTTCACCTGATATGCACTGAACAAAAAAGCCTTTTCCTCCACTCCCCCAGGCCTAGTCTATAATCTTTATACACTTTCTAATAAAAATATGGAAAAATGGCTTTGAAACAAAAATATCCTATTATTTTTCTGACACTTTCATCTAATATTCCTGTTATTCTCTACTAGCTGGTAGTGTTGGGCTGGCTCTAACTGGGCCTCCATCTCTCTCATCTATTTAAAGAAAATAGGTTTGTGAAGAGACTTTTGACTTGTCTTTTCATCTGTTGCTTTTCAAGTTTTCAGAAAGTGAGCTAATGTCATTGGACTTTGTTCCCCTTTCCTTTCCTTAGTAAAATGTCCTTTCTATCTCTATAGAAACCCTCTGGAAGCGTTACCAGTATTTTTGGTAGAAGCCACCGATGCTTTATACTGTAGAGATTGTTTCTCCCTGCTGGAAATGTGAGACGTTATTATTTGATTGAGCCAGATTCTCTTAGAGTGTGTTCTATGTTTCTTCTAAAACTCTGAAAGTGTTTCTCCTAATTAATAGAGTATGGAAAGAAAATATAGTAACTTTACAGTGAAGAAATATGGCAGACATCACTTAAACTAAGAGATCAAGGCGAATATCACCATTAATAAGTCATGTTGATATAATTTACCCTCTGATATCTTGTGAGGAGAAAGACAGTGTACACCATTTCACAATCCTGCAGTGTTCTTCCAATAATCCGTATACCCCTTCTAATCATGAGAAAATACCACATTCTATAAGCATACCTGACCAGTACTCTGCAAAAGTGTCAAAGGTCATAAAAGCATGGAAAGACTGAAAAACAGATTGGAAGAGACTAAGGAGCCATAACTACTAAATGTTATGTGGTATTCTGGGTTTGTTCCTGAGACGGTAAAAGGACATTAGTGGACAAACTGGTGGAATACAAATAAAATCTGTATTTTAGTCAATAGTGTTGGACCAATGTAAATTTCTTGGTTTTGACAAATGCACCATGGTAGCATTAAAGAACAGTTTGAGAAAGGTAAAAAAATAAAATAAAATAAAATAAATAAATAAATAAATAAATAAATAAATAAATAAAAAAAAGCCAAGTGTTTCATGATATCCCAAGAAGAAGGTGACAGAACTTAAGGTGAGGAATGGTTTTCAAGGCACCCAGCTCAGAGGATGAAGCTCCACAGAGGGTCCGAGGAAGCTCAGGGAAAAAATATCACCCCAAGTATAATGTGGCAACCACCAATATGACACGTCATGGGTGAATCTTTCTAAACATGATTAAGAGCAAAAAATGAAGGCTCTTGGGGCGGATTGGTACATTAATCAAGGGAATTGGGATCCTCGTGCTTTCTTTATGCATGTTGGAATAAATTAAAGTAAAAACCAATCCATCCATCATGGCCACTCAAAGGTGCAGGCACCTTGCCTGGAAAATGAAAAGCAAAGGAAAGGAATTTCATCTGGTTGTAAGGAATGTTGCTCTCAAACCAGCCAAATTAATGAGTGCTTGGAAGAGGTCTGGCAGCCAAGGGAGTTGTTGGCTTATTGGTATCACTCTACTGGTTGGGGAATTTGAGATAATGGGAAAAGAGAGGGAGGACTGGGGCATTCAGGCTAAGAGGGAGCAGACTGTATCAGAAGCCCGTGGAGCAGAGGCCTTAGATGTCATTACTAAAAAAAATGATCCGACTAGCAACAAAGATTGATGATAAGAATAAAGAAAAGGGAAGGACCCTTTGAAAGAGCTTTTGCCTTGATCAGGCAGTAATTTATTTACTGTTTAACACTGCAAGAGATGCAAAATGAGATTCCTGAGTTGTAAAGGGGGATTTCAGATTTGGCAATCAATTGAGGGCTTAAAATAGAGTTTTCTAAATCTGCAGGCCAAATAGGTAGGGTAGTTCAGCAGTGTGTCTATAAGGAGGAATTAACCTACAGTGACGTGGGAGGATAGACATCTGGTGGCTGACACCACACATAGATTTGGAGGTCGAATGTGGGAGATTTGAAACCAAACCAAATATAATGCCAAAAATGTCAGGAAGAATTTCTCTGGGCCATAGTGTGGCATAGGTTTCCATCAAAACAATAAAACTCTTTTATTGAGAGTTAACCAAGAACATATTATTTGAATTAAACCTTACAATAAATTATGAGTTAGACCAAATTATTGTGTCTGTTTTACAGATGGATAGTCTAAGTCTCAGCAGTGTTCAGGGATGCGACAAGAGCACGCAGTTAAGATGAAAGGGACTGAGACTGGTGATGCCTAACTCACTCAGAGTGGAAGCTCTCTCCTGCTGCCTTTCCGACGGAGCTCCTAAGGGACAGTATATGTGCATGAAGGTCAAGGTAAATCTGTTCTGCCTCACATAGGGATTAAAGGGCAAAAATACATGTTGAAAACCATTCTGTTTCCTATGTACTTTTCTTGGCTCCATTACCTCAGATGCCTGGCATGACCTTTTTTTGTTTTGTTTGTGTTCTTTTTTCCTTCCTTTATTTGTACCCACCTCTTAGACTGTGGTTTTGATCTACCTTCTCATTCTGCTTTGCTTTTTGTTTACATTTTAGTCGTCAACATAGAACAGTGGTTAAAGGTGTGGCTTCTGAGGCTGGGTTGCCTGTGTTTGATCCTCGATTTTCTACTTGACTAGCTATGGTGACCTTTTGTGCTTCAGTTTTTTCATCTGTTTTAGATACCTATTGCTATATAACGAGCCACCCCACAAATTAGCAGCTTAAAATAACCACAACCACTTAGTTGCTCAGATCCCTGTGAGTTGGCCATGGCTTGGCATGGATGGCTCATCCCTGCTCTGTGTACTGCTGGCTGCTGGGTCTTGATTGGGACTGGAGGGGCCAAGATGGCCTCATTCACATGCACAGGGAATCAGCAGGCATGGAGGGAACAACAGGGGACTGAATTACCTCTTTTTCTGTCTCTCCATGATCTCTCATCATTCGACAACCTAGCCCACACTTTTTAACATTGTGGCTGGATCCGAAGAGGGCAAAAACTGAACCTACGAAGTCTCTTAAGATGTAGGCCCAGAAGTTACATGGCATCACTTCAGCTGCATTTTACTGGTCAAAGAGAGCCATGAGGCCAGCCCAGATTCAAGGAAATGAAGATAGTCTCCACCTCTTGGTGGGAGGAATGGCATGTGTGTCAGGGATGGGTAGAATTGTGGGAGGCTACTTTTGCCAACCATCTACCACAGGGAGGTAATTGGGTTGTTGAGGTAGCTAGTTCATGTTATCCTGACTACAACTTCCTGAGCTATCAGGAAAGTATAACAAGATGTAGTCTCTGGGATTCTGTTTTGAGATGAAATGCAGAACTGGACCAGGGTGTGAATTCACTGGCAGTAAACCCTCATTATAAGCCAGCTATATGTATTAAAGTAAAAAATTAAAACATCTATTATTTAGGTAACGTTTTGTTTTCTTCAAAGGCCGGGACATGCTAAACTTTCCAAATAGCTCATTCCCTCATAATCATCTGAAATATAATTTGATTCCCAAGAGGGTTAAAAAAATTATTATTACAGGAATGAGTTGAAATAAGGTCAACTTACCTAAAAAATCATGAGCATGCAGGGTTTTCTTTTTTTTTTTTTGTACAAGGCTTATTGTAGACAACGTGCAATATTTTCTGTTCAGTGCTTTTAATAAAGCCTGTGTCACAGCATCTTACATGTGTCATGAACACATGGACTCAGTCAGTGCAGGTGCACCCATGACCATGGTTGCTGAGATATATCACAACTTCTGCAGAGGAGCCCATGAGTGATGGGATATACAAAATCCTCCAAGATGGGATCAGACAGGAAGGAGCCTCAACAAATCCAGTACGCTAAACATCTTGAATCTCTATGTCTTGATATATTGATATGAACAGATTCACTTTTTTTCTTTCATGTGCAAAGCTCTTCTCTGAAGCATTCCATGCCCCACTCCTCCGCTCAGACACAGAGTTAAGCACTTAGTTCTCTAGCCCACCTCCATGAGGACGTTCATATGCCCACCTGACTTACATGACTTCAAGTGCACACAACAGGTGAGGCCCCCATGCTTCCCTTATAAACAGGCAGTGGATGAAATTAAGCCAGGCATGAAGGCAAAACACAGAGGAAGAATAAATGAATGATTTCAGTGTTTTCACCAACATGGGCATTGACGTATGGCACTTTGTTCAGGAGGTAGTTGAGACTTCCTCAACATTCTGAAGGAATTAAAGACTAATTTAAAGGCCATGATAAACACAGGCTATTACTGGTTTTTTCTGGGTGATTTAGAACTAATTTATATGATGCAAAATTTTATTTTTTAGACACTAAGTTCTTGGTAAAATTGGCCTCTACCTCTATACTTCTGTTTTTGTTGCACTTAACATTGATTTTTGTTGCACTTAATATACAATATTGTATTTGTTCAATCCCTTTATTTGGATATAAGTTGCTGTAACAGAGAGAGACTCCAAAATATGGTGACTGAAATAAGATGGGAATTTTCTTTTTCTCTCACAAAACTGTCAAAGAATGAACAGTCCAGAGTGGCTATACCATCCCAAATGTGGAGCTTCCACCTCCAGGTCCAAGAAAGTAGCTCTAGTTATTGTTATCTCCCAGCCACCTGGAAGGAGTGTCTTTCTTTAGAAAATCATAATCTAGAGTGGCATGCGTCATTGCTGCTCACATCCCACTGGCCAGATTCTGGTCATATGTCCATATCTGATTAAAGGGAGACTGGAAAAAGGAGTCTTGAGCAAGGCAGCCATGTGCCCTGCTGACACTTTCGTGGGTGGGTAGAGATTCTATTATTACAGGGAAAAATGGAAAATAGATGCTGCAAAACTATTAACAATTCATACTCCTCGTATTGCTCCTTGAGGGGCAATACTTTTGTTCACTTGCAAAAGGCAGGTGGTCCTTAAGTGTTTGTTTAATTCAATTAATGCAAAATATTATTGCATAGTCTTTTTTTGAATGTGCATTTATGCTCATGTGTCTTTCTTAGAATATCAGCCTCATGAGAATGGGAATGGTTGTTTTAATTGATTCACTGAAAGCTTCATATAGTAGCTTACACAAATTAGGCATTCATCCCTAGTCAACAGATATTTGTAAAACACCCACTATGTGCCACATACTTTTTCTAGTTTCTGGTGATAGAGAATTAGACTGATGTAGTCCTTGCTCTCTAAGATTTTATTTAGAGAGGAAGTCAGATATTGAATAAATACATCTAACCAATTGAGTAAATAATTTTTAAGAGTGCATAGTATCACAAAGGAAAAGTTCAGGATGCTTTGGAATACATATGCACTAGGGATCTTAACTTGGTCTGAACAATTACAGAGCCCTCCCTGAGAAAGTACATGTTTAAATTCAGTCAATCTAGAAATAATTATTGAGCATCTCCTATTTCCCAGGAACTTTTCCATGAATTGGAGATAGAAAAGGAACAAAATAAGAGTAGGAAATACTTAGATAAATAGAGTGGGGAAGAACATCCCAGGCAGAGGAAATGGCATGTGTAGTGACTGAGAGAGACCTTGGAGTCTTTCAGGAACTGAGGAAAGTCAACATTGCTGTAGCAAAAAGAGGGAAGAAATAATGGTAGAAGACTGGAGAGGTATGTAGAATTCAGATCATGCAAGTCTTTGATGGCCATGTTAAGGTTTTGGGTCCTCGTCCCACAAGCAATGAGAGATCTAGGAGTGTATAAGCTCAGGAATGCAATTCATTCATTGATTTTCCTTCAAGGGGTGTTTTTTGAGCCTTTTTAACATTCTAAGCATTGGTGCTAGGTTTAGAGCAGAAAATAAGACAGATGTGTCTGAGTCTGCTAATTGCACTGTGGTATTAGTGTCCCCTTCTTTGTTAATAAAACCGTGGTTTTTGGCTGAAGCTATTCAAAAATAAAGACTACATTTCCCAGTGTCCCTTGCAGGAGTTATGGCCATGTGACATAGTTTAGGCCAAAGACATGTAAGTGGGAGTAGAAGGGAGGGAGGACCTTGCTTTTTCCACTTAGTCTTCTGTCCTGGAAACATGAAGCCATGACTGAACCTCAAGTGGAAAGCCTTTTGAAGGTAGCAGATTTAAAGGATTTAAAGAACCTGAGTCTTCTAAAGATCTTGGAACCACATTACCAGCCCTGAACTGCTTACTTCTGGACTTCCTCTATGTGAGAGAAATAAATCTTATCTTGTTTAAGCCACAGTTAGTTTGGATTTTCCATGATAACAGAGGAAGCTCATTTTAACCTTTACAATAGATAAGATTCCAGTTCTCATGGAGTTTACACTCTAATGTGAGGAAATAGGTCATAAACAAATGAAAGTCATTTGGAGATAAGCACAGTAAAAAATTAATGCTGGAAGTCTATGTTAGATTCCTGGTTCAAGAGGATCTTTTTGAAGAAGTGACAGTTAAGCCGTGTCATGACAGGTTTTGTGAAAGATTGCTGGCCGAGGTGTTACAAATGGGTTATGAGAGGGATCAATAGGACAGAAGGTAAAGGTCTGATTTATGGTAGTTTTCTAAGATCAATCCCTACATACCGATTTAACTGCATGAAATATCCCTTAACATACAAATACCATCCTCTAACAACACAAATACTCTAACATACAAATACTTCAAATAGAAATCCAAAGGAACATGATCTCGTTAAGCCTGCACCTCTATACTCATAACAGTTACAAAAATATTTCTCTAATTTTCCAGCCATAGGGGAAGGTTGCCCTGAATCTGAACCAGTGACTAGATGTAAGTGCATTGGTGCTGTATTTGATGACAGACCTTGTGGTTCATTCTCCATTTGCAAATCACAGATTTTAGGCAAACACAATGGCATTATCCCATGTGGAAACTGACTAATATTTAGAAAGGGTCTACTAGATACTTGGGAAGAGAAAGAAATGATTAGTGCATGCCCCTTTCCCACAGAGAAGCTGTACTTCACCTACCAGCAAGGATACTTTTTCCTCAGCACTCTGAAATTAACTCTTTTGTTATTGGACTAGAGGCCGGTTAGTGTGTATGGTTCACCTCTCCTGACTTGGTTTTCTCCTTTGTTAAGCACCACAGCATTGCTTTGTCTCATTCAGTGGTACTGAAAAAGATGCTCTTTTGATTGATTGGGAAACATATGTGACATAAGCAATCTTGTCCTGTGGACAAAATAAAACTAGATAGTATACTTCTCTCTCTTCTGAAATAGCAAGGTTTCTAAGAAGGACTTCTATAACCAGGGCTTGAAAGGAGAGTTTCGATACCTGTTACCACTGTGGTTCCTATCTATAACCTCTGATTTGTCTCATTGCCGTGGAAAAAAAACACCACATCTCTCCTTTATGGGGTGTGCTTCTTTCTCTTAAGATTAACATCATCACCAAGTATTTACTTGGGGTCCAGGAGGAGGTTACTTGGACTGTGATGCTAAGAACCCCTGAACTTTATTGAAGAATGTTCTGTTTCTTGGATAAGGCATTTGATGATCGATTAAGAGAACACTGGCCTCAGTCAGAAGACTCTTGTTTCAGTTCTAAGCTCTTCCTCCGATTCACTCATCTGGTGACTTTTAGACATTTGGTAATGACACCAGCCCACTCCCAGTTCTCAGGAACTCTGAGAACAGGATGCCCTAATGTTTATACTCACTTAGCTGTTAGGAAGGCAGGAGCTCTGAGTAATTATGAACAGGGAAGTTGATCAATCATTATATCAACTCATTCACTACAGCCTCTAAGCTGAAAAAAGATATCCAAACATGATTAAGCATGGATTGTGAAGTCAGATAAGTGCAGGTTTAAAGACTTGCTCTGCCACTTTTAACTGTGAACTCGAGCAAATTCCCCGAGTCTCATTCTTTTATCAAAGAATGACAAAATAGTACCTTCCTCTGAGGTGCTGTGATGTTTAAATAAGTTCATGTGTAGGGAGCCTTTAGCACAGTGCTTAGATTATCATGCTAAGCGAAATAACTCAGCTGGACAGAAAAAGTCGAAAACCATATGACTTCACTCATATGTGGGATATAAAACTGAAAGCAACAAAGGAACAAGACAAACAAACAAAAACTCATAGACACAGACAACAGTTTAGTGGTTACCAGAGGTTACGAGGGCAGGGAGGGTGGTAAAAGAGGGTAATGGGGGTCAAATATATGGTGATGGAAGAACTGACTCTGGGTGGTGAGCACACAATGTGATATATAGATAATGTATTATAGAATTGTACACTTGAAACATATATAATTTTATTAACCAATGGCACCCCAATAAATTTAATAAAAGTTGATAAAAAAAATAAAACAAGTAATAAAAACCAGAGAAAAATAATTTTCTAATGCACATGCTGAGAAATTCTTTTGAAATCTGCTTCTCACCTAACTTGGGTCCAGACATCGTACAAATGTGTACCTGTTGTGCTCTTCCAATGTTGACAATATAGAACTTGAGTTTTGTTATTTTCAGTTATTGTCTATTTTAGGGCCAGTCATGAAAATTATCTGTTCCCTTCAAGAGGCAAATTACCCAAGGGACTGGAGGGTATCTTCTTGTAAATTAGTGGTGAAATAGAAAGAACAAAGTATTCATAGCCTGAATACCTGGATCATGTGTATAGAATAATGTGATAGAGAACATATATGTGATATATATTCTAAATATATACACATCATTGATATCTTTAGCAAGTATGAGATCTTATCACAGGTCTATGCTAAGAAAGAAGCGTACTGTTGACATATTGGTGTGCTTTGATTTATTTCTGTTTTATCTCTGTGATTCACCTGAAGACAAATTCAAACTGATTTTTATTCCAGGGTAACTTAAGCAGAACAACCCAGAGGGAATAATTTACTCCTCTGTCTGAAGCCTGGTAAAACCTAATAGAACTTATTTATCCCCTTTCAGAACAGGTGAGAGCATTCATACCCCCTCCAGCCTTCACTTCACAGCTGAGATACAGAGAAGTTTAAATACTCCCTAGTCAGAACTGGAATCAAGTGTGGAAACTCAAGAATGATACGGTCCACTTTTGGACACGAGCAAGTCATTGTCCAGACTCAGATATGATGAGGAGAAGTTTTTTGGAGTTTCAGAGAGCCATCTCAGGAGAATAGGGAACACCTTGTAACTGCTGCCTGAAAGACAAACCTCCGGATGTCTGAGCCGACTGTTTTTCTGTAGATTTTTGCTGTTTGTCTCTACAGGTACAGTCGTGTGGCAGGCCATGGAACTGGGCAAATTTCTAAGCTCTGTTCATTAGAATTGTATCAACAGAGAATTATACTTAGAAACAAAGATGGAAAAACTTAAGGCTTGTGGTTCTAAGTTCTCATCAATACCTATGACAGTACTGACTCATCTAATGAATCAAACCAGAAACCAATACGATCAAACCGACCATTTAATGTTGTAGAAACAGGGCCTCCCAATAAAAGCACGTCCATCTAGGGGTTGTGTGGGAAATACACAGGTACAATTTTGGTTGTTCCAAGGGTTGAGAGTATCTCTAGGTTTTGTGCTCCTTTGCACAGATGAAATCTTCTGACAACTTCACTGTGAAGTTTAGTTCCTAAGCAAATATTGAAATATACAAGTGACTTTTTGCTCTTAGGACATACTTACGTATTTATTTGTTTATTTAAATGATATGTTGATGTTATATTATCTGTGAATTTTATTTCAGAATAGTAAAGAGGATGTTGCAAAATAAATTGCTGATAACCACTGGTTTACACAAAAAGACAACTTTCCTGTGGTTCAAAACAGTTTTTTTTGTTTTTTTTTACCTTTTTTAAAATTAGTTTCAGGTGTACAAAATAATGTAATAGTTAGACATTTATACTCCCCACAAAGTGATAACCCCCAATCTATTGCGCCTCTGATAACATATGTATCTATTACAATTCCATTGACTCTATTCCCTGTGCTGTACTCCATATCCTGTGATTTTATATATATATATATATAAAATTATATTTGACATACAATATTATTCAGCTTCAGTTTCAGGTGTACAGTGCAGTGTTCAGGCATCTACACCATCCCTGAAGTGGTCTCCCTAATAAGACATGTGACCATCTGACGCCCTAAAAAATCTTTACAACATTATTGATTATATTCCACAAACTGTCTTTTATAATATCCCCATGGCAATATTGTAGTTACCAATCTATGTTGTCTAATCCGTTCCCTTTCTCCCTCATTCCCATCCCCTCCCATCTAGCAACATCAGTTTTTCTTCTATATCTCTGAGACTATTTCTGTTTACTTTGCTCATTTATTCAGTTCTTTAGATTCCACATATAAGTGAGATCATATGGTATTTGTCTTTCTCCGACTGACTTATTTCACTTAGCATAATGTTCTTTAGGTCCATCCATATCATTGTAAATGGTAAGATTTCTTTCTTCTTTATAGCTGAGTAATATTCTATTGTATAAATGTACCACAGTTTTTTAATTCAGTTGTTACTGATGGGCATTTCTGTTGTTTCCAACTCTTGGCTATTGTAAATAGTGTTGCAATAAACATAGGGGTGCATATATTTTTTGAATTAGCATCTTGGATTTCTCTGGATAGGTACCTAAGAGTGGAATTGCTGGTTCATAAGGTAGTTCCATTTCTAGTTTTTTGAGATGCCTCCATACTGATTTCCATAGTGGCTGCACTAATCTGCCATCCCACAAAGAGTGCACCAGGGTTCCCTTTTCTCCACATCCTCACCAGCACTTTTTGTTTGTTGATTTATTGATGATAACCATTCTGATCAGAGTGAGGTGGTATCTCATTGTGGTTTTTATTTGCATTTCTCTTATGATTAGTGAGGTTGAGCATTTTTTCATATGTCTGTTGGCCGTCTGTATGTCTTCTTTATAGATATGTCTCTTCATGTCCTCTGCCCATTTTTAAATTGGGTTATTTGATTTTTTGGTGTTGGTTGAATGAACATTTTATAAATTTTGGATATTAACCCCTTATCAGATGTATCATTGACAAATATCTTGTCCCATTCAATAGGCTGCCTTTTTGTTTTATTGATGATTCCTTTGTTTTGAAAAAACTTTTAAGTTTGATGTAATGCCATATGTTTATTTTCTCTTTTACTTCCCTTGCCTGAGGGGATATATCAGTAAAAATATTATTCAGGTAATAGCTGCCAGTTTAATTCCTATATTTTCTTCTTGGAGTTTTATGGTTTTAGGTCTTATATTTAATTCTTTAATCCATTTTTAATTTTTTCTCATCTATGGCATATGGAGGTGGTCCAGTTCTAGCCACAGCAATCAGACAAGAAAAAGAAATAAAAGGCATCCAAATTGGAAAGGAGGAAGTAAAATTGTGATTATATGCTGATGACATATTATACATAGAGAACCCCAAAGACTCCACCAAAACACTATTAGAACTGATAAATGAATTTAGTAAATTAGTAGGATACAAAATTAATATTCAGAAATCAGTTGCATTTGTATACACCAATCATAAACTATCAGGAGTAATCAAGAAATCAATCCCACTTACAATTGCTTCAAAAACAATAAAATACCTAGGAATAAATTTAACCAAAGAAATAAAAAGACCTGTACTCAGAAAATTATAAGACTCTGAAGAGAGAAATCAAAGAAGATACAAATAAATGGAAACACAGGCCATGTTAATGGATAGGAAGAATTAATATTGTTAAAATGTCAGTACTACCTAAGGCAATATATAGATTCAAAGCAATTCCTATCAAACTACCAATGACATTTTTTTCTCAGAAATAGAACATATAATCCTAAAATTTATATGGAGCCATAAAAGACCTCGAATAGCTACGGCAATCTTGAGAAATAAGAACAAAGTGGGAGGTATCACGCTACCTGTCATCAAATCATACTACAAGGCTATAGTAATCAAAACAGTATGGTACTGGCATAAAAACAGACACATAGATCAATGGAACAGAATAGAGAGCCCAGAAATAAATACATTGTTCAAATATGGTCATTTAATCTATGAGAGTGGAAGCAAGAATTTACAATGGGATAAAGACAGTCCATTTAATAAATTGTGCTGGGAAAAATAGACTGACACATGCAAAAAAATTAAACTGGATTAATGCAATTTTTCAACTTTATAACCAGTTGATTTAGGGTTGGGTGCAACCTTTCTCCTTTCAGAAAGCATTTCATCAGTGCCAACTCTTTTCAGCTCAGAACGCACTTGAAAAAAAAAGTTCCTTCACTGGCAAATAATTTAGTAATGAGTCAATGAAGAGCTGGCAGATTAGGAGAACAATTTAGAGAACAATTTTGTATGTTTCTGGATAATTAAGTAATCTGTTTCATGATTTACTGCACTGATTTCAAATGTGTTTTTACCATATGTGACTGTTTCCCTTCCTCCCAGGTTATTTTTGTATAGGAGATTGATTTCTTAAGTTGTGTTTCTTAGTTACCAATTTTTGAAAGACCTGAAATCTACATGAGTATTTAATGTGCAATGCTGAGCTAGTTTTTTTCGGCAAAGTGCATTGTAGTAAAAATTATAACCAAAATCATTTCTGTGTGCTTACTAAAAGATGCTGGCCTCTTTTGTGTGTAGGTTTATAGCTCACTTCTTATAGGGCCTTAATCCTGAGCTTACAAGACTGTCTTGGGCATTGCTTTCAAAGAACAAAGAAAAAGTCAGAGTGTATTTCTAGGGCTGACATAAGGTACGGCTGTCCATTTTGGTATGATTCCACAAAACTCTGTGTGTGCATATGTGTGCGGAAAGTCTGCTTCTTGTGCTTTTCAAAGCCCCAAATATGAGTTAAAATGTAAATATATGATCTTGGAAGCGTAGTTCATTATGAACTTCCCACTTAGGCTTAGGCTAATACAAACTATTTACAAAATTAGCCTGGAAACTGAACACAAAGACTAAGCCATGTTGCAGGTAAATTGAGGTTGAAGTGAGAGTCCAGGGTCTGTTCCCTGATGTGGAGGTAAACTGGAAAAAAACAAAACAAAACAAAAAAATGGAATAAAAATCTTCAGTTTAAAGGTGGAGCAAAGTGAGCTGTTCAAGATGAAGTCTATCAATAGAAAACACACATTAGACGTCAGATTGTGAAGAGGGAGCTTGTGCCCTAGGAAACGTCCCATTCCCGTGAAGGCAGCCTTGATGGTCTTGACCCGCTTTCCTATTAAGGAAGGATGTAGCCTCAGAATCCTTCTAAACACCGAGTTCTAAGAATCTACTACCAATTCATTTTTATCATACGAAATGAAACCTTTCTTTGTGTACATGTTAAGGTGTCCCTTTTAAGTTATGTCAGCATATGGATGATTTCAAGAGTATTAAGGAGCCCAAAGTTTATCTGGAGAGGTGCAAGAAAGAATCCTTTAACTGATACAGAGAATTGCCTACTAATTATAAACTTTTGCTCTGGAAGGTGTCTCAAGCTACCAGCTGGTACGTAGGACCCGAATCCTAAGATAGAGGTTTTCTTAAGTCAGAACAAGTAGAGAAGGTTAAGAGATGTAACTTATTTAGTATGTCAAAGATTTCTTTGATTAAAAAAAGAATGAGAGAGGAAAAATTTTAAAGCCTGTAGCCACACATATTTACAGGCCAGTTAATCTCAAGGGGAAACAAAAGTCAAAACAAAAATATGACATTACTTTGCAAGGGAAATCATTTAATAGTTGTGCTTGCAGACAATATATAATGATGCCTTTGATTTTGCAGGCACAATTGCCTAATCTATCATTCTGTATGTGGGAACATCAAGTTTGCTCTTTAACAATTGGATTTTGCGAAAATATACTGCAGATATCCAGTTTATTGGTAGTATTCTCTTGTAAACACCTTATAATTTGGATTCTAATTGAGAACTTTCACCCTAACGTAGACTTTTTTTTTTTTTTTTTTTTTGAAGCACCCATGGATACTGCAAGCAGGAGATGAGTGTTGCTCATTAAGGACATGACTATAAAATGAGAACCATCTGCCTTGCTTTACTCTATTAGAAAACAAAGCTTCTTCAAACAACTAAATATCATATCTCTGCAATGTCTCCCGTTGGATTTTCTGACTCAATTTCTGAAGTGAATGGATGAAGCTTTCATTCTCCTTAGCTTTGCTGGATATGAGATGCTCTGAAGGAACTGAATTTCAACATTGTGAGTAATTTCATCTTTCAGGGCAAAGGCAATGGAGGCTCAAACATAGCTGAGAGTTCTCGGAGAGAAGCGAGTAGAAAATGCCACAAGTGTACCTACCCCCGGGCAGATTTATGGCTTGGTGTCTGGTGAATCTTTAGATTAACACTCTCTAAATCCTATTGTCTAGACCTGGCAAAGACAGAAATTAATGTCAGCAGGAGGCAGCCTGTGCTGAATGTTGGGAATACAGATCCAACTTTTGACTGAGCTGTACCTCAAAGAAACTTGACATTTAGATAGACCCTAGAAGGAGATTTGCAAATCAGGGACAAGTATTCATGTTAAGAGTAAAAAGCAAGGCTCAGTAAAGAAACAGAAAATATGTGAGGGCTCAAGTGGACGAGACAACAGCAATCTCACGTTTTAACCTGGGCAACTTCTGTCTTGTGGATTATATTGAAAGTGAAGGCAAGCATGAGGGTAGAAATCTTTTCTGTGTTAGAATCTTTGTTCAGTAATGACATACACAGGGGTCACCTCTGAGAGCTTACAGGCAGAAGTAGGCTATTTCTTTACCACAATTTCGTTCCCACTTGAACGTGTGGGTTTGGAAATTTGCTCTCATTGAAAGAAGTTTAAAGAGGATGTTTGGAGAGATCATTTACCATCTCTCTTTCCCTGAGTAAAACATTTAGATGATTTACTTCTATGGAAGTCGGGAGGATCAAGATTAATCACAAAATGCACTCTGTCTGCTAGAGGAGCACAAGGCTCGCTGACATTCAGAACTGGAGTGGTCGGTGGTCCTGATTTCTGACTGGAAGGGTCACAGATGGATATGGGGTGAGTTTCTATGGGCTCTAAGTCACCCATGATTTTGACTCATTCTTTGGTTCTACTGTATTAATTCTTCATTGTTAATTTTTTCATTCAACAACCAAGTACTACTCTCCCTGTAGTTCTGAGCTTGGCATTGGGTGTTAAAGTCCTTCGTGTCTATGAGAGTGGTTCTCACCTGATGCCATTTTTGTGTCCTTACATTCCATTCTCCATACAGCGCTATAATGAACTCTAATGGCTCCTCCTCTCATTTAAAATAATATCCAAACTCCTTCCACTGATCTCTAAAGCCAACAGGAGCGGGGCTTCACCTAGATATTTGCCACAATTTCTGACCCTGGTACGTGACACAGGATGAGTGAGGACACCAGGGTAAATGTGTGCATGTTGTTAATAAACCTTAATCTTTAAGACGAAAATAAATATTAAGAAGATCAATGAAGAGTAACACAAGATGAGTTTGGGAGGATGGCAAGGCATTTTAGGTAAGGGTAAAGAGTTTTGCTTTATCCTATGTGCAATGAAAATTATTGGGGGTGATATGATCCGATTTGTGTTTTTAAAAGATCTCTTGGGCTGCCATGTGGAGGATGGATTGAAGAGGGAAAGGACATAAACCAGAAGCCCAGGTAGAAGACCGTTGTAGCTCAGGTAGTGGAAAAAAGGTGGATGCAAAATGTATTTTGGAAGTAAAATTAATGGGATTGGAGTTTGATTAAACACAGGGCGGGGTGGGAAAAGGGGAGGAATCTTGCTTGATTTATGGCTACCAGCTTCGGTGTGAGATATCATTCCTATGATCCAGGATTCAAATGCGGCCACTTTCACAATTATTCCAAATTCAGCTCATTGGTATCATCTGTTATTACATGCAGAGTTTAGCTAACTTGTGCCTATTTTTGGCAAAAGTATGACTAATTATGTTAATAACTCATTGGGCTTGACCTAAGAGACTCCGTCAAACCAAGATATTTCAGCATCATTTCTGGAATGTGAGCTCTTACTAAGAGATTTCCTCAAGTTTTCCTTTTTTTCTCCAGAAAGCATAAGATTGTCAACAAAAGTGTATGACCTGGGAATTAAAAAATCAAGGGGTTGAGACATATTAGTAATACTCATCTCCTCTGAGAAGGGGACAGTGAACAAATATATTGTCTTGGAAAAGTGAGTATGAAAATATATAAAATATAAGATGATGGAAGACTTTTTTGGGAGAACCATTTATTGAATATAGCCAAATATATTTTGAATGCATTTTATAAAAATGCAGGATATCAACAATAAAACATCTGCAACATACAGTTAAAGCTCTGACGCCATAACAACTTTTTGGGTGAGGTTCTTTCAGCGAAGAGTCAGATGGCCGGTTGAATACGATCTAGCAAAATGCAGTGTCTTTTTACACTTTCAATTGATTGAGCTAATAATTTAGCCTGACAATCTGGTGCTGCCTAAGAAGTCCTCTTCAACAAGTCTGAATTCTGCATCTGAACAGTTTAGTTGTTAGTCTTCACGCTGTACCACTTACAGCTGGTCCTCATATTGCTCAAAGCAAGTGACATCATGAATTTTCCCAAGAATCATTAATGCTAGTGGTAATATATTGGTTTCTAACTATTTAAAATTCCCTCTGAAGTCCTCTATTCTTTCCCCAAGAAAGCATTAAACTGAAATAAAAATGAATAGTTTTAATATTAGCAGCAGGAATTTTAGCCTTCTGTTTGCCTTTATAAAAATAATTTTTAATCAGTATTATTTATAATATGCTGTCAGCATGCCACATTTTTTTTGGCGTGCACTCCAGAAGGGTTGCATAAGCCTTCTTCCAAAGGAAGGTTTTAATTATGAGTTTTCTCTTGTATTTATACTTCATCTAACTTGTTTTATGGACTTACTAATAATTATCTAGATTATGACTATCTTTTGAGACCTTAGAAACGCTCCCCTTTATTTTCCTTTTTTGTTTCTACCACATCCCTACCTTTTCTTCTTGTAATCCACCTTCTGTCTCCAGGTCTTCCTCCCATTTGTCTCCAAGTGGTTTATCTTTGAGCTACTTTATATGTGTCAGGCCCTGAGCTATGCATACTGGCAGACAAGAACACCCTGCCTGAAGCTCATACAATAAATGGGGGCAAAAGATTAAGAAACAAGAAATTTCAATACTGGTTAAAAGGGGCTCTTAGAGATGTACAGACAAAGTATTAAGGTAGCTTATGGGACTGACTCATATCTCTTCTCCATTTTATTCACTCAGTTAACAAATATTTATTGAGTCTGCATGACAGACAGTACTGGGAATATGGAGCTTAAAGCCTAGAAGAGGAGGCAATTAAAATAATTGCACATATATCAGTATAACTGCAATTGTGGTATATGTTATCATGAAAAAGTTTAGGGTCCTATTGGATCATAATTACATAGGGAACAAACTACCCAGTTTGAGTCTTGAAGGTGGACTTCTCCTGAGTACTTGACATTTACTCTATAACTTGAAGGGTGAAGGAGAGTTAGAAAGGCAGTGGTCAAGGGGCAGTGACCTGGGCAAAGACCACATGGCGGGAGAAAGCCAGCATAGCTGAAGAATAGTAAGCTAAGGGAGGAGTGGGTGCAGCCTGAGGTGGGGAGCTGCCCGGTGGTGCAGGATCATTTAATTTATCCTAAAGATTGTGGCCTTAATCCCATGAGCCATGAGAAATCATTTAAGCAGAAGATGGGCAAGATCTTGTACCTTCCAGCATTTTATTTTCTCTTAAAACTCCCTGGCCTTGACTTTTGGCCAATTTTCGCAATGCATTTGGTAGTTAAGGGATTGGAGATCGGTAACTAGGATTAGTGTATTAACTGTAATTAGAGTATGAACTCTACTCTACTAACACCCCAAGCCAGAAAACACACTGACAGTAGAGCATGATCTGAGGATTTAAAAGTCTACTAAGAGAATCAGTGCCCAGGTCTTGAAGGTTTACACAGTTAGCTTGGAGAACAGCAATCAACCCAACACAGTTTTCTGCCTTCACCATGTTTGTATTATAGCCTGCAAAACAGGTGAGATAGTATAGACTTCAATCTCTCTCTGTCTCTGTCTCTGTCTCTGTCTCTCTCTCTCTCTCTCTCTCCCCCCCTTCCCCCCTCCCTTCCCCTTTTCCTCTCTCCTTCTCTGTCTCTCTCCCTCTCCCTCTCCCTCCCTCTCTCTCTCAACTGGAATACTTCAGTGATATCTACACTAGCAATTAGTGATAATAACTCTCGTGAAAATTGAGTACTCATAACATATTTTCATGAAGTTCAACACTTATCTCACCATCAGTATTTTGTGTGTATGTGTGTGTGTGTTTTAAAGGCCTCTTTCCATGAGCTAATTAAATACCACCCCAGAGAGGAAGAACACAAGTCCCATGAAGGGCTTTGAAATTGTTCTGTAGTTAAATACACAGTAATGTATTTAATTCACGCAGGATCGTGTGTCACCACATGTAGGTAATTCAGCATCAAAGGCTATGCTTAAATTAAAACAAAATCCTTTATTTTTGTTGTCATAAAAATCTCCAACCTTGAGTTCAAATCAAACAAGCGCCAAAAAGAGCAAAAGAGCCAGGAACAGTTTCTCTGAAATTTTCCCCCCTAATCTGAAAACGATTTTAAAAATAAATGTTAAGAGAGTTGTTTTCTAAGGACAACCATCACTTCATTTCTAGTAACCTTTAACGATTTTTCTATTTTACTTTTTTTTTTTCAATGTGAACAGCTTATACCCAGCAGTCACAAGTGCTGGGGTTATATTTTACCAAGTGGCTTATAAATTCCTTTTTCCACTACCACCTTCATTCATTTAGGCTCCAAAGTCAATACTCTGTTGTACATAGAAAGAATAATGGCTGTTGATGCTCATACAATTCACTTAGCTAATAACCAAAGCTGAAATAGTCTTACTGATATTTTAGTTCCACAAGTTAGAGATTATTTTTATTTACACTAGCTTTAGAAAAAAACAGAGCTAAAATCACCTTTAAAGATCTATCTTGTCCCTGGTAACTGATAAATTACAGCTTATATTGTAACTGATAAATTACAGCTTCTTGGAGATCTAGCTGTAATTTAGTGTTATTGAATAGTGCAAAGATGGGGGAATCAAAAGCGTTGTGGAAGAATGGAAAAAAAAAAACCCTTCCTTTTTGGAAATGGTATAGCATGTTAACTGCATATTCCTAGATTACAGTTGTCTTCAACGTTTATTTCTGTCTCCACCCTCCTGCCTGAAAAAAAGGACAAGGGAAGCTCACAAATATGTAACTCATCTAAAGCCAGGGGCCATAGTTGCCCCCTCTCATCTGGTTTCGCATAGAGGAATCATGAGTTATGACACCTGAAGAAAGTGAAGAAGAAATTTAAATCTTTTATGAAGTCTCTCAAAAAATGGCTGATGGAGACCCATTTAACACTGTACAGAATACTACTTCAAATTTGCTTTCCTTATCTCTCTCCATATTTATTTATGACTGCCACCTAGTTCTCTCTCCTTCCTGTCTCAGTATTTCCCTAAACTCCACTCACAGGCTCACCCTGCCTGAATCTTTCTCTTTGCATTTCCTCCCTCTACTCATCTCTTCATTATGTATGTCTGCTTAGCCTCTCATGTCTCTTTCAGCTTCCTTGTTATCCATTTTAGACAAAATCAAAGGCAAGGAGACAGCAAAGTAAGTAAGGAACCTTTCTCCTTAATAAGGTGTGTGTGTGTTTGTGTGTGTGGTGGGGGTAGGCAGATAGAATCCAGGTCTATGCTTCCCATATTTGAATGTTCACATGAATTACCGGGGGAACCTTGTTTAAAAAGCAGATTCTTATTCAGTGGGTCTGGGATTGGGCCTTAGATTCTGCATTTCTAATCAACTCTCAGTGGAATCTGTTGCTGCTGATTCTTGGACCACATTTCAAATGACAAAGCTGTAAAAGGACAGTCCAACTAGGTACTGAGAGAGAAGACCTGTAGGTAAAACAATTGTAGCTGGACCGTAATGATGTCTGCTTTATTCGCCGCTGTATCACGTGGCTTTACACAGTGGACCATATTCAGAATAGTTTTCCTGCTCTTGGATACGGCAAACCCTGATTGCTCTCTTTCTACTCCTGTCTTCTCTTAACACTTGAAATGCCTGAGCAGTGCCACATTTCTTGGAACAACTCCATTTATTCCAGACATTTATCTGGCATTTGATTTACACGGAATCCAGCAGCACTGAGGTACTTTGGTCTGACCCCTGCAGTCTTCAGAGATTCATTCTTCACTCCCAAGGACACTCATGCCCCACACTTGGCCATAGCTCACTTCTGACAGGCCTGTTTGGATCTTAATCATGGCTCCCAAAGTTTTAGTTAACATAGCTTTATCTGTGAACTTACTCAGCAAGCTCGCCACTTTATCATTTCGGCCATTGATCAAACAACAGCTACTAAATCATAGAGAGCCCTGGCTGATCCCTGAAAGCTATGCCCATTCTTGATGCTGAGCCATTGGTGGAAACTCTTTGTATATTGCTTTTTAACCACTTATTTACCAGTTTCCTTTTAACTGGGTTATCTCAGAATAACTCATAATTAACAGTTTTTAAGATATTTTGTTTAATAACAAATGTGAAACTTGCTTTTTGCTTTAAAAGTGAAAAAAATTAGAAGTATATAATATACAATGTGGACTTTATCTTCAATCTTTCCCTAATCTGAGTCCCTTTTCCCCTTCCCCTCCCCTTCCCATTAAATAGAGTTTTTCCTTCTGAAGATTTTTATTTGCATTTTATATCCATATATAGTGTGTCAAAACCATTTACTGCTAACTGTACACCCATGTGGTCTTCCCATTCCTTGTAGCTCTAATGAGCCATGAGACTAGCTTAGGCTTGTATGCTATAAACAAAGGTAGCTATGCATCATTGCTGGGCTGATGCATATAATAATAGAATGAGTGCTCCATGAGTTTTCTTCTTTTGTTGCAAAAACTGAGGAGACCCAATATTGCAAATAGCACAGATACAAAATGGTTGAACCTCTGCCATCCTGGGTTCCTGAGTGACTGTGTGGATTAGAGCTCCTCTCTGATTCTGCACATCTATTTTATATGTACCGTAAGCAAAATACACCTTCATTGTTTTAAATACTAAGATTTCAAGGTTAATTAGCTATCACAGCAAAACCAATCATAACCTAATACATATATCTACAATAGTGTTTTTTTAATTCAATGAGACCAAACTCTGTATGTTGATTTGCAGCTTATTTTTTTCCCTTAACATATCTGGATAGTGATCCTTGTCAATAAATAATTATCCCAAAGTTATAAAACTATAATCTTAGACTAGATTTTGACATTTTAACAGCCATACATTTATCACAGAGTCTGATAAAATTTACGTATAAGCTAAATATTGAATATGTACCTGTCTGCAAGTATATATGTAAATATTTGCTATTTAGTCATTTGTAAATGCATTTTACAATAATTGTATATAATTTTAGGTGTAAAATAATATAATATGACAAGTTCTGGGAGAACCATGACAGGTTCTACATTCTCATGAAGAAAAAGTGTTGAAAGAAATTTTTTTTAAGATTAAAAAAATTACGAATGCAATGAATACTGAATCAAAAGCAGAAAAAAAAGTTCCTTGTCTTTTAGGAAATGGCATAGAAAAGCATCAATTTGTTTCTGCATAATAAAGTTTAGGATATGTAATTCTTAAAAAGAGGCGGGCTGCATAAAACACAAAGAAAACATAAACATAAAAGCTATAAAAATGACTGAAGCTATAGCTAATTTTAATTTTCAAGGGATGATAAACAATTTTTTTACATTTTTAATAGAAATTTTAACAAATCAGAATTCAGTTAATCTAGAATTTTAATGTAGGAATAGACAAGGATAGCTTTGGAAACAAGAAAGCTATGTTGAGATTTTATTTATATTTGATCTATGAGGTTAGGTCAAAGAAAAACTTATTTCCTCATCCGTTACAAAGTTTTAAATGTATCTTTTAAGTATCTCTGCTTATCAGTTCTCTTTAAGTTGTGAGTGGTTAGAGCTCAACAGTAGATAAGGGCATCCTCATTTCTTTTTGGAGGACCACATTGTATGCTGTCTTATAATATTACCTTTTGTAGAGATCCCATTTTTTTGCTGTGTTGGTGGGACAGAAAATCAAGTTGTGCGTTCTTATCATCGTGGAAGTAAAGGAGAACCTGAAAGCATCTCTGTCGGCTTATTTTGTCCCCAATTCTGGTGTGGAAATAAAATTGAAAAAGAAAAGAAAGTGGGGGTAATGATGGGTCAGAGAAAGTAAAACAGATCCTTGAGATTTCCAGTCAAGATGACAGAGTAGGTAAATGCTGTGCTTGCCTCCTCTTATCACCACATCGAAATTATAACTAAACTACAGAAGAACCATCATTGAAAGTTGCCTGAACTCTAGCTGAACTGAAGCCCTACAACTAAGTACAATGAAGGTACATATATACAATGGAATGTTGCTTGGCCATGGAGAGGAATAAGTTCTTGCCATCAGCGGTGTCATGGATGGACCTGGAAGATATTGTGCTGAGTTGAGTATGTCAGACAGAGAAAGATGGATGCAGTCTGATTTTGTTTATATATAGAATCTAAGGGACAAAATAAACAAACAAACAAAATAGAAACAAACTCATAAATACAAAGAACATTTTAATGGTTGTCAGATTGGAGGGGGATTGGGGATTGGGTATAAAAGGGGAAGGGATTAAGAAGTACAAATTGGTTATTACAAAGTAGTCATGGGGATGTATGGTATGGCATAAAGAATATAATCAATAATGTTGTAATAACTACATGTGGTATCAGATGGGTACTAGATTTATCGGGGTGATAGTTGGGAGGGGGTTTGGGGACAGGGTGAAAAATGTGAAGGGATTAAGAAGTACAAACTGGTAGTTACAAAATAGTCATGGGGATACAAAATAAAGCATAGAGAATATAGGGAATAATATTGCAACAACTATGTATGGTGCCAGGTGGGTACTAGACTAATTAGGGGGATCACTTCTTAAATTATATAAATGTCTAACCATATGCTGTACACCTGAAATTAATATAAAATAACATTGAATGTCAGTCATAATTGAAAACTTACAAAGGGGTAGAAAAAGATGAAGAAGAATAGGAGGCTCACATTTCCAGGTGTAAAACAAATAAGCAAGGGATGTAATGTACAGCACGGGGAATATAGTCAATATATTGTGATACCATGGCACGGTGTTAGGTGGTTGCTGGACTTATGGTGATCACCTCTTTAGGGATGTAAATGTTGAATGACTATTGTAGATACCTGAAACTAATATAATGTTATATGTTAGCTATATTTTAATAAAAATCTTTTAAAAAAATCCTTAATGTGCTCATGTCCACCACTGGAAGGACAGAAAGCAAACCTCCACTTTCTCTTTTTTCTACTTCCTTTAATCCCTTTTCATGTTCTTTTTTCTATTTTTCATTCTTCTTCTTTTCCACAAGCTTCTTTATCACTGTTTTCTCCACATCTTTTTCCTTCCGGTGTTTCTTTTTATTTTCTTCTCAGCCTATGCTTTTGCCTCCTTTTGGTACTCAAAGCATCCACTTCCAGAAATCCTTGTTAACCTATGTCTCTTTTCTGCCTAGTCATCCAATAATGTTTGTGTCTCCTTCTCTTTAACCCCTCCCTTATCCTTACCCTTTCATTATATAAGATACTCAAAGAAAAATGTCTTGGCGATGTTTCCCACAACTCAAACTATATGTAATCCCATTGTTTGCTGAGAGAAAAATTTCACATGACTCGCAGGAGTTCCCTTTGTCTGAATGTTCCATTTATTACTCGCTACTCTGTTTGGCTGTGAGGGGTGCACACTGAGCCCCAATCATGTTGTCTGCCCAAACATTTGCAGCACAAGTTGGTCCTGAGGACCAGTCTTCTGCACAAAACGATTGTTTTGCTCAGTTCTCTGCATCAAATTTTCATGTATTTTTTTTCATTATGTCAACTAAATTCTAGCTGGAGCTACAGAACACACAAACATTTAAATGGTTTTGTCAGTTGTGGGTATAAGGCCAAATAGCTTCAAGCATCTTCCAGCCCCCTCAACTGTGGCCTCTACTTCCTCTCTTTCATTCTTTCTCTATCCCCTTCCTTCTCCTCGGCACACTCCCCACATTATTTTTTACAGTAACAGTACTGTTAGAAAAACAATGCATAAAAGCATATTCTATTGGAAACTGTAAACCACTGAGCCGGCCCTCACAAGACCAGTATCTCTAGTATTATATAAATGTCTATTATTTTTTAACAGAGAAAGAGATGTTGTCAGAAATTTTTATTCTTCGAATTCTATGGAGACAATGAGGTTATACAAATGCATAGATACAAGAAATATGATTGACATTCTGCGGTTTGTGTGATCAGTTTCTGTGATGAACAGCAAGCCACTAAGCAGAATCAATTAAAGTAGGAGGAAACCTCAGGTTCATATTAGATAGTGGTCCTTGAGATCAGCTTTGGGAATTCCTTCGTGCATTTATTTTATCATGAATCTGATTATTAGCACTGCTTGTGATGACATAGTTTGGCTATCTCAGAGGAAATATTGGGTACATTATAATTTGATCCAAATAAATGGAAAGAAAGAAAAATATATTTAGAAAGACATTCTAACACTAAAAAGAAGTCCAAGATAACCTGGTCGAATTCACTTTTTCTTCAACATAGAAGCTGAGGCCCAGGGAAATTAGAAATGTGCTCAAGTCATGCAGGCATTTTTAGACAAAATGACGCCCAGAATCAAGGTCTCTGGTCTCTACAATTGGTGTCCTTGCCACTTCTTTGAAATTCATATTTATGTAATTTTTCCTAATGATAACTGTATTTTTTTCATCCCCAAGTCCTTTTTGGTAGTTGTAATGAATTAAATATATATTCATTCAATCTTTATGTTTTAAAGTTTATTATATGCAGAAAATTGTGCTTGTGATTTGAATGAGTTTGGGGGTAGTATAGTTGTATTCATTTTCTGTTGCTGATATAACAAACAATGACGAACTTAGTGGGTTAAAACAGCACCAATTTATATCTTATAGTTCTTCAGGTTCGAAGTCTCACAATATTGGTTAAGAGTTTGGGTTCTAGACCTCAATTGCCTTGGTTTGAATGACAGCTATATGACTTTTGGACAACTTACCTAACTATTCTCTGACTCAGTTTTTCCTTTTATAAAATGAGGATATTGGTGGTACCTGCCACTTAGGGCTATTGTGAAGATTATAAGAGCTAATGCATGTTAAGCACACAGATCAATGTCTGACACATTGTAATCACAAGAGAGATACAGACTGATTCTTCTTTTTATAATTGTTATTACTGTTAAGATAATTGATCATACAATTCATTTCTCAAGAGATGTTACAACATGAATTATATAATTATTTGAATGGTTCCAACAATGTAATGAGGTTAGTGGGGTTGGTGTGCAAGAGAAGAGAGGACATTTTGAGCAGAAAGTTGTAAAAGAAAGAATTGAATCCAAAAAGAAAGTTGCATTTGATCATCATTTATCCAGCGAATAAGCGGGGCAAGTGTTGCAAATGGACTTAGTGTGTTCATTCACACGTGCTGAGATCATTCAGTAAACACTGGTAGCCTCTGACAGTAAGAGCTGGATGGGGAGTAGATGTCTCTTTCCCTCCATGTAAATTTTTCTATCAGGTGGTGCGTCATTAATGAGAGCAAGGCTCAAGCCAATTTCTCCCCCAAGTATGAACACTTACTAACAAGCCTCTTCTGTAATCCTGTAGTGAACCCTTTTCTCTGTTGTTTAAGTTCTCTAAACAACATCTGAAGTGAAATGGTTACTCCAAGACAAAGGTGGCCATACTATGATGGTAGGATTAACTAACCTAGTCGTGTCAGGCAGCAGACAGCCATGACGTGTGTCTCCATGCAAGTGAATGGCACCCTGTAGTAGCATTGTTAGGCTACTGGGCTTACCACGTTTGTATGCCCCATTTTTGTAAGGGTGAAAGCATATGAAATCTACTACATATCTTGAATACCATTCACTTTGCCTAAGAAAAAGTTACTTCCAACATCTGTTATGCTGATTCATGAATCCTGTGTTGTAACATTAGGCTCTAGTGATCCTGGAAATGCTGCTGCAGAATCACTTATAATAAGGACTCCTAATTAGTCTTTTAAATGATCACCTGATTAAAATTCTTCAGATTTAATCAGCTGACCCTAGATTCTAGATTAGATTTCATTCACACACATACATCTGTATGTTATATGACCTTTTAAGATATTTTTGAGTAAATTACATACAATGGAACAAATGGCTATATTTGAGGGTTTATGTTACAGAGCAATAGGCAATGGGATTACAAATGGGTTTTGGCTCTTTGGTGCTCCTGCTCTTCCTGACGGCTCCAAATTCTCTGTGGCATAAAATCTTCAGCATAAAAACAGACTCTCAAATCTCCCATCACAATAAAATCTTCTCTTGATTCCACCTTCTCCTCTGGCTACCATGTCCTTTCTTTGCTTCCCTTCATAAGCAAACCATAATAACTCCAATTCTCAAGTTCCCTTTTGTACTTTTGTTATGATAAAAAAAAATTGAAACTTTCAAATGTATCTTGCATGTACAGAAGAGTGTGAAAAATGTATTTATGCAGGTTCAAGGATGAAAATAACATGAATAGAGAATTGCCTAAAATCTAGCTGAACTGAAGCCCTACAACTAAAGGCATACAGAAGAAGCCACCTTGAGACTGGTAGGATGGGCAGAGATGTGGAATGGGCTGATTTCACACCTGCGTGTGACCATTAAAAATTGGGAGGGATATCTTGGCTACAGTGGTACCCCTCCCCAGAGGAGTGGGACATCCCAGGCCCCCCCAGGCTCCTCAGCCCAGGGTTTCAGTACCAGGGAGAGAAGTTCCCACAACTTCTGCCTGTGAAAACCACGAAAGATTGTGGCGGAGTGGGATGGAGGGCAGCTGCAGCTCTTGGTGCTCCTCTTAAAGTGCCCACACCTAGACTTACTCAGTCTGGTACAGTGTCAGATAGTTGCTGAACTTAATCATGGTCATCACTTCTTTAGGTATGTAATTGTTGAATAACTACTGTGTACTCCTGAAACTAATATCCTGTATTTTGCTATATATAATGTGCACCCACGTTTTTTGCCCAAACATTCAGGGAAAAAATCTTTTTAATTTTTTCAAATTTTTATTTTACATTTAGGTACTTTTTTTTTGTATTATACAGGAATTTTAGGATTTATTTTTTAACATATTATGGTACAAGAAATTTTATGTACAGGTAACAAAGTTACGATATTTACACATCATAGAAGGCCAAGAACTCTTCATCGTTGCAAGTTCATCATAAGTCCAACAAAACCGATCATTATATTCCAGGGTATTATTTTGCATATGGATATTGTTATTGATTTTTAGAGTTACACTTTTAACTCATGAGCATAAATAAAAGAATTAAAAACATTTATATAAATATGGAATTACTACTACCCATGTATAATGCACATCCTTATTTTTCCATTGAAAATTTGGGCAAAAAAGTGCACGTTATACACGGCAAAATATGATAATATTCTATGTTCAATATTCTATGTTTAATAAAAATCTTTAAAAAAAGAAACTACTATAAATAACCATAAATCCATTTGTTTAACTTAAGAAATAGAATACTATCCATATCTTAGAATCCTCTTTTGTGTCCTTCTTCAATTAAGCCCCCACCTTCTATTCCCTATTTCCAAAGTAAGCATATTACATTTGTGTTAATCATCTCCTTATCCATTTGTATAAGTATTAACGTGTTGTTTGTTTTTGAAAAACTTAGAAGCAAGCACTATAGCTTGGCTATGCAAGAAAAGGACAATATTTTCATTATTAGGGGGAGGACTCAGGGGAAGAAAAACTCAATAGCATTTCTGAGTCATAGTCTGGCTCCAAGCTTTATGAAAGTTTTAAAATTCTCTTCTTGAGAAGTAAGTAAGCAAGGGCAGAAGAGAACCAGGAAAACATAGGGCTCCCCATTTGGGCACTTGGAAGAGATTCTGATATCAGCAGATATACGAAAGATCTGACAATTAAGTTCGCGAACTTGTTGCATTGATGTTGTTAACTTTTTTGATATCAAAGGGATTATTCATTATGAATTGGTACCAACTAGACAAACAGTTAACCAAGTTTACTATTTGGAAGTGCTGAAAAGGCTGCATGGAAAAGTTAGATGACCTGAACTTTTCGCCAACAATTCATGGCTCTTGCATCACAACAATGCACCAGCTCACAAAGCACTCTGTGAGGTTGTTTTTAGCTGGTAAACAAATAACTGTATTGGAACACCCTCCCTACTCACCTGATCTGGACTCTAGTGACTTCTTTCTTTACCCAGAGATAAAGGAAATATTGAAAGGGAGACATTTTGATGAAATTCAGGACATCAAGGGTAATACAATGACAGCTCTGATGGCCATTCCAGAAAAAGAGTTCCAAAATTGCTGTGAAGGGTGGACTAGGCACTGGCGTCGGTGCATAGCTTCCCAAGGGGAGTACTTCGAAAGTAACTATAGTGTTATTCAGCAATGAGATATGTAGTACTTTTTTTAGGATGAATTCGCGAACTTAATTGTCAGACTACGTATGTTCAAAAGATTTGAGCTACTCTGTACATTCTGCTTTTATGTGAACTATGACTTCCTTTTGAGAAGTATGTCAAAGCAGAATTGTTCTGGCTGGTGAAATGTCCTTAGCTGATCCAGACACAAGGATAGAAGGGAGAGCAGGCATTCATCGGCATGTTTCTTAATGCTACCCAAGGACAGTTAAGAATCTGGGGCATTCTATCCTTCTGTCAGAATAAACAGGCAGCCGATATCATGGTGATGACAGCCTCAGTATTTCTGTTTCCATAGTCATGATGCTGATCCAGTCTGGGTTCATAGTCTTCTATGTCTGGTGTCACTCTGGGATCTCTCATTACTGTCATCCCAGGATTCTCCCCTTTGCCTCTCTCCTGTGATTGGGTCTCCTCTAGCTATTTCATTCTCTTTCTTAGTTTATTTTTTTCATTTCTGATGGAACTCATCCTGTGTTAGTTTTAAAAGAAATGTTACATAGGAGCTACTTTTTATTTTTTGAGTATATACATATTTAACCATGATCCTCTTACCCTCAACTTGACTGATAGCATAGCTGAGTGCAGTTCTAGGTTGAAAATCATTTTCCTTGTTTCCAGTGCTGAGTTGAGAATTTCAAAGCTATTGTGATTTCTGATCTTTTGTTTCTGATCTATTATTTTTCTTCTTTTCTCCTGAAATTTTGTAGATTCACTCTTCATCCACAATGATATATTTATTTTCATCTTTTATTTGGGGAACTCAGTGGGCCCTTTCAATCTAGTTACTAATATCCTTCAGGAAACCTTCAGTTATTTTGTCTATGAAATTTCCTGTGTTCTTTTTTGTTTGTTTGTTTATGGCTCTCCTATTTCGTGGAAGTTGGACTTTCTGGACTTTTTTCTAGTTTTCTTATTTCTTCCCTTTCTGCTTTCCTTATTTATTTATCTTTGCTAGTCTTTCTGAGTGATTTCCTTAATTTTATCTTCCAATTCTTCTACATAATTTTTCATTTTTGTTATCATGTATTTAATTTTCAAGAGCATCTTTCTTGCTATGGAAGGATGTCTTTCACCATTTGAAAGATATAAAAATGGTAATTTTTTGAAGTTTCCTTCTGCATAGTACCTGTTTCCTCCAAGTTATTTTTTTATTTCTATGTATTTTAATGGTCTCTGTCTTCCAAGTTAGAGATGTGGCGACTCTCTCATACGGCAATTCTTGACTAGGTGCTCACAATTAAGAGTGGCAGGGCCTGAATCGATGGGATGACCTGAGTGCATTGGTAAGGCTTGTCAACTTTGAGCTCTACTTTAGGGCATTCAGGTGGGTCATTTTGGAATGAATCCTCAGTGTAAATAAATACCTTTAGATGTTTTTTGGTTTTTTTTAATTTGATCAGGTTCCGCAGGAAAGTATCTTCCCATTTCCTGCCTCAAGGAGTAGGTTCTAAATCCCAATGACCTTGGAGCCAATCAGGAAAAGAAATATGGGGGTCTCTGTATTCAGCATTTAATATGTTCATTTAATCTGCCTTGTTTTCAGTACGGTGTTTACTTTCTCAACCATACAGAGATCTCTGTTGTGGGGACAGAGTCCCAGAGAGCAGTTTCTGGGCTCTCGACCTCACGTGGAAAGGTGCTGGCTTGGGTCGTAGATGGCCATCTGCTGTGACTAGTTGGCCATCAGCTGAAACCAGTTAGCCATTAGCCACTAATATAACTGCCATGACTATGCTAGGGGTTTGGCAGAGAAGCGGATGGTGGATTGCAGCTAGCAAGTGGGGTGGTTTGTTGGCAGAGAAGCAGACGGCAGATTGTGGCTCCTGCTTCCTGTATCTCCAACACAGCCGCCAGTGAGAATATAGTAGCATGAACCCCCTATCCATGGCTCCGTTGGTGTTCCCTTTTGGCCTCACCATAGCCTGTGTTCTGGTGCAGGGAGCGGGAGCTGAGTCCCTGCATTACATCTGTTTTATTTTCTATAGAGAAAAAAAGCCTCTAGACTTCTGTGGGGTAGTGAAGGGACAGTTACCCAACAAGGTGAAATGGAGGAGGGAATCTAGGAATCTGTTTTTCAAACAACTTTCACCCAGTGCTTTTCATTTTAGTAAACTTCCCAAGCCGCCTTGTTCTCAAGTTACCAGCTGCTGCTAATTCCTTTGTCTGTTGAGGACTCTGTGGTATAAATTGGTTTGTGCTCAGATTTCCTCATGACTAACTTGTAATTTAGCTTTCCTGAGTCAGCTAAGCCACTTACCACTCATCCATCTGCTTTCAAGCTTCCAAAATTTTGCTGTTTTTGTCTTTTCTCCCCATCCTTGTCTTAAAAAAAAAAATCCTCTTATTACAGTCTTACTGAAGTTTTGGAAGAAGCGAATTAGATGTGTGTTCAGTCTATCACCTCGGTTCAGACAATCCCCATTATGCTTCGACTTGCTTTGATCTGGTTTCTGCTTATATTGCACCAATAAATTATTTTATTTAGGTCACTAATGAGTGCCACATTGGCTAATTCAACATCCATTTTAGGTACTCATTTCATTGGACCTCTCCACAGTAGTCGACACTAATGTCCACTCCTTGAAATCATTGGCTTGCCTTCTGTGGAATGGCTCTTTCGTGACTTTTCTCCTGTGTCTTTTAATTAACCTTATTGCTGGCTTCTCCACCTCTGAGCCACATTCTAAATCATAGTGCTCTTTGGTTTCTTATGTCTTGTATTTAATCTCTCACTTTATGTCAGAAATCTGCTCATCATAGTATTAAGACTACACTTCTATTTTGGGTCCCCCCAAATTTTCATCTTCATTATTAATTTCTCCTCTGAATTTCAGTCTTAGATATGCAATTATTCATTTTCCTCATAGTGTATTCCTTTTTACATTATATAGTAATTTGCATATATAATTATATCCTCGTTTTCTTCCTAGACTCCAAAACCTATTAAGGAAGAAACAATATCTGTGTGTTCCATCGTTCACCTAGCATAGAGCCTGTCATACAGTAGGAATTCAATAATGTTTTTTGAATTAATACAGATGCATAAATATATACATATAAATGAATATGACTTAGATTTTTGGCCCCATGTTTTTCACACTCTACCATATCGTACCTTTTCTCTTAGACTGAGTTAGGGGCTTTTCAGACACTTGAAGACTAGCATGGATCACTAATACTGTAGTTCTTTTTTCCCTGTATGTGCCTTATCAAAAGCATTAGAGAGAAGATTCAACCACTTAGTAACATATTTAAAGTCAGACACCTGAGGAAAGGTGATCAATTATACAAGGAGAGTTGAGTAAGAGTTTATTTCTAAAACACTTATTTAATTTGTTAAAAAAAAACCACCCAAATACCAGCACTTAACTTTTGCCAAAGAAATCCAAATGAAAAAACAACTATGCTTTTTTTTTTTTTCTTTAATTTTCCGTAGTCTTCCATAAGAAGAAAAAGTACCTTGAAATTAATCAGGTACCTAGTCATGGTTTTTTGCCAAGTTCTGGAGTCTATACTAACTCCTGACATCTTTATTTATGGAAATATCATTTTGGGGATCCAAGTAGAGCAGAATTGAAACCTGGGGATTTCCACTAGCCTCCTGGCTTGAAGTTTCCCTTTTAGTTTTTCACATTGCCTAAGGATGGTAAACCAAAGATTATTGAAAAGAAAACAGTGTTTTGCCAGGTAATGTGATATGGAAAGCCAGTGTTGCGTGTTCAGAGGATTGCATCTCTCACGCCATTGGAACAGCCTTGCTTTATCTTGTGTTGAAATCATATTTTAGATTCTCAGACATGCTTCCATGTCTCTGATGGCTAAACTTGTCTCTGAAGTGAGTTCAACTGGGCTTAGATTAAAATCCAACTTAGTTCAAAGAGTATTTGCACTGATATATACTAACTATATCTGGCCAGTGAAAAAACTCGAAGGGAATCTTGTTGTTGTTGTTGTTTTTAATGACTTTAAAAAGCGCAATTAGCTTGATAATGATTGATACAATTTGGTCACTAAGATAGTCTAAGATATTTTATTCACATATATGCATATTTTGCAGAGCTACTGTTCAACAGATGCTGTTTTAGGTACTCTAGATATTATAGCAAACGAGCCAAAAAGTTGGAGAAAGATAGAAAATAAGAAAATAAATAAATATATTGAGAATCAAAATCATTTTGATAGAAGAAAAGAAATAGCATTATGTGATAGAAAATGACTTGGAGTGGGTATATGTATATAGCTAGGTTCTTTAGACCAAGGTGATCATGAAAGACCTCTTAAAGGAGATAACTTTCAAGCTGAAATTTGGAAAATAATAAGCCAGTCATGCAAAGGCCCAAGGAACAGCACTCTATGTGGGGGAAATAGTGAGTGCCAAAAATTAGGTCGTCAGAGAGCTTGGTGTGCAGATAAAATTAAAAGGCCAGCATTGCTGAGTGTAGAGAATAAAGTGGAAGGGTGTTTGGTGATAATGTAAAAAAGGTGGGTGAAGATTGAATCACGTAGGACAAAAGGCCTCAAACACTCAACTGGAAATTCCCGAAACTTTTCAGCGTCCACAATGTTAAAATGATTTTCATAATAATACTAAGTGTTATTTTCTCTTTTCACTTTCATTCTCTCATTAGCATATGGTAGTTTTCTAGAGGTCACACATAACTTTTCTTGAATCCCTCAAATTTCTGAGGTCTCAGGGCAACCAATTATGCTGAAATATAAGGTGAGACTTGTGCCTCTAAGAAGAGAAGACACATGAGCCATACAAGCTGATAGGAAAAATTTCAGCTAACGTTTTAATGAGTAAGCTAAAGGCTGATGTGCCTGGCCAATAGCATAGCTAACATGAGAGCCTCAGACTCAAGAGGACTTGACACACACTCACAGGTTCTTTTTCATGGTCCTCGCTGGGTCCTCTTAAGAAGGATTGGAAGCAGACTGAGAGTCTAAAGCAAACTTCATTGGTGATTGCAGGCCTGGAGGAGGGGAACAACAACCTCTGTGGGAAAGTCATAAGGCCTCAACCTAGTCCTCCAGTTGGAACTATCAGACAAGAAATTTAAATATGACTAATATGTTTAAGGGTCTAGTAGAGAAAATGGACAATATACAATATACAGATGATGAATTTTAGCAGAAAGATGGAAATCATAGGAAACAATCAAATGAAAATGCTAGAAATAAAAAAAATAGAGATAACAAATACCATTGACAAGCTTATCAGTAGGCTCAATAGAGCTATGGAAAGAATCAGTGAAACTGAAGATAGGCCAACAGAAATGACCCAGTCTGAAACACAAATGGAGTAAAGAAAAAGAAATAAGCATCCAAGAGTTGTGAAACAATATCAAACAATTTAATGTACAAATGATTGGAATCCTAGAAAAAGAAGGGATTAAAAACAAAACAAAACAAAACAAACAAACAAAAAAAACAAGACAGGAGCAATATTTGAAGTATATGGCTGAGAATTTTCTAAAATTAATGAAGGATGCCAAACTACAGATCTAAGAAGTTTAGAGAACACTAAGAACTGATTAAAAAAACACAAACAAAACAAAACCCCTCAAAAACAAAAACCTAGACATATCATACTCAAACTTCTGAAGATTAAAGATAAAGATAAAATCGTTAGGCAGTACAAGAAAAAAAGACATATTACATAAACAGGAGCAAAGATAAAAATTACAAGAGACTCTTCATCAGGACTCTGCAAGTCAGAAGACAATAGAGTAACATCTTTAAGGCACTGAGAAAAAAAGTTAACCCAGAATACTGTACCCAGCAAAAATATCTTTCAAAATGGAAGAGTAGACTTTTCCAGACAAATAGAAACTGAGAGATTCATTACCAGCAAATGTGTTCTACTAAAAATGTTACAGGAAGTTCTTCAAGCAGAAGAATTTACGTGGATCTATATAAAGAAATAAAGAGCACTGGAAATGACTTCAATGTAGGTAAATATGAAATTCATTTTTTCTTTTTTTTCACTTTAAATTGTTGTAAAAGATAACTTACTTTCTAAAGCAAGTAGTAATTTGTATTTGTAACATGTATATTAGTAAAATGTATAAAACGATAACACAAAAAGAAGGAAGAAGAACTAGAAGACTACTGTTTTAAGTTTTTTACATGCCACATGAAGTGTCTAATGTTATTTGAAGGTATTCTAAAGATATAGCTCATAAATTCTACAGCAACTACTAAGAGCTATATTTAAAAAGGCACAATAATATCTCAGCTTTAATTTCTAATGTAGTATCAATAGCTATAACCCAATTCTGTGTTTCTCACTAATTTTTAGGAGTGTAAGTATCCTGAGACCAAAATGTTTTAGAATTGTTGATGTAACGTCTTAAAGGCCCAGTAAAGAATTTGGGTTTTACTCTAAGTGTAATTGAAAGATCTTTGAGAATTTAAAGCAAAGAGATCAGATGACCAGATTTACATTATAAACAGATATAGAGAATAGATTATAGAACAAGAATCGAGGCAGAAGATCAGCCACAAGGCTGCCAGTCACCCAGGCCACATGTGGTGGCTTGGACAAAAATAGTAGCAATGGAGAGGAGTGGATAGATTGGGATATTTTTTAGATATCAAATGGACTGCACTTACGGATAAGTTTGGGATGAGAGGAAAGGATTAATCATGGATAACAGATATTTAATCAACTTTTAGTGATCAAGCTTCAGCCTTTTTAAGTGTTCAACTAGATGAGTGTACACAACTGTATACATTTGTGAAACCACCAACACAATATGGACATACAGAATATTCTACCAATCCTAAATAGTTCTTTGTGCACCTTCGCAGGACTCCGAGATTTTTTACTTTAGCAATAATGGTGTAGTTACGGTAAATCCAGCGAGGGAGGAATGTGTTTAGAAGGGGAAGAAGATGGAAATTAAGAATTTTTGTACTAGGTTGATAGACTATTTCCAATTATCATGTTTCATGTCCTCCAAGAAGACTTCCATATCATTGCCCTTTGCTCTTCTCCAGCTTGAGGAGAGTCCCAACTCTGCCCTGCGATGGCACTCTGCAATTCCCGGTCCTACACTTAGCATGTCGCTGAGTTATAATTGCTTGTATATTCCCAAATACAGTGCTCTCCTAGAAGTAATGACTGTGCATTTCTGCACAGAGTCTGGCACATAATGGACATGCAATAAATGCTCAATGAATAAGTAAATGTGAATGATTCTCCGTTTGCTGGGATTTTCCATCATTAATTAGATGGCATTCTTCATACCTGATGGGAATACAAAATACCTGTCACCATCCCCCAGTGGCAATGTGGGCTGTATTATTGGTTAAGATACTTAATATTGTTTTATTGGTTAAGATACTTTTTCCTTGGTAGGACTTTGGATTTTTTGAGCCATAGAGAGAATCTGTAATCTGGCTGGCAGGATTCAAAGCCATTCTAGGATTAGAGTGATGATAAACTGATTAACAGAGACTCAGCCTCTTGAGCTCTGAGTGCTGACACAGGGAGCCCACACAGCCTTCCAAATGTGCTCCATCCATATTTTCCATAATGTGCCACTAACCTGGGAGAACAGTGATGAAGAATTAGACTGTGCATCACATTTTTAAAACTGAAGTGTAGCATAGATATAATAAAGTACACAATAATTTTTTACATATGTATTCACCCATGTAGCCATCACCTAAATAAAGACATTGAACATTCCCAGTACCCCAGAATCTAAGAGTAAGAGTAAAGGGAGGGAAAGTGAGGGGTCAATGGGAATTAATGAAAATAGACTGACATGTAGAGCATTATAACTCAAATTATATTTTCATTTCCATCTATTAGATAAGGAAAGCAATTTAAATGCCATCTTGCATGTCATATGATGCAGCATAATTTTATCATATTTGAAGGCAGATTGATTAATTGAACATGTACATTGTAAACCTATGGGCAATCACTAAAAATTCTTTAAAAGGTATAAAAATTTAGGTAATATGAGATTGGTTATATTTAATCATTATATTTCTTGATCTTTTGCATGGGGATGTATTCAAAACTTAAAAAATTATTAACTTTCTCTTCTGAACTCTCATTTTATTTATATGAAAATTTGCTTATCAATTAGTTTTACCAACTAGTTTCATCAGAGAGAGCAAAAAGAAAAACTTCAGCACAGATTCAATTCAGTAATTGAAATGCTCAGATTAGTGGGGTCTGAGCTGCAAAGGCTGTACAGATAATAATAAAGAGTTACTTTCTGTGATTCTTGTCCTGCTCAGCTATACGTGTTGCGGACAAATGGTGACAGTGACCTGGAAGGAGAAAAACACACTGTTTCATTTGAGCACCTTATGGATTCACTCACTGATTTGAAATATGTCAACACTCAAAGAATGGAAAGAAGAGATAGAATAATGTCTATATTTCATTTAAAGTCAGATTTACCAGAATAGTTTGCAAAGCATAACCCATTTCTCCAGGAGAATGCTGTATAACAGATTGACATACATCACGTAACTCTGTTCTTCCAATAATAACAATATTTGCATTTATAACTTTTCACTGGTTTTACACATATCATCTCATTTTAGATCATTTTATATGCCTCCTAAAACACACATGAATGCTGGATTTTAAGCATAGATGAAATTTGCAAGTACTGATTTTGAAGTAGTCATAAATTACTAGGGATGTACCCTCAAGAACATGCCTTCCATAATCAGAACAGCATGTGTCTTTAAACTTCCAATATTAAGAAGCTGACAGTTGATATATTACTGTTAGAAGCAAGTTCTTTTCCAAGTTCCACCTAGGAATCATTTGCACGTTTTTCAGATGTAAAGTGTTCAGAATTGTTTTTAATTTGGAGCCAAGAACTTTTGTCTTTTCAGTTGACTCTGTTTCTTGTTTTTACTTGTATCCCCTTAAGCTGGGATTGTAAGGAGAGTCATTAAAATCGAACAGATACCTTCTTTCTGTGGCCAGAAAGAGAACATTCTGTAAAGCAGGGGAATTATTGGTAGAGGGAACAGCAGATTTTAAGTAAAACCTTCCACAGTGAGATTTGGTGGGGGAGGGGTATCGCTCAAGGGCATTACAAAGTTAGGGAGAGATATATATGTTTGTGATTCCAAACATACTGGTCAAGGAGAAAAATAGTTAAAGCTTGTATGTATAGGTCTATCTAGAGTTGCTCATAGTGACTAAGCTGACACACAAAGTCTGCAGCTGATTGCATAGTCCAGTTCCTGTGCTTGGGTTTAGGAGCCCGAGTTTGGTTTAAGACTGAACTATGTTTGATTCCTAGCTCAGTGACCCAGAATGACTTACTATACAGCTCTTGGGCCTCAGTGCTTTCCCGGTAAAATCAGGATGATATTGTCCCAACATCATAGATTCACTGAAATAATTTACACAAAGCATCTAGCATTCCATTTGGCACACAGTAATTGCTGCATAAATGCTACCCATTGTCAGGGCTGAATTTTCACTACTGTTATCAGAGTGAGTGCTCATAAACTGAAGAGGCGAAAGTATAAAAGTGGTAGGAAATCAGACTGAGTTTCTGAAATGCCAAAATGAAAGAAGCTGATTTCATGTGTTTCATGGGTAGTCGGTACTCTGAAACCAGCTAAAGCATTGCCTCATCATCTAGGGTTTCCTGCTTTGATGAAATGGTGGAACATTGAAGTATGAATGTTGAAATACGGATCCTACAAGGCATAGAAATTGTTTTTCCTAGAGTTTAATTTTTCCTACTGTAATCTGGGTTACATTTATACTTACAAACATGATAATCATAAATTTTGCATTGATAACTTTACTTCACACTTGTTTAAGTAGCCACACAATTAAAAAAATTTTTAGTGAGTGGAATTTAATGAGATTTTTGTTTGTCATAATCCATGAAGTATTATGTCACCTTTTTTTCTAGGAAAATTTTTGATACCTTTCTTTTCCCCTGACTCCTCAACTCCCTCCCCACCCCCAAACCATTTGAATTAAATATTTCTCAGTGGGGATTCCAGGAATCATACGTATACCTGCATGAAAGCACGTACTAAACTTATGATAATAATATTGTCATTCCTGAGTGACTCCTAAGTGCCAGGCATGATGCTCAGCCTTTTCAACTAACTTCTTTAATCTTGTCCACAACTGTTATGCAGGTACTGCTATTGCAAGTGGGAAAGCTCAGCACAGAGAAGTAAAACAACCTGCCCAAGATCACACCATCAGTAAACAGTAGTGTTGGGTTGGAACGAGGGCAGTTGACCCCAGAGTCCTAACTCTTAGCCTGATGGCTTGATGAGAGCCAATTGTTTTGCTTTTGGTAGAGAAGCCATGTGTCCCAAGTTGCCTAGGACAGTCCAGCTTATGCCTGATATAATTATTAACAGTGCGTACTTCTCTCAAGTTGTCCTGGCCTTATCTGGATGACAAATTCTATGGTGTCCCTAGTCTTCTGTTCCTCTTTATCCCCATCTCTCATTGGGCCTCATATCTCCACTTAGGATCACTCCCTGAGACACCAAGTGCCATGTGATGCCCCGAGCTTTCTCCACTCCTCCGCGTTGGCACCTTCTAATGACAAAGCATCTGCAGAACTGCATAGGCCCTTGTAGATGCTGTAGATAGCGCTCTGCTCACTGTGCCGATGCCTTGATGGCCACGGCCCACATAGGGGCCCTAGTTTGGGGACGATCTCAGTCATTTCTTTGGATGTGACTTCTGGCATTTTCTCCTCAGCTCCATGTACCCATAACCCCCTGATTCCAGAAAATTCTCTGCTTTGGTTTTGAGACACCCTGGCCTGGCTTTGTGATTTTGTTTCCTTTCATGAGAAGCTGATGATCACAAATGATAACAAATGTTCTCAAGATGGATGCCCTTCCTTAAAAATAGGCTGTTCACCTGCCAGCTGGGAGGAGAACATTGAATACCTACATATTCTCTGCTGAAAGTCTCATTTGTTTCAAACATTGTTCTTTTACAAAATGTCTTTTTTCATATTATTGTGTATGTGTCTCTAAATAACTTATGAAAAACTTGCCTCCAATGTTACAAACAAAAGAATGTAAGATTGGGACAAGAAACCTGCCATTCAGTCCCAGTTACAGGAGGAAAAGCAAACCCTCTTTGCTCTCAGTCACATCCACTGGGACCCAGAGGCAATGCAAGTGTCCTCTCTGTCATCCTCCCTTTTTAGAGGGAACCTGTTCCATTTCTGCACAGGGGCCTGAGGCTGAAGATTCGGAGGCAGGGAGAGAGTGGGTAACTCCTTTCATTGCAATCACCTTTAGATGTGCAGCATCCTCTGTTATTTTGTGATTCAAAGGACCAAACTTAAAGTGTGACCGTAGCGTGAACATCATCACAAGAGAAAGCAAGTGGTACACACATACTAGTAAATACCTACGCTTGTTCCTTCAGCTAAGATGGGGTTGTTGTTTCATATAACTTTTTTTTATTAAGATTTTATTGGGGAAGGGGAACAGGACTTTATTGGGGAACAGGGTGTACTTCCGGGACTTTTCCAAGTTAAGTTGTTGTCCTTTCAATCAGTTGTGGAGGGCACAACTCAGCTCCAGGTCCATTTGCCGTTGCAGGGGGCGCAGCCCACCATCCCTTGAGAGAGTCAAACCAGCAACCATGTGGTTGAGAGCCCGCGCTCCAACCAACTGAGCCATCTGGTACTGGCCCATGTGGGAATTGAACAGGCAGCCTTCAGTGTTAGGAGCATGGAGCTCCAACCACCAGAGCCACCGGGCCAGCCCGGGTTGTTTTTTTTTTTAAATGTCTTTATTTATTGAGACAATTTGAATTCAATTTAATTACAGCATAAAACATAGCAACTGAAATTTAGAAAAAGCAACCGCAGTCTTTGTTTTTTCTAAAAGCATTTCTTTTTTTAATTAAATTTACTGGGGGTGACATTGATTAGTAAAATGATATAGGTTTCAAGTGTGCATTTCTATAATACATCATCTATATATCATATTGTGTGTTCATCACCCAGAGTCAGTTCTCATTCCATCACCATGTATTTGATCCCCTTTTCCCTATCCTGCCATCCCCTTCCCTCCTTAACCTATGGTAACCACTAAACTGTTGTCTCTGTCTATGAGTTGTTATTTGTTTGTTTATCTTGTTCATGTGTTGCTTTCAGTTTTATATCCCACACATGAGTAAAATCATATGGTTCTTGACTTTTTCTGGCTGACTTATTTCGCTTAGCATAATAATCTCAAGATTCTTCCATGTTGTCACAAATGGCAGTATTTCATCTTTTCTTGTGGCAGAGTAATATTCCATTGTGTATATATGCCACATCTTCTTCTTTATCCAGTCATCTATTGAAAGACATTTTCGATGTTTCCATGTGTGGCCACTGTAAATAAAGTTGCAGTGAACATTGTAGTACATACAAGGTCTGACAAGTTCACGAACTCATCCTAGCAAAAGTGCTACATACCTCATTGCTAAATATCACTACGGTCACCTTTGAAATACTCCCCCTGGGAAGTTATGTACTGACACCAGCACCTAGTCCACCTTTCAAAAAGCAGTCTTGGAACTCTTTTTCTGGAATGGCCATCATATTACCAGAGCTGCCGTCATATTACCCTTGATATCCTAAATATCATCAAAATGTCTTCCTTTCAGTATTTCCTTTATCTTCAGGTAAAAAAAAAAAAAAGTCATTGGGGGGCAGGTCAGGTGAGTAGGGAAGGTGTTCCAATGCAGATATTTGTTTACTGGCTAAAAACTCCCTCATAGACAGTGCCGTGTGAGCTGGTGCATTGTCGTGATGCAAGAGCCATGAATTGTTGGTGAAATGTTCAGGTCATCTAACTTTTTCACACAGCCTTTTCAGCACTTCCAAATAATAAACTTGGTTAACTGTTTGTCCAGTTGGTGCAAATTCATAATGAATAATCCCTCTGACATAAAAAAAGTTTAGCAGCAACAGTGCGACAACTAAGTTCATGAACTTAATTGTTAGATCTCATATATCCTTACGGATAAATGTTTTCAGATTTTTGAGATAGATACCCAGAAGAGAGATTACTGGGTAATCTCTCTCCTGGGTACGGTAATTCTCTTCTTAATTTTTTGAGGAACTTCCATACTGTTTTCCGTAGTGACTGTACCAACAGTGTATGAGGGTTCCTTTTTCTCCACAGCCTCTCTAACACTTGCTATTATTTGTCTTGTTGATGATAGCCATTCTAACTGGGGTGAGGTGATATCTCATTGTGGTTTTGATTTGCATTTCCCTAATAGCTAGTGAAGTTGAGCATATTTTCACATATCTGTTGGCCATTTGTATGTCTTCTTGTGAGAAGTGTCTGTTCAGGTCCTCTGCCCATTTTTAAATTGGATTGTTTGCTTTTGTTGTTGAGTTGTATGAGTTCTTTATATATTTTGGATATTAGCCCCTTATCGGAGGCATTTGTTTGCAAATAATTTCTCCCATTTGGTTGGTTGCCTCTTTGTTTTGTTGATCATATCTTTGGCTATGCAGAAGCTTTTTAGTTTGATATAGTCCCATTCATTTATTTTAGCTTTTACTTCCCTTGCCTTTGAGGTCAAATTCATAAAATCTTCTTTGAACCCAAGATCCATAAGTTTAGTACCGATGCTTTCTTCTATGGAGTTTATTGTTTCAGACCTTATGTTTTTGGTCTTTAATCCATTTTGAGTTAATTTGGGTACATGGTAACAGATAGTAATTAATTTCATTCTTTTGCATGTGGCTTTCCAATTTTCCCAGCACCATTTATTGAAGAGGCTGTCTTTTTTCCATTGTATGTTTTTGGCTTCTTTGTCGAAAGTTATCTGTCCATATTTATGTGGGTTTATTTCTGGGTTCTCAATTCTATTCCATTGGTCTGTGTGTCTGTTTTTCTGCCAATACCATGCTGTTTTGATTATTGTTGCCCTGTAGTACAAGCTAAAGTCAGGGAGTGTGATACCTCCAGTATTGTTCTTTTTTCTTAGGATTGCTTTGGCTATTTAGGATCTTTTGTGGTTCCATACAAATCTGATGATTTTTTTGTTCTATTTCTTAAAAAAAAAAAATGCCATTAGGAATTTGATGGGGATTGCTTTAAATCTGTATATTGCTTTGGGTAATACGGCCATTTTAACTATGTTGATTCTTCCGATCCATGAACGTGAAAAGTCTTTCTATTTCTTTGTGTCTTCCTTCTTTAATTTCTTTTTTTAAATGTCTTATATTTTTCAGTGTATAAGTCCTTCACATACTTTGTTAAGTTTGTACCTAGGTATTTTATTCTTTTTTGTTGTTGTTGCAATTGCAAAGGAATTTTTGGTGGAGTCCTTAGGGTTTTCTATACAAAGAATCATGTCATTTGCAAAAAGTGATAATTTAACTTCTTCATTCCCAATTTGGATGCCTTTTATTTCTTTCTATTGTCTGATTGCTCTGCCTAGGACTTCCAATACTATGTTGAATAGAAGTGATGAAAGGGGACAACCCTGTCTTGTTCTTGAATTTAGAGCAAAAGGCTTCAGTTTTTCACCATCAATTATGATATTAGCTGAGGGCTTGTCATATATGGCCTTTATTATGTTAAGGTATTTTCCTTCTATACCCATTTTATTAAGTATTTTAATCATAAATGGATATTGTATCTTGTCAAAAGATTTTTCTGCATCTATTGATATAATCATATGATTTTTGTCCTTTATTTTGTTTATGTGGTGTATCACGTTGATCGATTTGCATATGTTAAACCATCCTTGTGTCCCTGGGATGAACCCCACTTGGTCGTGGTGAATAATCTTTTTAATGCATTGTTGCATTCGATTTCCTAGAATTTTGTTTAGGATTTGTGCATCTGTGTTCATCGGAGATAGTGGTCTGTAGTTTTCTTTTTTTGTGTTGTCCTTACCAGGTTTTGGTATCAGGGTGATGTCGGCCTCTTAAAATGAGTTAGGAAGTATTTCCTCTTCTTCAATTTTTGGAAGAGTTTGAGGAAGGCAGGTGTTAGGTCTTCTTTGAATATTTGGTAGAATTTGGTAGTGAAGCCATCTGGTCTTGGATTTTTGCTTTTGGGAAGTTTTTGGATGACTAAGTCAATTTCCTTACAATTGATCGGTCTACTTAGATTTTCCACTTCTTCATGATTCAGTCTAGGAAGGCTATATATGTCTAAGAACTTGTCCATTTCTTCTAGGTTACTGAATTTGGTAGCATATAGTCCTTCATAGTATTCTTGTATGATCCTTTGTATGTCTGTGGTATCGTGGTAACTTCTCCTTTTTCATTTCTGATTTTGTTTATTTGTGTCTTTTCTGATTTTATCTTAGTGAGTCTAGCTAAGAGTTTGTCAATTGCATTAATCTTTTCAAAGAACCAGCTCTTTGTTGCATTAGTTTTTCTATTGTATTTTTGTTCTCTACTTCATTTAGTTCTGCTCCAATTTTTGTTATTTCCTTCTTTCTGCTGACTATGGGATTCATTTGTTCTTCTAGTTCTTTAAGGTGTAATATAAGGTTGTTTATTTGGCATTTTTCTTGTTTCTTGAGATAGGCCTGCAATGATATAAATTTCCCTCTTATTAGTGCTTTCACTGCATCCCAATGATTTCGATAGGATGTGTTTTCATTCTCACCTGCTTCTATGTATCTTTTGATCTCTCCTCTTATTTCTTCTGTGACCCAGTCATTCTTTAATAGCATGTTGTTTAATCTCCACATATTTGTGGTTTTTCCTGCTTTTATTTCACAGTTGATATCCAATTTCAAAGCCTTGTGATCAGAGAATGTACTTGGTATGATTTCAATCTTTTTAAAATTTGCTAAGGCTAGTTTTATGTCCCAACGTATGATCTATCCTTGAGAATGTTCCATGTACACTAGAAAAGAATGTATAGTCTGGTGTTCTAGGATAAAGTGCTTTATAAATGTCAATCATGTCTACTTGATCTACTGTGTCATTTAGGGCTGATATTTCCTTACTTATTTTCTGTTTGGATGACCTATCCATAGCGGTCAGTGATGTATTCAGGTCCCCTACTATAATTGTGTTTTTGTCAATTTTTCCCCTTAGTTCTGTTAGTAGTTGCTTTATATATTTCAGTGCTCCCTCAATGGGGGCGTATATATTGATAAGTGTTATGTCTTCTTGTTGTATTATTCCCTTTATCATTATGAAATGTCCATCTTTGTCTCTTGTTACCTTTTTTTAATCCTGAAGTCTGTTTCATCTGATATAAATACGACCACACCCGATTTTCTCTGGATACCATTTGCTTGGAATATCAATTTCCACCCTTTCACTTTGAATCAATATTTGTCCTTGTAGCCGAGGTGTGTCTTTGGAGGCAACATATGGTTGGATTTTGTTTTTTGAGCCATTCTCCTACACTGTGCCTTTTTATTGGTGAGTTCAGTCGATTTACATTTAGGGTGATTATTGATATATAAAAATTTCCTATAGCTATTCTGTCTTTGGTTTTCTGGTATCTCAGAGTTTCTGTTGTTTCTTTGCCTTTTTTTTGCTGTCTGTTATTTTAGTGTGGTGGTATTCTATGATTTTTCCCTGTGTTTCTTCTTTTCTATGTTATATGTCTCAGTTCTGGATTTCTTTTTTGAGTGGTTACCGTTAAGTTTATGTAAAAGAAAGTGTCTTATATACAGTAGTCCTTTTTCTTCAGCATGCTTCTTATCTCCATTCCCCTTTACAGATTTAGACCTTTACTCTCTCCTCTTTCATGTTTTTGTTGTCACAAGTTATCCATACTTATGCTGTGAGTTGATTTCTGTGTTGCAGTAGCAAGTTGTCTTTTTTTCTCTTTTTCCTTTTTTTAAAATGTTTTTATTTTCTTTGTCCTTTATGTTATGTTTAAGTGTATAGTGCCCTATTTTGTGTAAGGATTGCCATTTCCTGCTTCAGTCTGTCTGTTTGTAATCTTGCCTATGGTTTTGTATTCTTTTGATTTTTTTGTTTCAGGTTGAACAGACTTCTTCAGTATTTCCTGTAATGCAGGTCATGTGTTAGAAATTTCCCTCAACTTCTGTATGTCTGGAAAGGTCTTTATTCCTCCTTCATATCTAGAGGATATCTTTGCTAAACATATTATTCTTGGCTGATAATTTCTCTCCTTTCAATAGTTTGATTCCACTCCCTCCAGGCTTGCAGAGTTTCTGCTGAAAAATCTGATGATAATCTAATGGGCCTTCCCTTGTAGGTTACTGCTTTTTTTTTCCCCTGACTGCCTTGAGAATTCTTTCTTTGTCATTAATTTTTGATATCTTCAATATAATGTGCCTTGGAGAAGGCCTGTTGTGATTGAGGTAATTAGGTGTTCTGTTTGCTTCTACGATTCGAGGTTCTTTCCACAGGTGTGGGAAGTTCTCATCGATTTTTGTTTGAATAGACTCTGTTCCCTACTCCCTCTCTTCTCCTTCTGATATACCCATTATTCTTATGTTGCTCTGTCTGATGGAGTCAGAAAGTTCTTGTAAATTTCTTTCATTTCTTTTAATTCACAAGTCTCTCTCTTCTTCCATCTATGTCATTTCCAGATTTCTATCTTCAATATCACTAATTCTTTCCTCCATCTGGTCAGATCTATTTCCTAAGCTGGCTATTTCATTCTTCATTTCTTTTACTGAGTTCTTCATCTCCAGAATTTCTATTTGGTTCTCTTTTAAAATTTCAATCTCTTTGGTAAAATATTTATTTTGTTCATTGATTTTGTTTCCGAGTTCATTAAACTGCCTATCTGTGTTTTTTGCATCTTGTCAAGTTTTTTCAGAACTCTGATCTTGAATTCTCTGTCATGTAAGTCACATATTTCCATGTCTTTAAGTTCATTTTCTGGAGAATTTTCATTTTATTTCTGAGCTGCCTTGTTTCTTTGGTTATTTATGGCAATTAATGAATTATTTCTCTTCCTCGGCATCTACAGGAGTGGGTTTTGCAGCAGGTTGATACAAAAAGGTCTTCCTTTTACTTTCCATAGGTGTTGCTGGAATGTTTTATTTTCTCTCCTGCTGCAGCCTTTTATTTTCTTTCACACTGTAGTGTTTTATTTTCTCTTGTGCTGTTCCAGCTTCTCACATGATGGGGGTTTTCTGAAAGGTGGGCTTGTCTTCTGTGAGCAGGTTGCCTGAGTTATCAGGGGATGATAGAGTTCTGAGCTTCTGAAACCTTAATGCTTCCCCTGCAGCCCAATGCAGAGCTTGTGTGTCTCAGTGGCTCTGGTTTCCCCTGTAGGGATCCACCCAGAAAGGTGGGAGTGGAGTGGGCTGTGAGAAGTGGCTGGTATGTTTGTGGCTCCAAGAAATGGCAACTTCCAGTCCACAGCTGTTTCGCCCCTATAGTTCCTTCCCTATCACATGAATTAGTTACACTGTGCATCAGCAGCTACAGGATTGTTTCTCCAGTTCTAAGGGCTGTAGATACGGTGTTTCCCTGAAAATAAGATCTAGCCGGACAATCAGCTCTAATGCGTCTTTTGGAGCAAAAATTAATTTAAGACCCAGTCTTATTTTACTATAATATAAGACGAGCATAACATAACATAACATAACATAACATAACATAACATAACATAACATAACATAACATAACATAACATAACATAACATAACATAATACTGGGTCTTATTTTACTATAAGACCAGGTATTATATTAATTTTTGCTCCAAAAGACGCATTAGAGCTGATTGTCCGGCTAGGTCTTATTTTCAGGGAAACATGGTATTTTGTACTTTGATCTGACACTGCTACCACTTCTTCTGGAGCCCGCTTCTAACACTGGGAGTGTGGGGGGAGGCAGCCAGGCTCCGCATCTTTGTTTTCTGTTTTCGGCCTGGCAGTGACGGCGTAAACCACAGTTCTCACCTTTCTGTATTCAGTCTTTGCTCCAAGGTCTCTGCCCCAAATGCTGGATTCAGCTGTATTATATGTTGATTCCTCAGGTAGGACTGTGGGCCACAGGGAGTGTGCCTGGAACCTGGATTCTTCCCTTTCTGGAGACAGCAGTGAGCTCCGGACTACGTTCTGTGGCCCACTTCTCCCTTCCCTCCTCCTCTGCTTGCCTGATTTGCCCACCTTCAGATGATATGATGCATGAATCTCTCAGACATGATTGTGTGTTGCTTAGGTTATTCTTTGTTGAATTATATCTGTTCAGTTTGTTGTAACTTCCAGGGGAGATTTCATGTTTCCATTTTTGTGACATAATCTAAGGTGGAGTTAAAAGTAGGTCTTCCTTGAAATGATTTTTAACATCATCCAATAAATTCCACAAACATTTAAAGATGCTAATGATAATCCATGATATCTCTATCCCAGTTATCGTCTTATTATGGTAGTCCCCCCTTATCTGCAGTTTTGTTTTCCTTGATTTCAGTTACTAAAGTCTCAAAACATTAAGTGGAAAATTCCAGAAATAAACAATTCATGAGTTTTAAATTGTTCACCATTCTTAATAGTGTGATGAAACCTCGAGCCTTCTCGCTCTGTCCTACCTGGGATATGAATCACCCTTTCGGCCAGCATATCCATGATGTATACACTACCTGCCCATTAGTCACTCGGTAGCTGGCTAGGTTATCAGATCTACTGTCACAGTATCGCGGTACTTGCATTCAAGAAACCCTTATTTTACCTCATAATGGCCCCAAAGCTGAAGAGTAGTGATGCTGGCAATTTGGATATGCCAAACAGAAACCATAAAGTGCTTCCTTTAAGAGAAAAGTTATGTATGAATAGGAAAAAAACAAAAACATTTATATAGGGTTTGGTACTACACATGGTTTCAGACATCCACTGGGGGTCTTGTAATGTATCCCCCAAGGATAAGGGGGGATGACTGTATCATCTTTCCCTGTAATGTAAATAATATGATTTTCAAGTTCAGGAGGCAAGTGCCTGGCCCAAGATCACACAGCTAGCCAATGGCCACTGCAGGCCCAAATTGAATATTCTTTCACTTCCTTCAAATTTCTTCTAATTTCTCTACAACAGAAATCCTACTTTGCCAAAGAGGTGGAAAATCTAGTGTGTGCAAAAGAATATTTGTTTAGGCAGTTTGTTCAAAAAGCACACCCAGTACCACATTTAAATGAACACTCTGGCCATCATTTATATTCAGTTGATCCAATGTACAGAAGTGAAATACAGAGCAGCGAGTTTGACCATTATCATACTGTGTTCATCTGATGTATCTGGACATCTTTAAAGATATACATGTAAAGAACTTGGCAATTGTAAATGGCCTCTGACATTTACTTGGTAGTAAACATAAGTATCGACCTTTCTCAGCTTCATATACTTTATTACTGGAAGTATAATTCTCTCCCTGTCTTTCCTCTACCCAGTTAAAAAATTTCATTAAATTACTTCATATCTTCTTTAAAGTGTCAGAACACTATTTGGAGAGAACAACAGTATACCAAGTTTAGTAAGAAGTGTTTTATACAAATCAACTTGCTAAATGTAAAAACCTAGAAATGAGGAAAGTGAAGTAGAAAATAATATTAAAAAACGGAATCTTTATACCGAAAAGTAGTTTTAAAAATTAATAAGCAATTTTTAGAGCAGCTTTGGGTTCACCGCAAAATGGACTAAGAAGTATAGAGAGTTCCTGTACACCCACTGTCCTCTCACACACAGCCTCCTCCACTGTAAACATCCCCCCCACGATGCTACATTTGTTGCAATTGATGAACCAACACTGACTTGTCATCATCACCCCAAGTGCATTGTTTATATTTGGGTTCAACTCTGGATTTGTACATTCTGTATGTTTGAACAAATGACAGGTACCCACCAGTGTAGTATTGCACAGAACAGGTTCACTGACCTAAAAATCTTTTGCACTCTACCTATTCATCCCTCCTACCTACTGCTCCTGACAACCACGCATCCTTTTACTGTCTCTATAGTTGGTAATGGGCTTTTAAGCCACAGAATTGCCTCCGTGTCACAACCTCAATATCCAGTAAGGGTTCCTTTTTTGCCCAGTGTCTTCAATTTTTTATTTCTGTCTTAATCAGGGATCAGGCTGACTTCTCTAAAAAGAAACTTTCAAGCTTGTTCAAGAAAAGAGGAAGGTAATTTAAGGATACAGCCAGCAGTATATATTTGGGTTTAAGAATGACAGCTTTGGAATCAGACAGAACTGGGTTTTAATCCTATTGCTACTAGTCACTAATTATGAGACTTGTGGGCAAATTACTTAATCTCTCTAAAGCTGTTTTGTCATCTATGATATGGGAATAATAGTTCTGACTATTGTTTGAGGATGAAATGAAACAGTGGATATATGATGTCTTGGGTATGTGCTCATTAATAATATTGGCAATTACTTATTTGTTACAAATTTGGATACTGAGTCTTTGTGAGACAGGAGTTGGAAAGTTAATAGGAATGAAAGATACTTCTGTGTCTCTGGGGCCCTACATTCAGTCTTTTTTTCTCCTTTATGGTCTTCTCCCCTTGTGTCTTTTGGTCTTTTCTCCCTCTTGACTGATTGCCTCAATTTTTTCTTTCTGGTTTTTGACTAACATGGTCAACCTGACCACTCGTACTAAATCTATTTGACTTTATGTTACAGTGCCCATCAACAGCTGACTATAGATTCTGAATATCTTAGTTAAAATTCTCAATAATCACAGTCTGATTGGTTGTTGGTCAGCCAATGGGTTGACACCTTGAGTCAATTTTTCACTCTTAGTATAATTAAGCTAATGATAAGGTTGTTGATTTCCAATATCAAATAAATGCTTCAATTCATCCTACTTTGAATCTCAAAGTGTTTTATTCCATCATGCTTGATCCATTTCTTTTTAGATTCAAGGCTTTTAGATTCAAGCACTGAGTGAAATGCTTTCCTTGTCTAAAATCCAAAAGATCTGTCATTTAATATGTTCAGGCTTCTTATAAGTTTTGCAAGTCTTTCAAAGGGACATTTCAAAAGCTTCTAGACACAGATAATTGTGTCAAAAGGGAAACAGCTGTCTCTGTATTTGCAGAGGGGAATAAAATTAAACAAATGGCAGAGATGAGACTCATGTATAATTAAAATTGGATTATTGCAGCATTTGACTCACCAGCCAGGAGTTTGATTCCTCTACTTCTGTATCTAGTCTCTTACCATTCCTGATTCTCACACTGTATTTCACTCAGCATTTCCTTTTCTTTTTCCTGGAATATTTTTCTTCCTGCTTCATAGCCCATTTCTCCATTCTTCTACTTCATCACCACTCTGTTCCTCCCAGATTCTTTTGTTCTTTTTCCTTTTGTTTGTTTTGTCTGGTTTGGATTTTTGTTGTTGTTGCTTTTGTTTTGTTTTTGTTTGCTTAGAGAAGGATAAATGAAGGATATGATATGTTCTTGTATTACTTCCCTTTTATTTATTTCTGGGAACAATCATTTTAGCTTTTTGTGTGGTGAAATCTCACAGAACTCATTAAAGTCAGTTTCCAAAGCACAGTATTAATCTCTTGCTGTTTACATGTAAGCAATTTCAGCCAGTTTTCCAAATGTTTAAATACGTGGTTAGAAGATGTGGCTTACCTCCCACCTTTGTTTGGGAAAACCAAACTAAAACTGCAAGGCTCTTTTTCTCTTTAACCCGGGTTCGTGACCATGGAGTTTCTTCCTTGAATCAGATTGACGTTGTTCTGTTGTGTCTTGAATGTTATAGTCACAAAGTAACTCTCTTTGAAAATGTCTAAATTTATATTGATCAGAAAAGATTTATATATGGTTAGAAAGGTGCCGGCATTTTTACTTTCATTAAAATATAAGCAGTATTTTTGATTAGTTTGTTCCACAAATATTAGTTAAGTGTCTACTAAGAACAAGAAGTAAAAAGAGGTAAAAGAGTACAAGATGGATACATACTGAGAGCTGTTTAGTGGAAAAGTTAAACAATAAATAGATAAATTGCACAATTATTTGAATTTCCCATGTTATTATAGAATAAATATGAGAAGGATTATTACAAAGTTTTACATATTAATTTTATCCTTAGAAGAGGGAAAAGCACTGCATCAATGAGTTTTGAGTATTTTTTAATGTATTTTTAAAAAATCAACGAATTTCAATCTTAACCTGAAATCTCAATTTATGTCCCCTTTGATTTATTCACGTATTTGACAGATATTTTTCTGGGCTTCTGTCATGAATTAGTTTTGTGCTCTGTGCTGCAAATAAAGTGATACCAAAAAAAAAAAAAAGTGTTGTTTAGTACTGAGTCAGGTATTATGCAAATAATCACATACTTATAGTATATTTATTTACAAATTAAGTGTAGTGCTATGAAGAAAAAGTACAAGGAGCTATGCGAGTATTACAGGGGACCTAATTTAATTGGTTATTTTATGATGCAGAGCAGTGTGTTTAATTGTACAGGAGATGGAATCAGATAGACCTGGTGCCAATTCTGATTGTGCTACTTACTAGCTTTATGACCATAGGAAAGAGACTTAACTTCTTTAAACCCCCATCTGTGAAATGGGCACATGAATACATACTTCCTATTTCAACGGCTTGTTGAAAGGACCAAACAAGCACTTCGATATAGAATAAGTGCTTTTAAAAAGTAACCCTTACTTTTAATTCTAACTGAGCAATTAAATATAGAGAACAAGAAGTAGGAAACAGACACAATTTGGAAGCAATTTTGTCCCCCAAATCCCAGAGCCACACAAAGCCGAGTCATCACCATCATTTCCAGGAACTTCACATACCGAGTGTTAGAGAGCCTTCCTTTCTTCTGAAACTCTATGCTCCTGTGTCTGCATGTTGTGACTCTATTTCCTCTGGATTCTGAAGCGGGGTAGAACCCTGTGTGGGCCTGCTCATGTGTCTATCTGAGGTTATGTTTTACATCCATCTCCATTGTTATCTGCACATCATCCATCTCTGTTCCTGACATGCCTTGAAATACGAGCTTTGCCTCAGTCTGGCCTCTCTTCATGTCCTGCTTCCCAAAGCTAGAAGCAAAATAATTGCTTTTAAAGTGTATTTAAGACTTTAGGAAGGTAACAGAGTGAACAGACTGAGACCCAAATGCCCTTGATTTACAAAGCACGCAACTCAGAGGCAGGCGGCCAGCTGCTGCATACTGCCCTTCCTGGGGTCACACGTGGAGTCCCGCCCTGCTCCCCAACCCCCAGGAAAGGGATTTGTAACATATGAACAAGTATAAGGCAACTTCTTCACCAATCAATTTCTTCATAGCCCTATGTCAGAGCTCTTAGAAAAGATGGGAGAAAAATATGTAGGTGTGGAATTCTATATATTCACTGAATTATTATTTGCATTAGTTTATGGTTTAGGAATAAAGACAACAGCAATAATAACAGCCAACAATTTTGGAACACCTATAGTGTGCCAAAGGGTATCCTAGCATGCCCCTTTTTGTCATTACAGTAATTTAGTGGGGAAAGAACTATCACGATCTGTCTTTCAGGTATGAAGAAGCTGAGACTCAGAGACTGTCACTTGTTAAGGCTACTTAGCTTGTAAATGGCAGAGCTAGAGTGCCAGCCCAGGCCTTCCAGATGCAGAGTCCATTGGCATACAAGATAATGAGATTATATCCATAGATATTTATATTCAATCATTCATTCACTTATTCAACACTGATTTGTTGAGAATCTACTACCTGCCAGACAGTGTTAGGCACCAGAGATTGAGCAGTGAGAAACAGGCAAAATTCCTACCCTCATGAAGCTTGTTTTTTACTGGAAGAAGACAGAAAATAAACAAAATATGTAACATTTATAGTGTAAAGTGATAAAAGCTAAAGAGAGAAATTAAGGAGGAGGAGGGTGGTCAGCAAAGGCTCAATAAGAAGGCGACATTTCACATATTACAAACATAGAGCTTGTCATTCAGGGCCTGGGCACTTGATGTGAGTTCTTTTCTTTCCTCCTTAGAGAGTCCCAGACAGTCTTCTTCACCAGGATCTCTGAGCAAGCCATTTGTACATTGACCCCAACCAAACACACAAAGACATTTGCAAACATCCTGAGTTGGTGTTTTATTTCACAGGCACCTCACTCTTGAAAGTCACTGGGTACGGAATTAAACAAGCACTTTGGACTTGGAAATTCTATTAAGACTTTTTTTTTTAAGGTTTAAGAGCTGATGTTGAAATAGGTTTGGACATGAATAGAGTTTTCCCATCCAAAATAGGTTTAGATATATATGATGGTAGAATAGAGCTGCCAGATGAATTATCTGTTAGCTCAAAAGTCACCAGCGAATTATTAGTGAGGAAAGGCCTCAGTCGGGAGGCCCGTAGCTTCCCAATAAGCCCAACGGAAAAAAAATCACAAAGAAGAATTAGAGGAAAAATTGGCCTCCTTGAATTTAGTCTATTTAATCAAAAAAAGTTATAGCAATATAGAAGATGGCAAACATACGTTTTACACACACACACACACACACACACACACACACACACACATTTCAATTATTAGCCTTTTCCCAATTGTAACAGTAAGACCTTTTAATATCATTGGGACAACTTTAGTACCAATTGGACAACCAATAGAACGAAATTTGTCACTCAGGAAAGAGCTTGGGATAAAATAAACTTTTCTATCCTCTTTGAATAAAATGGTCACATAAACAACATAGATAAGATAGCAGGAGATATGTTTAGCTTTTTAACATCAAATTGTTACACAATGATTGACACAACCTGAGCAGCAGCCCTTGGCCAAATAATGAAAGTGCCAAGTGCAAATGATTTTACCCCTTAGCAGCTCCAGTGGGACTTTGAGGTCCTTGGAAAGTCATTTGCTGTTCGTCTTTGCCCTTGAAAACAATACCGCTATTTTTCCTTAAAAAGTGTCTACACTTCAGATTTCACAGTGATTCTGAGTGTCCATCACCCCAGTTATTCCTAATTAGTGAGATTTGCCACTATGGGCTTTGCTGTGGTTGTGTATGAGTGACCTACAAATGTCTGGTCACAGATTCTTAATGTCACCCTTCCATTTCCCTTGAGGTGCTGGCTTTAAACCCCACCTGCCCTTTTGCCAATTTTAAGAGTTAGGTAAGTAGGATTAATTTCTGTTTCAATATCTCCATCTGCTTTTGAATCAGTAATTCTGCTTTTACTGCAGTATATTTCCTATTCATTGCAGAATAAAAATGAACATGCCTTGGGGGCATTTCACATTCTCTCAGCCTTCTCAACTGGTTTTCTTTTCTTTTTTTTCCCTTCTTCTGCCTCCCTCCCCTCCCCACTCTCCTTCAAGCCGTTGTTTCTCAGTCTAGTTGTGTAGGACACAGTTCCCTGGCCCACGCTGGTGTTATGAGCCTTGCGCTCCCCCAGCTTAGGCAGTCCGTCGCCAGTCATCGGTCGGCTGCTCCCAGCAGCTCACGGCAGCTCTCGCCTGCTGCCAGCTGCTCATGATGGGTGCCGGCCACTCACGCTGGCTGCCGGCCACTCACAGTGGCCACTAGCTGCTTCTGGCAGCACATGGTAGCCCACAGCAGCACACAGCAGCCTATGGCAGTACATGCTGACCTCTGGCTGGTCACGGCAGCCCAGCTCCAGGGAGAGCCCTTGTTCACAGTCTTAGCTGTAGAGGGTGCAGCTCACTGGCCCATGTGGGAATCGAACTGATGACCTCGGTGTTAGGAGCACAGCGCTCCAACCACCTGAGCCATTGGGCTGTCCCCGCAACTATATTTCTTAAAGCCCACTCTCGGAACTTCCTAAAACGTAATGGATTCTCTGAGCTAATTCGTGTCTGGTGGTGATATGCCCATTTTGCTAAAATCAACACACTTGTCAGTCTTGATGTTTCATTGAATCGGCTCAAAATTTCCAAGCTTATTGAAAACAGATCAACAATCTGGACCTTGCTATGAATCCTACAAGATAATTTCGTATTTTTCTGAAAAACTTATTTCCTCCCATAGTTTCCTATAATATTACATCACCCACCCAGGAACAATTAAATTGTTATGGTAAAACTGTCCTTTCCCTAGTGAAATGAAGAAAAAATATGAGGTAGTTAGAAATAATAGGAAAGTAATGCTGGAGTTGAAGGGAGATTTTGTAAATTATATAGCTGGGGTCAGAACCTCAAGTGTCTCCATGGGATTGGCCAGTCACTTAAAGGTGTCACCCAGTCCAGGTGAAATATATTTGAGAGCTGTGGGCAAGGTTGCAAACAGGAAAGCAAGAGTTCCATTTAAGGCATTCAAGTTAAACATTTAAACGCACAGCAACAAGGAGTGAAATACGCAAGTTAAACAAATCACATCCACTGATCAGTTCTGGCCTGCGGGGTGTCACCTTAGGAACTTGGTTACTAACAAAACTGCCTGGATTTAATTACCTGGGCCAAGACTAAATATGAGTAACCAGATAGCTGGTATTATAGATGACAAAGTCCTAAATGACTTTCCAAGTCACTTACGTTTGTCTTTAAGGTTGGATATTTATTTGCCCAACTAGTTATGCTCTTTCATGACTTTAGCATAAGGTCATTTGCAGAGCACAAGAAAATAGCATCCCTGATGTTAGAAGTTTATTCTACACGATCTGGAAGGAAGGTTAGCCAAGTGCCAACACTTGTGTTTCTCCTTTCTGCGTTGGAAGTTCTCCTGTTCCATTCTATCATCTCTCATTAGGGGAGGGGGAATACATATATATTATTATTCTGCTCACTGATAATGCTGCTTTTCATATCCACATATTGTTTTCAAAAATTGACCATTTCCCAATACATCCTTTCACTCTTGCCATGGGCCTTTCCAATAGACAGGAGGCCATGAATCTAGATAATCCCTTTTACAGACAAGAAATAGTTCAGCTTTCTTTTTTTACCTTCGTTGAAACCAGACCCAAGAAATTGGAGGCAATTTTAGTCATCATGTCAATTAAATGGTAGTGTATCATTATCTGTAAGAAGGAAACTCTTTCTTAGACTGATGGGTAAACTATTCCCCTGCAGTGGTTCTCATCTTCCCCTTAGCACCCCATCCCTTTAGTGTCACTATCTTGTTACCTTCCCATTCCTCAAAAATGTACTCAAGACATCACCCTCTGGCCTCATATTTTACTTTCCTGTCAACTCTATGGTATCAAAACTTACCATAATTTATGTCTCATTCTGTCAGATCCTATGTGTGAATGGCTGTTGGTGGCTGGGTGTTTTACCCATTCTAGGGAGCATTTGACATTTTAAGACAGGGTGAGAGATACTTTCTGGTATGCCTCAAATTATATCTGTGTAAGTCAGTGACTTCTTTCTCAGCACGAGATCACCCTCAATTGATGCACAGTACAGCATAAATATTTGTCACCCAACCAAATAACTCTTTAGAGCACTGGTCTCAAAGCATAGCTCCTACTCCAACTGTTATTGGCCTCATCTGGGAACTTATCAAAAATGTAAATTTTGGGGTCTAAACACAAACTTATTGAATCAGAAACTGTGGAGAGGAGATCCAGCAATGTGTGTTTTAATAAGCCTTCTTGGCAATTCTGAGGCATGTGAAGCTTCCAGAGACATGTTAGTGTACTCCCCTTCAAAGCTTTGTAGGCAGCTTGCATTTTTCCAACAAGCTCCCCAACCAGACTGTAAATTCCGAAAGAGTAGGGAGTTCCTCTGCTTATGAATCAATGAACACCCCGTCTCCAGCATTAACACCTGGTACATAGTGGGTGCTCAGTATGTATTTGTGGAGCACACGAGTGGTTGGCTAAATGACTACTTCTGTAGTGATCCGTGGTATAAAGGCCGCAACTCTCCCAGCTCATTCATGCAGGCAAGAGTGTGCGGTTGAGTAGGTGTTCTTATGAGCTATATTGCTTTGGATTAGATCTTTGCTCCACCATCTATCAACTGTGTAACCTTTGGCAAGTTGCTTAACCTCTCTTTCTGCCTTGATTTTCTCATCTAATCTGGGGATAACAATTGTACATTAACTTCATAGGGTTTTTTTTTTTTTTTAAGTTTAAATTGGTTGCAGTGGTGGCATTTGTTATTATTTTACCACTATGGTTCTCCCTTCCCAAAGGGCAGCCAAGCCACTCTCCACCCCAACCTACAGAAACTCTGACAAAGGTCTAAATAGAATTTGTCCCACCCCTTCACTAGCATAATATTCAGAGAATTGCATCCTGCAGATTTCAGTCTAACTCCTAGCTTTGTTATCATCCTCATCTGTGATTTATTACCTCATTTATTACTTCAATTAATATTTGCATTGCAAATAATGCATTGTTGGAATACTTAAAATGACTCTCAATTTGGTTGCATAAACTATATGAATGATATGATATGATTTTCATGGTAAAGCGCTTCTATCTTCTTATTTCTTGACACAAGCTGATGTTCCTGTGAACTTTACTAAGATCTCGAAGTCATCATGGTTAAACCATTAAAATACAAACAAATTGTTGTTGTTTTTCTTCCTTTTTCCTTTTTTTTTTTTAATTTTTGCTTCTGCCACACAGAGTAATGTGCTATTTATTATCTCCTTCCCACTAATCCTCATTTTGTTTTCAATGCTCAGCATTTTCCTTTTTGTACAGAGCCATAGATTGGCAGGAGTTCAAGGAAAGGCTGAAAATGCTTCTTAGAAACTATTTTAATCCCAAATAGTTAACGTTTGGAGAACAGGTTGAAACATATGTAATATAGGCACCCAAATGTGGACAATTATCTCCAAAGGGCAAGAGAGGACAGAGAATAAAGGCCCAGTTGCCCCGAGGTCAAGGGTAAAGAACAGAAGAAACGCCTTCTTTGGTTTTCCAAGGGTCACAATGTCAACTGAAGAATGAAATGATAAGACAAATGGAACAGCTTGATAACACCCAAATGCGTGTACTTATTCACACAGTTCAAGCCTGACGACTGGAGCTGCTTTCCCTTCTGCTGACAGCCATTCTGAGCATTATAACAAGATCCAGAATTTGAGGTCTAGAAACCCTTAATGATACTCTGTACAAAGTAGACGAAAGGTGACAAGGCAGAGGGGAGCGTGAGCCGAAGTTTTGGCTTAAAAATTGTGGAACTTTCAGAAGTTCTTTGTTGGCTTCAAACTTTGAATAACACAAAGACAATAAATAGTTCCTGCCTAATGTTTCTGAAGATAAAAATGGATACCCAGAGTTAGAATTGCCTTCTCTTTAAATAATGCCATTTGTGCTGTCCTTGAAGCATTGCATGGGACATGGTGAGCTGCTTCTGATCTTCCTTTCCACATCCAGCCATGTAACCACGCGTTCCCTGTCTCCCTCTCTCTGTCTCTCACTCTTTGTGTGACACACACACACACACACACGCACGCACGCACGCACGCACACGGTACACACTGTACATGTGGCATTGCTCTTAGGCAGTATTATTATTCAGTATCTATTGTGCAGCTATTACACAATGTGATTTTTTGGAAGGAAATACACTGTTAAAAGCATAACAACACCTTGCAGGATCAGTTAGGGGGAAAATATGAGCTCAGGAGGCAGAAATCCTTGCTTAATATTGCAGAGAAATTACGACAAGCCGTGAAAAGTTCCATAGGCTTTTGTAGCACTCAAATCTTTCCTTTAGGACCAAGTTCTATGAAAATACACTACGCCTGGAATTTGCCCTGTCAAAGCCAGACATATTTTTTTAATTGAATCTTGCTCTGAGAGTAGTGAATTTTTTTTTTTTTTTTCCCAGCTGTAATTTGCTTTTTATGTGAAGGGAGAGATGTTCTGTTTCTCTTCTTTGGGAGGTTGTCATATTCCTGTAAAAACAATCAATGTTGGGCCATTTATCTCTTGCCTCATCAAACTGTGATGTGGGCTATAGGTATGTGTATGTTCACAATACAGATTTTTCATTTCTGTATTTTACAGTCACATTATTGGCGAGTAGCCCTCATTTATTTTCCAGAACATTTCTAAGCTGATGACAACTCTTTAGTCTTTGTTTGTTAACTGTGTCCTGCCTGTCTACCTTTTCATGTAATAATTGCTTTCAGGGAATAAAACAGAAATGTGGTATTGCTTTATTTAATATTTTTCAAATCAAATATACCATAGCACAACCATCTGTGAAAATACATTTCAGTTTTCATCAAATTCTGCCAAGGCTTTTTTGAGGATTAATAATCCCTTCATGTGGGTGTACTCCTATAGCTAATGAATATTGTTGGGCAAAGACCAGGTCATATTTAGGTTCTGGCTCAGGTAAAAAATAAAAGAGCTTGTTGAGGGGAGAAAATATTGAATATTTTCACGCCTAGATTTTTGTTACTTGCAGAACGAGTGTCTGTGGAATGGAAATTCTTGTTGAGAAGCTTTTCTTGGCGGCAAATGTGGAAGTAAAAGCCATAGTCACTATTCCTGTACGTGGAGTCCAACTCTCTCTCAAGGGAATAGCCTCTAGCAGAAGAACTACAGGCATACTAGCAGAATGGGGCTGCCTGGTGCCTTTCAAAGGTGCCTTTTCGTTGGTTGATGCTGAGGAAGGGGGTTTGTGTCTCAGTTGTTTTTCTCAGCAGTTGTGACGCCTGTCCTTTCTGCTCATCTTCACGGTCTACTCACCACTCTCCTGCCTTTCATTTCCCAAAGCCCCACTAACACAGTGCTGTTACATGTAACGGGCTGGGAGGTGGGGCGGGCTATGGCGGGGACTGCAAGATTGTATAGAACATGAAGCAGCTACAGTTTTAACACACATCATTATCTTCAAAGTTCCTTGGCAACTGCTTCCAGTAGGAATTTCTAACAGGCTGTTTGGAGCCTCCGGTCCTGAACTCCCACCATATTGCCAGAGCTCTTATCCCGACTGTCCTAATTTCTCTCTAGGTGTTTTGACAGGAAAAAGGGACACAGTCCAATGTGGTCACTAAGAAGAATGCAATGAGGGGACTATTACTTATGAGGTCATAGGTCAAGTGTAGACACATGCACTACACGTACGTACAGTCAGTTGTGTTGTAACACTTGTTTTGAAAACATCGATTTGTTTCAACACCATTGATATATTTGGGAACAATTCGAGCATCATTTTGAATTCACTTATGTGTGATTTCATCTGTGACAAACATTGGGTGAACACACAAATCTGCACCCAGTTGAACCAAGCAATAAAGGAATGCCCAAAATGCATACCCTCAAAACTCCACCATCCACCTCAGTTTACCACATTGTTAGATACTGCACACAGTGCAGTGTTAGATACATTGTTAGATCCCCACACAGTGCGACAACTTTCAGTCCCTTTTCAGATAAGCCTCCTGTTGCCATTTCACACTAGCTCACAAGCTGTAGCCTTTCTGGAGCTCACTTTCACAAGCACATTTCTAGGTCTTTTTCAAGGTAAAATGCAGTATTTATTCCATTTATGTATTTCTTAATCATGTAACAAGTGTAATGCCATTTTTCTTAGTTTCCTATTTTTTCTAAATGTCACAGATGCAGTTTTTTGTGTGTGTGTGCCTCTACCCCCATTTCCCCATAAGCCCCATGGTTTTCCTTGCACAATTTTGCATAACATGATGAATTTCAAGAATACATATGTTACTTAAAGTACAACTGACTAAATGTTGAAGCACTCTGAGGCTGGCAACAGGAGAGCTGTTACACCCTTAGGCCTGAAGGACGAGGGCAGAAAAGCAGTCTCTGGAACCCTGAGGGAGAAGGGCCCTGTAGAAGAGCGTTGCTAGGCTTCTGCTAGCCAGAGACCTAGCATAAAGGAGCCTGTGGAGTGAACACCCTGGCCTCTCCCTCCTCCCATTCTCCCATTTGTGGCGGTTACATCCTTTTGGCAGAACCCAGTTGGGAGCCAGTGGGCCAAGGAGTGTGTTTAATGTCTCCACAGAGGGGGTTAAACACAGCAGAGTGGGGCAGTGTATACAGATGGGTCTGCAGGCACCCTCCTGCCCAACGCCACTGGGGAAATCACTTTTTAAGGAACTGCTTTTATTTTATTATATAAATCAACTTTATTCTCTTTCTGAATCACTCTTATCTAGGCTGGGGGATGAGTTGAGGAGACATATAAGGGTGTTTTTCTAAATAAAAAGAAATTTGCTGCTATGGAAGAGGAACTGCACTCCTTCTCGTTCAATTCAAAGAGCTGCCAACTTAGAAAATAATGTTTTCCCTATTTTTCATTATGCATGTATGTATATTTGTATTCGTAGTGACTTTCATATGAACTCCTTTCTAAGGGCAAACATGTTTCACCTCTAATGCTTGAAATTGGTTAGATAATGTTAAATAATTCGCTACCTTTTATGCTTGGTCAACACACGGAGAAAATACTTTTCTTCAATGATGTTAAAGAGAGAAAATGTTGGGGTTTCTTATGGTGATGCTTGTCTCTTCTTCAGTTATGCCAAGGTGTAAGAGAGGACTACTGAGACAATGATACAACTCGCTTGCTTACATACCTCCCCTTCAATTAATAGATTCATTTTTTAATAGTCATATTATAAAGCAACTAGCCATTTACCTCTAATGCTTAATTACTGTAGTGGGGTAGGGAGGTGAAGGGTGGGAAGTGGCATGAAATGAGCCTCTGCCCCTTGTGGCCTGAAAAATTTCTGTTGAGAAATCAACTGACAGTCTTACGGGAACTCCCTTGTAGGTAACTAACTGCTTTTCTCTTGTCACTTTTAAGATTCTCTCCTTGTCTTTAACTTTTGGCATTTGTGTCTTGGTGTGGGCCTCTTTGGGGTCACCTTTTTTGGGACTCTGCACTTCCTGGGCTTGAATATCTTGTTCCTTCACCGAGTGCAGAAAGATTTCCATCGTTATTTCTTCAAATAGGTTTTCCAGTCCTTGCTCTCTCTCTTTTCCTTCTCTTTTCTTTCCCTATGATGTGATTGTTGGTATGCTTGGTGTTGTCCCAGAGGACCCTTAAACAATCCTCATTTTTTTAGATTCTTTTTTCCTTTTGCTGTTTTGATTGAGTGTGTTCTGCTACTTTATTTTCTAAATCACTGATTTGATCCTCTGTTTCATCTAACCTACTGTTGATTCCTCTAATGTATTCTTCATTTCAGTTATTGTAGTCTTTATTTCTGATTGGTTCTTTTTTATGTTTTCTATCTCCATTTTTAAATTTCCTATCTCTTTGTTGAAGTTCTTCCTAAGATCAGTGAGCAGCCTTATAACCAGTGTTTGGAACTCTGCATCTATATTGCTTGTCTCCATTTTGTTTGTTTTTTTCCTGGAACTTTGTTCTGTTCTTTTATTTCAGACATGTTTTTTTGTCTCCCCATTTTGGCTGCCTCCCTGTCTTTGTTTCTATGTATTAAGTAGATCTGCTATATCTCTCAGTCTTAGTAGCATGGCCTTATGTAGTAAGTGTCCTATGGAATGCAGTGGCACAGTCTCCCTGGTCACCAGTGCTGGATGTTCCAGGTGTATCCCTTGTGTGGGTTGTGTGTGCCTTCCTGTTGTAATTGAGACTTGGTTGCTGTTTGCTTGTGAATGGGAGAGATCGCCCCTCAGGCTGATTGGTTGTGAGGATTCATGACTACAGTGGAGAAGCTGTTGTAATGGAGCTGACCCTATAGTGCAGTATTCACTTGACAGGGCTCTGGTGCCTACCCAGTCTGCCCTTTGGGTATGTCAGTCTTGAAGGCAGCTGGGCAATGTTCCAGCTGGGTTCAAAGATGGTCACCTGGTGTGCCAGACTTCAGGTCTCTGGGAGGGGACCTGCTGCAGGCCAAGTTCAGCCACAGCCTGTGTTACCTGCCCTGGACCACCTGGCCTGAGCCACAAAGCAATCTGCAGGTGGCCCCCATGTGTGCTGTTCTTGGAGGTCCCTCAAAAGGCCAAGCCATGAGCCGAGGCCAGCAGTCACTAGTGCTGGGCATAAGGCTGCTCAGCTGGAGGCACGGGACATGCCAAAGCCAAATGCTGCTTGTTGGGTTTTATGAACCCCTGAGAGATTTTAGGAAAGTCTGAAGCATGAGGCAAGTTAGGACATTTGTATGGAAAAGCCACTGGAAGCAACTTTGTTGTATCCAAAAGTTGGGTGGGGTGAGATTTCAGAATCACCAGGGCAGGATGAATGAATGGTGTTAGCCAGGTTGATGCAGACATAGATATGATGGCTGCCTGTGTTTGCACTCCAGGAGGGGGGAGGCCTTAACAAAGAAACAATGGCTTCTGCCAGTTCCTCCATCCAGGAGAAAGCTGTTCCTCCAGTCCTCGCTCTGAAGCCAGACAGCTCAGTTCCTCCCTGTATGTCCCAGGCATTTTTCGAGCTGCTGCCCCAGCACTGGAGCTCAGAGCCAGTGATTCCATGAGCAAGTCTGGTGTGGTCCCTTTAATAGGAGCGCCTGGAACTCCAGAACCTTTTTACTCACTCAGCCACAATCTATGCTGGTGTTCATAGCCAGAAGTTATAGGGACTTCTCTTTTCAGCCCTGAAATCCTGGGCTGGGGAATGGCTGGTACCCCTTCCTCTTCTGGGGGGTACCTCCAGAGCTGCAATATCGCTCCTGATTTTTAATCATCACACATGGGTGTGGGACCAGCCCGTTCCATGTCTCTAACCCTCCTACCAATCTGGGGTGGCTTCTTCTGTATGTCTGTAGTTGTAGGACTTCAGTTCAGCTAGACTTCAGGTGATTCTCAATGATGGCTGTTCTGTAAATTGGTTGTAATTTTGATGTGGTCCTGAAAGGTGAACACAGCATTTACTTGCTCTGCTATCTGGACCAGCTGTTCAAGTCTTAGTGTTTCATAAGTAAAATTTATTCCACCATTAACCATACTTTACTGTGTTTTATGCTAACTTGAAGTGAATAGCTGATACTGGTTGATTTATGACTGCGAAACTAATTTGATGATATTGTTAATGTTAACAAGATAATGGCAATGAAGATATAGATCCTTACAGGAGGCACATGTCATTTTTAAATTGAGATATAATTCAAATACCATAAAATCCACCTTTAAAAGTGTACAATTTGGTGTGGTTTTTTTTGTTTAGCATATTCACAAATGAGAAGATTTTCTTCGAATGGTTTTATAGTTTCATCTCATATTTAGGTCTGTGATCAATTTTGAATTAATTTTTGTATACAGGGTGAGGAAGGGGTCCAGCTTCATTCTGTTGCATGTGGCTATCAAGTTGTCCCAGCATCATTTGTTGAAAAAAAGTATTATTTTTCCACTGAGTTGTCATGACACACTTACCAAAAAGTCAATTGACTATAAATATATGGGTTTGTTTCTGGATTCTTAATTATATTCCAGGTTCATGGACTTTTAGAACTAGACAGGCCATTTTGGTCATGGAGTGTATGAGTCATGCACTCAGATGGCTGTCAAGTGTAGTCAGGCATAAATAAATGCAGTGGGCCAGGTGTACTTGGGGACAGCGGCTTTACCCAATGGTTGCCATATGGAAATATAGGATCAGGTTGGTCACATCTTTTGGTATTTCAAAATAAGCCAGAAATTTTGTTTTTTTCTGGAAAAGAGATCTTGATTTATATTTTGGCAACTAATTCATTTTTAAAAATTCTGACTAGCCAAAGAAAATATATCTTTAAGCTGTACTTGGCCCATTACCCACCAATTTTTCACCTCTGAAATATTTCAATTCTTTCATTTACATAGGTAAAGTTGATAAGTATAAGAGTGTTTAGGTGAGTAATCCTAGGTTTCATTGTTAGTTTATGGCAGACTCAGAACTAGAAATCAGAATCTGTGCTTTTCATCTCCCGGTTTAAAATACTAATACACCAAAATTCTAAGAATTCACTGATTTGCTTATCACATTGTCTTATTACCACGAGCAGATATTGTGTTTTTCTTTAATATTAAAACAAAACAAAACAACCTTTGAAAACTAAACAAATGTTTATTTGGGAGCTATGTCAGTAAGAGTTCTCCATTGAAACCATTTAAAAGGAAACATCTAATCTTTTTTCAGAAGTATGGTAGAAAAAGTTTGTTTTTTTCTCTGACAGTATACAAAAGAGCAGTACACAACTCTCCCTCCTCCTAAGAACACACACACACACACACACACACACACACACACACACACACGCACGCACACGCACACACACACACATCCTTTCCAGCCAACACCGACTCTGCTTCTGAGAGTCTTCCCTCATTTGGCACAGTTATAAATATACCATATGTGGAAGGATTAGAACTCATCATTCAGATTTTTCCTGCTCTGTTTTATGTTCAAAACCTTTGTAAAGATCAGACGTTTCCTTCCTTGAGATCCTCTCAATGGCATATTTTCTCATTCCAATAATCATTCCTGGTAGGACATTCCCAATTCCTGTGTCAGAATTTATTGAAAAAATGTTAGTATCCAGTAATATGAATGCACACTATTTCTCAACTCTTTCATGTTTGATTCAACTCAGCAAATATATGATGAAAACAGAGGTGCAAGAAATAGTTATGAGACTACTAAAATGAATAAAAACTATGACAATCCAAGAGACAAACATATGAAGCAGAAAGAAATGTTATAACTAAAGGTGCAAATGATGGACTGAAATGAAATAGAACAGTGACTTCTAAGTGGGGGTGTTAGGCAAGATTTCATATTGTGTGGACACTTGCACACCTAAGCTAAGTAATTAGCACCCACCAAGATGAAAACATGCCAGACATGTGGAAATTCAGAGCTAATGGACTACATCTACTCTAGGTTAAATCAGGCCATAGATTAATGAAAATTTCAATCATCCTGAATCCTTTACTTGCTCACCATCAATATGTTTGATATTTAGACAAAGCAATTGTATAACTGATGGAATTTTACTTTTCATTCAGTTTTTTGGAATAGGCAATAATACACAGTTTATCGAATCTTGAGAGAAGACTCTATTGCTCTCCTAATTTACTTTCAAATAACAGGAGAAAATTTGAAAGTAATCAAGAGGTTGGGGAAAGTAAAGTATGAAATGGCCAAGTCACAGAGAGTTACCTTCTGTAAATATGTTTATGACAATATATTTTTACAACTTGATAAGACTCTTGGTTTTGTTTTTTTGTTTTTTGTTTTTGTTTTTACTTTCCCAGAGAACCTCATTGTTCTTATGAAAAAAGATGCTGTGTTAGTCTGAAAAGCAGATGCCTGATGGGATTAAATGAACAAGGATTTAATTAAGGGAAACATCTGTGAGAGAAAATGGTGAAGGAACTATTAAGGTTGGGAGTACTATCAGATGGTGAAACCATCTGCCCCAAGTGAAGGAAGAGGGAAGAAAAGGTGGGTGGAAGTATCTTAGTTTGCCGTGCCATCTAAGGAAGGTTTGGCAGAGCCACCAAGGAGTCTTCAAGCCAAAGTTGGCTGTTAGAGGATTCCCATGTCTCCCAGGAATGGGACAGCTTTAGTATCCTCACCATGCCCAGATTGTGGGAGCAGTTTAAGGGAAGTGGTGGGCTGGGTACAAACGTGGTGGTGGGTTTCAGATTGCAATCTTTAGGTTTTAGTTAATTATACTCGTAGTTGGAAGTCTTTGAAGTGCAGTCTCATGTTGGACAAACATGGTAATTTCATTAAGCTATGGATTAGCTCTAATAAGAGTCGCCAGCATACAATGGTTTAAACCACAGACAATTGTATTTATTTTTCAAATTTGGATTTCAAGATGGATATTGGGGACCCAGGCTCCTTCCATCTTGTTCTACCATCCTAGCATATTACCATTCTCCACATAATAAGTAGTAGCATAAGATGGCTCACCAGCATGTTTCCGTGCCACCCAACTGGATAGAGGACAGAGGGAGGCAGGCTCACATATTTCCCCAGAAGGGCATGAGCTGGAAGTTGGACACCTCCCTTTCTGCTCATATTTTATTTGCCAGAACTCTATTATCTTAGTTACCTATGGCTGCTCTAACAAATTACCACAAATTTAGTGGCTTAAAACAACAGAAATGTATACTCTCATAGTTCTCTCAGTTTCATTGAGCTAAAATTGAGATGCCCATATGGCTGTACTCCTCGAGGCTCTAAAGGAGAGTCTCCTTGAATATCCCAGATTCTGGTGTCTGGAAGAGAATGGATAATTCTTTTTCAATCAGGCATCTCCTCCTCAGAAGATTCATGGAAACGGTGTAGTTTGAATCTTAGAGTAAGAAGTTTCACATTAACAACTCTAAATTCTGTATTTTATTGAGTACTTTGAAATCCAAGAGTGGTTGCAGTGGAAGTGTATTGTGTTTGCTTGCCCACCATTTATCATGCATTCCCCACTTTTTCTGGTAACAGTTCCTTGATTTTCCTTTGAGCAAATGCCACTTCCCAAATTTTAGTCCACGTGGTGTATGGCATGTGTAGCCTAGACTGGGCCAATTTACATTTTCTACTGGTTCAGGGTTGGGCCTGAGATCCAAAGGGGTTCTCTAAAGGCCATTGGACTTTTATGGAATAATGTGGGAAGTGGTGCCTTCTTTCCCTGGGATTGCTGAACAGCTAGATCTTCTGATAACCATCTTTCCACAGGATGTGCAAAGCCTGCCCGAGACTGGAGCCAACCCACAGGAAAATGAGCTGAGGGATGGGGATAAACATGTTCTCAATGATATCATTTAAGCACCTGATTGAACCACACATGAATCAAATATAACCCTGGACCTTTTATGTGGAGCCCCTGCTTTTACCTGTTATTTTGCCGTACAGTTGGGTTTTGTCACTTGAAACCAAGAGGCCTGACTAATGCAAAGTTCAGTGATATGCTAAAGGAAATGCATCAAGTTTTAAACAAAGTCAGGGCTAAAATTCAGATGTGTTTCCTTTTAAGCTATTCTATAATGTTGCCTTTCCTTCATTGCATAATGGCTGTTGACTAATTTCTTTTGATTCTGTTATAAAGTGGAAGTCATTTAGTCCTTTTAGTCAATCTTGATTTTTAAAAATGGCTTCAGCTTTTATGTGATTTCTTCTCATCTGACCTATGAGTTTCAACAGTTTACTAAACATCATTGACAAACAGAATTTGTGACAATGTTGAATACCATGTCTTTGGGAGATAAGGAAGGAAAAGACCGTAATTTCAAAATGCCAACAAGAAGTGAGGAAGACATTGATGACCTCTTTTGTTGTTGTTTCCGGCAGATTTATAATGCACTAGAAAATTTGTTCTGTAATAATTTAACCCATGTGGTTAATATTAGACTTTTCAGTCAAAACTGTTCAAGTCTTTCAGGAGGCTCTGAAACTTTTTATTTAAGTGAAAGATGCTGCTAAAATGTTGAACTCAACATTCTTCCTGAAGTTCTTTCAAGACTGTTATTATGAATAGTCTAGTTTTAAGAAATTCCAGATGAATTGTGCAAACCAAGATAAAAGACGAAGCATACACGCAGCTGTGCACAATAATTATGCAGAAGTATGCAAATTTTAACCCCAATGATGATGGAAATGTTAACCTTATGTTTCAGTAATAATAATAACTACTCTGATCTAATGGTGAGCCAAGAGGTGCAAAGGGCACTTGGAGTCAAGAATTAATAAGTAAAGAAAGCTTTTTTTCCCCTTACAACACCGGGTTATTTTCTGAATACCTTATTGTTCAGTGCAGTTCACCATAGCAACAAGTATTAACAATGACATGTTCATGACACAGGTACTTGTCATTAAGTGTAAACCTGTTTTGTAGAAATTTGATCCTTAAGCTTCCATAAAACAGGGTACTTTGAGAGAATTTGGTGGCAAGAATGGGTCAATGTTGGAAGGGGAAAAAAGAGAAAGGAGGCTAAGAGGCTTGAGACAATATTGGTCAAGGAGAAGACTCCAGAGCTGGACAAGTTCTGGAAAGTTCTGGAAATAAGTATAGCTGTCACCAATTGAGTACTCACTGTGAGGGAGTCACAATAAAACACTTTATAGTTACGATATCATTACAAACCTCAAAATAGCCCTATGGTTCAGGAAAACAGAAGGCTCCTTGTAGTTGCAAAGCTGGAAAGAGGTGGGGCAGAACCTGTTCAGGTGTCAGAGTGTTTGAACACTCTGCTGCATTGGGAGTGCCCTGTACACTCGCCATGCTACAATCCAGGATGCTACATTTATAACTTATGTAACCGAAGTATGCCAGATAGCCTTCTGAATATCTTCTTTTCAAATCATTCTTTCTGGATTTCTTTTAGGTTTTAAAACTCACTATTTATGTTGCAAGCAATATATAAGCAACTTTTCTTTTAAAAATAAAATGAAACATTGCAGGTAAGACTATAGGTTGCTTTGTCTATCACCACTAGAATTATTCTTTCCAGCCCTTTCTGCTGGGACCCTATGCTGACCAGCTCCTGAGGCTCACCTTGGCAATGCTTGACACCCACTTCTTAAGCTGGGGAAGTCCAGGGAGGCTCCCCAGGAGGATTCTAACTAGGTCCTGTCTTTCTCAGAGCCTTTAGCCTATAGTTCGACCATCTTCAAATGCTCTTTTTATCTCAGGTTCCAACATCACTTTCAGCTCCAGTCATCAAGCTCTCAGCCAGTAAGATGGAGAAAAAGGGAAAGAAAGGGTATGCTCATTCTCTTTAAAGACATGAATTGCAAGGTACATATATCATCACTTCGCACACATCTCCCTGGTCCAAAGTAAAATCATACGGCTGCATTCCCTGCGTGCTGACATGCTGTTAAGGCCGACATTAATAGTTACCCAATATCCCTTCTTCCCTTCTCTCTTCAGTAATGAACTCCCCAAATTTTCACTGGATAAGTGGTTTTCAGGCAAAAGTCTACATTCTGCAGCCTCCCTTGCAGCAGTCCTGGGATGTAGCCAGTAACTTTTCCTGCACTCTCCTGGCTTGACAAAGCTCCCAGGTCTCAAAGCTGACTAGACAGTGTCTGGCTGACCACCCTGGGATTGCTATAACTCATTTCTGCTTACAGATTGGCCTCGTCCTCAGAAAGTCCTGGAACAGATGCCTTGGGAGCCCAGGTCACTACCTGTTTTCAGAATATGGCCATTCTAGCTGAGAGAGAGGCTGAGAAATGTTATCTTTAGTTGGGAAGGCATATATGATCATCTTAAAATTGAGTGTTTTTATTTTTTTATTAAAAGAAGAAGAATAAGATGGAAATTGTAGGACAACTGAAAATATCTATTACATTTAGTCAAAACATATGTGATGCAGCTAAATCAATGCTCGGAAGGAAACTTTATAGTCTTAAATGCATACATTAAAAAAATACAATAGAAAAATAATGAGCCAAGAACTCACCTCAAGAGTTAAAAAAAGAAGAGAGTAAATCCAAAGACAGTGAACGAAGAGACTAATAAAGATAAGAGCAAACATTAATGAAAACAAGCAATAGAGATGATCTGCAAAAACAAAGGACAGTTCTTTGGAAAGATTAATGAAGGGGACAAGCATCTGGAAAGACTGAAAAACAAAAGGAAGGCACACAAAACAAAAACTGAGGGAAAAAAGGGGACATGACTGAATATAGAATAGTGACATTGTAAGGGTTAATGTGAATAATTATATGCCAATAAGTGTGATAGTTTATATAAAATTTATATATTTAAAAAAATATATAAATTACCAACAGTGATTTTAGCAGGGAGAAAGACCTTATAAAGCTGTGAAAGCACTTGATTTCGGAGTCAAACATCTATCCACCCTCACCTCTCCCCCCCACCTCCACTCATATCCCAGATGGTTTTCAAGTTGAGTTTTATCACACCGTCAACCGAACAAATAACTTCTAGCTTCTATGAATTGTTTAACACTCTGCAGAAGAAAAACCTCCTTAAATCCTGTTTTTCTTTTCAATTACAGTTGACATTCAATATTACTTTATATTAGTTTCAGGTGTACGGCATGGTGGTTAAACATTTATATAATTTATGAAGTGATCCCCTTGATTAGTTAGTACCCACCTGGCACCATACACAGTTATTACAATATTATTGACTGTATTCCTTATGCTGTACTTTACATCCCTGTCACTATTTTGTAACCATCAATTTGTACTTCCTAATCCCTTTACCATTTTCACCCAGCCTCTCAACCACCCTCCCATCTGGCAACCATCAGTTTGTTCTTTGTATCTATGAGTCTGTTTCTGTTTTGTTTGTTCATTTATTTTGTTCTGTAGATTTCACATGTAAGTGAGATCATATGGTATTTGTCTTTCTCAGTCTGACTTATTTAAATAATGTCCTCTAGGTCCATCCATGTTGTTGCCAATGGTAAGATTTCATTCTTTTTTATGGCTGAGTAATATTCCATTATATATATGTTACATATATATCATGTCTTTATCCAGCTGTCTATTGATGGGCACTAAGGTTGCTTCCATATCTTGGCTGTTGTGAATAATGCTGCAATGAACACAGGGGTGCATATATATTTTGGATTTCTTTGGATAAATACCCAGAAGTGGAATTGCTGGGTCATAAAGTAGTTCTATTTTTAATTTTTTGAGGAACCTCCAAACCATTTTCCATAGTGGCCGCACCAAGTTGCAATCGCACCAAGTTGCAATCCCACCAACAGTACACGAGGGTTTCCTTTTCTCCACATCCTCACCAACACCTGCTGTTTGTTAATTTATTGATGATGGCCATTCTGACAGGTGTGAGGTGATATCTCATTGTGGTTTTAATTTGCGTTTCTCTTACAATGAGTGACGTTGAGCATCTTTTCATATCTGTATTGACCCTCTGTAGGTCCTCTTTGGAGAAATGTCTATTAAGGTCTTCTGCCCATTTTTAAATTCGATTGTTTTTAGGTGTTAAGGTTTATGAGTTCTTTTTAAATTGTGGATATTAACCCGTATCAGATGCGTCATTGACGAATATCTTCTCTCAGCTGGTAGGTTGTCTTTGTTTTGTTGATGGTTTCCTTTGCTATGCAAAAACTTTATTTTCATTATTATTTTTTTAATTAAAGTTTATTGGGATGACAATTGTTAGTAAAGTTACATAGATTTCAGGTGTACAATTCTGTATTACATCATCTATATATCGCATTGTATGTTCACCACCCAGAGTCAGTTCTCCTTCCATCACCATATATTTGATCCCCTTTACCCTCATCTCCCACCCCCCACCCCCCTTATCCTCTGGTAACCACTAAACTATTGTCTGTGTCTGTGAGTTTTTCTTTCTCATTTGTTTATCTTGTTCTTTTGTTGTTTTCAGTTTTATATACCACATATCAGTGAAATCATATGGTTCTCTGCTTTTTCTGTCTGACTTATTTCACTCAGCATAATAATCTCAAGATCCATCTATGTTGTTACAAGTGATACTATTTCATCTTTTCTTATGGCAGAATAGTATTCCATTGTGTATATGTGCATATCTATATCTATATCTATATCTATATCTATATCTATATCTATATCTATATCTATATATAGATATAGATATAGATATAGATATATATATATAAACACACACATACCACAACTTCTTTATCAAATCATCTATCGAAGGACACTTTGGTTGTATCCATGTCTTGGCCACCATAAATCAACCTGCAGTGAACATTGGAGCACATATATCTTTATGGATAAATGTTTTCAGATTTTTTGGTGCAGATTGGTGCAGCCACCATGGAAGGTGGTGTGGAGGTTTCTCAAAAAAATTAAGAATAGCATTACCATATGACCCAGCAATCCCTCTCCTGGGTATCTGCTCCCATCTTTATTCTTTCCTTCCTTCTACATACTTTGAGCTTTGTTTGCTATTCTCTCTCTATTTCCTTAAAGTGTAATGTTACATTGCTTATTGGAGGTTTTTCTTGTTTCCTGAGGTAGTCCTGTATTGCTGTGAATTTCCCCCTTAGAGCTACTTTTTGTGTGTCGTGGAGATTTTGGGTCATTGTGATTTCATTGTCATTTGTCTCAAGGTATTTTTGGGATTCTTCCTGATCTCTTTGTTAACCCATTCATTGTGTGGTAGCATGTTATTTATTCACTGTGGGTGGGTTTTTTTTCGTTTTTCGTTTTTTTCCCCTTATAATTGATTTTTAGTTCCATAACATTGTGATAGGAGAAGATGTTTGATATGATTTCAGTATTCTTAAATTTCTGAGACTTGTTTTGTGGCCTAACATATTGTCTATTCTGGGAAAGGATCCATGTGTACTTGAAAAGAATGTTTATTCTGTTGCTTTAGGGTGAAATGCTCTAAAATATCAATTAAATACATCTGGTCTAATGTGTCATTTAAGGCTGCTGTTTCCTTGTTGATCTTCTATCTGGAAGATTTATTCATTGATGTTAATGAAGTGATAAGTCCCCATGACTACATTGCTATCAATATCTCCCTTGTCTGTCAATGTTCGCTTTATATATTTAGTTCCTCCTCTGTTGGGTGCATACATGTTTACAAGGTTTATATCCTCTTGTTGGATTGATCCCTTTATCACTATAAAATGTCTTTCTTTATTATTATATAGCTTTTGTTTTAAAGTCTATTTTTAAAAAAAAATTTATTGGGGTGACAATTGTTAGCAAAATTACATAGATTTCAGGTGTACAATTCTGTGTTACATCATCTATAAATCCCATTGTGTGTTCACCACCCAGAGTCAGTTCTCCTTCCATCACCATATATTTGATCCCCCTTACCCTCATCTCCCACCCTCCACCCTGCTTACCCTCTGGTGACCACTAAACTATCGTCTGTGTCTATGAGTTTTTGTTTCTCATTTGTTTGTCTTGTTCTTTTGTTGTTTTTGGTTTATATACCACATATCAGTGAAATCATATGGTTCTCTGCTTTTTCTGTCTGACTTAAGTTCGCTTAGCATCATACTCTCAAGATCCATCCATGTTGTCACAAATGTTCCTATATCATCTTTTCTTACCACCGAATAGTATTCCATTCTGTATATATACTACAACTTCTTTATCTATTCATCTATCAAAGGACATTTTGGTTGTTTCCATGTCTTGGCCACCGTAAACAAAGCTGCAATGAACATTGGAGCACACGTGTCTTTATGTATAGATGTTCTCAGATTTTTTGGGACATCCCAGGAGAGGGATTACTGGGTCATATGGTAATTCTATTCATAATTTTTTGAGGAACCTCCAAAAATGGAACGTCCAAAAGCTGCCTTCCATAATGGCAGCACCACTCTGCATTCCAAACAACATTGTATGAGGGTTCCTTTTTCTCCACAGCCTCTCCAACACTTGTTACTATTTGTCTTGTTGATGATAGCCGTTCTGACTGGGGTGAGGTGATATCTTATTGTGGTTTTTATTTGCATTTCTCTGATGATTAGTGATGTTGAGCATTTTTTCATATGTCTATTTGCCATTTGTGTGTCCTCTTTGAAGAAATGTCTCTTTAGGTCGTCTGCCAATTTTTCAATTGGGTTGTTTGTGTTTTTGTTGTTGAGTTGCATGAGTTCCTTGTATATTTTGGATATTAGACCCTTATCGGAGGCACTGTTTGCAAAAGTCTTCTCCCATTCAGTTGGTTGCCTCTTTATTTTGTCGATGGTTTCTTCTGCTGTGCAGAAGCTTTTAAGTTTCATATAGTTCCATTCGTTTATTTTAGCTTTTAGTTCCCTTGCCTTTGGAGTCAAATTCATAAAATGCTCTTTGAACCCAAGGTCCATAAGTTTAGTACCTATGTTTTCTTCTATGCAGTTTATTGTGTCAGGTCTTATGCTTAAGTCTTTGATCCATTTTGAATTAGTTTTCGTACATGGTGACAGATAGCAGTCCAGTTTCATTCTTTTGCACGTGGCTATCCAATTCTCCCAGCACCATTTATTGAAGAGGCTGTGTTTCCTCCATTGTATGTTTTTAGCTTCTTTGTCAAAAATTATCTGTCCATATTTATGTAGTTTTATTTCTGGGTTCTCAATTCTATTCCATTGGTCTATGTGTCTGTGTTTCTGCCAACACCATGCTGTTTTGATTATTGTAGCCCTGTAGTACAAGCCAAAGTCAGGGAGTGTGATACCTCCAGCATTGTTCTTTTTTCTTAGAATTGCTTTGGCTATTCGGGGTCTTTTGTGGTTGCAAGCAAATCTGATGATTTTTTGTTCTATTTCTTTAAAAAATGCCATTGGGATTTTGATGGGGATTGCATTAAATCTGTATATTGCTTTGGGTAATATGGTCATTTTAACTATATTGATTCTTCCAATCCATGAGCACGGAATGTCTTCCCATTTCTTTGTGTCTTCTTCAATTTCTTTCAAAAATGTCTTATAGTTTTCAGCATATAGGTCCTTCACATCCTTGGGTAAGTTTATTCCTAGGTATTTTATTCTTTTTGCTGCAATTGCAAAAGGAATTGTTTTTGTATTTCTTTTTCTGAGATTTCATTGTTAGTATATAGGAATGCAATGGACTTTTGTGCGTTGATTTTGTAGCCAGCAACTTTACTGTATTCGTTGATTGTTTCTAATAGCTTTTTGGTGGAGTCTTTAGGGTTTTCTATATATAGCATCATGTCATCTGCAAAGAGTGACAATTTTTCTTCATTCCCAATTTGGATGCCTTTTATTTCTTTCTCTTGCCTGATTGCTCTGGCAAGGACTTCCAACACTATGTTGAAAAGCAGAGGTGATAGGGGACAGTCCTGTCTTGTTCCTGAACGGAAAGCAAAGGGCTTCAGTTTTTCACCATTAATTATGAGATTAGCAGAGGGCTTGTCATATATGGCCTTTATTATGTTAAGGTATTTTCCTTCTATACCTATTTTATGAAGTGTTTTAATCATAAATCAATGCTGTATCTTGTCAAATGCTTTTTCTGCATCAATTGATATAATCATATGATTTTTGTCCTTTATTTTGTTTATGTGATGTATCACATTGATGGATTTGCAGACGTTGAACCATCCTTGTGCCCCGGGGATGAACCCCACTTGGTCGTGATGAATAATCTTTTTAATGCATTGTTGTATTCGATTTCCTAGAATTTTGTTTAGGATTTTTGCATCTGTATTCATCAGAGATATTGGTCTGTAGTTTTCTTTTTTTGTGTTGTCCTTACCAGGTTTTGGTATCAGGGTAATGTTGGCCTCATAAAATGAGTTAGGGAGTACTGTCTCTTCTTCAATTTTTTGGAAGAGTTTGAGCAGGATTGGTATTAGATCCTCTTTGAAGGTTTGGTAGAATTCACTAGTGAAGCCATCTGGGCCTGGACTTTTGCTTTGGGGAAGGTTTTGGATGACTGGTTCAATTTCGTTACTGGTGATCGGTCTGTTTAGATTTTCCAATTCTTCATGGTTCAGCATTGGCAGGCTATATGTTTCTAAGAACTTGTCCATTTCTTCTAGGTTATTGAATTTGGTGACATATAGTCCTTCATAGTATTCTTGGATGATCCTTTGTATTTCTGTGGTGTCTGTGATAACTTCCCCTTTTTCATTTCTGATTTTGTTAATTAGTGTCTTCTCTCTTTTTATCTTAGTGAGTCTAGCCAAGGGTTTGTGAATTTCGTTAATCTTTTCAAAGAAACAGCTCTTTGTCACATTAATTTTTTTCTATTGTCTTTTGGTTCTCAATTTCATTTAGTTCTGCTCTGATTTTTTTATTTCCTTTCTTCTGCTGAACTTGGTTTCACTTGTTCTTCTTTTTCTAGTTCTTTAATGTGTAACATGAGATATAAGTTAAAGTCTATTTTGTCTGATATAAGTATTCTTACCCCAGATTTTTTTCATTTCCATTTCCATGAAATATCTTTTTCCATCCTTATATTTTCAGTCTATGTGTGTCTTTTGATCTAAAATGTGTCCCTGGTACACCGTATATGTATAGGTCTTGTTTTGCTTATCCATTCAGGTACCCTATGTATTTGGATTGGACATTTGGTCCATTTACACTTAAAGTGATTATTGATAAATATGCAGTCATTGCCACTTTATTGTTCATATTTATTTACTCACTTATTATTTATCCATCTTCTTACATAAATTCTTTAACACATCTTATAATATTGGTTTGGTGGTGATGAATTTCTTTAATTTTTTCTTGTCTCAGAAGCTCTTTAACTTTCCTTCAATTTTAAATAATAGACTTGCTGGGTAGAGTTGTCTTGGTTATAGTAGGGTTTCCGGGTGGTAATTCCCACCCATTCTCAGGAATTTTTTTTCGCTTTCTCTTTCCCAAATCCCGAGATATAAACTGTTTTCTGTTCTCCATGATGAATCGTTTCCACAAAGTGATGGCCGATACTACCAACCACCTGGGTTCAAGGAACCGATTTTCCCGATTTCCCAACCAACTTTTCTCAGGATTCAGGAAAGGAAAAGTAAAAAAAAATTCCCGAGAATGGGTGGGAATTCCTGCCAGGAAACCCTAGCGATAAGTAGGAAAAATGTCTAAGAGATACATTGTGAGTAGTATGTTTATTTCCCATTGTTTTGAAGAAAGCGTATTCTTTATTACTGTAGTGTATGCTATGGCAAACTTCCTAGGTCTCCATTTCAGGACCAAAGCATACATTCTGTCAGCCACTGAGAATGGTGGCTGCTGACCACTCACAACCGAGTCCTTTCCAGGAATTTCCCATGAGTCTACACACAAGACTGGTAGATGCAAGTGTTCAAGAATCCAGACCCATTGAATTAATTTGGAAGAACATTGAAGGACACTCATAGTTCCATTTCTGAGGACTCTGATGTAGCTTCACTGGTTTCACTCTTCCCCTTGTCTTCACCTCCAATAGGAATTGATCCTCAGAGGCTCCCCAATAAACTTCCTGCACGTAAAAATTTTTCCTAGAGTTTGCTTCCTGGGGAACATGATTAAAGACAATAATAAAGCCAGATGAGGATCATATTAGAGAGGAAAATTATAGGCCCAGTTTAAAAAAGACATTATGATGCAGTAGGTTTATCTCAAGACTCTAGACAGTATAACGTTTGAAATCTGATAATGTACTTCACTGCCAAAGCAAAGAGAAATACTGTATGATTGTTTCACTAGCACATACAAAAAAAAAAAAGATCATACAATTCGTCTCCAATTAATGATAATTTTTTTAAAAAAATCTTATTCCTGCCTTATCATGAGAAAAACTTCAGAAAATTCCAATCAAGGGCATCCTACAATATACCTGATTAGTAATCCTCAAAACTGTGAAGGCCATGAACAACAAAGAAAGTCAGAGAAACTATTGTAGCCAAGAGGAACCTAAAGAGACATGATGATTATTTAGCTCGTGGTCATGTGGATGGAACAAAAAATGACATTAGGTAAATACTGTGGAAATCTAAAGATACTGTATAATAGGTTTTAGTTAATAATAATGTATCAATATTGGTTCATTAATTATAACAAATGTATTATACTATTATAAGATGTTAATAATTGGGGAAACTGGCTTCAAGTTATCTGAGGACTTTCTGTACTATCTTCTCAATTTTTCTGTAATCTGAAATTGTTCTAAGAAAGTCTATTTGAAAAAAATAGTCTGGAGGGAAGTACACCAATATGAACTGCTGTTACATCTGACTTGTGAAAACAGAATAAGATAATGCTTATAAAGTATTTAGTTATTGCTTTTAATATCTTCTTTATATTTTTTATATTAAAAAATTCTATCATAAGTACATATTAGTTATAGCATCAGAAACTTCTTTTTCTGAGAAAGAGCAACCTTCTACCTAATATGCTATAAATCTAGAGGGAGGCAACTCAATGGCAAGTGGAACAGCTCATGAAAATCTCATTTTGCCCCTCATTCCTAGAAGCTTACATATTGGCAAGTGGTAGAAAGATTTCCTTCTGTGTTAAGTGGTCTCAGAAGGCGTAGCTCTTCTTGAACTAATTCTCCATCTGAAGGATTTCTGAGGAATTCATTCTCTCCAGGGGCCAGCATGGACTTTCACTTTACTTCTAAATTTGACCCAAAGAGAAGAAACAGAGAACACAGGCTGACCTATGGACAAGGCCACTGGCCACCATCTTCATGAAGTCAGACACTGTGTCTACTGAGTCTCAAGAGTGAAAGGTTGGGCTGGGGCCTGCAGAAGAGAGAAGATGCATGGAATGGCAACTAGAGAAGTTTGCTGGAATGATAACATGATAAATAAAGGAACACCTAAGAAGCTCAAAAGAGTTCATTTGAGACTGAGAGTGGGGGAGAACTGAAGTTACCCTGTGTAGGTCAGGCTAGCGCATTGTAGGGCCTGGTATGCAGGAGTGTGGAAGGGGAAGATGTGGGCATGACCCACGCTTAGGGAAGAGTATGGCAGTTATGGTTAAATTTGAAAGGAAGAAGTCACAAGGAACCAGCTATTGAATATAGCTTTTTTTGGCAATTTTTGATACGCAGAATTATATACTAAACTCAAGTGAATTCATGCTTCTTAGTAGATACAGAAAGCAAGGAAAGCAGTCATTCCAATCCAGAAATCTCTTGTGGCTGCCATGTTTTAGAACACATTTTGGTCTCATAAAACTGAAAATGGAAAAATAGTGCAATACAGGCCTGTCACCCAATACCAGGCACTCTGTCAACCTCTGCTCATTACCCAGAAATGACTCCATGAGAAGGAATTAGTCCAGGTTGACCTTTTAGGAAAGAACAGAAATGAAATGTTCTTTTAAGCACTAATGTAGCCATTTCTGTCTCTTGTACTTTCTCTTCTCTTTTATCTGTCATTTTGTCCTCTTTTCTACTGTTAAGCTAGAACTCTGTTCATTGTTTGAAAGCTCTTTGTACAAGTCTTCAGAAATCTCCACATTTATTTATTTATTTACTTATTTATTTAAGGAGGTATCCAATGGTATGATGGAGCCCGCTTGTACCAGAAAAAAGAATTCCTAACAAATGAAAAATCTATAGCAAATATCATAATGGTTAAACATTAGAAGCATTTCTTTTTAAATCAGGAACAAATAGAAATACATATTTTCCTTGGATATTATTTGCATTTAATATTAAGTGGACATTCTTACCAAATAAGTAAGAGAACAAAAAATATACATAAAAATTAAAAGATACGAAATTATTATTTGAATATGATTGCCAACCTTGCAAATACAAGAGATTCTGCAAACTATTCAATAAAAATTAGAGTTCAGCAAGTTTGCAGGATACAAATGTAATAACAATAATAATATCACACTCACAAATCCATAAAAACTATGCAGTCCTTAGAAGCAAACCTAAAAATAGATATGCAAGAACTTTAAGGAGAAAATAATTTAAAAATTATTCAAAGATGCAAGAAAATCCTAAATATATGAGAAATCATTCTTAGATGGCAAGACTCATTGTCATCCCTATATCAATACTCCTCAAATTGATCTACAAATTCAATGCTATATAAAATATATATAATCAAGACCTAGAAGAGATTATTAAATTCCTGCATGTAATAAGGCTGTACTACTTATACCCCATCTCTTCTTAACATTAAACATATCCTTGATATGGGTTTCTTTTTAAACATTTTTTTAAATGGTATAAATAGATTTTTACTAAAAATGTGGCCTCTTATTGCCACTGTAATTGTTTCTAAAATACCTGTATCTAGGAAAGATTGTTTCTCAGATTCCTAAATTTCATTGTGAGTCTCAAGCTAAGTGTTGGGAAGTTTAACTTCCAAAAGATAAAAAGTGATAGTTTAAAAATGCAACCATCATTTTCTAATAAAAATAAACGTCTTTTTGGTTATATGGGAAAAATAAGTTATAAAAAATAATAGCTAACATTTAGAATGCACTTTTTATGTGCCAGGCAGTATGTCTGCTAAAAGCCTTGCACAGATTTTCTTATTTAGACCTGAAAATAATATGGCATTTTTAATTAGTCTCAATTAATTGGTGAGGAAATTGAAAGACAAAAAAATATATATGGAACTCATAACATCACCTAAAGCATAACCAATGGGGGGGTGCAGGGAGACTAAAAATAGACTTGGGCCCATAGATACAAAGTGGTACAGTCTCTTAATTATAATTTCTCTTTGCTTACATTATAAAACAAGATAGGTTGGGAATTGAGAGACTTATATCCTGGTCCATGTTTTATAGCAGTATTCACGACAAAATAATTTATTGAGTGACTAATATGTGCAGGACACTTTTAGAGGGATTGAGAGAATGCACAATCCCTATCTTTCAGGAATCTATAGTCTTTCAATAGTAGTAACTATTGTAGGCTCTGGAGAAAAATCTAGTTAAGTCTTAAAGTCTAAGTTGTGGTTTTCTTTATGCACAAAATCTAATATGACTGTCTCATTCTGAATGGGTAATATCTCTTTTTCTTGGCAGTGACAGAATTGAAAATTCTCAAGATACTTCCCATAGAATATATAAGTGTTCAAGACAAATGCATTGGTAATTCTGCTCAAGGTACATAATTATAACATGGGAATTATTTTATAAAGCACGAATGTCAGCAGGTGTATTTTTGAGTTAGAACTGAGTATGAAAATCATCAGGTTAAAACAGTGTTGTATTATTTAGTGATTTCCATTTTTAGAGGACAGTGAAAAATGTAGTTATTTAGAATTTTGACAGTGTGGATGTACTTTAAAATGACTGTGACAATGAATTTTATTCTAGAATTATCTTTTGATACTAAGAAAAGAAACATGCATTTGGGTTACTTACATACCTGTAGACAGCAAATTATAATTTCTTCACCCTAATTAAGTCAATCCCAGTCATGGTACACATCATGCATTTTGGGGGGTGCGTTTCTCTCTTCAAGTACTTAGTATGAGGTTAGCTCATCCTCCTGGCCAAAATTATTTTATGAGCTTCCTCTAAACAAAGTGTTATTTTGCCAGGTCTATCAAATGTCACTGATTGGTTTTAGCTCAGGGTAGGAAGTGGCAAATATATTATAGACACTATATATCATATGTTAGATCAATAGTTCTCAACAGTGGGGCAGGGGTGATTTTGCCCCCCAGTGGACATTGGACAATGTCTGGAGATAGTTATAATTGTTACAAAAAGGAGGTGAAATACTACTGGCATCTAGTGAGTAGAGGCTAGATATGCTGCTAAATATCCTACAATACACAGAATAACCTCACAACAAAAAATTAATCCACATTAAAGAATTATCTGGCCCAAAATGTCAATAGTGCCAAGGTCAAGAAAGTGTTCTGGAAGAAAAACATGTCATATTCAGTTAAATTTTTTGTTTCTGTTAGCTGATATACAGAATACCTAAGAATATTTCATACATTTGAAGTTAAGTTTCAAGTTATATCATCCAATTACAGAAAACCCATGACAAGTTAAATATATGGGAGGGACTTTCGTAATCAATGTTACTTCTCCATGATTTTTGGTCACGGCATGGGGCTAACCCAGTTTTCAAAGAGGAATGTTCCTGTGGACCCTCACTTTTCCATCCCCCTCTTCCTTTCCCAACTGCACTTTTGTTTATTTAACACAGCTTTGTCCAATAAAACTTTCTCTGATGATGAAAATGTTTTCCATGTATGGTTTCCATGTATGTTATCCAATATGGTAGCTATGTGTGGCTATTAAGTACTTGAAATGTCACTAGTGAGCCTGTGGAATTGATTTTTAAATATTATTTGATTTTAATTAAGTTTAAAAGTAAATAGCCACATGTGGCTAGTGGCCTACAGAGTGGACATTGCAGATTTCATATCCTCACACCTACCTCTCTAGGTTAAATCTCTTCTTGGGTCTGCCATCAAGCATACATGGTCATCCTTTTCACTTCCCTTACGTTTTGCTTCTGATTTTTTGGATAGGGCTTTTTGGACCCTGAAAGGAAAGGAGGGGAAAGAGATTCCCAGGTGATCTGGCTTCCAAAGGAATGCCATAAAGTTAAAGAAAATGGGGGTAGTTTAAACTCTAAAAGTTAGAGTCTTTGGATTTATAAATCTCTATGATATAAAGGCTGGTCTCCTATACATCATTTTCCTAAAACAGTGCCTCTCTCTATGCTAGACTTAAGTGATCACACAAGTTCCTTCTATTACAGTGATGGAACCTTCTTCCTAAAGAGAAGAATGGGCCTTCCAAGGATAAGAGATTGTCATCCCAACAGAATAAATAAGGACATTATATTTTTCCTTCCTTCTCCTCCACCAAACTTCTTTTGTTTGCAACTTCCCCTGCCCTCTCCCTCCTCCCTCTCTTCCCTTCTGCCTCTCTACCCTTTCCTTTCTCTTCCCTCCCCTCCCCTCCTGCCTTTCTCTCATTTCCTCCCTTCCCTTTCACCTATCTCTTCTTCTCTCTGCCTATCTTTTGAGTTATAAACCCTCTACAATCTGGCCTATGATTATTTCTCCTGCCTTAAGAAAAGAACTCATTAAATATTCTTTGGTATTCCACATCTATGCCTAATTGACTAACAGGAAAAAATATTTATAACTATGCCATCTCCCTTTACAGGATAAGATACATATGTGGTTGTCTGAAGTGTTAGTTTGGATTCTCTTAAAAGCAGGCACCAAGACAGGATTAGATGTGCAAGCACTTTATGGAGGGAAATGCCTGTGAAGGAAAATGGGACAAGTGCGAAGAGCCATTAGATTGCATGCAAGTCTGACGCTGTGAGAAAAGAAGGAAGGAAGGAAGCCCAGGTAGAAAGAGTCCAGACCGCAGTACTCTTCAGTATGGCTGGAGGGGAACCCTTGAGCCGCAGTTGCCCATCCAAAGAGCTCCCATCTCCCAGGAACAGGTCTGCCTCTGTGTGCCTGCTGTGCTCAGTCATTGGCTTGGAGCCAATGGGAAGAATGGCCTCAGGGCAATGTGTAGGTAGGTCAAAGCTTAAATGCTGCAACCTATGATGAGGTGAGGTGTGCTCCCTGGTGAAATGACCTCAAATTCCAAATTAGAAGGGTGTAAACGAAAGTCACTTTCCTAGAGGTCATTTAAAAGCCCTCCTAGGATTATTCATTTACATGCAGATAGGACATTCATTAACATTAGTCTTATCTACTATTAAAGTGGGCTTGGTAGAATTTTAATTTAATATCCTACTGGCTATTGGTCCTTAACTTAGGAAATTGAAACTTCAAATCTTCTGAAAACCCTTTAATTCAGATAATTCATTAATTCCAATTGTTTCATACCACCTTCTGCTGAGAACCCTGTCCTAGGTTTTAAACATATTGAAGGTGAGGACTGCATTCTTTATCTTTTTTATTTGAGCATATCTGACACAAAGTGTTCATTTATTCAAGAAATATTAATTGGCTCTATGTCTGGCTCTGGGAACACAACGGTGAGAGAAATACAGCCTATGCCTTCATAGTTCCTATGTTTAGTAGACAAAAAAGACAATACTATAAAGAACTAAGAATCCAATAGGATAACTCCTCTCTTGTGGAGAGATGGTTAGGTGGAAATTTGAAGGACTCGATCTGGGGAAATGGTTGGAGTAGACTCACTCCAGGCAGAAAGAATATATGTATGGGAAGAGCTTGAGAAATGGGAAAACCTGACAGTACCTTGTTGCAGTAACAGTGTACAGTGTGGAAAGGCCCATATAATCAATATTTAGCAAACTTAATTGATAAATATTGTGTGTGTTCTGACTGCTCCACTGACGGGCTGTTCCCCCATCTCTCTCCCTTTCCCTGAGACACAACAATATTGAAATTAGGCCAGTTATTTACCCTACAATGACCTATAAGTGTCGCATGTCTCTAATTGTAAGTCAAAAGCTAGAAATGATTAAGTTCAGTGAGGAAGACATGTCAAAAGCCGAGAAGGGCTGAAAGCTAGACTTCTTGTGCCGCGCAGTTAGCCAATTCGTGAATGTAAAGGAAAAGTTCATGAAGGAAATTAAACGTGCTATTCCAGTGAACACAGGAATGATAAGCCAGCAAAACAGCCTTATTGCTGATATGGAGAACGTTTTAGAGGTCTGGATAGATCAAACCAGCCACAACATTCCCTTAAACCGAAGCCTAATCCAGAGCAAGGCCCAGCTTTCTTCAACGCTATGAAGACTTGAGAGAGGCAAGGAAGCTCCAGAAGCAAAGTTTGAAACTAGCAGAGGCTAATGCAGCTGGTGACTTTCAGTTGCAGCTAATGCTCATTTACCATTCTAAAAATCCTAAGGCCCTTAAGAATGATGCTAAATCTACTCTGCCTGTGCTCTATAAATGCAACAGCAAAGCCTGGATGACAGCACATTTGTTTATAACATGATTTACTGAGTATTTTAAGCCCAATGTTGAGACCTACTGCTCAGAAAAAAAAATTTCTTTCAAAATACGACTGCTTGTTGAAAATGTCCATGGTCACCCAAGAACTTTGATGGAGATGGACAATGAGATCAATGTTTTCATGCCTGCTAATACAGTAGCATCCATTCTGCAGGGCATGGATCAAGGAGTAATTTCAACTTTCAAGTCTTATTATTTAAGAAACACATTTCATAAGGCTATAGGGGCCATAAATAGTGATTGCTCTGATGTACCTGGGCAAAGTAAATTGAAAACATTCTGGAAAGGATTCACCATTCTAGATGTCACTAAGAATATTTGTGATTTATGGAAAGAGGTCAAAATATCAACATTAACAGGAGTCGGAAAAAAATTGACTCTAATACTCATAGTTGAATTTGAGGAGTTCAACAGGTCAGTGGAGGAAGTAACTGCAGATGAGGTGGAAATAGCAATAGAACTAGAATTAGAAGTGGAGCCTGAAGATGTGACTGAACTGCGGCAATCTCAGGATAAAAGTTTAACGAATGAGGAATTGCTTCTTATGGATGAGCAAAGAAAAGGGGTTTCTTGAGATGGAATCTACTCTTGGTAAAGATAATTGAAATGACTACAAAAGATTAGAATATTACATAAATTTACTTCATAAAGCAATAGCAGAGTTTCAGAGGTTTGACTCCAATTTTCAAAGAAATTCTGTGCATAACATGCCATTGAGTCAGCTGTAATGCCTGGTGACCCTACAAGTGAATGATACACACCATGTCCTGTCCTCAACAGCCCTTCTCAATTCCTGCAGACTCATGCCTCTAGCTTCTTTTATGGAGTCAATCCATTTCATATTTTGTCTTCCTTTTTTTCTGCTGCCTTCTCTTTCCCAGCACTATTGTCTTTTCCAAAGAACCCTCTCTTCCTCATGATGTTTCTGAAGTAGGACAGATTCAGTTTTGTCATTTTTGCTACCAGTGATGTTTCAGGCTTACTTTGCTCAAAAACCCACTTATTCATCTTTCTGGTGGTCCTGGATATCCATAGAGTTCTCTTCCAACACCATATTTGAAATGAAATGAAAAGAAGTTCTGTGGGTAAAACGCTATCAAACAGCATTGATGCTACAGAGAAATCATTCATGAAAGAAAGAGTCAATTGATGCAGCAAACTTCACTGTTACTTATTTTAAGAAATTGCTTCAGCCACTCCAGCCTTCAGCAACCGCCACCCTGATCAGTGCGCAGCCATCAACATCAAGGCAAGACCTTCCACCAGCAAAAGGATTACAACTTGCTGAAGGCTCAGATGATGGTTAGCTTTTTTTTTTAGCAATTAAGTTTTTTTCAGTTGAGGTATGTACATATTTTAGACATAATGCTATTGCACACTTAATAGACTACAGTACAGTGTAAACCTAACTGTAATATGCACTGGGACACCAAAAATTTCATAGACTCGCTTTATTACAATATTCGCTTTATTGCGTGGTCTGAAACTGGACCCGTAATAGCTCCAAGGTCTGCCTGCATTTGGATGCAGCTCATGATGTAAGAGGCCCAGTCCTTTTTCACCTGGAACAAGTTAGGTACACAGCAACCTAGATGTGCTGGCCCTGAGAATGCACCTCTTAGAGCTCCTACAGCGAGGAGCAGAGAAAAGATTTGCTACAGTGATGAAGCATGTGCATATGAGGGTGTGGTATCTACAATCTGGAGAATTTCTATCTGATCAGCACGCTTTCTCATATTTCCATCTCCTGGAAACTAACCTCCGTGTTACCCATGGTAACCCATTTCACATGGTCCTCATAGGACTGACTTTACTTTTAACACTACAGAGATTAACAGGTAATGATATATTTTAATTTATTTAATATTAATAGGCTCACTGCATTCCAGGCACTGTCCTAATCACTTGGTATGGATAACTTGTTTAATCCTCACAAGGACAGCATGAGGTAGGCACTTTTATTATTATCCTTATTTTACAGATGAGAAAACTGAGGTCCCCCAAAATTAAATAATTTGTCCAGTGATGATGAGTGACAGAGGCAGAATTTGAATCTGGGTTGTCCAGCCTGATGTAACCGTTGCACGCTCCTACCTCACATCTTTGGGCCATCACATCAGAGCACTTTTGTCCCAAGACCACAATGGTTAGTTCCGAGAGGGGGTGTGGCCCAACTCTGCCCATTTAGATGCTTCTGGGATTTTGCTGAAGCCAATGGGGGGAGAAAATCACACCATCTTCTCTCAAGTGTCCTTAGTTACATGAACAAGGTCAGCCCCCAGCATCCCATGTTTGTTGTCAAAGAAGAGAGATCACATCAGAGAGAACAGAACCAAGTGAAGAAGACAGAGCTAAGGATGAAGAAGTGGTGACCGATTCTTGATGGTGGCATTTAAAAACATTTTATTTTAACTTACTATTATGAGTATTTTCAAATATTCATAAGTTGCATGGTAAGTTTCAGAGAGATAAGTATAGTAAAATTCCCGCTCTGACTTATGCCCATCATGCACGTTTAGCAATTATCAACACTTCATCAAATGTCCCTCCTTTTCCTCAATATTTATCTCCCCCCCTTTTTTCTGAAGTATTTTAAAGCAAATATGATTTCATTTCTCCATAGGTGCTGTATCTCCATCAGATAACTCCATAAAAACCTAATTCCAACAATAACACTCACAGCAAAACTAATAATTCGGTTAATCAGGCTCTGCCACAAGCCAAACAACTCCCTGTGTTTAAGCCAGTTTACAACGATTAAACAGGAAATTTCTGTTACAACCAAAGTAGTGTGTGGAGTAAAACTCCAGAGGAAGAGTTTGGATTATTTAGGAGTAACACACATTTTGTTCAGACAAACTTTGATAGAATCCATTCACATAGAAGTCATTACTTCTACGCACTAAGAATCATTACCTAAATATTTAACCTCCATAGCTCTGTAATTCTCCATGGCTCACAAAATGCTTTTGCATGTGCTGTGTTCATAGCAGCTATGCGAGATGGACAATGATTGTCATCCTCACTTTATATGAGGAAATTAAGATATAGATTAGTGAGAGCCTTCTCCAAAGCCAATGAAAGTGACATGAAGGGTCATAATCAAAACCATCTTCCTCCTTACATTCCATTGGATCCTAGTGACTGTTTCCTATAAGCCTCTGCGAGTCCCTGGTTCTAGTTCGGTACTAACATTTAACAAAAGATGTAAGTAAATAAGTAATGTGTGTTAAAAATTATTTGTGTGTGTGTGTGTGTGTGTGTGTGTGTGTGTGTGTGTGTTTCAGTGCAAGGTAAACAATATAAGAAAAATAATCCGATAATCTAGATCATCATCTTATTTAAAAAAAAACACAAACCTGGCAAAAATTTCCAAAAGAAAATATTATTAGTCCTTTTAAAGAGGTGCTTACCTAGCAGCATTTAGCTTTGATCTACTGATCCAAGGTAAAGTCAACAACTTTTTTTCTAGAACAAACATCCCAAGAACTTTAAATTAGACCCTTGGTTTCCAAAGTCTTAGCCAAGAAATCCAGTGTGATAAACTGTCTTTTGCTGCATTTATCTAATTTGGAAGGATGAAGTCCCAAGCTGACCTGGCAGAATTTGAACTCTTGGTTCCAGGAAGTCTCAATGAGCCAAAGATAATGCTTGGCCATGGATTATGACCCCTGGCAGGCAAAATGTATAGCATCAAGCTTGTCTACACTGACAGTGCTTTTTAAAATAAGGAATTACAATAAAATACTCACTAAAAGCAGAGTCTTGGTGTCTGCCTTAAGGCAACAGGTAGATCATTCCAGAACGCTTCTGAAAAAGACCTTTGTTTGGGATACTCTCCATGGGGAGGAATAAGGAACTTATTTATCTGTGACTAGAAAATGAAAAAACAAAAGACAAGCAAGTTGTTCTTCCTACTTTAACATGAGTAAGGCCCAGGGAGAGAGAGACTCTCACACTACCCTAAGAAACGGTTACAAAAAGGTAATTTTCTCCTCCCTCGGGCTCTGCGGTAAAGTGGTTAGAGTCAGAACCAAGGAGAGAGAGGAGCAGCTTCTGTTCGCACCTTAGATAACTATTTCCTGCTTGTCCTTAGGCAGATTGCTTCATCAGTTTGAGAAGTCATGATTAAGAGTGTCTCAATTTACCCATCTAAAATAATAGCTGTTTCATCAGTATTGTGGGGTTTAATTAAAGCCTGTGAAGGGTAATAAGATCCTCAGATAAGACCCTGTGTAAACACTAAGTAATGTTCGTCTGTATACATACTTACCACATACAGATACAGACCTGGGTCTACAAAACTGAATTATCTGACAAAATTGTTTTCTTCATCACAGCAACCTACCTCATGTTAGCTTTGTTTTCCCATATCTAGAACATAAATTCCTTCAGGCCAGTAATCTCCAAGGATTGCCACATGGTAAGGCTCCTCGGTTAAATGGTAAAAATCACAACCAACCTCAGGTCACCTGCCTTCCTACAATGTTTTCCAAACCTCAGACATTTGTTTTCCAACTTCACAGATTTTGCTATTTCTGTTTACCACTTGTACCATCATTTACTCAATATCTTAAAGTTGGAATACTTTTCTCTTTAAAAAGTTTAGTTAGGGCAAAAACTTTGTATGATTATTATTTGCAGAAAACCAGTGTTTTCTAATGCACATTAATGTAAATACATACCTATTACATTTTTACACTTTTTTCATGTTATTTTTAAATTATCTTGCATACCACTAATGTAGAACTGTCACGTTTAAATGAGGTCGCAAGTAAAGATAATTCAAAATTGCATGAAATCCCCAGACTGTTTATGTTTTATGTATAACACTTTGATGCTATTCTTCTGGCAACTTTATCAATGTGCTGTTGCAATGTAACAAATTCCTCAAAACTCAGAGGTTTATAACAATACTCATTTATTATTACTTAAGGGTCTGTCTGTGCATCAGCTGGGTGGTTCTGCCGACTGGGCCAGGTTTGACTGATCTTGGCTGGCTTGCTCACATGTCCATGGCCATCTGACAGGCTGACTGGAGCTGGCTGGTCAAGGATGGGTTTACTCACATCTCTGGTGGTTGCCTGGCTATTGCCTTGGGGTAAATTTATTGACTGGGCCACATGTGTTTTATCTTCTAGAGGCTATGCTAGGCTTGTTCTCAATTTTCAAGGTTCCAAGAGAAAGCAGAAGCCACAAGGTCTCTTGAGGCCTAGGCTGGGAACTGGAACCACCTCACTTCTGCCATATTTTATTGGCCAAAGAAAATTGCAATGCCAGCTCATTCTCAAGAAATAAGGGAATGGACTGTGCTTCTCAATAGGAGGGGCTATCCGGTCACACTGCAGAGGGCCTTGACTCAAGGAGAAATGCAGACCTACAGCCATTTATGTAGTCAAGCTGCTACAGTTGCTTCAACTTGTGTTCAGGTTTAGCTTAGGAAAATGTTAAAATGAATGTGCTTTTCTTGAATTCACATGAAGTAATGGAGGAAAGATGACCTGGAGTTAGGGAACTTGGCTGCTGGACCCCATTCTTTGTAGTAGAAGTGACCTCGGACAAGTTAGTTCTCTTCTCTATGTCTCAACTTCCTTATCTACAAAGGGAGCAGTTGGATAGCCAAGAGTCACTAAATGAAGGGACTAATATAGTTTATTAGGATTAGGTTTTGCTGTAGTCCCAAGCTGCTCTTCTGGTGCTGAAAACTCATTAGAGAACCAGATTCCTCCAGGTTTTCTGCTCAGCCATCCCTAGGCTGTGGTCCTCATCCCCACAGTCCAAGTAGTTTCTAGAGTTTCAGCCATTACACGTTGAGTGCAGCAAGCAGAAGGTTGTGGGAGGCTGGACAACAGTCCCTCAACATGTCGGCATCCTAATCCCCAGAACCTCTGAGGGTTACCGTATATAGCAAGAGGTTTTTTTGCAGATGCAAGCAATTAAAGATCTTAAAATACAGGTGAGATGCCCAGCTAGCTCGGTAGAGCATAAGTCTCTTAAAATACAGATGAAATTAAGGAACTTAAAATGAGATTATTCTGGATTATGCAAGTAAACCCTAAATGTACCTACAAATGTCCTTGAAAAGGGAGGTAAAGGGAGATTTGACTATAGCAGAGAAAGAAGACAATGGGCTGACTGAAGTATGATACTATACTGCTGACTTTGAAAATGGAGGAAGGAGCCATGAACCAAATAATGTAGCTCTAGAAACTGGAAAAGACAAGGAAATGGATTCTCCCCTAGCTTCTTAGAAAAAACCCACAAAATTGATAAGACTTCAGCAAGTCAGCCCAAGAAAAAAGAGTGGGAACACAAGCTATTAAATTAAAGAATAAAAGAAGGAATGTTATTACTAACTTTAAAGAAATAAAAATGATTAGAAAAAATATTATGAACAACTGCATGCCAAGAAATTATACAACCTATATGAAATAGACAAATTCATAAAAGGCTACAAACTACCAAAACTGACTCAAGAAGGAATAGAAAATCTGATTAGACCTATAACAAGTAAAGAGATTGAATTAGTAGGTAAAATGATTCCCAGAAAGAAAAGCACAGGACCAGAGAGCATCACTGACAAATTCTAGCAAAAATTTAATGAATTAACACCAATTCTTCACAAATTTTCTCACTACATAGAATGGAGCATTTCCAAATTCAGTCTGTGAGGCTAGTATTACACTGATCCATAAACTGTCAAAGACATCACAAGAAAAGAACACTCCCTTATTAATATAGATACAAAATCCTCAAGAAAATGCTAGAAACCTGGATCCAACAATATTAAAAAGTAGTATATACCATAACAAAGTGGGATTTATCCCAAGAATGCAAGTTTAGTTTAATATCCAAAAATCAATCAATGTAATATACTATATCAAAAGTCAAGGACAGAAAAACACAAAATCATCTCAATAGATGTATAAAAAGCATTTGACAAAATGTAAAACCCCTCATGACAAAAATATTCAATAAACTAAGACTAGAAAGAAATTTCCTCAACCTGATAAAGGGCATCTACAAAAGAAAAAAAAAATGCTAACATTATACTACAGGTGAAAGACTGAAAGCTTTCCTTCTAAGATCAGGAACAAGACAAGAATGTCCACTTCTGCCACTGTAATTCAACATCATATTTGAGGTTTTAGTCAGGAAAGTTAAGTAAGAAAAAGAAACAAAGGCATCCAAATTGAAAAGGAAGGAGTTACTATCTCTATTTGCAGATGACATGTTCTTGTATATAGAAAACTCTACAAAAAGTTAAAACTATATAAGAACTAACAGAGTTCAGCAAGTTTGTGAGACACAGAGCAATATACAAAAATCTATTGTATTTTTATACAGTAGCAGTGGGCAAAGTGAAAGTGGTAATAAGAAATGAATTCCATTTACAGTAGCATCAAAAGAATAAGACACTAAGGGATAAATTTAACAAAAGAAGAACAAAACTTACACTCTGAAAACTACAAAGCATTGCTGAAAGAAATTAAAGAAGACCAAAATAAATGGCAAGTCATTCTATGTTCATGTACTGGATAATTTATAATATTGGAGAATATTACCATCTTAACAATATGTTAAGAATATGTAATACTGTGTTCTCCAAATTGATCCACAGACTCAGTGCAATTCTTTTCAAAATCCATACTGGCATTTTTGCAGAAGTTGACAAGGTGCACCAATATTTGTATGAAAATTCAAAGGATCCAGAATAGGTAAAACAACCTTGAAAAGTAAGAACAAAACTGGAAGACACACTAATTTTAAAAACTTACTACAAAGTTAGTAATCAAGACAGTATGGTACTAACATAAGGATAAATGTTAATATATAGTGCCATAGAATTAAATTGAGAATCTAGAAGTAAATCTTCATCTTTACAGTAAATTGATTTTTTACTATGTCATGAGGAGAATTAAAAGGAAGCAAAAATAGTCTTTTCAAAAAGTGGTGCTGGAATGTCTTGGTGTCCACATACAAAAGAATGAAGCTGGACCCCCTTCCTCATACCATATATAAAAATTAACACAAAATGTATCCTGTGATCCTAAATGGATCAAGAGCTAAAACTATAAAACTTTTAGGAGAAAATATAGGAGTACATATTTATAACTTTGCTAGGCAATGGACTATTAGATATGACATCAAAATGCAGGCAACAACAACAAAAAACACCTAACTAGGACATTATCATAATTAAAAACTGTTGTGTTCAAAGGATACCTTCAAGAAAATGAAAAGATAACCCACAAAATGAGAGACAATATTTACAAATCATATATCTGATAAGAGCCTTGTATCTAAGTTATATAAAGCATTCTTACAACAATAAAATGGTAAATAATCAAATTTAACAATGGGTAAAGGATTTAAATAGACATTTCTCCAAAGGAAATATATAAATTGCCAAACAGACCTGCAAAGATCTTTAACCATTGGGGAAACACAAATGAAAACTACAATGAGATATCATTTAACACACATTAAGATGACTACAAAAAAAATAGACAGTAACAGTGTTGGGGAGGATGTGGAGAAATGAAAATCCTCATGCACTACTGGGGGAAATTAAAAACTTTAAGCCACTTGGAGAAACAGTCTGGCAGTTCCTCAGAAGGTTAAATGTAGAGTTACCGTATGGTATGGCAATTCCAATCCTAAATATACACCCAAGAGAAATGAAAACATATGTTCATACAACAACAGTGTTCATAGTAGCCTTGTTCATAATGGCCAAAAGGCAGAAGCAACCCAAATGTCCATCAGTTGACAAATGGATAAATAAAATATGATATATTCATACAATGGAATATTCTATTCAGCCATAGAAAGAAATGATAATAATATGCTGCACTATGGACAAACCTTGAAAACACTGTGCTAAGTGAAAGAAGCCAGTCACAAATGACCATTGTATGGTTCCACTGATATGAAATGTCCAGAATCGGCAAATATATAGATATAGAAATTAGATTACTTGTTGCCTAGGGCTAGGGGATTTGGTTGTGGGGGATAAACAGGGAATGACTATTGATTGGTACAAGAAAATGTTCTAAAACTGACTGTGATGATGGTTATAAAACTTTGTAAGTATACTAAAATCATCGAATTGTACATTTTAAATGGATGAATTGTATCATATGTGAATTATATCTCAATCACTATACACACACAAACACACACACGAGGTGTGATAAAAACATATGGTGAATGTTTAAATGAAAATATGTTATTATAGTAAAAGACACATTGCCACTAATCTTCCTCAAAATACTCCCCCTCACTTTGAACACACTTATCCCATCATTTTTTGCCATTTTCTGAAGCAATTCTGGAAGTCCTCTTTCATGAGTGTCTTTAATTGCGCTGTCGTGGCTGCCTCATGTCCTGAGTCATTTTGACTTTGGGGCAGAGCCAGAAGTCACATGGTGCCAGATCCAGTCAATAAGGTGGATGAGGACACACTGCGATGTTTTTATTGAACAGAAATTGCCGTACCAGAAGTGATGTGTGACACGGAGCATTGTCATGATGGAAGATGATTTATGGCACACTTTCAAAACACACCTTCTCTCAACCATAGCTCACACAAACAAGTTGAAACCTGTCACACACTGCTACTAAGGTTCGACACTCTGCTTCCCGTATTGAAGATCCCTGACTTCCTGTTGGATGGGACTTCGCAGCAACATTCACCGTATTTTGTAATCACACCTCGTTTTATATATATATATATTTTATATATATATATATATATTTATATATATATATATATATATATATATATATATATATATATATATATATATATATATAGCTATGCTAGCTAAAAGAGAATGACCAGTAAACCACTACAACAACAGAAAACAGGCCTGGGGTTATATTCAGCCCATACATGAACAATTGGTGATACTTAAAACAGATTCTGCCTAAGAGCCTCTTCAACTTCAGGATTTTCATTTTAAGGCAGAAATTAAAGAAGCCTGACTCAGAAAAAAGGGAATTAACATTTAGTATACAGGACCAACAGGTGATGAGTTGATTATATATATGTAAAATAAAATACATATATTGTCTACTGACCAACATTATGGGAAAATGAGGAATAAAAGATATGCCTAATTGACCAAGTAGATAAAGAGAAAAAATTGTTTGCTAACTCCAAACATAAAACAACACTGTCTGAAGACTGAAATTTCCTCCTTGGCGAGGGTACCTGATCTTATGAACTGAGAGGCAAAGAAGGTGCTGGAAAGAGCAAGAGGCATAGGAATTAGATAGTCCTGGGTACCAGTTCAGGCTCTGTCAATTGTTACTGTCACCTGGGACTCACCATTCCCAGGCCTCTGTTGCCTTATTTATAAATAAAGACAATAAAGCGATCCTAAAAATGTGTTGGGAAGATTAGGGCTATAAAAATACACCTGGCATATTGAAGGTACTCAAAAAACATTAATTTCCTTCCTTCCTTTTGTGTGGCAGAAAACGCAGCCGTACAGTTTAAGATGCTATAGAGTACAAGGAAATAATTCTTCAAATTCACTAGCATAGACCCAAATCTACCATCCTATTCTATATTATCATTTTCTCGTTTTTAAAAATTCACCATGTATGCTCTCCTTGCATTCTGGAGGAAGCATAATTTACTATTAGCACAATAGTATGTGATTTAGAAAACTGTGTTATTTCATTTAAAGGGGAAAGGAAAACTCCCTACCACCACCACTACTGCCAAGAAGCATCAACCGAGGGCTTCTAGATTTCAGAATAAATCAGGTGAGAAGGATAAAGAAAATGATTTGCCCAGAAAAAGTAAAATTCAGCTTTGAACCTACAAGTGGTCCTTAAGCAAAATTAGATAAAAAATCCTGTGAGTTGCAGGCAAGTGCTGAAAAGAAGTGCAAGGTGTTCCAGAAGAATCTAGAGTGAGAGGACCTAATTTTGTAGAACTGGCTCTTAAAGTAGCTGCATCACCGATTCTGCTTCCTCCCACCCCTCCCCACCAAACGGTTTGAAACTGGCCTTTTTTTGAAGTTGGTCTTTTAAACAATCATTTGCTGTCTTTAAAAAGTTTGAAATGACTGTCTCAGTAAAAGTGAAATCAATATTCTTTCAGTCTGGGCTTTTAGCAGATAATGTCTCCCCATAAATCATGGGCATAATGACTGGAATAATTCATCATCTCATTACATTTACATATGATGCGCCACATTGTTCTGAGACGAAGGTTATGTTTCCTGCCTGGGATTCCATCCAGAAACAAATAAAAGACTAAGGAACCTGCTGATTTCATGGTCCGTTTATAGAAGCTGTTTTGGATCAGTTTTCTGTCTGTCAGCTACTTTTTCTTTACAATCCTTCTGTGTGCACACTGCAGGGATGTATCCTTCCAGCTCAAGAATTTCAAGAACCTTTAAAACTTTATTTGCTGAAGAGGTGCCTGTCTAGGTTGAAGACGTTCTCAGTGCCAGGTCCAAGGTTATCTGTCAAACAGTCAAGTGTTTACTGCGTACCTACCAGGTTTGTAGTATGGCACTGGATGCTGGGTACACATGAAGTAAAGTCGAACATGGTCTGTTCTCATTGAGCTTGCCATTACCTGGGGGCAAATGATCAAATAATCATGCCATCTTTGCTAGTAGGAAGTATTGGGAAGGCTTGTATCTGGTCTGTGGAAGGCAGCCCTGCGAGTGATGTTCAGGGTAAGATCTAAAGGTGAGGTATTAGAATTAGAGTATTTTAGACAGAGGGAACAGAATACTATGTTATTTAGAAAACTGTGTTATTTCATTAAACTCAATAAAGGAATGAATAAAAGAACAGCAACAACAAAAAGACGAGTGAATCAACCAAGAGTGCACATAATGGCTCCAAATTTTGAGGACCTCTTCCGTACCTAATCCAGGAGTACTGAGTTAGTGAACTGTCCGTGAAGACCTGTTTAAGCCTGTGGTATTACCCCTTCACCGCAAACTCTTCCTATTTATACAGACTGTGGAATCCCGATCTTGGTATGTACCTAGAGAAAAACAGACCTAAGTGTGAATCTCAGAGTTACCCAATACGGTTTACTTGGTCCAGGGTTTGGTGGAGTGAGTTACTTTCTCAAACTCAGTTTCTTCAACTGTAAAATGGGCATTATGAGATCCTCTTAGGGCTGCTGTGAAGATTAGAAGAAATCATGTATGTCAAAGCAGAAAAACACAGGTGTTAAGAAGCTAGGCTGGGTCCCTTAGTGGACTGTGTCTGAATCTCTCCTGGTCCACTACTTAGTCATGTGACCTTGGGCAAGTTACAAATAGTTATGCTATAACACAACATACACGTTCCTAAAAATCATGCACTTTGCTAAATTGGGCAATAAGAACTACAGAGGTTATGGGGAAAATGAGGCTAGGGACACCACATAAAAACTTGTTAGTGATACGTAAAATAAAGACAGGAATCTAATAAATGGTAGTTTACACTTGTTAAATAGCTGGGAAATAAATGTGACAATAAATGTTTTGCCCTGAAAAAAACCTTGTGTTTGCTCATGGAAGTGGGCATTGAAAGGGGCAAAGCTTTCAGGCAATTGTCAAGTGCTGGAAGCAGGTTTATCTGAAATGGGACGGAAAGGTGAGGTGCCAGATATGGGTGGTGTGGCTCATCACACACGAAGTGAACTGAGGTGGGATGGCAGATGACTGAGGGGTGTGCAGGTGGGCGTTTTGTGCATTTGCATGCAGCCCTGTTTGGCCAAGTGTTCTGCATTCACCCCCGTGTTTCTTGTAGTGAGGCTTGAGCGTAAGCAAACACAAAAATCACCAATTCACATTATGCTTCAATTATTCCCTAACTTACCAGTTATGCTGGAGTAAAGAAGCATTATAGAAGAACTGCATGTTTTTGTCCTTGCTCTGCCTCAGTACTCTCAGCTGGAAATGGGGATAATTTTAGTGCCGGCCTCCTAGGGTGGTTGTGATCATAATTACACAAGATGGATCCATATAAAATGTCTAATACTGGGCATGACCTAGATGTTTGGTGCCTTTTGCCTACGCATTTAACATTGCATGTCGTATTAAATTTGATTTGGAGATTTTTACTGGAGGAAAAGTGACTTCTTGGTAAGTGAGGGATTCACCTTGTTGCACAGAGCTTGGCAGGGGCGCACATACGTGCACACCCCTAATACGTGCCCCAAGTCTCCTCCTGTTTCTCAAACAGGCCTGATGAGGAAGGCTGAAGGCCATGTCTTCGTGGGAGGAGGCAGGGAGAAAAAATGGCATCGATGGCTCTCTAGGCTAAGGAAGGGACAAAGAATCTAAGGTGACTGTTCCACAGCTCATCTAGGGGTAGTCCTTTGCCTCAGATGTAGCTCTTCCTGCCCATAGTCCTGGGGTAGGTCCCATAGTCCTCTGTAGCTGTAACCCACCCACTTCTTGGTGCCTCTCCAAACTGAGCCTGAATTCCAGAGGTTTCCCTATCAATGATGGCAATTGGCCCAGCCCACAGTGAAGTCCAGATAGGTAATTTCATCTTTCATCTTCCCTCCTTTTTGGTAGCTGCAGACAGCTGGCTAAGAACAGATGTGAGGAGCCAGGGTGTAACTTTCAGAGTTTGGGTGGCTGAGCTAGGAAACAAAGGCAACAGGCTTATGTGAGGTGCATGCCAGTTGTTTGTGGAAACTTACGAGGCTTCAGTACAGACAGCTGTGTGGGCTCCCCTGGTGGTGTTTGCTTCCAGCTGAACATGCTGCAAGCTTCTGAGTCATACACTCTGTTTCCTCCCCACAGGCTTCTACTCCCACCTGTATGTTTAGTGGGCACAGTGCTGCCTCCTCCTCGGTCTCCATTCCCAGAATGCCCTCTCTTACTTGACATATCCCACTCTCCTTCCAAGAGTGACCTCAACCCCACACCTTCATTGCCACTGTCTATCATCACTTCTGACTCTGAACTCATCCCTTATAAGGTTATTATTACCAACTCGAAACTGCATCCTGTGCGTCCCTGTGACCTCCAGCTCTCTGATCATTGTACTTTTTGGTACACACATCTTCCATCACCCCAACTGGGAACAGAAGGGTGACATGATTAAGAGCACAGACTTTAGAGGTAGACAGATCTGGGCTAGAATTCTGCTTCTACGTGGAAAGATGCTTCACTTCTCTAAGCTTTAGTTTCTCCTGCAAAATGGGGAGAGTAGTGGCTACTTCCTTGGGGTTGCTATAAGGATTCAATTAAATAATACCTGTGAAACACTCAACACAGCACCTGACACAGATTAAATACTCCGCAAATGTACCTATTGTGATTATTAGAAGGTTTAACTTCTCGCGAACAGTGGCAGTGGCCTCATGAAGCTAAATCCACACAGTAGGAGATGTACAAATACTTATCAAATGAATGAGTTTTCACTTGTTATTAATGTTGTGTTCCAGTCCATATTTTTATATGAATGTTTCATGTATCCATTCTTATGAATTGTCCAATATATGCCAGACCCAAGTAGGGAAGAGGGGACAGGAGTAACAGGATAGATAGTGCTGAAGAAAGGCACTGCAGGGAATTACCATTCTTGACCACCACCACCACCATCACCCCACCTGGAATTTGTCTCCTGAAGTACTTCGGGCATACATTTATTTTTTTCAAGTTTATATATTTGATTATATCAGGTAATGAAATATAGATTTTGACTAGCAGAATGATGTATCACATAGGCAAAACACTGATGGACTAATGAGCAAATGCCAAATGCTATAACCCTGAAATAAATTAGTCAGTGTAACTAAAAGTCTAGTGCAAAAATGATTCCACTCCTTGACCTTGGTTTTCATGAGATTTGTGGTCTGTAGGATTTTAAGGGTGGTATTAGAGGCTGTCTTACCACTCTGTCTTACCACTTTGACTGGATTCCCTATTTAATCTAAAAAGCCTACCTACGTACATTCAACAAACATAGATGTTTGGTTTCATGATGAAAAAACTAGCTTAACTGAAAGAATGTATATTATACAGCACTGTGTTACTCAAGGTGTATGTCATGCAGAGTATCATGTGGGGTCTCTGGTCCCGCTCCCCACATAAGAACGCAGGATATGGTGAGGCCAAAAGGAACACCCACAGAGCCGTAGATAGGGGCGTCATACCACTATATTCTTGCTGACGGCCCAGCGAGACTCACGAAGCAGGATCCACACGATCCACAGTTCGCCATTCACCTTTTCTGCCTGCCAACCAACCAACTAATCAACGCAGTCCCGGCAGTTACATCAGTCACCAATTGGCTAACCGGTTACAGCTGATGGCCAACCAATCACAGTCGATGGTCATTCACCACCAGAGCCAGCACCTCCCCACTCGAGGCCGAGAGCCTGGAAACTACTCTGTGGAACTCTGTCCCCACAGTGTAGATTCTAAGGTCAGCACCCAATATTGATTTTTTGTTTTGTTTGTTTTATCTTGTTTTCAGCAAGTATCTCCAGTTGATTCTGGCACAGGTAGTATAAATAGACCACAGTTTGAGAAACTGCTTTAGAGAATGTAGATGGTATCTGAAAGTCATAGAAATAAGTTCAAAATGGGTCTGAGTAAGAGTGCCAGGCACTGTGAATTGGGATCAGAGTGAATTTGTACTACGAGAATAATATTCAGGTAGAATTATGGCTTGGGAGTTTGAGTTACAGTCTGGATTGCTCCAAATTTGCATTTTCATGAGTCCCAAAAGTATGAAATCTACATCACTACACTTTTAGCTTTTTTAACTCAACTTCAGTCCACAGGTGTCTCTACAGAATTGTGTTAATAGAAATACCCCAAAGACTGCTTTTAAGGAGTTCGCAGTTGATTTGGAGGGACAAGACACGTTTGCATGAAACTTTCAAATATTAGCATCAGTTAGTAGGTAATTAATTATGTAAACCCAAGAGATAACCAATGGAATGGGAATTCAGAAGTAGGAGAGATCTGGTCCAGATAAAAGGGTTAGTGGCAGGTAAAATCAAAGGTGAGGGACTGACTTGTCTGAGCTCTAAAAGGGATGAAGAATGAAGGTGAAAAGAGGGCATCCCTCGGGCAACCACAGTACGAATTATGCAGGAAAGCATTGGAGGGTGTTGGCTTGGTGTTGACATTAGACATGGGTTCTCAAATGGAGCATAACCACCAGGAAGCTTTTTGGAAATTTGCAGGAATAATTTAGACAGTCACAACTGGGGGGACACTACTGGCATTTAGTAGGAAGCGTCTGGGGCCGCTATTCAGCCTGCAGTGGATGAGGTGGACACACAAAATAGGAAATTTTCCTGTGTGCTGTATAACTTTAAAATATCCTATTGGACATTTATTTGGTTGAAAAACCTGCATATGATTATCTTATGTAGAACCTAGACTGGATAGATGATAGTAGGTAAGTAGATGATACATAGATGATAGATAGATAGATAGATAGATAGATAGATAGATAGATAGATAGATAGATAGATAGATAGATAATGAGTTCATATTATTATATCTTCCAGGAATGCAACTACATAGGGTAGGTTATAGTTAATTAACTTCAGACATTTACCAAGCATTGCTCGCTCACCATTTCAAAAAATCATATCACTGATGACAATGCTACCTGTGACAATTTGGTTTTGAGTATCAGTTTGAGTTTGTAGCTGTCACATTCATAGTAATTATATGCATGTATATACAAATGTACTTATTTAGTTCTCATTTCAAAATGTGAAATTGAAAGAGAAAGAACACACATTCCGTGAGCACACTAACTTTTCTGAAATCCAAGATAATGTGATATTAAGTGATGCAAGCATCAGTATGATTTTTAGTATAATCATGCCTGAGTACTTATACTTTAAAATGTGTTACTTTATTATAAATTAATTATTTTTATTTATCATCTGTATTGTAGTGAGATCATGTTAATATTTTTCAAACGGTGTGTGTAGTATGGTTATGTTATGAAAAGTTTGTAACAGAAATGGGATGCAGGGTTTGATAAAAATAAAACGCCTGGGTTAAGACATCAGGCCTGAGAATTACAAGGACATGTTTGCTTAAATTCACTGGGAGTCGGGGCTGGGCTGGGCATGGAGTGGAGGTGAACCTTTGTTTGACTTTTGATCTTACTTCCCTAGCGCCAAGATAATATTTGCTCAAATATATCAACTTTTAGTCATCTGTTTTAACAAGAGGTAGATGGGCCTTTTAATATTTTTTGCAATATTTAAATGACTTATATCTGATATGGATGTTTCTGCAATAACAGATTTGGCCAAGTAAACAACTGTTGTAAGATGGCCTTATCAGCATTTTCAGTGGCTCAAAATGTTTTCCTCATGTTTAGAAAGCACAGTATCAGAGGGGTCTCCACTGAGATTTATCTGAATAAGCCATTTTAGTGATAAGTAAAGAACGCAACCCAACAGCATCACCTCCCCCAACACACACACACACACACACACACACACACACACACACACACGCACGCACCAGTTTATGTTCTTAAGCTCTACAGCGTTTCTTTCTTTTCTTTTTACAAACAAAGTAATGCTTCCCCCACTCCCTGACATATGGTTGATGCTTCCCAGAACTCCATGCTTCTCTAGAAACTATTCCTCAGGCAAGTCTGAGGTCCATTTAAACCAAACTTTGGCAAAAGAGAGAAATCTCATGTTTCCTCACGGACATAATTAAATTGCAAAGCATGGCATTAAGTCTCCACAGTTGGGGCTACAAGTTGTTCTTAAATGTTAGAGAGTTGGGGCTAGGGTAAGCCCCAGCTCTGATTTCCCAGTATCTGAGGATGGCAGCATGTATCGTAGGGGCTTATGAGATTCTACCAAGGGAAAATAAACATTGCTTTTGCTTAGAAAACAAATATATTTTCTATGTCACTTTAAGAAATGAAAGAATGAAACCATAAAATAAAATCAATAGCGATTGGTTATAGAAACATGAACTGTGTAATGCTGTTAGGTGTTCGATAAAAGAATCATCTAGACCCATTCTCAAAGATCCCCTGGTCATTGTTTGAGATGTTTTTCTCTCTTGAGGCATAAATAACCAGGAAACAGCAAATGTGGAGCTAACTTTTTTCCAGGAATTGCAGCCAGATGCCATGTTTGCTCTTCTTGGGCCTGCAATACCCATTAAGAAGGGGCTGTTTATACCACAAATGGCACGCAAAATAAATAAATAAATAAAGCACGCAAGCAAGCTTATTCATGGTGAGCATGCAGCTTTGATTGGTCTTAAAAAACTTATCCATTTTATCTAGGAAATGTTTTTTGTAACATGATACACCCAGTATTTCAATTCCAGTGTCACTTTACTAGGGGTGCCTGCTGCTGAGTACATAAAATGGACTAACTAATTTTGGTTTGGGTTTTAGTTTTCTAGGAAGTTGTTTTGGAATCCAGTGGCTAATATTATCCACTGGGCAATAGTCAACACTACGTTCAAGTTTAGGAGCTTGGGCTTTGTAGGCTCATAGATGTGGGTCTGAAACCACAAGCTCTACTCATGAGCTGGATGCCTTTGGGGAAATTAATGTAAAATCAATAGCAATTACAATTGTATTGTGAAATATTTTAAACACAAATAAAATGAGAGAACATAGTGCAATAAGTCTTCACTTAACATCATTAATAGGTTCTTGGAAACTGAGACTCAAGCGAAATTATGTGTAATAAAACCAATTTTATCGCAGGTTAATTGATATGAACAAGAGTTAAGTTTCTACAGCATATCTCTGGTCACAAAAATATCACCAAACTTCTAAATACATACCCCAAACATTTTTAATATTAGACATTAAAATAAATGTAGGCTGTATATACATTTAATAAAGATTATTAAAAACCAGTGAGACAATTATTTTCCAGCTCAATTATTCCAGTTCAGGGAAACCAGCCTGGACAGGAAGTCCTTCCATCACAAGGTACACACCCATTCCCCACACCCTCACTCAGGCTGGGATAACATAGACAGGCCAGTTCACCTCATGTGGCCATCTTTGGGACATGGGAGGAAACCAGAATCCACGGAGAAAACCCACACAGACATGGGGAGAATGTGTGAACGCCACACAGACAAGTGAGTGGCACCGATGGGATTCGATTATTTTTTCTCACCAACATTATAACAAAACAATGTTGAAGGAAACAATGCTATTCAAGAACCTGCTGTACAATAAACTCTACATGTATCCATCACCCAACTTCAAAAATTGTCATTTTGAGCAAGTTACTTAATGTTTGCAGCAGTAAAATGAGAATACAGTAGTCCCCGTCATCCATGGTTTTGCTTTCTGCAGTTTCAGTCACCTGTGATCAACTGCAGTCCGAAAATATTAAATGTGAAATTGTGGGAATAAAGAATTCATAAATTTCAAATTGTGCACTGTTCTGAGCAGAGTGCTGAAATCTCACCTTGTTGCCCTGTCCTGTCCTGTATGTTAACCATCCCTTTGTCCAGTGTTCGCACATTGTATACCCTCCCCACCCATCAGTCACTTAGCTGGCTCAGTGGTGCCACAGTGCTTGTGTTCAAGTAACTTTTTTTTCCTTAATAATGGACCAGAAGCAGAAGAGTAGTGATGCTGGCAATTCGGATATGCCAAAGAGAAGCTGAAAAGTGAAAAGGTGAATACAGTGCAATAAGATATTTTGAGAGAGTGAGAGAGAGACCGCATTCACATAACATTTATTCCAGTATATTGTTATAATTTTTAATTTTATTATTAGTTATTGTTGTTAATCTCTTACTGTGACTAATTCATAAATTAAAGTTTGTAACAGCAATGTATGTACAGGAAGAAACATAGCACAGAGGGTGCCAAAAAATGTATACTCATTTTAAGAAAGGAAAACTGTATTAAAATTGTAATACTCAATACATACCGATAACAAAAGATGAATACAAGTCACGTTTGACTTCTGCAATTATAAGAGGTGCTCAAAGTGGTTACCATCTGCGTCCAGACACTTCTGATTACGGCGAACTAACTGCTTGAGCAACACTGACCAAAGTGTCCACTTGGGTACATTTTTTTGGCACCCCTGGTATATATAGAGTTTTGTACATCCATGGTTTCAGGCATCCACTGGGGATCTTGGAACATATCCACTGAGGATAACGGGGGACTACTATAATAATAATTCACACATCCAAGAGTTCTTGTAAGGATTTTCAGAGCAATTGTATATGGGACGTTTTAGCACAGAAACTGGCATATAATAAATGCTCCAAAAAGTTTATTCAAATTTAAACGAAAAATATCTTTGGTTCAAATACAACCTATGCTACATGGAAAACAGTATCTTTGTGTTTTTACTGGCCTTCAGAACTTCACAAAGCATACAGACCCTTAGTATGAAATGATTAGATCTTGTATTAAAAAGTAACCCCCCAAATAGCACGGAAATCTGATGCATAGATAACCAGGGTTGTGTCTCAGTGAAAATTCCAAATGACCCATGAAAGGCCTTTTAAAAAGTTCCTTAGGAAGATAACTGTGCTTGAAAAAACAGTGGGTACAATAAAGGAACAAGTTTATGGCAAAAAAATCTTACCCCAAGGAAAGAATATCCTTTTTCCTTCGGTCTCCGGCCGCCAGCACCAGATGAAGTCACAGTTAATAGTCCTGCCATTTCCTTTGATTCTCAGTGGCCTTCAAGGTAGTGAGTGAAAACATTCTTTTGGTGCCAGAAATAGTTGTTGCTCTTGGGATAGAATGAGAAACTTTTTCCTGAGCTTCAGGATTCAGAGTGATTAATTTGCAGAAAGTTCTCACGGGCCAGTTAGATGGGGCCCCCCTGCGTGGAGAGGTGGCAGGGAAGAAGAGTTTAAGAAGATGAAAAATGAGCTGGGTACCCATGGTGCTTTGCAAAGAAGCTCAAAAAAGAAAAAAAGTTAAAATGTGCTGGCGGAGAAAAGGTAGTTTCACACTTGATTTGTATGGGCAGGGTACATAAGAATGTAGAATTTTTAAAATGCAAAACTAGAAGTTTTTCTGAACCCCCCAAAATATAAAAAGAATATTTGTTTATTTGTTTTTTTCAGTTACAGTTGACAATATCATTTTATATTAGTTTCAGGTGCATAGTGGATAGACATTTATAGAACTTATGCAGTGTCTCTCACTGACTAGTCTAGTACATACCTGACACTATACATAGTTGTTGCAACATTGTTGACTATATCTATATGCTGTACTTTACATCCCTGTGATTATTTTGTAACCACAATTTGTTTCTTTTTTTAAAATAAGTTTTATTTTTCAGTTACAGTTGACATATGATATTATATTAGTTTCAAGTATACAACATATTGATTAGACGTTTGTATAACTTATGAAGTGATCACCTTGATAACTCTAGTACCCATCTAACACCCTACATAATCATTACAATATTATTGACTATACTCCTTATGCTATAATTTACATCCCCATGGCTATTTTGTAACTACCAAATTTCTATTTCTTAATCCTCTCACCTTTTCTTTACCCTACTCCCCAACTCCTCTTCCCTCTGGTAACCATCAGTTTGCTCTCTGTATCTATGAGTCTGTTCCTGTTTTGTTTATTCATTTATTTTTTTTAATAAGTTCTTTTACTTTTCTTATTTTTTATTTATTATTTTTAACTTTTTAAAAATTTATTTAAGTGTGTTTTTCCAGGACCCATCAGCTCCAAGTCAAGCAGTTGTTCCAATCTAGTTGTGGAGGGCGCAGCTCACAGTGGCCCATGTGGGGATGGAAATGGCAACCTTGTTGTTAAGAGCACCACGCTCTAACCAACTGAGCCAACTGGCCGCCCCTGTTCATTTATTTTGTTCTTGAGTTGCTTCCATATCTTGGCTATTGCAAATAGTGCTGCAATTAACATAAGGGTACATATATCTTTTTGAATTAGTGTTTTGGATGTTTTTGTATAAATACCCAGAAGTGGAATTGCTTTAGTTTTAATTTTTTGAAGAACCTCCAAACCATTTTCCGTAGTGGCTGCACCAGTTGATAACACAGGCAAACACATGCACACTGCTTTAAACACTAAAGGTAAACGTTTATATCATCATTATTATCATTCTTTTGAGTTGCTGAGCGGTGCTACTGGATGGAGAAATTTTTCTGAAAAACATTTCTGTTGGCAATAGGCAGATAATGAACTTGATGTGGAACTTCTGATGCAGTAATTTCATGGTTTCCTTTTGACAAGCTGCAGAAAAATCCTTCAATAAATCACATTGTTTCTCTCTTTGGCATCTGATCTGTTGACTCCACTTCTACTTTAAACAATGAGTCAAGGTTGTATCTGACAGGATAAGAGTTGAAAAAACAACAACAAAATCTGATTCTTTTGGTTTTGATCCTACCCCAGGGCCATTTTACTAAGTAAGTGTTCAGAGCTGACCTGTTGAATGAATGAATGAATGAATGAATGAATGAATGAATGAATGATATACACTTTCATTGTCTATTCTGGTTCTTTCCCCTACTAGGCCATGCTTTTTTTCCCCTCTTATGTTTGTTTTATCTGCCTATCCTTAAACAAAACCAACGAGTTCAATTCATGTATCTTCTCCTTGTTTTACAACCCACCTCATCTCTTGTTTATTTAAATAGAAGCTAAATATTAAAAACCTGGGAGTATTTAATTTTAAAAAGCATCTTCTACAAGCTCTTTTCTGGGAAGAGTACAATATTGAACAAAGAAGGCACAATCCATAGTGAATAAATTTAAAAGTGTAATGGATTTAAAAGTTCTTTAACGGCACTAGTGTAGAAAAGCCCAACTAAATACTCAGGATTTAAGGATAACTTCTGGAAAACAACACCATCTTGAAGGACTGCTTTTCATCCTTCTTTGTGTTTGCTTGGCCCACTACAGTCACTATTGTAATGCGGTAATTGCTTACATGAGTTAGGCATTGTACCAAAGAGTGAATCCTTTACAACCATAATTTAAGGTGTCTATCCTTGTGTCTATTTTATGCATGAGTAAAAGATAAGTCTCAGAGAGGTTGAGTGTCTTGTCTAAGGTTACACAGCTGGTAAGTTGCCAAGCCAAGGTTTGTGTGCTAGTTAAGCAGAGAGTAATTTGGGCCTCCCCCCAAAAAAATTTTTTCCCCATGTAGACACAGACTCCTCTCATAAGTACAGGGCTTCTATATGTTGCTTTTACCTTCTGCTGACCTATTCAGCAAATCTTTCTATGATTGTCCATTCTCCAAAGTTCAGTGAAAGTAATAAGAACAGGGCATGGGGTCTTGCATTCTTGAGATCTCCTTTAACAAAAATTAGGAAATGGGATCTTTCTTGTTCAGAGTAGGTCAATTTTTGCAACTATTCTGTGGGTTGGTACAACAAATTGAAAATATATATGGCATTTAACAAGAATGTAATGGGACCACAAGTCAAATTAGAGTGGTAGAAAGATAAAATGAGAAGTAAAAATTAGAAAAGGAAAGAGTGAACTCCTGATTTACTTGGCAGTAAATAGGGAGGAGAAATAATGGGTTTGGGCATGAGTGGAGAGGGAGGAGAGTGAAACTAATACCAAAGGAAGGCTGGGGATGAAACAGTCTCTCTCCCCAACTTCACCTATAGCCTGGTCCCCACATCTCCTCTCTGCCTTTGCCAAATCAGCTTTCATTACAGTCTCCTCCACCTTCCTAAATCACACTGACTTGCTCAGTCCTCATCTCAGTTGACTTTCCAGAAGTACTTGCATTATTGCCTAGGGCTGCTTTCCTTCCCTTGGCTCCAGGGCACAATTCTTTCTGAGTTTTGTCCTATTATTGCTCTTTGTCTTTCTCCTTGGGGGTTCATCTCCTACCCAGGGGTTAAATGTTGGCGGTCCTAGGCCCTCTGCTTTTCTTAGTTTGACTTCTCTGCCTGGTGACCTCATCCACCCCCATCATTCCATATCACACATGTTCTCAGATGACTCACAATTTTTATCAGCAGTCTTGATCTCCCACTTAGCTCCAGACCCATATATTTATGAATTGTCTGCTTGCCATCTTTTGAATGCCTCCGAGGTACCTCACATTCATCAAGTCTTAGACTGAGCTCGTAGTCTCCTCCAGGCCTGGTCCTCATCCAGGGTCTCTCCGTGACCGCACCACTGTCTGTCTAGTTGCTCAAGGAGCTGTTCTCTCCCTTGACTCATATTCATCACCAAGTCTTCTTGATGTCACCCTCCTAAGTCTCTCTCAAACTCACCTGCCTCTCTGTCTCCGCTGCCATACCCCAGTCCAGGTTACAATTATCTCTTTTTTGAACAACAACATGCCTTCTGATTGGTCTGCCTGCACCCACAGTGGCCTCACTACATGTACTCTTTTCTCCACCTGCAGCTAGAGCGACTTTCCCTTCCCTCCAAAATATAAGCAGGGTCATGTCATCTTTGTGCTTGGACTCCCCCTCAGTGATTTTTCGTTCTCTGTAGGACAGAATGAGAAGTCCATCCCCTGGCCCACCAGGTGCTGTATAGTGCCGGGCAGTGGTTCTCAGAATGCAGCCGCATCACCCAGTGTGTTTTGAAATGTAAAGCCTTGGCCCCACCCCAGATCTAACATGTCAGTAACTGGGGATGAGATCCAGCAGATTGTGTTTTAACAAGTCCTCCAGATGATTCTGATGTCTACACTCAAGTTTGAAAATCACTGCTCTAGAACCTACCTTTCTGGCTACATCTTTCCTGTTCTTCCATTCTCACCTCTCATAACTTTGTTTAACTCCCTTGGATAGCACCATGTGTCTTTCTACCACAGGGCCTTGGCACACCTCTTCCCTCTTTCTTGAAAGCTTCTCCCTCTCATTTTTAATTTTCTTCTACTCTTCCTTCAGGTCTTAGCTCAAGAAATCTGACCAGGACTAATTCCTCCTAATACTATATACTGCTCCTTCCTAGCACTCAGTTATGTTTGTCTCTTATTTGTATGGTTGCTGGTTAACCTCTGTCTCTCCCACTAGGTTGTAAACTCCAAAAGCATTGGTACTGTATGTGTTTTTGCTTATTGTCTATGGTGTCTAGTACTAGGATAGAGCCTGTGCTCAGGTGTTTGTTCACTGAATGAATGAATGAATGAATGCAGAAATCAACAAACTTTTCCATACAGTATCTGAATACTGTTTGAGAACACACACAGACTGGATTTCTCATGGTTAGCTCCCAGTCCTCTCATTTCATAAAATGGGGACACCTACCTCAGTAGGCTATCGAGACAATTAAGTGAGGTAATACATGGACAAAACCTAACACAGGTCCAGGCAGACAAGTCCAGTTCATCATCATTATTGACCATCATTATTTTTACGACTCCACTGTTATCATTATTCCAGTTTCCAAAATCTCCCGCAATCATCATGATTGAGAGTGGTTAAAACCAAATGGTGTCATTCTTGGCACAAATGTACATTTTTAAATTATTAGATGAAAACGAATGCCTGTGCAATGTCTCAATTTTTTCCTCAAGAATTAATTTATCTTTCAATATTTTTTCTCCAGGAAATTCTTATTAGCCTTGTCATTGGTTTCTCATGCCATTCATTTATTTACTCAGCAAATAATTAGGGAGCACCTAGGTGTACTGTGCTAGGTTGCAGGGATTTAACAGTGACCAAGATGGGTGTGGCCCTCATACAGTTGACAGTCTGGTGGGGAAAAAGAAATGTTCCGCCCCAATGCTATGAATTCTAAGGAGAAGTACCAGGTACTGTGCGTGTGTGCGAGAACCGAGGCCCGCTGAAATAGGGAGGGCCTCTTCCACCCCCAGGCCCACCTTTGGCTATTAGGTAGGAGCGTCCTGTGCACAAAGCAAACCAACTACCTGGTGGCATGTGATATGAACCAGATAGGTCAAGTCCAAGTTTTATTTTTTTTATTTTTTTCCCAATCTATTTCAAACTGGTCTCTGTATGTGGTAATTCTGTGTTGTTCTTGAAAACAAGGTTTCCATGAAAACCAGCTAAAAGGGGAACAAAAGGAAAAGGCCAGCTGGGATGTTCTCATTGTTAACATATTTCCCAGGTGCTGCATATGTACATTTAGTGGTTGAGAACTATTCCTTTTTAGGCCCTCTGCCTGATTTTCCTTTGGCTGGTTCTGATTTCTTTACCACCTTGAACACCTGGGGCCAAGTCTCCTTTTCATAGCACGTTTGAAAGCAATCTTTTCTTTTTCTCTTTACTCAGTATGGTCCAGGTCTTATCTTCGAACAGCATCAAATATTCATTGCCAATTGACAAAGCTAGGGTTGGAGAAGCCAGAGTTTTGAAAACCGGGTCTTGCCTTACCATTGGTGATCCATGAGCCTTTCAGCAAGACTGACTCTAAATCATCCAGGCTCAATTAGCGTATTTCAAAGAAATCCCCAGGTGTTGTTTGACCTTCAAACATATGGACTGCTGGAGTCAATGAAAGTCTCGCCAGTTCCCATAATGCCTAGGAAACTGGATGGGGTAATTCTTTTTCATATTCTCTGAGTTTCGTGGAGGGATTATTAGGTTTCGGCTAAGTGAGTTATTTACTTAAACAATATGTCAATGGTGGCCTGCAATTGCCTTTGCCGAGGGAACAGCCAGGTGCGACCTGTCACTAACCACCATTAAAATAGCAAGCGGTATGAAGAAGAATTGGGCCACATAGAGAGTGGGGTATGAGCGTCACAAGGGGGAGAAGCAGCCTTAGGTTACAGCTAGAAGAGGTAATAATGTTAGATTTCTGGCGATTAACATCTTTATAACACAAGACAGTGCTGAGATTCTTCCTGGGTTTCTGCAGTGCAGGGGGTGACTCCTATGTGGTTGGACTCAGAGTGCTGCCCTACTTGATATCTTAAGATTTTCTTGGGTTTCATTTCGGAGGCCACTCTATGCACAATAGCCTGAGCTTAGTTTGCATCCTAAAGAGTTTCCAAGAACTGGGGCAATGTTGAAGATAATTGTCCTGTGATTAAGAGGGTTTTTTTTTTGTTTTGTTTTTGAGCTAAAAAGACCTGGTATCAAGTCATGACCCACCTAGCTTGCTAATTGTGTGACATCAAGCATGTTACTTAACTTCTCTGAGCCCCCATTTTCTGAGGTATAAAATGGAGCTGATAATTCTTTTAGCCTTTCACAAAGTATGTTTTAAAGGTATTCTAATATGCATCCAACCAAAAAGGGATTTAATGGTCAAATACATTTAGAAAACCCTTTTAGACGCTTTTTCTCTATCTTGGATTTGATAATGCATATTGTCAAATTAAAGTCCTTGAGAAGTTCTGAAGGAAATAAACCTGTTTAACTTTCTTTGATCTAAAGTGTCAAAAGACATTTGAGTTCATGGACTTTTTTTTTGTAGAAAATGGGAGCAGTGTTTTATGAAATGCAAATGACCTCATAGGATTGTTGCAGGAGTTGATTAAGAATTTAAGATGAATGCATCCCGTGGTGTGGGGGCAGAGCCCCAGAAAGCAGTTTCCAGGCTCTCGGCCTCACATAGACAGGTGCCTGGCTCAGGTAGTAAATGGCCATCAACTGTGATTGCATGGCCATCAGCTGTGGCTAGTTGGCCGTCAGCTGTAACCAGTGAGCCATTGGCCACTAATATAACTGCTGTGGCTATTCTAAGAGAAAGAGGAGAAAGAATGGGGGCTAGCAAGTAGATGGCGGCTGGGCTGGCAAGTGTGGATGGCGGTTTGCGGACAGTGTGGATCCAGCTTCCAGTGAGAGTATAGTGCCGCCAGAGAGAATATAGTGTTATAACTCCCCTACTTATGGCTCTGTGGGTGTTCCTTTTTGGCCTCACCATATCCTGCGTTCTTCTGTGGGGAGAGGGAGCAGAGACCCCACAGGCCGCCCTGCACGACAAATGGCGCAGTGAGCAGGGTATGGTGCCGGCCAAAGCTCTCCAAAGGACGGTGGAGCAGTCTGTGTGTATGAACACTCAGTCTGAGGAAGACCAGGAGCAGCAGCTGCTGGAGAGCTGGACCCCCATGGAGGGGTGGGAGGACATGGACGGTTCTCCCACCAGCACAGGAAAAGCCATGCAGCTGCTGGAGAGATGGAGCCCCGTGGAGAGGTGGAAAGATGTGGACGGTTCCCCAACCAGCACAGGCCAGAGAAAGCGAAGGTCGTTGCAGCCCTGTGGGCCGGGAAGTTCCTGGTCAGGCAGCCCGGATGCGGGACTTGTCCCAGGAGGAAAGGCTTGCTGAGTCCTCCGTGGGAGCTGAGGGTGAGGTCAAGGTCATCCCTCACCCCCAGGACAGCCCTGGTGAATGACTATGGACTATGGGGAATTGCCTTCCATCCCTAATTTAATGGACCGCTTGACTGTTTGTTTGGGAACTGTTGTTAGTGGAACTGGGGGATATTTGCTTTTGTCTCTTGACTGGCCGCCATTGAGAATATGTAAGCACCTTGATTGTGAGTCGCTGTTGTTCCAGCAGGGTACCCTGAGAGGCCCAGAGAGAGTGGCAGTGCCCTGAGAGCCCTGGCTGAGTCCAGGAAGTCTGGCTGTGCCCTGAAGATGCCCTGGCTGTGCCCAGGAAGTCGGGCTGTTCCCAGAGAGAGTGGCAGTGCCCTGAGAAATCCTAGCTGTGCCCGGGGAAACTAGTGGTACCCTAAGAAGTCCAGGAAGTCTGGCCGTGCCCAGAAGTACTGGTGGTGCCCTGAGAAACCCTGGCTGTGTCTGGGAAGACAGGTGGTACCCTAAGAAGCCCAGGACGTCTGGCTGTGCCCAGAAGTACTGATGGTGCCCTGAGAAACCCTGGCTGTGCCCAGAGAGCCTAGTTGTGTCCAGGATATTGCATTCACCTCCAGGCTCCTCGCACAGGGCCCCTCGCGGAAGACGCTTGTCGCGTAGATTGTGATGCGAAAACCTGTAGGGGTGGAGTGTGGGGGCAGAGCCCCAGAAAGCAGTTTCCAGGCTCTCGGCCTCACATAGACAGGTGCTGGCTCAGGTAGTAAATGGCCAACTGTGATTGCATGGCCATCAGCTGTGGCTAGTTGGCCGTCAGCTGTAACCAGTGAGCCATTGGCCACTAATATAACTGCTGTGGCTACGCTAGCAGAGAGACAAAAAGAATGGGGGCTAGCAAGAAGATGGCGGCTGGGCTGGCAAGTGTGGATGGCGGTTTGCGGACAGTGTGCATCCAGCTTCCAGTGAGAGTATAGTGCCGCCAGAGAGAATATAGTGGTATAACTCCCCTACTTATGGCTCCGTGGGTGTTCCTTTTTGGCCTCACCATATCCTGCGTTCTTGTGTGGGGAGAGGGAGCAGAGACCCCACAGGCCGCCCTGCATGACACGTGGTGTCTGGCCCAGAGTAAGTACTCAATAGTGTTATCACTGTATGATTATTATTAATAAGGGGTTTTAATCTCCAAAACATAAAACTCTAAATTTGATATACCTGGTTTCTGACCACAGGCACTTTTTCAGTGTTTGCCAGTTGAAAATTGGTGGATTCCTGCTGCTGGTAATGGCTAATGGCTATGACTGATTGTCGACCATGTGTCAGTGCACAAATTAGGTGCTTTAACCAACCCATCGCTGTATCTAATGGTCAAAATTACTCAACAAGGTAGTTATTCTTCTTCTGTGGATGTCAAAATTGAGGCTCAAATATGACATGTGACCTGCCCAGGGTTGAGTAGGTACTCAACTGTGGAGCTGGGAGTTTAGCTTCAATTTGTGTGGCCTAAAGCCCTTTATTACTCTCAGTTGGAGTCTACAAATCCTTAGGGGTCTGAAAGCATCAGTGGTCTGGGGGAAGTTTGCAGTAAGTCTAATGGAAATCAAATGCTTTACCAACATGAGGCATTGCAGGACTAACTACGTTGGGAAGGTCATGTTCCAGCCACCCCAAAAACCTGCCCTTTATGGAGCTCACCTTGTTCTCTCACCTCAAAGCCTTGAAAATAATTCTCCGATAATCAAGAGTGCACTTGTTGTTCCCTTGGCCCAAAGCATTCTTCGTGCCTTCCTTGGCTCTCTCTCATTTATCCTTCAGTCCTTTAACTTGTCTGTCTCCCCATTAAACTGTGAGCAGGGACCAAGTCCTGGTCAGCATTGGGTCACTGGCATGTAACACATCATATTCTATAGATATTCATTGCTGAATGAATGATGCCAATTCAAAACCTATGACTTTTTATGCAATAGAGTAATAAGGTGGGAAAATAAGTTTATTATTTAATATGTGCCATCTGTTTGATGTACGAGAGTCTCAAAACGGTTTCTTGGAGTTTGGGGCAACAAAAAAGATGAAAATCCCCATGTAGAACAATGTGTGCTACTAAACAGTAAGGAAGGCTTTGTACCACAGTAGAGGTTATTGAAAGTGGCAGCCTATTTTTAGCTGAGTCTTGAGCATGTCTACAGAACAATGCACAGCTTTGCAGGTTCAGAACCTCACTTTGTAACAGATCCCTGTGTTAAGGGGCGGGTGGTGTTTGTGTTTCAGCTCAAGGAAACCAATTCACTGGAATACCACTCCGTTATCATGGTTACTGTATATGGCATGCCTTCCTTTACCAACCTGTATCCTAGGAATATGTAGGGATGCAGTCCCAGAGAGCAGTTTCCAGGCTCTCGACCTCACATGGAAAGGTGCTGGCTCGGGTAGTAGATGACCATCAGCTGTAACCAGTTAGCCGTTAGCCACTGATATAACTGCTGTGGCTATACAAGCGCAGATTGCGGCTAGCAAGGGCGGTTAGCAAGTGGATTGTGGATTGCAGATCGTGTTGATCCTACTTCCTGTGTCTTGCCCGGCTGCCAGTGAGACTGGGGTGCAGGAAGACTCCTTGTTGGGGTACTGGCAGATGTTTGCTTTTGTGTCTCGACCAGCCGCCATCGAGAATATAGTGGTATGACTCCCCTGTCTGTGATTCTGTTGTTGTTCCCTTTTGGCCTCACCATGTCCTGAGTTCTTGTGCGGGGAGCAGGAACTGAGACCCTGCATTACAGCATATTACACCTGTTAACTCTCATTTTTGTGGTATGCCTCCAAGGTACTGGTTATTATTCCCATTACAAATGAGGAACCATAAACACCAAGAAGTTTTGCAACTTGCCAAGACACACAGCTAGGAAGTAGTAGAGCATGGACTTAAATCCAGTTCTGTTGGTCTCTGAAGTCCATCTTGCCCCACCCGGCCACCTTGTCATCTAAGATGAGAGCTTTTATTTTGTTTTCCTCTTCTCCAGGGGCATTCCACTAATTGGTAGTGGATACTGATGATTAAGTTTCCTCTGGAAACTAACCTTTGCAGCGAAAGGATGCAGAGTGACCTTAAACTAAAACTCATGGCAAGTGTTGCTGTAAAGCTCTGTACACCTGGCGCTCCCCTGCTGTCGTGTCATTTTCGTCTGTGCCAATAACATCTTAGTGATGATACCAGGAATAGTGCTTAACATCAGAACACCTGTTTTCTTGGTTAATTCGGAGTCCCCACTTAGCTTTCGAAATCCAATTCTCCTTATGTTCTGTTTCTTTCATTGTTTGAGAGTACCTGGTGTTAGGTGTGTTCTAATTTGATATTAATTATGGTTTTATATGCAGGCAGTCACCCTGGTTTAAGAGACTGACTGATTGTCTCAAAGGTTGATGGATTATTTCCTGCAAAGATTTCCACAGATGCATTATTTGATGCATTTTATTTTCATCTTACCTACTTCAGGAATATCTGAAAGGAAGGGAGGAGGTGGGAAATTGATATCCTTGAGTGCATTCTCAAGGAGTGGCATATTTTTAATTGTATATTATGATAATATATTCACAAGGTAGTTGTTTTGGTTAAAATGTTCAAATGTTGAGGAAACAACACTAAAGCAAAGAGCGAATGTGTTCCATACATGGTTGGAATACCAACGATCAGGTGATGGGTAACTAGGAAAGATAACCCAACTCTCATCACTGCGATGTTTACTTCTCACCCACAAATGCCATAGGCCTCCTTCCCCCTACGTTAGCCCCTTAATGTTGGAACCCAGTGGTGCTGCCCCTGTGGTTGCTCCCATTAGAGGAACTAACGGGTGTCAAGTACGTGGCGCAGGGTAGGCCTCACAGCACGAGATCAGTAAGGGGATGCTATTTACTCAGTTCATTTCAATTCCATGATGTGATCAATTCTAACTTGACTTCTACATTCTAAAGATAAAATTAGACACTTGGGGCTCTTTTTGACTAATTGTACAGGGGCCAATTCCAGAGAGAGTGGGCAACTCCAGGCCTCTTTTCTATTTAAATGAGGGACTTATCCTTCTATCACAGGGTTTCTAGAACGTTTGGTCTGAGGTCCAGTGCATGAGTTTTATTTGGGACACTTTATTTCTTAATGTTCCCACCTCATACCTACAATACCCATATTTCAGAGGATGAGCCATGGGTTTCTGTGATTTTAACAAGTTCCTCAGATGGTTCTTCTCAGCAAAATTTTAGCTTTAAAATGACCATCTGTAAGAAGAGAGGATTCAGAGGAGGAAGGAGCTGGGAGAGGCCTGGGAGATCAGATGGTCAGTTTCCATCATTTGTCAAAGGAGGAAACTGAGGCATAGTGAAGTGCCAAAGTTGCTGACAGCTCAAGGAAGACCTGAATGTAGATTTTTCAGATCTCTTCCAGATTCCTAGGACAAAACTCCATTGCTACACAGGAGTTGACATTCCCTTTTCTGCCAGGAAACATATTCGTTTTATACAGCTACATTTTATAAAGAAGAAATGGTAACTTACATGAGTTAGGTGTCCCTGGCAGTGCCACCCACTTTTAGTCTCAAACAGTAACATTTTAGTTAGCGTACTCAAAATTCCTTTGTGATTCCTCATTGTCTTGAGAGTGGGGTTCAAATGTCTCACAAACCCATATCAGTGATGCAAACCATCTTTCATCCCTCCTCTCTCCTCCACCTCCTTTGCACTGGACTCTCCAGATGTTCTCAACTATTTTCAGTTCACCAAACGAGCCATAGTCTTCTTTCTGGAGGGTTCGCACATGCTGTTCTCTCTACATTATTTTTTCTCTCTACATTATTTTTTCTCTTTGTCTCCCAGGTGTCAGATGTCAGGTTATGTCCTCCCTTCCCTGGGAACGTTTCTCTGACCTTCCAAGTGTGGATAAGAGACACTTCCAGGTGCCTATCTGGCGCCCTGTACAGCCCTTTTAAAAATAAATTGATATTGTACTGCAGTTGTTTCAGCGATTTCCTCATCTATATTTTAAGCTCAAAAGGACAGGAATTACGTTTTGTGTTGTAGCACACCTAGTGCATAGTGCCTGGTACAAAGGAGGCATGCTAAATAAATGGTGGGATGGTTTTCCAGTTCACATCCCAGAATGTTCAAGTCGATAATGATCTGCCTGGAATAGATGGTACCGTCAGTAAAAGGCAGAAGGGGAGCTGGGTCAGGGCAAGCTGGGATCAGGTATGAAAGACTTGGTTTTGACTTGAACATGCTGACCTGGACCTGGTCAGTAATGATTCATTGATGGTGGTGTGTGAGGGAGAGTCCCATGGCGGCAGCGAGAAGCATGGGTGAGAGTGAGAGGAGGCTAGAAACCCCACGAGGATTATGATGTGGCTGCAATAGTTCCAATTCAAGGCAGCGAGGGTCAGGAGCAGGCTCGAAGCTATATGAACGAGGAGAAATAAATAAATACCAAAACTGTCGGCATGAAAGAATCAGGAGTGCTTGATAAGGGGACAGAGTCAAAGGTCCTTCCTAGGGTGATCTTTCTGCTTTCACTGGTTCATTCATTCATTAATTCAATCAACATTGATGTATGAGGTACTGTAGCTACAACAGTGAATTAAGTAGATATATTCCTTGCTCTCCTGTAAGTGAAGGTGACAGATAAGTAAACCAAAGAAGGGGTGACCGATATATCCAGCAGGCAATGAACTTCATGAATGAAATGAAATAATTCATGTAAAGCACTTGGCACAGTGCTTAGTATATACTAAGAGCTCAACAAATACTATCAAGCCCCTATCCCTCACCAATAGCCTAATGAAAATTAAAAATTTTCTTTTATGTTTCATAACCATTACATTAACCATGATAATGGCTGCCGTATATTACATTCCTATTACATACCAAATTCTATGTTCTGGCTGTGCACATATTAACTTCTCTTTACAAGCACTAGTTGTGATTGTCCTTTTTCAGATAAGGAATCAGAAGCTAAAAGAAGTTAACCAATTTCCCCCAATTCCCAGAGCTATTGAGCAGACAACCCTAGGTGTTTTCTGCTCTCAACTCCCAAGTTCCATTCTCTTTCCATTGTCACAGTGTAGTTATTACCAAGCAGTGTTAAGGCAGTCTGCTTTGAGGTGACTCTGGCAAGCTCTGTAGAGTTATCTATCTATTCAAGCAACTGGAATAACTAGCAAGAGGCAAAGAGCAAATGGAAGTAAATACCTATAGCTCAGTCACCTCCGTCCAGGTATGCAACTGTGTGGAACTCCCATGCCTTACAACAAACATCTTTGAATGGGAGGACATTTGAACAGTCATTTTGAGACAATTTCAAGAAAGTGTTCATTCATTTCTGTATTTTTAGAATTCTTAGACTATAGAGAAAGCACCTACAGTATTGTTCACCTCAAATTTTGGGTGTTCACAGTGTTAGGATAAAGAGTATAAACTTTGCAGATCTGGTTGAAGTTTTCCTTGGCCACCGACTAGTCTGTGAAATTCAACAGGTCACCTAATGCACTCTAAGCCACATTCTCATAAAATATAAATGATAAGAAAGAGGAGGATCATAATAGCTCCTACCTTATTAGGTATATTTGGGATGAAAGTAGTAAAAGTAAGTAAAGTCTGTTTTTAACTGGTGGCAATTTTGCCACCCTTGGGGATATTTAGCAATGTCTGCAGACATTTTCAGTTGTTACAACTGGAGGCATGTGACTGGCATCTAGGGAGTAGTGGCTGCGGGCGATCTGAAACGTCCTACAATGCACAGCCCCATTGGCAAAGAATTATCCAGCCCGAAGTGTTAATAGTGCCAAGATTAGGAAATGTTGGTGTATATATACTAGTGTCTGCTGTGTAGCAATACAAAAAGAAAAAAATCCTAAAATCATCTAGGAATATGAAACATTTGGAAAATCCCTTTGGAAGCCCTGAGATGAATGACACGCAGATGAAAATACATCTGGGGTATTGACTAAATATTTCACTTTTCATAAAATATTTTGAACTCATGTAATAGATATTTACATTCATCTATTTGAGGTATAGTTCTTTGTCAATTGTTTAAAAGTTTCACAAAGCTGAATTTGCATTTGATTGAGGGCTCTGTTTTTTTCATTTCAGGAGTAGCTTACCCTACAACATAACTTTGGAAAGGGAGGTTTATTTGTTTTTATGTATTTTTTTGTAACTTAAAAGCATCTTGAATTATTAAGCCAGTGATTTTCCAGGCCTGCAAATGTTTTCAGCATGTTGCCCTAAACTAAGCTTCCCTGAGTCAGCACATAGTATTGCATCGTGGAAGACCTCAGTCAGTCAGAATCATTTCCTTAAGATGTTGGTATTTTTCTTCAGGGTTGTGATATTTGGGGTGCTCATTCCGACAAAAGAGAGCCTGTGTTTCTCCCAAACCCACCTTCAAGGTCAAGGTGGGAATTGTCAGGGCATAGGGGTATGCACCACAATTTCAGAATAAAGAGAGTAAACACAAGAAACTCAAGTGTTCAATTAATATTTTCCCCTGATGCTGGACTCTTGTTTATTTCTCACCAGGAGCCAAACCATAAAGGTAAATCCTTCAACCCACATTTTATGAGAGACAATAAGAGAGTACTATGAGTTACAACGAAAAAATTCTTCTTCTGCTTTGAAGCCAAATGCTTTTACAAAAGGCAGGGGGGGAAAAAAAACCTGAGTCAAATTGACGAAAACCAGTCAAAATATGGCCTTGTTGAGGCTCACACAGCCATGCTGGCTGGTCCCAAAACACAGAAGGCGTCTTCAGCCATGGCTCTCAATGCTGATTAAACTAGATTTCTGTGTCAACTGCTTGAAAGCTGCAGACCCACACCACACACTTCCTGACTATATTATTGAACATTATCAGACCTGTTTTGTTCATTACCAAGAAGCTGAAAAGGGACCGTCAAAAAAGGCTGAGAGGCTTTCTAGAGCCAGTACAGGCTGACTTTTAAACAAATGTCCTCAATGCTCATGAATACATCATGTAGGAGCTCAGACCTTGGGGAAGGCATTCTTCATAATCATTCCAAGGAAATCTCCACGGAAAGCCACTCACCGCTAGACGATGGATAGCCTCCCACCTAACTCTGTTCACTTAGCACTCAGAGCATATGGTTTGCTCTTAAGGAGCAAATGTGTTCATTCTTAATTTTTATTTTAAATAGTACTTACTGATACAGAGGCCAAAGAAAGAAATTTTTCCCTCTTTATGTCAAGAAATCTGAATTCTGCATGATGAAATCATGAGATTATACCTTGCAAGGACTAAAAAGGACATAGCTCATCATCCAACTCAATTTTACAGACAGGCTTCTATGATCCACAAGCTAATTATGCTGGAACAGGGAATAAGAGAGCATCAGCAGAGGTCTTTGCACTATAATACCTATGGCAGCCAAGGTCTTACTATTGTCAACTCTTCTCTTTGTTGTTTTCATCTAAGACCAGAATGCCTAGGCCTATGTCTCCTGATATTCCTAACATTCAGTTATAACCCCTACCTCCTTTCCCGCCCCCCATCTGACTTTGAAGAACCTGAATTCATTTCCACTTTGATGAGTGGTAATTATTTACCTGTCAGCTCCCAGCTGGACTATATCACCAAAGCTGAGTCACGTAGCTTTGCTTGCAGTGACTGCTTCCGGACAATTAAATTGGAGAAGCACCTGTGTAAATATGTAATATTTGCTGATAAGAAAATGATTAGGCAACAGAACCAGAGCTGAGCTGGTAAAAATAGTGAATATTCCCCTCTAGAGGCTTTTCACACATGCCTTTAAGCATCTTCCATCTCGAGAACAAGGTCAGGCTATTTTTCCATCCCTCCTATACATGTTTGAAAACTATAGCTAATCTGATATCACCAGATTTATTTATTTATTTTTATTTATTTATTTATTTATTTATTTTTCAGATTTATTTTCAGACATTCAAATTTTCAGGTCCTCATCTCGTGTAAGTTGAAAAAGAAGAGATTAAAATAGGGTGAGAGACTAACAACCAGTGATTTTTTCCATTCCAAAGTCCAGATGTCTACCTCAGTAAATGAGCTGACAATTGAAACTCATCTTGGACAATAATATCTGTTCTTATTTGTATTAGGGCTTCTGTGATGGCATTCAAACCTTAGGACAGTAGAAAGAGTGAGCACTTTTGTCCTCAGATAGACCAGGAGATGAATCTCAACATTACCTCCTAGGAGCTGTGTGACCTTTAACACATTCGAGACTCAGGTTCCAAATCTGTAAAGAGGACATAATTCTTAACCTTCCATGCCATGCCATGTGTAAAGTGCCGATCTCAGTGCCTGCTTAGCAAACATCCACTATGCCCCACGACATAAAAATAGACCACAAAATCCATCATCTTTGACCAGCTCACCATTTAGTAAGCCACAAACTGTTGGTGATTCTTTAAAGTTGCTTTCTGATGGTGATCAGTTTTTAGCAATAAGACGTACCAACAAGAAAATGATTCTAAAATTTCCTTCTTGTATTTCTAAAAGTACTCTGTCCTGCTTTTGGAATTTGTTCCTTCTTTAACACAAATTCATGTAGACTCTAAGAGACATCTTTTCAGTTCTACAATTGAACATAGAAAGATATTGACCCTTCCTGACCATCAGTTGGTTAGGTTTTTGCTGTTTCAACCTGGCTGTTATTTTTAGCTGAAGGATGTCCACAAGTGGTGTTTCATGGACCCACTCCTGTTGTGTTCCTTGTGCATTTAAGTACATGGTTCTGAACAGAGTCCAAACCCATTTCGTCTCTTCCTAAGCTCTGTGATCTTAATTATTCCTTGTGCTTCACTTTCTTCAATAGCAAAATGGAGATGATGCTAACTAATGCTTAGAAATATTCAGAGAATTCAGTGAGTTACATGTAGAGGACTTAGTACAGTGCCTTGAACAGAGAAAAAAGGTGTAGTTGTGGTTGCCGTTATTACTGGGACAATTGTAGGCAGCCAACAATGGAGTTGGCCTCATGGAAAGAGCTAGTGCGCATCACAGAGCATTCAAACCCTCAATCTTCCCAAGTCAAGAAGGTCACTGTTAAAAATTTTATCCTCTTTCATAAAAGTCATTCTTAATTTCATTTCAATCCAATGTTTTATTTGTGTTTTCAGAATAAGACAAAGAAAAGTGAGAAAGCCTTCTATGGAATGTTACTCAGTTATTCATAGAGTCAGGTCCAATTGTCTTTGGACCTTGACTATCAAATGAAATAGTTACTGTTTTTTCAAAATCCACAGGACATTATTCACTTGCCTTTGAGTTGATATACATATAAAGGTAGGTAAGGGGAGAAACAGCAAAATGTTGTAAATCATCAAGGTTTATTTTAACATCACTTTTTAAAGAAGTATCTGGAAACAGGAATATGGAATGTTTGAGAATATAGCATATCTCATTTACTGCACTAAGTATTGAACTTAACTCAAAATTACCCAATTATTTTGTCAGTTTGACAGCATTCTATTTTTGTTGAGCCCTTTGCTTGTTTGTAGAGATGTTTTATACTGTGAAAAGTGAGCATCCTAAACTGTGCACCCCCAAAATTTTTTGAAGCCAAAAGATATACTTAAGTGTGACAGCAGAGATAGTATAGAATTGTAGGAGGCAGTGAAGGAGTTTCAAACGCAAAATTAAAGGCAAGAAGGATCACTACTTGGAGTGCATCCTCTCCCTTCATAATCCATTAAGCAAACTGATCAGTGTTGAATGAAAAGATGTGGTGGGATGATTTGCTTTGCGATAGAAAAATCACTTTGAATTACTAAGCTTCCTACACATCTTGAAAGTAAATTTACTCTGAAATTCCCATTAGATACCATTGAATTCACTGAGCAATATGGCCTCTTTGTTTTGTTTAACAGTATACATTCCCAAGGGTGTTGGCAGCTCATTGTGTTGGAATTGAGCTCTAATGTGCTGCTTCCCTGAGGTCTTATCACTTATCTTGTCTGTTGATTAACTCTGTGCATCAATATACCATGATCCAATTGAGTAGGCTATTTGATAAGCATTTCAACAAAAACACCATAAAACCTAAGCAAAGAAATGGATAGTGCACTGATAAATAGACGTGCATGCATTGCATTTTAAAAATATATTTTCCCATTCTGCACTTTCAAAGCCATAGTTTAAATACCTAAAAGTCCTTTCCATGAATCTATCAATGTATAATTCTCTAAATTTGCTATACTTTTAATAAACATTGGTTCAATTTTTCTAGGAAGTTGAAGAAATCCTTCTCATGCCACATTTTTGGTCACTTATTTATAATTAATCTTAATTTTTTTTTCATCTTGTTTAAATATTCTGCCAGCACCTCTTTCACTTGACTTCTTGGTCAGTTCCCACTGAAATTTCTGTAGCTGCACACTCTCAAGCAGCTATTGATTCTTTGTCTCCTTGCTAAAGGTTACTAACTTCATCAACAGCAATGCTATAAATTACATCTGTTAAGATTCTCTTATTGTTGCTAGCTGACAATATACTTTTGTTTTCTGGCTGTTGAACATTCTTGACATTCATTTTGTCCATCTCTCTACAAAGACTACTGGGCTGAATTATTCCTGGATACTATTACCCAGTTGACACACTTTCAGCATCTGGATCATGAGCTGAAACCAAAAATCTGATGTTTTTGGCAACCAAATCCACAGCCTGTATTATCTTTGGTCCAAACAGGCTTTCAGATGATGAAAAGCATGGTGAGTGTTACTTCAAGCTTCTTCCCATTTCCCTTCACCAATGCATGGCATTCAGGAGCAAAGACTTGGGATAACACCCATAATGTGCTATGTTTAGAAGAAGAAAAAAAGCAGAATTTTTAAAGATCTGCGTGAGGAATAATTAACCGAAGAAAAATGAAAAATGAAAAGCTTAATGTAAGCATTATGGCATGAATATGAGCCAGAAGATTATAGATCTGTAGGTCTCATTTGGTATACCACAAACCTTTTATAGGTGAACCACCAAATTGGGAACAGTCTGTGATGTTTTCTTTTTGTACAGCTGAAGGTATTTATAGACATGACAACAGCTATCGCTTAATATGTCAGTCTGTGTTGTTCATACAACATGATGGGGCAGGGGCTGATACTTACCAGGAGTAGGAAAGGATAGACACAGAGTGACCTAAATCTGATACAAAAGAAATATCAAAAAGATAGATGATACAAAAGGTGTATAGGTGGAAACCTACAGTAACTGTCCTATGAGTGTGTAAATATGCATATGTTATCAAATTTATTGAAGTATAATTTACATGCAAGAAAATGTATTCATTTTAAATGTACAGTTCTATGAGCTTTTATATGTGCATAAATACATGTAACCATCATAGAAATCAAGACAGAAAATTTTCAGCACACTAAAATATTCCCTTCTTCCCCTGTGCAGACAACCTCCCAACCCAACCCCAGCTGCCATTACGTTTCTATCTGTACAGATTAGGTTTACCTGTTTTAGATCTACAGACAAATGGAATCATGTGGTATCTAGTCTTCCATGTTTGGCTGCTTTAGCTCAGCCAAATGTTCTTGAGATTCATTCATATTGTGTGCGTCAACAAATATTCATATACAAATATACAAGCAGTCTGTGTAGACATATGTTTTTCATTTTTCTTCGGTTCATACCTAAGAGATGAATTGATGGGTTATATGGTGAGTTTATCTTTATAAGAAACACCAAACTGTATTCTAAGATATTTATGCCATTTCATACTCCCATCACCAATGTGTGACATTTGCAGATCTACATCCTTCTAAGCCTTGGTAATATCAGTCTTTTCATCTGAACCTTCTTAGTGGGTGTAGAGTGATACCTTATTTTGGTTTAAAATTACATTGCTATGGTGCCTATGATGTGGAGTATCTTTTTGTTTTTATTAGTCAGTCATTTTTTTCTTTTGTGAAGTATGTTAAAATCTTTTGCTCATTTTAAAAAGTGGCTTGTCTTTTTACTGTAGAGTTGTAAGAGTTCCTTTATATTCTTGGATACAATTTTATGTTAAGATCTATATTGTGAATATTTTCTTTCAATTTTTGATGTGACATCTTTTTTTTTAAAAATGGCATCTTTTAAGTAGCAAAAGAATTTACTTTGGAGAAAGTCCAGTTTATCAGTTTTTTAAAGTGGTTAGTACTTTTTGTGTTTTAAGCAATCTTTGTCTATACAAAGTCACAAAGTTTTGTTGTTTTGATTTTTACACTCAGTTCTATGATATGCTTCTAGTTTATTTTTGTATGTGGTAAGAGGTAGGGTTCAAAGTTAATATTTTTCAATACAGACATCTGATTGTTACAGCACCAAATTTTGAAAAGATTTCCCCCACTGTGTTCTATTCAAGCTCGCTGACCTTTTCTTCTGCAGCCTCAAACTGCTATTACAACCATTTTGTGAATTTTTAACTTCAGATATTATATTTTTCTGTTTTAGAAGTTTCATTGGTTATTTTTAAAAGTTTTCATTTCTCTTACTGTGTTCATTTTAAAAAATAAATAACTAAACTACTTATAATAGCTGTTTTAAAGTCTTTGTCTGCTAACACCATCATCTCTTTTACTTCTGGATCTATTTCTGTTTTCTAATTTTTCTCCTGGTTATAGAGAAAAAGTTTTTTCCATAATCGTTGGCATGTCTAGTAATTTCTGATTGGATGCTTGGCTTAGTTGATGTTACATTGTTGAATATATGGATTTTATTATATTCCTTTAGGGAGTGTTGCTCTTTGATCTGGCAAGCAGTAAAATTTTGTGTTGATCAATTTAATCATTTTGAGACTTAAGGAAGACACAGAGTAGTCTTTATCCTGGTCACGGTTTTGCTTCACTCCTGAGACATGGACATTCTGGGGTCTCTACTGAATGCTGCATAGGTTCAGCGATGTGTCTTCACTCTGGCTGGCTGGAACCTTATTTAATGTAGCCTTTCCCAATGTGAGATTTGGTAATCCTTTCATTTATAGTTCTTCAATTACTGTTCTTTCCCCAGTAGTTGTTCTTTGCCTTGTGGAGTCTTACCCTATACAGCTTACTATCAGCCAAAGACAGCATATTTTTTGAACTCTTGTTTTTTCCTACATGTCTTCTTCATTTCTAGTATTCTGCCCTATAAATTCCAGTCACTTCAGTGTCCTCAGTCTTTGATCTCTGTCTCCTCTACTCAGCAAGGCCCATGTTCTACTTGGGTTTCCATTCCCTGACTGGCAGTCTGGAAGGTACAATTAGTCGTAGTCCCCCCTTATCCATGGTTTAGCACCTGCGTTTTCAGTTACCTGCGGTCAACTACGGTCCAAAAATATTAAATAGGAAATTCCAGAAATAAACAATTCCAGAAATAAATAAGTTTAAATTTCATGCCATTCTGAGTAACATGATGGAATCTTGCATTGTTCTGCTCTGTCCGCCCGGGACATGAATCATCCATTTATCCAGTTTATCCATGATGTATACGTTACCTGCCCATTAGTCACTTAGTAGCCATCTCAGTTATCAGATTAACTGTTGCAGTACGGCAGTGCTTGTGTTCAACTAGCCTTATTTTACTTAATAAAGGCTCCAAAGCCATCCACATAACTTTTGTTAGGTTGGTGCACAAGTTATTGCAGTTTTTGCAATTATTTTCAACCTTTTAAACCACAATTACTTGTGCACCAACCTAATATTACAGTATATTATTATAATTGTTTTGTTAGTCATTGTTGCTCATCTCTTACTGTGCCTAGTTTATAAACTTTATCATAGGTATGTATGTATAAGAGAAGCATGTTATATATAAGGTCTGGTACTATCCACAGTTTCAGGCATCCACTGGGGGTTTAGGAATGTACCCCCTTCAGATAAGGGGGATGATTGTCTCTCCAGGCAAAAAAGTCTGGGCTATTATCGCCTCATTTGTCTCTTTTCTCTCAGTGATCATAGCCTTGTGCTGCCTATTGTCCACTGTCTGAAATCAATGATTTCATGTTTTGTTTTGTTTTCAGTTTTATAATTGTTTATGGTGGGTGGTCTCTTCAATGACAGTTTGTCCATCATGGCCAGAAGCAGAACAAGTGTTATTTATTTATTTATTTTATTTTATTTTATTTTATTTTTAAATTTATTGGGGTGACAATTGTTCATAAAATTACATAGATTTCAGGTGTACAATTCTGTATTACATCATCTATAAATCCCATTGTGTTTTCACCACCCAGAGTCAGTTCTCCTTCCATCACCATATATTTGATCCTGTTATTTTTTTAAAAGTACAACTCAGGCAGTTACTGTACCACAAACAGGGATGGAGTGCTAACCGGTCCCAGCCAAATGTTATGATGACTTCATGTGATTTATTCCCTTTGAGAGTACTAGTCAAAAGTAGGCTTTAAGGTAGATGCCTTAAGCACTGATGGAGATGACTGTTTCCCAAACAGCAGTTGCTAGTGTGCCACCTTTGTGATTTTTGCTGTGGACCACTTGCATTCTATGTTACGTAAAATATTTTCTTTAAGTTGACTCATTTGTAACTTAAATTTATTCGAAAAGTAACCACTACAGCATTATCATAAATCAAGTTGAGAAACTAATTGTATTTTTCTAACACATATTAAAATAAGCAAATAACTCTTTAAAAATAAACAAAATGTCACTTCTTAAATTATATAAATCTCTAACCACTATGCTGTATAACTGAAATTAATATAAAATAATATTGAATGAATGTCAAAATAAATAAAGTGAAAAAATTATCCAAAGAATAAAAATAAAATAGAAAACAAGATGTATCTTTGGACTACTGAAGGCATCTTGTATCCCATCAGGGGTACTTTTGTACACCTAGTCATGCTGGAATAGATCACAGAGGCATTGCATGAAGATGTGACATAGGTGATGGAGATTTTTTTTAAATGACCATTTTTTTCATATGATTTTGTATGGTTTCTGAGAACCATACAATTTTACAACAAGGATGAGCTTAGAGAATGTCTAATCCAACCCCCTCATTTTACATATGAGGAAACAGTCTTACAGATGGAATGGTTGCTTTCCAAGGCCTCATAGCTCGTTAATTAATTCAACAGATAGTTATCAATGAGCTCTGAACAAAATAGAGAAGCCCTCTTGGAGCTTACATTCTACTGAGAAATAGAACTCCTTTTTGTTTTGGTTCTGTGTCCAATAGCATATTACTTAATGACCTCTTCACAACAAAAGACAGCACCTATGCCCATCTTGTCCCTCAACATCTTTAGAAATAAGGGTTTACTCTAAATCGACCCAGTTTAATAATTATTTCAGTCTAGCTCACCTGTAACATCCCATCTCTCAGGATGACACTTCCTACTTCCTAATGGGGCTACTTTTGATGCTTTTAGCTTTAGCCATAAAAGGGTAAACAAATCTCCCCTTTTTTGTGAGAAAATGCCCGTTACCCATTATAATTATGTAATTTGGAATTCTTTAGGATCTAGTCAGCCTCTGGTCGCAACATGCATTAAAGCTTGTAGACAGGGTCTTTTGGTTTCTTATCTCATCTGGCTTCATGATCTTGTTCCTGCCCTATTTTCAGTTCTCTTGCTATATCACTCTCCCAAGGTGTTTGTGCTGTTTATCTGTATCAGTTTCTATATCTCAGCTCTGTCTCTTTTCAGACCTGGAAACTCTTACCCAAGCAAGCCCCTTCTGGTGTGAGGAAACGAAGACTATATTGTGACATTCCGATCTTGAAAGCTACCTCTGCTCCTGACAGTTTCGATGCTTTTTACAGGCACAGCCACCCCCAGAAAGGCAGAAAGGGTAGGATGGAAGAGCTCATCAGGGATGAGTTTGGGCACACGGTGGACTCTCCTTTTTGTCTTTTCATCAGTGGAACTAATGAAAGCTTGTATGAACTCATGGAATTTTCAGCCTTTGAAATTCCCAGACGTCTTCAAGTTGTCTTTGAAGAATGCTTATTTTACAATATGTGTTTTTCCTCAGAAAAGGAGAAAAGCAGAATGGGTCTTATTAGAAGGTTAGCTGAGACTTGAGCATAACTCCCTTTATTATGGACTTGCTATGTCCCAGGCATTGTGTTACGCACTTAACATGCTTTTTCACTTTGTCCTTCATAGCAAACCAGTGTGATATTACAAATGCGGATATAGACAAAGAATTTTGGAGTGCTCACTTAGCTTCCCCAACATCAAACAGCTAATATGCGTTTAAGTCAAATTCAGTTCCATTTGATGCCAGTGAAACTCATTAATATCAGTATTAGGTAAAAATCACGAACACAAAAATATGTATAAAACATTAAGCATAGGATTTGTCCTTATATATTCATGTTATAACCAAGCCAACGGAGGTAGAGTGTATGGAATTTGCCTTAAAATTACTAAGTAAATTAATTCATGGTCTGAATTGGAACCCTAATGTTTTGAATTTTATTCCAAGGTTTTTCCACCACAGTATCGTAATTCCAAGAGAAAATTGTTCATCTCTGTATTAGCTTGAGTTATATTGTTAAAACCTAGTGTATGAGCAGTCATGATACAGAGAATTTTAAGGACAGAGTTAAAACATTGGCATTATAAAATTGTTTAATTCCATTAAATTGAAATATTTATTCAAATATTTATTGTATGTCCTTTTATTGATTACATTGTGCCCTTTTGATACCTGGACATCCTAAATAAAGTCTATTCTGTTACCAGACCAAAACAAAAGAGAAAATTCCCTTTAAATGGAAGGAAATTGTCTTGGTTCACCTAGGTTAACTATCTCATCCAAATAATGTATAGATGTGTAACAGGTGAGAATGCAATAGGAAATGTCTCTTTCCTCCAAGTGTTCTGTTAAGATGTGCCATTTGAAAGAGAAAAAAAATAGTTTAATCGGAACCACATAATCACCGAAAACAATCTTGTTTCTGTCGCCATCACTGCAAATGCAATTATGGCCAATTCTCATGAGTCTGTGCTAATGGGAAGAGGGTGTAACATGGATGGTTGACAGGCTCAGATAATCCAAATAACTGATTTTCAGCATTTCCCCCACTAAACCTATTTACCAGAGTTGCTAGCAAGTAATGGAAATTGCTGGTTCTAGTTTCCTTCCTTTCCTCCCCACACCCAGTGCCCCCAACCCCAGTCACCCTTTAATGGAGATGTCAGTGAGCAATGAAATGGCCAAAGAGCTGTGGGAGGAATAAAAGAGAAGGAAAGTCGATCAATCCTTGAAAAAAATAGGAACTATTTTAATGTGATGCTTTTGAAATAGAAGGTCTTGCTCCTCATAGAATATTCTTTTGATTGATATCCCTATCACACATATCACCACATCTCAAATACAATATTGTCAAAGTCCTATTATGTAAGTAAAATATCAATTCATTTTGTTTGTTTAAAAATGTTAAACGTTACAGATAGGGTTGAGGTTTTCTTTGGCCTTTACCCTCAGTCTCAAATCTGCCTCCTTTTCTCAAAAGGAACACAACAATCCTGTTTATTGTTACAAAAAATTTCTGGTTTTTCATCTATCCAGTTTTTTTCTGTGTATTAATATAGAAATTTAGTCAGAGAAAATAAGCATGTCCTTTTGTTTTACAGTAGTAATAGACTATTTTGCTTGGCTATGTAGCAGAGATTAATGCACTGCCCAAATCCCTCTTCAGTGAAGGACTCATTGCCTCAGGGGAATGTTGTCACCACACAGCCTTCAGCTTTGGCTCCTTCCTTTCTAGTTCTACAGAGGCACCTCAGACCTCAGCTTTGCCCCTTTCAGAGGCAGCCAACATCCAATAACTGATTTAATTCCATTGGATACCAATACAAAGTTCTTATGCAAGCTCACTGCAAGATTATAAATGTCTTGCTATATAGGCCCAAGTTGGGACAACTCAGAATAACCTTACTGGATTCAGAGATCTCTAATGAGGTGACAGAGCTGCTGTCGGGCTTGCATCACAGCTCAACTTCTCCCCCTGCCCAATCCTGCTTCCTCAGATGTTAATAGCAAGAATATCCCTTAACAAGTATGTATCCTACACAGTAAACTCCATCTCATAGTGTGCTTTCTAAGGAACCCATCCAGTGACATGTCACTTACTTTTCTCATTCAATGCTATGTTCTGGAAGTCTCATTTACTAGTAAACATAGATCTACCTTATTCTTTGAATATTCTTGTACTATTTGTGTCAGAAGCTAGGTAATTGTTCATTACAGCCCTGGTTCCCTTTTTTCCTGAACCAGTATCTAGAAAACATCGTGAATTAGTTATAGCTAGGTTACTAAGTTTTGTCCAATGGATTGTGGGAAGAAATGATATATGATATTTCCAGACCTCATGAAGTCTTCCATGCCTTTTCTTGACCCTCATGTGTTAGCTAGATGCAAAGGATTTAGCAGAAGATTCCAAGGTCTTCCAGGGTGGCAGAGTCACAGGATGAAAGAAGACCAGGTGACTGATTCATCCCATGGGCTGTCCACGAACCCTGCATCAAATTATTAATCTGTTGAAATATTTATTCAGGTTTATTTTTATAGGAGTTAGCTTCTCTTACTTAAACATGAAAAAAACGTTTTGTTGTTTCTGGTTTCAAACCACACTGTTCTGAATATTTTGTACGTGTCTTCTTGGGTGCAAGAGTCTCACTCGTGTTAAAGACAGAGAAGTGAATGGCTGCGAGGTATTGAGATGCACAAGCTTTAAATTCCATAAATATTTTTGTACCATTTCCCAATATGGTTATACGAATTTCTGTTCCCACTAGCTGTGTATGGGAATACCTCTTTCGCATATCTTTCAAATAGGGTATTTTAAGGGAAACTCTTCATTTGGGGATAAAAAAAATATTTTCATATGTAGTTGAATTTTAATTAGTTTCATATGTGAAATTCTAGTACATAATAGTTCAAAAATAGTAGACACCTGATATTTCCAGTTTAGTCTCTTTGAAAGCAGTCTCTAAGATTCATGCTATGAAAATCACTCACCGTTTTTCTGAAGCAGAAATTTGAACTGTATGTACCAAGACTGATGCACGCCACTGTGTGCTTAACTCCTGAATGATCCCCATCAAATGGCCAGATTCTGCCTCAGATAGCTTTGCTGTGACCTATTTTTCATTCAGATGGTGCTGGGTGGGCTAGGCAATAATGATACTGGTTTCTATTTATTGAGTATATAAGACATGCCAGGCTATGTGCTAAGTATTTTATTGCATGAACTTCTTTGAGCCTCAGAATAACTCTCTGCCATGTAAGTTTCTATTACTTAGCTCTGCTTTGCAGATGAGAAAACTGAGGTCAACATAATATAATTTATAAATGAAAGAGCAAAGCTATAACCCTAAGACTATCTAACTCCAGATTCAAGGCTAGATCTTTTATCTCTTACACTGTATTGCCTACATACAACTCTCATTCAAAGTTGGAAGGTGTCACATAAGTTGTTTAGTGAAATTTTACTGTACCTCATTGAGAGAAATTATGGGCTCTCGTCTTTGTGTATCTGGGGATTAATCAGGTCATGAGGAGGTATCCTTTGTGAATGTCGAGAGTTTAATGTATAGAACAACAGACAGGAGGATTAAACCATCTATCTCAGCTTTGGGGAAAAACGTATAAAAGTATACAGATCCATAAGTCATTTAAGGTTTAAAAAAAAAAGCCCCAAACAACAATAAAATCTGCATTCCGGGTGGTTGCTTGAAAAGCAGCTGTAATCACTTGGCCACCTCACATCTAGCTCAGTGCGCCTCCCTGAACTTCCTTTGTCCTCAAACTGAACAGAATGCAGAGGAGGTCTGTGTGGGTCTGGGACAAGATGGAATTTGGACCAGCTGTTCTCAAAGGTTACGTTAGAAACTCAAAAGGCTAAAACGGGTTGCTGTGAAAACCGCCTTCAAAAGTCACGGGCCCCACATTGTATCACGTGTCAGTACCAAGAAACTGTGGAAGAAGTGAAACTGGTAACACACAAATCCCCAAATGAACAAAATGTTTGGTTGGCCTTATCGATGAGGCACGACACATTTGACTTCCCGAATATCTCCCATTTTTGTGGTTTTCGAGGTTGCAGTAGAATTCAAACCTCTTTAGGTTCAAGTTCATCTAGTCTTGACAAAATATGACTTCCTGTGTCAGCGAAAAAAGGTTTTGATTTTTTAAAAATTGAGGGCAATTAGATGAAATATTTTCCACCAACTTTAAATGAATCAAGGTTAGATTTCTCTTAAAATATACAGGGGTCAAAAATCTGTGAATGAAACATAAGTAGGTTTCCTCGAGCCTTACCACATTGGAAAACCCGGAATTCCTATAAATCTAAATTTGCTTAAAGGGCCAGAAGACAGAGCAGGAAAAACAAAGAGGGCTAAGTGAGTATCTGTAATCATTGGGCAGAAGGCTTAAATCTCGTCTCTCCTAGGGTGAGCATGTCCCTTTAAAGCTGTCACCCTCTTTGTACAATAATGTATGTTCATATCAGCAACATCTATTGTGCTTATTCCATGTCTGGCACAGTTAGAAACTTTCTCTAGAGCAGAAAGTGAAAAGGACACAATCTCTTACAGTCTTGGAGTGAAGAGGTAAGGAAATGTATATGTGGACACAGCAATTTATAAACATTTTTTTTTTAATTTTTATTGGGGAATATTGGGGAACAGTGTGTTTCTCCAGGACCCATCAGCTCCTAGTCATTGTCCTTCGATCTAGTTGTGGAGGGTGCAGCTCAGCTCCAAGTCCAGTCGCAGTTTTCAATCTTGAGTTGCAGGGGGCACAGCCCACCATCCCGTGCAGGAATTGAACCAGCAACCTTGTTGTTAAGACCTCGTGCTCTACCCAACTGGGCTCTACCCAACTGAGCCATCCGGCCACCTCTCCGGAAGCTCCGTGGCAGCTGCTTGTCTTCAATCTAGTTGTGGAGGGCATAGTCCACCAGCCCATATGGGAATCGAACCGGCAGCCCTGTTGTTCAGAGCTCACGCTCTAACCAACTGAGCCATCTGGCCGCCCCCATAAACAACTTTTACAAACCGAGACATGAAGAAAATAATTGGGGTACTCTGCCAGGGGCCAAGTTTCTCTGGCTGGGGGCTACTCCTGTGAAGCCTTTGAGACAGGGAAGCGCTTGGGCTGATGGGAGCCTATGTCAAGATGGTACTGAGACTTTGGGGGTATGGCCAAGCAGGGGCCAGATGATCCCAGACCATGAAATGGCATTGGAGAGTCTTACACAAAGAGGTGACAGGGTCTGATTTACAGTTTGGAAATATCCCTCCAGCTACAATGCTCACACTATTTGGGGGAGGAGTAGAGTTGGGAAAGGAGTACAGTGGAAGCAGGAACTGACATAGTGAGAGATTATGAGAGTTCAAATGCAGCAGGGCAGAGGAACAAAAATGAGATGTATTTATTTATCGGTTCCCTCCTCATTGGCTGTACTCATTTGGACCTCCGTCAAAACTGATATGAATGTAAAATGTTTGTATAAATCTGATTGTATTGCATGAATTCTATTAAGCATTCTCAGGGAAAGGAACAATTAAGAAAGCCCGAAGGCCTTTACTGAGGCTTCAGCTTTGTCAGTTGCCAGAGACTGCAAACGCCCAAAGCACAGTGATTATAACAATGTGCAAAAATGCTTGAACTACTGGAGTTCTGCGTGTTCGAGTGTGACGTGTGGTGCACGTCGTTGCCATGGGAGTGAGCTCCTTAGGAAAGGATACTAGGAAGTACACTTCCCCTTGGTCTCTTTTCCATTTTCCTGACATGAGGTTGAATGGAGAAGGCCGAGCATAACCAGTTCAATGAGTTTCCGGATTTTTCTGTGCGTATGCTTATGGGACATCTGGAGAGAAAGGAAGGCATGACATCTAATTTCAAATGGCGGTGTGTGGAGGCTCAAGATTTGTTAATTTTAAAGCTCCAGTGGAGATTTTTGACTAGCCACTGCTTGTAGGTAGGCTCCATCGAAACCAGACATTGGTTTTTATGTTTTTTTATTTTTTAATTATAGTTGACATTTAATATTTTATATTAGTTTCAGGTGTACAGTATAGTGGTTAAACATTTATATAATATACGAAGTGGTCCCCTTCTATTAAGTCTAGTACCCATCTGACACTATACATAGTCATTACAATATTATTGACTGCATTCCCTAAGCTGTACTTTAAGTGGTACTGGGCCTACCTCTGCCTGTAAATTTGTTTTTACTTTTAGTATTTGATTATCCATCAAAGATTTCTATGGAGTTTCTGAGGTTGAACTTGCTATTTTGGAGAAAGGAAATTGGACGTTCTCTACAGCAGGATTGCAAGACACTGTTGAATATCCATTTGAGACATGTGGCTACGAATTTAAAGTGGTGTTAATCGGGGGTCTGGCCCGGTGGCTCAGGCGGTTGGAGCTCCGTGCTCCTAACGCCAAAGGCTGCCTGTTCAATTCCTGCATGGGCCAGTGGGCTCTCAACCACAAGGTTGCAGGTTCGACTCCTCGACTCCCACAAGGGATGGTGGGCTCTGCCCCCTGCAACTAAGATTGAACACAGCACCTTGAGCTGAGCTGCCGCTGAGCTCCCAGATGGCTCAGTTGGTTGGACCACATCCTCTCAACCACAAGGTTGCCGGTTCAACTCCCGCAGGGGATGGTGGGCTGCACCCCCTGCAACTAACAATGGTGACTGGACCTGGAACTGGACTGCACCCTCCACAACTATGATTGAAAGGACAACAGCTTGACTTGGAAAAAGTCCTGGAAGTACACACTGTTCCCCAATAAAGTCCTGTTCCCCTTCCCCAATAAAATCTTAAAAAAAAAAAAAAAAAAAAGTTTTGTCAATCAGCATTTTTGCTTTTAAACAGTCACACTGCTATTTCTTCTAAGGCAAATATCTTCAACGGGAAGTTGTTTCAATTTATTTCCCTTGGTATCTGTTTGAGTCTTTCTTTCACTGAGTGATAGATATTTCTTGAGCATCTATTATGACCCAAGGAGTATATTGATAGAATCCTCAGTAATAAGTTAAGGGAAGCAAGATGAGGAAAAAAAGATAGAAGTTAGGAGAGAGGGATGAAAATAACTTAGGAAAAGGGATTGTAAAATCCCTCTGGTGTTCACTTTCTAGTCTGTCGTTTTGCGTTTATATGACCTTGCGTGAATCACGTAATCTGCGTCTTTTGTTGCTCTTTCTAAATTTGAAGGCTTAATTAAACTATGGAGTCCTTGGCGACATATCAAGAAAAGATGTAACTGAAGTCGCAAATATGACACCTATTTTATATCTCAGATGTCTCTAAACTGATAACTCCAAAGACTTTGGTATCTTATTTAATCGGTAGCAACAGCAAGAATCTTTGATAAAGTTCTCCTTAGAGGTTGAGAACTTGGTGAAGTTTTGGGTTCAAAATAGAAATTACTACTCAGCAGGTTGATTTGCTCTGAATTTTTGTTGTTGCACCCAGAAGACAACAGCACAGGATTTTGGGGACTTTTGAGATTGTGTGTGTGTGTGTGTGTGTGTGTGTGTGTGTGTGTGTGTGCAATGTTGGCCATTTCTCTTGTTTTTAACACCAAAAATATAAAACATTTGGAACAGAGAAAGAAAGCGTGACCTCATTTGCTTTTACTTTTGCTCATTTCCAAGTGCCCATGCTGACATCATCCCAAATGCTAATTTAGCCTCTATGGCTAATCCCCTAAAAGCCTCAGCAGTCAGCCGTATAATTTAGTGCCACTCTACAGAAACTTCAATTTAATTTCTCAGATTTGTCGAGGAGAAGCATTGAATTGAGTTTATCCCATAAAGCAGAAACAACACTGGAAGATCTATGGAAAGATCAGCCTTTCCAACACCATTGTCGAGAGCAGTGGTTCTCAATCTGGGACAATTTTGCCTCCTAGGAGACATTACAATGTTGAGACACTTTGATTGTCATGACTCAGGAGTGGAGGTAGACAGAGGCCAGGGATGCTTCTAAACTCCAACCATGCACAGACAGCTCTCACAACAAAAATGTTCTGGACCAAAATGTCAATGGCGATAGTGGTAAAGTTGAGAAACCCATGTCTACATCACCCCTTTAGTCCCATAACCACACATGGCAATTTCCTGGGTTTGTAAGCGTGCTAAAAGAAAAAAGCTGAAAATTTCATTTAAGTTAGATTTCAACATGGTACCTCAATAGCTTTCTGATGCCAACTGCTTTCTGGCTTATAACATCAGATGTAAAATAGGTCTATTTGTAATAAAAATCATAATAATCCCTTACATATATAAGGTACTTTATAATGTGTAAAACAGATTTACATATGCCACCATGCTTGTCACTTCAATCTTGTTAAAAAATTATAGCTGGTATCATAACCATTTTAAAGAAAGATAATTATTTTTGTCTGTTGAGTCTCTTGAAATGGTTTTTCACCTTGTTATAACATCTTAATTATTGAGGAGTCACCAGCAAGCCTATCAGATGTGAAGTATTTCTAAAAGGAAATGTTCAGAGTGTGGGGGGCTCATGTCTCTCTCACTGAGCATGAGTGAACTCACCTACAGGGAAAATGGAGCTTCAGGGATTGCCTTAGAAGTAGTAAATTGTATGGTATGCCACAAGGGTGCCACACATCTGATTTATAAAAATTCATATTTTCAGAAGGCAAAAGATAATATTACAAGTGATTTTCTTATTTGATTTGCCTTGTTTTACAGAACCAGAAACAGAAGAGAGTTACGATCAGGAAAAATTCCTGGCCTCTGATCTATTCTCTGTATGGCTTTTCCATGCTGTGATCCACAGAGCATAAGTTGAACATTTAGAGGAGAAAAGATCTAAATGTTCTTTTCACTGAGTGATAGATATTCTTTTGGGGATGGGAATTAGATGCCGAGTTATTGTGTGGATCTCCTGGACAATTTTAAAATCTATGAGTATAAACGTGTCAAGGCCATTAGACAATCAAAGGACCACCTTTGATTCTGGAAATGTCTTAAAGACAGACAGTGCCAAGAGACAAGGGTTCAGAAGAGTCTTTGCTGAATGTGAAATGAGTTTTTAACTCATTCAGAACTGGCACAGAGCGCACTGCTTTTGAACCCAGGTTTGAGCAGAAGGCAGACCTGGGGTGAAATGTTTGTTGGACCACTTGCTAGCTCTGTGGAATCACAGCAGTTACACACTGATACTCATTTCCTCCAGCTAGATCGGGATGGTACTCTGGAGCAGCAGAGAGGATTAAAGGTGTAATGGAATGGATTTAGCACAGTGCCAGGCACATTGGAAGCACCTGAGGACTGCAAATCCTTCTTGAAGGGGCTGGGAAGTTCTGATTATGGCAAACCCTCCCTCTACTTAAAACCCTTTGAAGAATCTAACTTTCCTAAAGGAATAAGTCTTCCTCTGCCTGTCCCCAAGGTTTACTGCATAGCCCACTGCTTTTCTCTCATGCTCCCTGATGCTGTATCTTAGTACATTGTATGTGCACCAGTGTTCACAGCAGCATTATTCACAAGAGCCAAAAGTTAGAAGCGACCCAAATGTTCATCCGTGGATGGATGGATAAACAAAATGTTGTAAATACGTAGAACAGAATGCCATTTCAGCCTTGAAAAGGAAGGAAATCCTGATACATGCGACAACATGGATGGACCTTGAAAACGTTATGTTAAGTGAGATAAGCCAGGCACGAAAGGACAAATATTGTATGATTCCACTTATACGAGGAACCTAGAGGAATTAAATTCTTAGAGCTAGAAAACAGAATGGTGGTTGCCAGGAGTTGGGGAAAGGGGAAATGGACACTGATTTCTTAATGAGTACAGAGTTTCAGTTTGGGATAAAAGAAAAAATTCTGAAGATGGATGGTAGTGATGGTTACAAACAGTGTGAATGTACTTGATGACTCTGAATTGTACCGTTAAAAATGGTTAAAGTAGTAAATTTGGTTGTGTATATTTTACCATGGTAAAAGTTTTTAAAAATAAGCATAATATAATAATAAGAAAAATTGCCATTATTTAATATTTACCATGTACTAAGCATTAGGCTAATCAATTTATGTATAGTCATTAATTTAATCCTTATACTAACTATTGGAAATCAGTGCTGTTGTTATTCCCATTTACCTAGAAGAAAACTGAGGCCTTGAGAGGTTAAGTAAGCCCAAGGTCACATAGCTAGGAAGTAGCAGAGCTGAGATTGAAACCCAGGTATTAAATTCCAAATTCTTAACCACCTAGTCCCTGTATGTTGACAAGCGTCACGCTTTGAATCTCTAGCCCAGATTTGAGAAGAACGATGATGACGATATTGATGCTTTGCTAACATTATTTTCAGCTTCTCAAAAAATTGTGAAGTAGTTCCCATCATCCCAATTTAAAGATGAAGCATAGCAAGGTTAAAGAACTTGTTTGAGTTCGCTGATCCGTGGTGGAGCCTGCATTTAAACCTAAATTCGTCTGATTTAAAGCCATATTGTCAACATAACTGTTTTCTTGACTATCCCACAATATCTTATTCCAAGATAACTCTCTCTTTATATTTTAAAGTTTCTGAACTGGGTAAACACTTTACTATATCAATACTGTATTCTCCCTATAGTCCAGTGTGAACTTGGTGGATGACCTTTGTAGAATTCAGGAAGTAGGGCACTTATCAGTCTAGATGTAATAAGCGCTCAGAATAAGTTTGTGAAAACATGATCTGCCCCAAGATGACCAAAACTGGCCCTTAAGTACAGACCAAAATGAACAAATCAGGAATGCAGGTGAGGCCAGCACGTGTGTACAGGAGAGAATTCTCTCACAGCCCTCCATGAGATGCTTCTGAGGCCCAAAATCCTTGGCTCTCCCAAGGCCGACTTCAAGACCCAGCCTGTGTAACTTTTAAATGTTCAAACCATGCTACGTGCATTTTGGTCACCTCCATTATGGCCACCTTTCTTTACTGCCCGTGCTTCAATCCCTTAGCCAGCAGCGCAGCCTCATTGTTAAGAAGCACTGAGACCCTCAGTGGACCCCGTGGGTCTTTCCATGGGCAGTGGTGTTCTTGTCTCCACTCACACTGCTGCTTCTTTACCAGTTTTACAATTGTCCTCAGAGATTGCAGAAAATGGGACTGGACAACTTGGAGCCCAAACACAATTTCCAAGACCTAAATTCCTGACCCCCATAGAGATCCTAAGAGATGCTATGGAATGCAGACTCCACCAACTGAAGCCAATCTGCTTTGTTCTGTGAAAGAGTTTTCTAACAACCATGAATCATTAGGCATCATAACGAAAGGGCCAATTTTCCTGCTGTAAAACCAGCTTTTCATAAAAATTGGCCTCCTTGATGTCATGAGTAGGATTAAATGACCTGAATGCAACTTTTTAACAAAGGAAATAGTGGCTACGAGTTTTTGCTTTTCTTTCTCTCTCTCTCTCTTTTTTTTTTTCCTGGAGTATATCTTGCCTCTACCCAGATCTAGGTCTGGAAAAATTTATTTGTAATAATAATTCGATATTACCATGGCAACTGCAATGTTTAAAAATTGCTGGTAGCAAAAGAAATCACTTCTCAAGAAAAATTTTTTTTTGCTGAGAAAATATATGTAATTTTTCAAGGCATAAATGATATATATACCTTAAAATATAATTTTCCCAATTAGTACTGGTAATGTAAATCCAAAATACAGTTGAAATTTCAATGTGATGGAGTCATAATGAATTTAAAGGTTGACCTGACTGGTATTATCTTATAGAAGAAGAGAAATGAGCCTGTTTGGACAGGGCCTTGAATTCCTCTAGTCATCAAATATTCATGCTATAAAAACTCTGTAAAATGCTGTTTCCTAAATAAATGTCAAGCATTACATGACATTCAGTGAATGATTCCAGGATGAGTGCAAACAATATTTCTTTAATTAAAAGCAAGCAAAAAAATGATAACTAATTAAATGTCATGATGGGACTGAAAAGTGTAGGAAAGGGCTGGCTTAGTGGAAAACCATGTTAGAAAATTGGGCTCTGATTCTAAGGAGAGGGGAGCTAGGGGCAAGTTCCTCCTTTCACGGGACCAGGTTCAGACTGCCAAATAATAAAATACTCTCAAAAATGCATCCGCAGAAGGGAGAGCCTTAGCGTGCCTTTAAAGGGCAGGAAGCCACAGTCAATGTAATTGGGAACATATGTTGCTATTATTAAAAATAATAATAACTAGCACTGAGTAAGTGCTTCCTCTGTGCCAGGGAGTTTGATAAGCATTTTATGTACACTCTCTCACCAGATTAACCTTGTGTATGGGACACCAGCAAAGAACCAACCCCCCCACCTGCCTTTTTTTGGCCAGAAATTGATATTTTGCATTTCCAAAAAAGCATTGAGTTAGTCTCAGAGGAAAACCCGGGATGTTGCTGAACTACCTTTGTTCATATTTTCAATGGGTATTGTTTTATTTTAAATTACATCATGGGAGGGGGCAGGCAGCACCCGATTCTTTTCAATATTCAAGCTTTGGCCCTGGTCTCTGGAACCCCCACCCTCACCCCCACCCCCACACCTTAGTTAACTAGTTGCCACCAGGTAATTCCCATGAGGAGGAGAAAAGTAGGCATACAACTTTAAATGAGATTGGAGCACAAGTCGCCCTCCCACCCTGAACTTGCTCTGAACCACTTGACTGGAGCACCTCCTGTCCAGGCTGGATACACTGCCTGCTGCAAATCCCTCTTGTTGTTTTTATCTGAACTTTGTGTCTGATTCCATATCATCACCCCCCAGGATATTTCTACCCGGGTTGAAAACACACATTCTCTTCCAGGCATCTGCTTCACGTTTCCTGGATGGCCCTGTAATGTGTTTGTTTAGCTCACTTCGCATTAGACTATAGATTTTGCAGTGGCCTTTTGAACACCAGCCTCAGGATGTTTGTTTTTGTAAGTTTTTGTCTTATCTCACTTCCTCTAAAAAAGCCTTACTTTTCACAGCTTGGCTGAAGCCTGAATAAGCCACTCTCAGAGCCCTGCCTCCTCCACATCTTGCCAATGTGTGAGGCCAAATTATTTGCAGTTTGAAAATCATAACCATTCTGCGTTGCAGCATTTCATCAAATGGCCAGGAGAGCTTTCCAAGGACATGGATAAGAGTACAGTCAACTTCATGAGCAATAATCTGTCTCCTTTCTCTTCTTTCCTCCTTCCTTTTCCCTCCTATTTCCCCCATCACCCTCCTCCCTACACACTAGAGCATGGAACTGGGATGAAGTGCAGTGATTTTCAAATGCAAGGGAAGCACCTGGGGAACTTGTTAAAATGCAAATTCCCAGACCACATCCTCAGAGATTGAGACTCACAACAGCTGGGTGAGCCTGGGGACTCTGTCTTTTTAACAAACACCCCATACCACCACCATCTCGATCATTTTGATGAAAGACTTTGTAGATCTGAACATAAATAAACCCCATTAAAATGGTTAAAGTCCTATATTCAAACATCTCAGATCTCGCTTTGAATCCTTGTTCAGCCATTGCCTGGTTGGGTAAACTTCTGAACCCCAGTTTACCTCAGAGGTGGATAAAATAAAAGGTTGTGTGAGAATTCAAGGGGCTTAGCACAAAGTGAAAGTTCAAAAAATAGTAGCTCTTATTTTTCAGTTGTTGTGTTCTAAAGAAACACAAAAGAAATGAAAATGGTAGCAAACTGAATCTTATTGATAGTCTTTTTTCTATGAAAAGAAAGTGGTCCGAGTCTACGTCAAACTAAAGGCGAAACTAGGACCAAAATATGAAAGACAGAAAGCAAGTGCAGAGCTCCTTTATTTCCAATGATCTACATACAGTTCATAGCTTCCTTAGGCCCATCTTCACTCAGCATCCTTCAGGAGGTTTCTTGAATTCTCTTCCTCAGGGAGGTTGACCTTCCTGACCCTTAGTTTAAATCTACAGCTCTGGTTACTTCCTGTTGGTGTGTTTATTACGCGCTATGTTTAATTGCTAGTTTGATGTCTGCCTTTCTGCTAGACTGAGATCCACTAAGAGATGGGACTTAGTAGCCTTATTGCCTCTAGGAGGTTCCTAGTATGAACCGATATATATCGTTTGCGGAAATAAATAAATATAAGATTTTTTAAATAAATAAAAGCTTTTCAACTATGAAATAGAATGTCTTGGGGGTACTTACTTGCCTGCCATGGCAGGTCCATTCAAGTGGACCACGTGGATATATCGCTAAGGAAATCCCTGCAGAGAACTTGGTGACCAGTTGGCCAAACCTGTTTTCCAGAGCACCTCAAGGAAATCTTGGGTAATTTCTCGAAAAAAGACGAAGTTCATAACAAAGGCTCTCTTTTGCCATTTGCAAGGAGTTAGACAAATCGCACAAGGAAACGTCAGATGACAACATCCATTTTAATTAGGTCTCCGTGAAACACCTGAAGGTACCATTTAAATGATGCACCCTGGCAGTCCCCAGGACCTCCAGATGATGAAGGGGGAATTAGTGAGGTAGAGACAGAATTATTTTATTTGCCCATCTACTCCCAGCTTTGCTGCATTAAAATTTTTTTTCATTTCTCATATGGAGAAGTTTTAGCTTGGCATTAGTATTCCCACAAAGGAAAGGTGATTCACCAGCTGAATGAACTAAGCACTCTACCAGACTTAGAAAAAGTTGGAAAAACAGCAAAAATCACACATTATTTCAAGTCTGGGAAAGCTGAGCTAATATTTTTTTTCTCCATTGTCTTCCATTTTCTGGCCAAAAATAGAAAGCCACTTTTATATTCTTTTAAATGTGTTTCTTAGGGGAAAAGACACTTTCCAAGTGGAAGCAGGAACAGAGGATAAATGCTAAGTTCTATTTCTTTTGGCATATTGACTTCATTTGAATTTTGCTCACATGGCTGGAGTTTCCATTACTGCAAAATAAAAGGCTACCTGGAAACTTAGCAAAAGTGAAGCAAGAAGGCAACATAATTCTTAGCCATGGTCTTAATCAATTTACTCCTTGTTACAACTTAACTAAACTCTACAGCACAATCCCTCTGTCTGAATATTTACATTGCATTATTTGAAAAGAAAATCAAGAGTGCCATATAGAACAACAGTTTTATGTGACGAACATCTGAATGTAACTAGATAAATTATGGTTTTGTTTTCATTTATTTAGCAAAGCTATGGAAATGCCATTTTTAAGGTATTTCTACACATTCCTCTATTCATTATTTTCTTATGGGGAAGAAAATGCATTGAAAACAAAGACAAAGTGTATTCTCTGGCAAGTATAATATTAACAGTTTCAGCGGCAGACTACCTGCCTTCTGGGAGGTCATTCTGCAAAGGCTGTGGACTCAGTCTGGTTCATGAAAGCCCCCGATACTTGTTAGTTTGAGCTTTATTGGGTTTATCACTTGCCATAAATGCAAGAAAAAGCCAGTGTGGGGACAACCATATCATCAGATAGAAAGGATTGAGACATTCTGTGGAGAAAAACCCATTCTATACCATATAGTCAATGAAATCTGTGCAAAAGGAAAGCATATCATCTCTCTCCTGTGTGGATAAAGCAGCAAGAGAAGGATTCCTTTACTGAAGCAATTTCCAAAGTGCATTCCTTAGATGATATTCCATGGTCAAAAAGGTTTTGCACAATAACTCCATACTATTTCTACTTTTGGAGAGTCACAATGCATTTTAGCTAATTAAAGACCCTAAGAATCTCTAAAACCATATATACCCTAACTTAGTTTCCCTAAATTTATTTGATCTCTATTTTACAGCATACCTGTTAATAATAACTAGACTTTCATTGAAAAATAGTACCTCAATCCCCAAACCCCTCTCTTACCCCTACTCCCTAGCTCTTCTTTTTTTCAGACTTTATTTAATGCATGGATGATCTATAGTAACTCCAACACTTTCCAATCTTTTATATATCGTGACACCCATAGACAAATAGAAAACAAATTATAGTAGTTGTGGGACACACATGTACGTAATTAATTATTAATATATTTTCTCCACTAATGTTTTTTGACTATCTTTACCTGCCATAAAATATTCTGTGAGTTCTTCTACTCTCTAAATTTATGAAGCACTGGCCCAGACAGGAGGCCCCAGCCCCAAGAGCTGGAGGGTCCAGTAGCCTGGAGAAACCACTGCACCACAGCTTACCACTTGGGAGTTCCACTCTAACAAGTACGCACAAGTGAACCCACCCCAGCATTGGGAATATTTGTGTATACACTATTTGTATACTGACTGTGGAGTCTTCTCTACTCGCCCCTTGTTTAGTATCTTCAGGTGCCTACTTGGTGTAAAGTCAGATACGAGCCAGTGCAATGACTGGTGCCCTTTGTTTCACTGCCCACCCCTCCCCAAACATTTTACGGGGAGCTGCTGCTATATCATCCGAATGACTACCCTCATTTCCTGTGTTAGGTACACTTCATTTTTCCTGTCTTGGTTTCTGTAAAAGGCAGCAGCCCAGATGGAGAACTGAAGGATGATCTATCAACTCACTTCACAACATTTGGAGGATTTCTACTTCCTTTCAATTAGGAGCAGGCTGTTCCCAGAGGATACCCTGATCCCCCACTGTCCTACTGGCTTCCAAAGCAAACAGCCAGAATTTGATTTCATTATCAGAGGTAGGACTCTGGGGAAAAGGTAACCAGGTAGAAAAGAGGTAACTGGCAGGGAAAAGTTATCTTTAAATAGACTGGTATGAGTCCGAGTGTTTTCCAGATACACCTATTAGCTAACACCACATTTCTTACTCCCATTTCGAGATCTCTAGGTCCTTTTTTTGCTTATTGTTTCCCAATAGAATACATTGTCTCCTTTTTAAAAAAGATTTTTATTAAAAAATATAGCTGACATACAGTATTATATTAGTTTCAAGGGTACACCATAGTTATTCAATACTTATATGCTTAAAGAAGTGAACACGATGATAAGCCCAGCAACCAACTGCCACCGTACCACACTATCACAGTATCATTGATTATACTTCCCATGCTGTTCATTACATCCCCATGACTTATTTGTTTTATACCTGGAAATTTGGACCTCTTATTCCCCTTCACCATTCACCCCCCTTTATAAATTTATCAATTACAGGTGACATTCAATATTATTTTATATTAGCTTCAGGTGTACAGCATAATGGTTAGACATTTATATAACTTAAGAAGTGATCCCCCTGACTAGTCTAGTACCCACCTGGCACTATACATAGTTATTACCATATTGTTGACTATATTCTCTATGCTTTACTTTACATCCCTATGACTATTTTGTAACTATCAATTTTGACTTTTTAATCCCTTCACATTTCCCCCTGCCCCCCAAACCTCTCCCATCTATCACCCCAACAAATCTAGTACCCATCTGATATCATACATAGTTATTACAATATTACTAATTATATTCCTTGTGCTATACCCCACATCCTCATGACTACTGTGTAACAACCAATCTGTACTGCTTAATCCTTTCACCTCTTTCACCCACACCCCATCCTCCCAGCTGGCAACCATCAAAATGTTTTCTGTATCTATGAGTTTGTTTCTGTTTTGTTTGTTAATTTTGTTCATAGGTTCCACATATAAGTGAAATCACATTGCATCTGTCTTTCTCTGTCTGACATACTCCACTCAGCACAATACCTTCCAGGTCCATCCATGCCACTGCAGATGGCAAGAACCCATTCCCTTCCCTGGCTGAATAATATTCCATTGTATATATGTACCACCTCCTCTTTATCCATCACTCCATCGACAGACACCCAGGTTGCCTCCACATGTTGGCCATTGTAAACAATGCTGCAATGAACACATGGATGCACATGTCCCCTCGAAGTAGCCTTTTGGGTTTCTTTGGATAAATACCCTGACGTGGGATTGATTACTGGGTCCTTCTTTGTCTTTTGTTATAGCCTTTGTTGTAAAGTCTATTTTGTCTGGTATAAGTATTGCTACCAGAGCTTTTGTTTCATTTCCATTTTCATGAAATATCTTTTCCCCATCCCTTTACTTTCAGTCTCTGTAAGGGTCTTGTTTTCTTATCCATTTAGCCACCCTATCATTTGATTGGAACATTTAATCCATTTACATTTAAAGTAATTGTTAATAGATATGTAGCTATTGCCATTTTATTCACAATCCTGATTTTTTTTTTTTTTTTCCCTAAAAGAAGTCCCTCTAACATTCCTTGTAATACTGCCTCAGTGGTGATGAACTCGTTTAGCTTTTTCTTATCTGGGAAGCTCTTTATCTGTCCTTCAATTCTAAATGATAGTCTTGCTGGCTAGAGTAGTCTTGGTTGTAGGTCCCGCTTTTCATCACTTTAAATACTTCCTGTCACTCCCTTCTGGCCTGCAAAGTTTCTGTTGAGAAATCATCTGACAGTCTTATGGGAGCTCCCTTATAAGTTACTAGTTGTCTTTCTCTTGCTGCTTTTAGGATTGTCTCTTTGTCTTTAACTTTTGTCATTTTAATTATAATGTGTCTAGGTGTTTGCCTGTTTGGGTTCATCCTGTTTTAGACTCTGTGCTTCCTGGTCTTGCATATCTATTTCCTTCATTAGATTAAGATAGTTTTAAGTCATTATTTCTTTAAATAGGTTCTCAGTTTCTTGCTTTCTCTATTCTGCTTCTGACACCCCTATGATGCGAATGTTGTTATGCTTGATGTTGTCCCAGAGGTCTCTTAAACTATCCTCACTTTTTTTTTTTTTTAATTCCTTTTTTCTTTTTGCTGTTCCAATTGGGTGTTTTCTCCTACTTTATCTGAATTGCTGATTCAGTCCTCTGCTTCATCTAGTCTGCTGGTGATTCTTTCTAGTGCATTCTACATTTCAGTAATTGTATTCTTCACTTCTGACTGGTTCTTTTTTATGGTTTCTATGTCCCTTTTAATGCTTTCTGTCTCTCTGTTGAAGTTCTCACTACATTCCTTGAGCATCCTTATAACCAGTATTTTGAACTCTGTTTCTGGTAGGTTGCTTGCCTCTATCTTGTTTAGTTCTTTTTCCGGAGTTTTCTCCTGTTCTTTCACTTGGGACATATTTCATTGTTTCTTCACTTCAGCCACCTCCCTGTGTTTGTTTCTATGTATTAGGTAGATCTGCTATGTCTCCCAGTCTTGATTGGGTGGTGTTATGTAGTAGATGTTCTTTAGGGCCCAGTGGCACAATCTGCCTGGCCACCTGAGCTGAGTGCTCCAGGAGTGTCTCTTGTGTGTGCCCTTCTGTTATATTTGAGCCTTGATTGCTGTTGGCATATCAGTGAGTGGGATTGACCCTTACTTAGGCTGACTGGCTGTGGGGTTTGGCCACATCCATAGCTTATGGACAGTTGTGCAGGGGGCTTGCCTTACTGAGTAGTATTCACCCCAGGGGGCTCTGGTGCCTGATGAAACCACCCTTTATGGGTCTAATTGGGCTATGCTCTGCTATGGTCTGAAGCCATCCTCCAAGTATGTTGGTTCTGGAGCCTCTTAGGTGGGGCTCCAATGCAGGCCCTGGTCAACTACTGCTTATGACTGGCTGAAGGCTATCTGGTAGGGATACAAAGTGATCCACAGTTGTTTTCTGCCTGTGCTAACCCTGGGGGCATGTGGGAGAGACTACACTGTGAACCAAGGATGGCTGCCACCAGTACCAGGCCTGGAGTAACTCCGTGAAAAGCCAAGACACCTGGAGGCCTGTTGCCATCAGCCAGCTTCCTTAAGGTTCAGCCACTGATAAAGCCTTGCGTGGTATGAGTTAGGTGAGGTGGAGTCTCAGGGAGTCACTAGAGTGGGAAGAGTTGTGGTCATCAGGTTGATGTAGACTCTGGTTTGGTGCCAGTGTTGAGTCTGGGGCCACTCAGCGTAAGTCTCAGAGCATATCAAGGCCAGTTGCTGCCTGCCTACGGCCCGTGGACTCTGATAATTTTCTAAAAGAGTGCAATGTGGGATGGGCTGGCTGCTGGTACAGCAAGTGCCTCCAGTGGTGGGTGAATAAGGTAGGAGAGTGTCCCAGCTGAGTGAGTAGGAAGGAGCAGCAAAGTTCACCAGGCCAATCAAAATCAGACTTGGCCAAAGGGGGCAGGCTCAACATAAGAGAGATGGTACCTTCTTGCCAGCTGCATGGGAGAAGTACCCCTCACTACGAAAATGCCAACTGTCCTCCAGTCCTTCCCCTGTAGGCACACCCCTCAGTCAGCCCTCCATGTGTCTCTGAGGCCCTCTGAGTCACCGTCCCTCTGCTGGAGCCCAGGGTGAGTACCTGCGAGTGAATGAGTCTTTGCATGGGCCATTTAACAGGATGTCTGGGTTTCCTGAACCTTTCCATCTCACCCAAATGCTCAGAATTCCTACTGTTTTTCACAGCCAGATGTTGTGGGGGTTCCTCTTCCTGGCAACAGTACTACAAGCTGTGGAATCTGGTGTGGGGGGATGGGGTTCCCTCACTCTTCTGGGGGAACCACTGTAGCTGAAATATCCCTCCTGATTCTCCACTACCATAGGGAGGTTTGGGGCTTGTTCTGTGTCTCTGCGCCTCGTAGAAGTCTCAGTGTGGCTTCTTCTTTATATTTTTAGTTATAGGACTTCTGTTCAGCTAGACTTCAGATGGTTCTCCAGGTTTATTGTTTTATAATTTAGCTGTAATTTTAGTGTGTTCATGGAAGGACACAGGCACCGTGTTTATCTACTCTGCTATCTTGGATCTCTCTTATTTTCTCCCTTTTAGTCTCTTAAAAAGTAATCTATATTTCTCAGAATTGAAATTATACAAATGAACAAAACAAACAAAAATCACTCATAAAACCACCATCCAAATAGAATCATAATTAACATTATACTGTGTTTCTCCCAATCTTTTTCCTTGCATAAATATTTTTAGTGTATTTTAAAACATCAGAATATCTGTACATAATGTATTAGAAACATCTTTTCCAACCTTACTACACAGCTCATTTGTCTTTACATACCATGAAATATTCTGTGATATCATTTCTGGAGGTGATGTGAACTCCCCTTCTGTGGTTCCATGTGTGATGATACATATGTTTGATCCATTCCTTCATGTCATCCAACGTAGTGGTTCAATGTTGCAGGTTGTTTTCTTCCTATTATAAATAGTGTTATGGTTTAACCTGACACCTAAACCTTGGCACAGACACCTTTGACTTTGTACCATTTTTGCTTCATTTCTGGTGAAATACAAGACAGCCAAACAAACAAACAAAAACCCAAGTAGACAAAACAAAGCATAAAACATTTTTACAGTTAGCTGAATAAAAATGAACAACCATTGCATAACAATATAAATGTGCTTAATGCAACAGTACTGTACATTTAAAAATAGTTAAAATGGTAAATATTGTTATGTATATTTTTATCACAATAAAAAAAACATTTCTTTAGCTTAATATATGTTTATGAAATTTATCCTTGTAGTTTGTTCATTTACATTGTTGAATCCATACCACTGAATGAATATACCTTAAATTATCCATTCTAGTAAAGATGGCATCTCAGATTTACACTACTACAAACAGTCTGCAATATTCCTATGGAACATGTGTACCCACTTCTCTAAGGTATATGCCCAAGACTGACATCACTGAGTCATGGAATAAGTATATACTTTAACTTGAGTAGATGAAGCCAAAATATGTGATTATATTATTTATGCCAAGTATGTATAAGGATTCCCAATGTTCTACATTCTCCCAACATTTCGTAGTATCAGAGTATAATTTTTTTGTCAATATAGTAGATATACAATAGTATTTCATTTTCATTTTTATTTGCATATGTCAGATTATTAATGAGGTTGAGTACTTGTTCATATATTTATTAGTCATTTGGATTTTCTCTTTTGTAAAGCAAAAGATGAGGCTTTTGCAGACACTTTTCTATTATAGTATTTATTTTTTCTTATTGTTTTGGAAGAGTTCTTTATGTCTTCTGAAAACAAACCCTTTGTTTGTTATATGTGTTTCTCCATTCTATAGCTTTTCTTTTCAATTCTTTAGTGGTGGTGTCTTTTGATAAGTTTTTTAAAATATAGTGAAATATACAAATTTTCCTTTAGTTCCCTGTATTTTGTTTAAGACACTTTTATCTACCATATGTTCATGAAAATATTCTTCTATTTATTTTCTAAGTTTTAAAGTTTATCCTCTCCTAGTTGGATCATAAGCTAATTAGAATTATTTTGTATATAATGCAAGGTAGAGGTATAATTTGTATCTTCTTTTTTAAAAAATATGGATACTCAATTGTCCTAGCAACATTTATTGAAATTTGGTCTTTCCTTACCAACTTTCAGGCTACCTTTGTCATGTAGCAAATGTCCATATTACATGCATGGGACTGTTTCTGGGCTCATTGTTTGGTTGCAGTGGTCTGTTTGCCTTTCCCTGAGCCACAGTTCATTCTAACATCATAGTTATCCCTGATCCTTGATCGGGCGCACCTCCCATAGTGTCATTCTTCTTAGTGCTTAGTCATCTTATCATCCTTTGCAATTCCACATACATTTTGGATTATCAGCTTGTCATATTGTTGAAAAATTGGGGGATTTGATTGGGGTGATTTTGGAGGCGAATTTATATCTTTACGATACTGAGGCTCTCAATCTATGACCATCTATTTAGGTTCTCTTTAATGTCCATTAATAATATTTTATAATTTACTCAGTAGAAGTCTTCAATTTTGTTAGATTTATTCTTGCATATCTTTAATGCTATTCTGAATGCTAGCTTTTAAAAATTTTCATTTTTGGTTTGCTAGTGTATAGTAATATGATTGATTTTTTTATAGTGATATTATATCTAGAAAATATATTTAATTCTCTTATTGATCCAAATAACATACTGTGGTTTCTTTGGGGTTATATATGTCATATCATTTTTAAGTGACAAATTTGTTTTTTCCTTTCTAATCCTTATGCTTTTGGTTTCTTAGTCTTACCTCACTGTGCTGACTGAAACCTTCAGTGTAATTATGACTAGAAGTGGTAATAGTACACATCTTTATATTTTTCTTGATCTCAAAATGGGGATGCACTTTTAAGTATAATGACTGCTGTTTGTTTTGTTATCTCCTTTATCATGTTAAGGGATTTGGGTCCTTTTTATTCTTTTTTATCATGAATAATACAGAATTTTTTTCAAATGCTTTTTCTGCATTTCTGTATATTTTGTGATAATTTATTAATTTCTCTTTTAATGTCTGTTATCTATTCTTTTATAGCAAGCCATAACAATATTTAGTGGATTAAAAGAATTACCATTTTATTATCTCTTACACGTCTGTGAGTTGAAAGGGCTGAGCAAGGTGGTTCTTTTGCCCTCTGGTTTCAGTGAGCTCATGCAGTTGCAGTGAGATTGTGTTTGAGGCTGGAGTCATTTCAAAGCTCACCTTTGGTGTTAGAAGGTCCCAAATGGCTCATTACATGTCTGGCACCTTGGTGAAAATAGCTGAAGTCACGCTGCAGCTGTGATGCTGAGAGGCTAGGCTCTCTTCCTGTTGTCTCTGGACCTCTTTCTTTCTCTGTGGCCTCCACAAGATTTCTCCAGCTGGGTAGCTGACTTCTTACAGGGTGGCCCAAAGTACCAAGCAGGAGCTCTCAGGCCTTCTTGTGGCATATTCCTGGAATGGGCACAGCATTGTTTCTGTTCGTTGGTTAATGTAATTCACAGGCCAGCCAGCCCAGATTCAGTGACAGGGAGACTACACAAGCATAGAGGCCAAGAGGCATCTTTAGAGACCAGCTGCCACAATATATTAATGTGGTGAATTACGTCAATTAGATTTTCTAATCTCTGCTAGCTTTACGTATTGGAGATAAACCCAACTTGGTCATAATTAATTATTTTCAAATCTAATGTATTACTTGCTTAGCTTGTCTCACTTCTATTTTTTCCTAATAATACATGAGATGAAAAATTGTGGGTCATCCTTGCCCTTAAAAAGAAACTGATAATACTCTCATATGAAAATAGTTGAGGTTCCAAGTTCTCTCCTCTGCTAATGTATGTCCTGAGATGAAATGTCTTTCTTTTCATTGAGAGGATGAGACACTGAGACAATTTCATTTCTTCTAGTTTGGCAAGCATCAGAACCTGAGTAGCCATGATTTCAGTCGGTGACTCATTGGCACATTGGCATATCCTGTTCCCTGCTGATGGTGCCACCTTTTACACTAAAGCATTCAGAACATCTTGCGTTGACAGTGAGATGAATCTCCTTGGCTGCCCCTTCTAGTATGCGACCTCACAATGATTGCATTGGAAGGATTATGACAGCAACTTCCCACAGCCCTACAGTACCCAACAAATGTAGGGTGACTCATGCATCTGACAGGGAAGTTAATGTTTCTTTTCAGGGCTTATATGGGTTACTCTTTCCCTGTGTTCCCTTACATTTGCTGATCTTACTTTACAATAAGTTTCTGAAAAGATTGGAGGATATCACTATAAAGTGATTAGGATGGCATTTAGTTACTAGTATAGTGGATGCTATTTGAAAGATTATAACTTAATATGTACTAGATTTTGTGTGTGTGTGAATGTGTGTGTGTGTGTGTGTGTGTGTGTGTGTGTGTGTGATATTCTGGTGGACAAAACAGCCACTAATTTATCAACATCCTGCCCATTGAGAGGTGAATCTGTGACTCTTCCCCTTAAATCTGGGTGAGCTCTAGAACTGCTTTGAGCTGGAAGATGTGGATGAAGTGATGCTGTGACTGTTTTCAGCCCCAGGTCTTAATAGACTGTTAACTTCTACTTCCTGTCTCTTGGAATACTCCTTCAGGGAGAAGCCAGCTGCCATATACAAAGTCCAAAAATCTTGAGACTGTACTGCCATGCCACAAGGAAGCCATAAGGGAACAGAAAGATCTGACTAGCTCCCATTCAACTATACTGGCCATGTTGGTCCGAGCACCAGACATTGTAGGTGATGGATCTATCAGGTGATCAGCTTCAAATGACATCCTTTGATACAAACTAACATGGAGTTTATAGGAGATGAAATCAGCCCATCTATAAATACAGATGAGTTCAGTTTGGGTTGTATTGTGTTTGAAGTGCTGTGGGACATCCTGATAGAGATATTCATAGAATGCAGATGTTTAAAGTTTAGGATGAATGAATTGGAGTGAAGGTGTAGACCTGAAAATCTTGAGTGTGTGCATTATTGGTTTTTGACACCATTGGATATGGCCCACTTCTTTTGGTGGTAGTTGTTCACTGGCAGGGGTCACACCTTTTGGTGAGTTGAAGAGAATTGGACCTATGAGGAAAAGGGACAATGTGTGCCATACAGCTTGAATGAAACTTTCTCCCAGGCAATTCTAATACTTGTCCCCAAAGAACAGTATCAAATCTGCCCCCTCTCTTGCCAAAAACTAAACTAAAATGAAAACCATTATGTTACAATATAGGCCATTGTTCATATGATTATTATGGTCTTTCATGTAGATATTTTCTCACTTTTATAGTTATTGATCAAATTATCTCTTCCTCTCTCTTTTTTATGGCCTATAAACACCTACACCATCTGGTTCTTGGCTACCACTATGATCTCATTTCCTTTAATTTTACGCCTCACTCACTTTGCTCCCGCCACTTTGACTTTTTTTTTTTTTTTAATCTGTCCTTTCAATTTACCAAGCACATTCTCAATTGAGGGCATTTGTACTTATTATTCCTTCCACTTAAGATTTTATTTCTCAGATCTTCCTGGAGTTCTGTCCTTCCCCAAATTCAGATGTCAACCCAGATGTCACCTTCTCAGAGAGTCTATGCCTGCCTACTACACAGACTATTTAATTTCTTTATAGTACCTATTAATACCTCACATAAAAAAAATCCATTTTTTTGTAATACTATTAGCTTCATAAGGACAGGATTTTTGAATATCTAATTCCCAGCTCCATATGAGTACATAGTAGATTTTCAATAAATAACTGTTGAATAAAGAATGAATGGTCATCTGGACACAGAGAAGTGGACAGAGAGGTCCTGTGTGAGCTAGTCTTCCAGGACTCTGTTTCCAGTGCTCCCAAATCTTATACACTGGTCAATGGGTCTCAACCTCAACTGCACATTGCAATCATCTAGGGTCCCACTGAAGCATGAGTTCAATTTCCAGAAATTCTGTCATAATTTGTTGGGGTGTGGTCTAGGCGTCAAGTTTTTTCACAGCTCCCTAGGGGAGTATTATGAGTACCCACCTGAGAATGACTTATTAGGTGTTACTACAACAGAAGTAATCTTTTCCTGAGTTTCTTGTGACTTCTTTGTTTAGTAAACTCTGAGACTCTCTCTACAACCAACCAGCATTAAAGATATTCTCCAAAATACTTGGTCTAAAGAAAGATCTGGACTGCTCATGTTTACCTTAAGGATCAAATTCCCATTCACTGGTGGGAACATTTTGGTTTGTAAGAAAAGATACATGGAGCTAGGGATGGCATATAAGCCAAATTCAGTATTTTCCACAGTTGTGTCTTTCTTGATCATTTCATATTAAAGTAGAATAGGAAAGTAACTTAACAGTCCCCCTGGGAACTGGATAGGATTTTGACATTTTGAAGGTCACTTCTATGCCCCAAGGGAAGCGTATAGGAAAACGGAGCCAGGTTTATTCCCTAAGCCCATCTTTTGGGTAACATGGGGAAGGTACCAATGGCATTGATGGGCGCTATGTAGCATGAGGTTGGTTGAAAAATAATTAAAGCAGCAAAAGCCTCTTTTCAAAGGAAATAAAACTGTAATCTCAATTCCTAAAACTGATCAAAGTGGAGCAGCTCTGTTTGAAGTAGAGTTTGTAGCCTGGAGGCCAGCTCAGTCCAGGCTGCCTCACACAATCCCCCCCCCCAGATGGTTCTGGAGGACTGAAGCCTAGGGCTCTGCCAAATTTAACTTGAAAAACATTCCTCCAGATGATGCTTTTTGGAGTAGCAATTATAGATCTCTCCTGATTGAGAAAATGTACCACAAGATAAATTAAACTAATCAGAAATAGGTGAGGGTGTACTGTGGTTTCTTTCGTATCAAGATTGAGCATGGTATCAAGATTAACTGGATTGGCCCCTTCCTAGGAAAGCTTTAGTATACACGAGCTTGACCCAGGGACCTTGGAAACACGTAGGTTCTGATTCAGTGGATCTTGGGACTCACGATCTGCATTTATGATAAGCTCCCAAGTGCTGCCAATGCTTTGAATACCAGGGTTTCAAATCACAATTTGTATATCAACACCCCCCACACACACTCCAGGAGACTTATTAAAAATGCAGATCTTGGGGCTCTATCCTGGATGCAACCCTCTGGTTGTGGGTCTGGAAGTCTTTCTTTTTAACAAGCTCCCTAGCTTTTTCTGATGTTTGCAAATTTGAGAACTATGCTCTAGCATGTTTGTCTATATATCTTACCCTTCCAGACCCAGGAAGACAGTTTGAGAGTCAACAAATGCCAGGGCTGAAGGAAGGTTTGGAGATCACCCAGCCTAACCTTACTCTTTTATTAATTAGAGCTCCCAAAGGGCAAACAGCTCTGCCAGGTGCCCATCACCAGCTGGCAGCAGAGCAGAGCAAACACCAGAACAGAAATATCGGACTTGCTAACCCTCAGCTTCCCCCAGAATACCCTGCACCTTCTTTGTCCTTACGTCTCTGTCTGTGCTGCTTCCTGAGACCAGAGACCAGGCCTCTCTTGTCTTCTGCTGTGTTCCCAGAGCAGTGCCTGGCACGGGGAATGTGCTTAGTAACTCTGACCGTTGTGTATTCCTGCTATGCTTCTGCCTAATCAATGATCTTCAAATTCTCTTACTAAATATTTTCAAGTTATAAAAATGAAAATTGATGTTCCCAGATGAAATACCAACATTCTCATAAGAGTCGGAATACAGTAGGCATCCAGAGCTGGGCTTTGGGGAGTAGAGGGGATGGCCCTAGAGTTTAGCTCTGACTCCAATATTTACTAAGTGTGAGATTGTGAGATTTTGCTCAACTGCTCTGAGCCTCAGTTTCCTTATCTGTAAATTGGAGACATCAATACATGTACCGTATGTCCTGGGGTTTCATGAATATTGAATTGGTCAGTGCATGTGACATGTTTAACATGGTACCTGGTACATAACATGTGCTAAATCCAGTGATAGCTCTCCAGGTTACCAAAGCCAGAGAATGAGTCCATCAGTCACTCCAGAAGCCACAGCAGCAGAATCCTTTGATAACTGCCAAGAATTGGAAATGGATCATTTCTGAAATGAGCTTGTGTAAATTACATATGAGTAGATTTTAGGTCTGGAGTGAAAAAACTTGAGTTTGCTCAACTTCTCAGGAGAACCTTTCTACAGCATAAGGTGTGTCCTTCCCTTTTATAATAACGTGGTTACAGACATACCGAGGAATCAAGAGTTACTAAGCACACTCCCAACAGACAAGACGGCAAAAGGATTGGGTGGGCTGAACTCTCCCCTGGGATTCTCTCTGCAAGGTCCAAATATTGACTAACCAGCTCAGAGTTTGCTGCAGATATGTGGTGCAACAGCTTTGAGCAATGTGTTTCAATCTTTATCCAGAGAGTGTAGGAAATATATTTTTAGCTTGATTACTAAATGGAGAAACGTGCGTTTGAAATGCATGCCTCAGGAGTTCACTAGGGAAACAAGACTCAGTGTTTATTACTATCAGGAAGTGTGTTTTCTTCATATATTCCAGGTTTTCAGAATACTTTTGATTTTCAAGCATTCTGCTCTGTTCTATGAATAAAATTCTACTTGTCTGAGCAGATATGCTGATTTTAGGGGGCCGTGGTTGGGAAAATATGACCATGATGGACTAGAGCAATATAGAGATCATATCAAGATACCTAGTGTTGGAGGAAAATGCACTTTATATTAAAAGTGGGTTTGACTTCCCCTTGGCCTCAGTAATGAGTCAGACTTTTTTCAGTTGCAAGTGATGGAAACTAACTGAAACCAGTGGAGGCAAACAGGGAATTCCCTGGCTCTTGTAACTGAAAATTCCAGCGGCTTCATGGCTGGATGGATGCAGATTCTCAGTCAGTGACCTAAGGAGGTCAGTGATCTCCTCACTCTCATACCTCTGTGTTGCTTTTATTCTCAAGCAGGCTCCCCATTTGGGTAGCTGGGCTCATATCCTGCCAGCTTGACATCCACACAGAAAACGATTTTCCAAAGTGTTTAAGCAAAAGCTCTGAAAATTCCCTCTGGCTGGACCTGGGTCACTTGTCCCTCCCACGTTCATCCTTCAAGAGACTGGTCTCAGCATCACCTGACCTGCATAGACTAGAAGACTCCCCAAAGGAAACAGAGACATTGATATCAACAGAGGAGGGCATGGACCCTGGGCAGGGAAATGCAGTGAATATCCTTACGTTCTCTTCCTCTGACTCAGGATTCTGTTTCCCATTACTGCTTTATGCCCAGGTTTCCTAGAAGACAATTCTTCCACACACTATTATCAGCTACCCACAAGAGATTTGAGTCTTGCCCACAAATGATGTTCCTTTGGCCACCATTTACTTTTTCGGAACCACATGAACCTCAGCGACATCTCAGTTCTAGCTGTTGACTGTCTCTCCCCATGTGATTAAGTGTCATTTGGAGATTTTCTCTTTGTCACACTGGCTCCATTTTGCCTCCTTAATATCCATAAGTTTGTCACTTAAGTCTCGCAATCCTCTTATAACTGTAGAAGGAAGGGCAATGCCCATCGTTGCAGGCAGCCAGGAAGAGCTTGTTCTAGGATTGCCTGGGAAACATTCTCTGGCAAAGTATAGAATGGACCCACAGTACATCTGAGTTCACCAGAGCAGTTCACCAGAATGATTTGCTTGAATCCCATCTGCAAATTGCACTTAAAGAGCTAATTGTATATGAGTTTACAAATGAGAATCACTACCCTTGTGTGGAGCAATTTGCTTTATTAAATGAGAAATGACATGGTATGTGATATGCTTAGCACGTTCAAATTCACAGTTATACAGATAGTGGAGAACCTCCCAGACTGACCACTGCTCAGTGGATAGCGGAATGTCACAAGGTTTGGAAAGATCCTCAGACACCAAAACGGGGACATTTTAATGATGTATATTTTCTTCAGCACGGTGCCTCAGAACCTTCTATCGGGTTTATTTTTTAAAATTAACATTTATTGACTGCTTGCTAAGTGTCAGGTACTGGAAAGAACCCATCCACTCCTCCAAATACCCTATAGGGAAGGGACTGTTATTCCCATTTTTCAGTTATGGAAACTGAGGAACTGTGAGATTAACTGGTTTTTGGTGACATAGCTGGACCATGATGGAATTTCAGGACATTGGACCCCAGGTCCCAAGCTTTAATATGCTACATAGGTCTGATGCGGTGATCAGTTTGGATATTTAGAAATTATCCACTGCTACCTCCTATTTTTTATAATTTTATTTTTTAGCACATTTTTAGGTTCACAGTAAAATTGAGAGAAAGGTACAGAAATTTTTTCATGTATCCCCCCCAACACAAACACACACACACACACACACACACACACACACACGCATAGCCTTTCCTCACCAGACTGGTACAGTTGCCACAACTGATGAACCTACATTGACAAATCATTATTACCCAGAGTCCATAGTTCACGTTACGGTTCACCATTGGCGTTGTACGTTCCAGGGTTTGGTCAAAAGTATCTGTCATGATGCTATCACACAGGGTATTTTCACTAAAAATCCCCTAAATGCTCTCTTCTCCATCTATTCATCTCTACCCACTGCATCCCCCAACTCTAACAGCCACTGAAATGTTTGCTTTTCCAGAATGTCATAGAGATGGAGCCATATAGTATGTAGCCTTTTCAAATAGGCTTCTTTCACTTAATAATACATATTTAAGCTCCCTCCAAATCTTTTTATGGCTTGAGAGCTCATTTCTTTTTAGTACTGAATAATATTCCATTGTCTGGATGTATCACAGTTTATTATCCATCACCTACTGAAGGTGTCTTGGTTGCTTCCAAGTTTTGGCGATTGTGAGTAAAGCTGCTAGCAGCACCCATGTGCAGGTTTCTGTGTGGACATAAGTTTTTAACTCCTTTGGGTAAATACCAAGGAGTGTGATTGCTAGATCATATGGGAAAGAGTATGTTTAGTTTTGTGAGAAAGCACAATGTATCTTCCAAAGTGGCCGTACGATTTTGCATTTCCACCAGCAATAATGAGAGTTCCTGTTGTTCCACACCCTCACCAGCATTTGGGGTTGTCAGAGTCCAGATTTTGGCCATTCTAATAGGTGTGCTAACCTGCTGTTTTTAAAATATGACTGTTCATTAAATATCTTTGTATGCTTTCTACGTGCTAGATATTAGATGCATGCAATGCTTTAAGAATTTTTGAGAAATGACTCCCAGATAGCACCTGAAATGAAAAGCAACAATAACTAAAAACTATTGACTGATTACTAAGTGCCATGCCTTGTGTTAAACGTTTTACCTGTTTTCATCCTCTCATTTATTTAATCCTCATGCAAACTTCCAGAGTTAGATACCATCCCTGTATTAGAATAAGGAAACCAAGGCCTTGAGAAGACACTTGCTTACGGCCATCCAATAAGTAAGTGACAGCACTAAGAACTAAGCACAGGTAGTTTGGCTCCATAACCTTTGCTTTTGACCTCTGGGTCACACCACACAGCATGCCATGCCACCCCAGTCCTGCCAGTCACTGGCCAGAACCAATGAAGCCCCATGGGAACCCTATCCATTTTAAACTCAGTGTTCCTCAATTATCATGCAATAGTGTTTTCCCTTTTATTTTTATAGGCCATCACCTAATACAACTTTAAATGGTAGGTATTTCATTTTTAAGTTCACTTGCAAAGCACAAAAGTTTTGAAGAGTGAGATTTTGTCACTGAGGAATATGACAGAATGCTACATTGTCGGTTCATTCAACAGATTTCCTAAGAGGCTGTTGGTGCCAGGCTGTGTGCTAGGCATTGAGATGTGTGGTAAGACACAGACAGCTCCAAATGAATGCACACAGTTTGGTGATATGAACACAGACACGTGTAGGGCAGTGTTTTGAGTTTTGAAGTAGAGGGTATACCAACATGCCAAGGGACCTAGTCTGAGCTATCCACGACTGCCAGTAAATTGGGTCTTCTCTAGCAGGTAGTGGAAGACTTGTTCTCTAATCAAAGGGATCAGGTTTTGCAAAGTTGCGTACTTAGTGAAGAAACCTTTGGTTACAAATTAAAAAAAGAAACCATAACAGAGGTTTAGATAAGTAGCGGGTTGACCAGCGGTTAACATCACTGGCTCAGTTGCTCCAGTGTTACCAGTCTCCTTCTGTCTGTCTACTCTGCCATCTTAGTTGTTGGCAGTTCATAGTCATGCATTTTCCTTCATTGTCACAAGATGGTTGCTGTGGCTCCCGACAACACTAAGGTGGGAAGTAGAGTGGGAGTGAAAAAGACTTTTCCTGTAGTGGCACTCCTTTTAGTAACAAAGGGAAAAGTTCTTTTCCAGAAGTCTCCCAGAACCCTTCCCTTTTCATCTCATTCTCCAGTATTGATCACATGATGACACATATCCAGAAAGGAAGACAGGACACAAGCAAGTATCCCGCTTTTTTCTAACTTCTTTAAGGCAAAATGTACAAAGGAGATAGAAATGGCTTTGCACTATCTAATCCATAGTTTTTGCCACAGTGTGAAAGAGTGTGACAGACATATTTGGAGCGTCCTTAACCACGTGACTAGGTATTGTGACCAATCATTTGTGACCACATAATCATTAATTGGCCAGTTTGTTGGAGTTAATCATATAGAATGGGGTCACATGTCGGAGGCTGGGGAATTCCTGCCCCCTTGCTCATGAGTTTTGAAAACTCTTCCCAGAGAAATTAATAGACTGAAAATTGGCTTATCTGTTTCCCCTAGAGTTGTAATAAGGCAAATCTTTTTCATAACCTAAGACTCGACAATATGTTCCAAAGTTAGCTTTCAGGACTTCCCTTCAGACTAGGTAGCGATGTCGGCTGAACTCCATACAGCTTTTAGTGCTTTTGTCAACGACAGCTTATGGGCTATGGACAGTGCTGGCTATGTAATTTGCAAATCTCAGTGCAAAATAAAAATGTAGGGCTCCTTGTTAAAAACAAATAAATAAGAATTTCAAGATGGCAGGAGCAAAGCACTAAACCAAGCGCAGGGCCCTGTACAATCGCCCAGATTACAAGTCTGCAAAGGCAGCTTTGACTGAGGGTGACTGGTTCGCTGCTGAACCCTACACTCAGAGGAAGCTGACTTCACACTTTTGAATAGGCCTGGTGTGTATTATAATGCTGCGACTGGTTTGCTTAATGATTTTAGAAACTTCTTTAGCCTTTCAGTTGATTCAGTTTCCTCCTCTATAAACGGATGGTAGTATCATCTCTTTTATGTATTATTGAAAGGAGTAAACTGAATGATGGATGTTATGTTCTTATCATAGTACATTCCTGGTATACACTATGCTACAACCTCAATGAAATGTAGCTATGACCTGTCAATTTTGCTTATTCAGAAACTCAGTTTTACCATGTTAGACAGAGGATATTAAACTCTGAGGATATCCCCTTGCACATTAAACTCACAAGAGAACGATCAACAAATCAGAATGTCCATTTTGTCAGACGTAAAGAATTCATTAGACTTGGAATGACATCTAACATCAGTTCTTATTCAGAATTCACTTTGGAAACAATATTAGTTCAGCAGGTTGCTTTTGAACACAAAATCAGTATTTTCCTCAGATGCTGTGTCCTGACGTTTCCAAGACCAAATAAATTGAAATCTTTGGATTTAGCCAAGCTTCCCTTTTTGTAGGACTTGTCAGAACCTTTAGCATATTTACAAGTTCTGTGAATTCACAAGGTGATTTCCAAAGTTACCCAAGCATACATTATTGAATCAATGTGGTGATTCACTTTAGTACACATTTAACATAACAGAGTAATGTTTTATATGGGGGCACAGGCATGTGTAAACTACTGTTAGCCTAACCAATAGGAAAAATTAGCATTCAAAGCACCCTCAGCAAGAATCTAACTTCAGGAGTAGTTACTCAGACTTTTTGGTTTCCACTACTGTAATTTACATGATAGATTTTGTCAATTTTCAAAAGGGAAATAGAAATGCTTTTTTATTGTTAAAATTAGTGGTGTTCAGATATGTTATGAGCCAGAATGATTGCATGGCCCCATCACCTTTCCAACCAGGGAAGCCAGTCACCCAACCTCTTTGGTCCTAAGGTCCTATACCACTGTTGTCTCTTGACAGTCCTACAGTTAGCTGGTCCAGAGGATTGGGGTCTCAGCTTGTCTTAGGCAGAGTGAACATTTTAAGCAAGGGTATATACCACACCCTAAACACAGACTGGGACTTCCCAGAGCTTAAAAGAACTATATGCATTTCCATTTTTTCATGCTTATTTGCTATTACACATATGTGTGTTTGGCAGAATTTGGTCTAAGGCTTGCTCACATTAGGACTTCTTATTTGTCAACAGGGATGTGAGGTGGAGGATACACCTGAAGGATGGAAATATATGAGAAAACAACCAAACCATTTTGCACAGCCAAATGTTCTTAGGGCATTCACCATGTACTGTGTTTCCCTGAAAATAAGATCTAGCCAGACAATCAGCTCTAATGCGTCTTTTGGAGCAAAAGTTAATAGAAGACCTGGTCTTATTTTACTATAATATAAGACTGGATGTAATATAATATAACATAATATAATATAATATAATATAATATAATATAATATAATGTAATACAATATAAGACCCGGTCTTCTATTAATTTTTCCCCAAAAAACGCATTAGAGCTGATTGTCTGGCTGGGTCTGATTTTTGGGGAAACAGGGTAGTGCTTTCCTTGTTGTACAGTTCATGAAACTAGTATTCTCAGGACACACTTTGGCAAAGTGTGGAGTTAACTCACAAGCAGGAAGCTAAATTTTTAGGCAATATTTCCATCAGTCTAGAGTAGACAAGGACAGTTGATCTAGTTCTTTTCTGTTTATATCTTCATTTCCTGATCTTTGATGTAATTTATAAGGAAAGTGTTAAAGAGGCATCACAATGAAATCTCATTTCATTTTGCGTTTAATGAACTGCTTTTACTTAAAAGAGTAAATTGAAGAAGTTTGGGGAAAATGAAAGACATGGTCACTCCACTTGCATACTGATAGCAGATATGTGGGTGAAAAATGAAGCATTTAGGCATCATCTTGGTGTTTCCCATGTTTAAATGCTTCCTATTTGTAGAGGGACATTTAAATGACTGACTGAAAATTTCACTTTCAGAAACATGACACTGTAAGATACATCCTAAGATAGAAAATCCTTTGTGGTGAGAAAATTCACTGCTTTTCTGTGCCATCTACAACCAGCACACATCTAGTAATCAAAAGGAGAGCTGCACGGAGTAAATACAGTAGTGGACTTCTGCCCAAATCCTTTTGAAAAAAGGAAGTGGAGCTGGTCTGCTCTTTGACACACAAAAGCACATTGCTTTGTAATGGATTCCACAAAAGAAGCAAAAGCCAAACAAAGCAACATCTTTTTGCTCTAACCTACGTGCAATGTAAGTGAGATTCCAAGTATGCAAATGGTGGGAGGAAAGAAATGCATGTACACTGCCCCGATTATTGGATATTGTTTACAACATGAGTAGTAATTGCCCACAATTTGGATGATTAATGTGCACCACTTCTTTTTCCCTTCTTCCTCTTCTTTAATATTTGGGGCTCAGTCTGATTTTTATCTACTATTTCTTTTGTCATTTCTTTTTCTGTATAAGTTGTTCCAAGAACTAGCTCCATCTTCCACAAGCCCAAGATATTGGGGTGAAATATAACTTCAGTTTTCTCCATCTGGGCCAGTTGTCTCTTTCTAGACATCAGTAGGACTTTCTCATGTCCATCATGAGTTCGGTTTTCAAAGGACACCTGGTTCCATCCATTGATTCTCCTGGTCTAGGTGCTAGTGGAATTGGTGCCATTTTACAGCAATTTCTTCAAAGTGGACACTCCAGAGTCTCAATTTGGAACCCTAAGGCTGCAAACCACAATACTCAGCCTTCCTCCACCCACGTACTCCACCCCCTTCATGCAGGCCTACTATGAGTGAGTTTGTCAGTCTCACCACCCCTCTTCACATTCAGACAGGGATCTTGTTTAATTTGTCCTGTGTCTCCCTCCACTCCTCCCCAGGACCTGGGCCAGTGTTCCATCCAAGTAGGCTCTAGATGTTTGTTGACTAGTTGAATACTTTCAGAGGACTGTTTAGGGTACTACTGACAAAACGGCTTTGCTGCAGCTGCACATGAAGGAGGAGGCTTGGTTCTACAGGCTGGAATGAAGTACAGTGTGAGGATTTTGGAAAACTGGGGGCGGAAGGCACTATGGAAAAAAGAAGTGCTGATGGGAATTTTGTGTTCTATCTTTGCAGTTAAATACATCAAGTCTGTATGAACCTCAAGGCGTTGAAAGCAACACCATCTCATAAAAGTCTTGGCCTGCACTGTCCAGTGTGGTAGTCAGTAGCCACATGTGGCCATTAAAATTAAATACAAATTAAACATTCAGTTCCTGAGTTACACTAGCCACAGTCCAGGTGCTCAGCAGCCACATGTCACTACTCACAGCTGTGGGGGACAGTGCAGATGTGGCACATTTCCATCATCTCAGAAAGCTCTGTTGGACAGACTGCTCTAGGAGATGATGACCTCTTCATTTGTTTCACTCCTTGTTCACTCTACAAATATTAACTGAGCACCTACCTTGGTCTTGGTGCCACACTGAGACGTCTGGGAAATGTTTAAGAGCACAGACTCTGGAACAGCCTGGTTCAGCTGCTCACTCACTGTGTAACCTTGGCCAAGGCACTTACCCCCCACCCCCGTGCTTTATTTTAACTAGCTGTAAAGTGAACATCATAAAATTATCTCATAGGGTTGTTGTGAGGATTAAATGAGTGTGTTTGCATGTGTGTATAGGTATATAAAATGTATGTGTGTGTATGTATATATATGAGTATATATATGTGTAGGCATATACGAGGTATGACAGTTAAATTTGCAAACTTGTTCTCAATGATGTTGCTAACATTTTCGATAGCAGGGATTATTCATTATGAATTTGTACCAACTGGACAAACAGTTAACCAAGTTTACTATTTGGAAGGCTGTGCTGAACATGCTGTGTGAAAAAGTTAGACCACCTGAACTTTTCGCCAACAATGCATAGCTCTTGCATCATGACAATGCACCAGTTTACACGGTACTATCTGTGAGGGAGTTTTTAGCCAGTAAACAAATAACTGTATTGGAACACCCTCCCTACTCACCTGATCTGGACCCCAATGACTTCTTTCTTTACCTGAAGATAAAGGAAATATTGAAAGGAAGATATTTTGATGACATTCAGGACATCAAGGGTAATACAACAACAGCTCTGATGGCCATTCCAGAAAAAGAGTTCCAACATTGCTTTGAAGGGTTGAATAGGCAGTGGTGTCAATGCATAGCTTCCCAAGGGGAGTGTTTCGAAGGTGAATATAGTGATATTCAGCAGTGAGGTGTGTAGCACTTTTTTTTTAGGATGAGTTCATGAACTTCATTGTCAGATCTTGTATGCGTCTGTGTGTTCATCTATGTTTATATTCCTATGTGTCTTAAAACAGTCCTGGTACATATTCAGTGCTTGGCGAGTGGGAGCTCTTATTAGTAGTAGTAGATATTATTACACAGTGATGAACAAAACAACTATGGTTCCTGTGGTCCTGGAATTTACCATCTAATGGGAGCAGCAGACAATAAATAATTAAACAAATTAATAATTACAAACTATGTAAAAACTGCAAAGGAAATAAATGGGATGAAGTAACAGAGAACAACAGAGGCAAAGTTAGCTAGGAAAATTCTTAGAGGAGGTAACGTTTAAGTTAAACATAAAAAAATAGGGGAACAAAGAGGAGAGATGGCTGCCATGCAAAACGAGAAGGAGGATCAAGAACCCCAGGCAGAGAAAGAGGCTAATGTGATTATAACAGAGCAGACACAGGAGGAGGTCCAGATAAGGAGGCAAGGAGAGGTAAAGAAAAACAGTATATACAGGGCTGAAGCCAGTGATAAAGAGTATACACCAGGGGACAATATTTATATTATATGTAAAATGATCACTCTGGAAGCTGTGTGAGGCACAAATTGGAGGAGAGGGGCAGGAATTAAAACAGTGCACTAGAAGGCTATTTCAAGAGACCAGGGAGACTTGAGCAATAGGCATGGAAGTGAGGAGAAATGAGCAGTTTCTAGATGTATTTGACAGATAGAATTAATGAGACTTGCTGATGGATTATATGTGGTTGATAAGAGGGGACAGCCAGGCTGATACTCAGGATTTTGACTTGATTAACTGGGTGAATGGTAGTTTCATTTCCTGAAATAAAGAAGACCCGTAGAGAACATTTTTGAGGAAGAAAACCCAAAATTTCTTGATGACAAGTAGTCTGCTAGATATGGAAATCTGGTGTCCAGATGAAAGGCTGGGTTAGAGATAGGCACATGGGCATCATTAGCTCATAGATCAGATTTGAGAGATAAAATAGGAGACCAATTTCTAGAAGGTAAAGAGCACAGCAAACTTTCTTACCAACAAAATAACCATTTAACTGAAGAAAATCTATCATCTATCTATTCTCTCTCCCTCTGTCTCTGTCTCTGTCTCTTTCCCTTTCTCCCTCCCTCCCTACCTATTTACATAGTTATATATACCTATCTATGTACAAGGTATGATTAAACAACATGGTGAATGTTTCAATAAAAAAAAATTATTACAGTAAAAGACACATTGCCATTAATCCCACTCAAAATACTCCCCCTGCTTTGAACACACTTATCCCATCATTCTTACCACTTTCTGAAGCAGTTCTGGAAGTCCTCTTTCATGAGTGTTCTTAGTTGCACTGTCGTGGCTGCTTTGATGTCCTGAATCCTTTTGACTTTGGGGAAGATCCAGAAGTTGCACAGTGCCAGATCTGGTGAATAAGGTGGATGAGGACACACTGTAATATTTTTATTTGACAGAAATTGCCATATACCAGAAGCGATGCATGACATGGAGTATTGTCATGATAGAGGATGATTTACGGCATACTTTAAAACACACCTTCTCTCAACCGTAGCTCACACCCTACTAGCTGCATGGAACAAGGTAAAATTTGTCACACACTATGACTAATGTTCTACTACTTTACATGGGATGTGCTACTTCCCATATTGAAGATCCCTGCCTTTCCGTTGGATGGCACTCGGCACCAACATTCACTGTACGTTTTGATTACAGTGGAAAGGCTCTGTGTCACACATCAATTCTGGTACATCAATTTCTGTCAAATAAAAACATTACAGCATGTACTCATACACCTTATTTACTGGATGTGGCACTGTGCGACTTCTGGCTCTTCTGCAAAGTCAAAATGACCACGAAAGCTAAATATTTTACATTGATTCAGGACATCAAGGCAGCCACGGCAGTGCAACTAAAGACACTCATGAAAGAGGAGTTCCAGACCTGCTTCAGAAAGTGGCAATAATGATGGGATGAGTGTGTTCAAAGTGAGGGGGAGTATTTTGAGGGGAATTAATGGCAATGTGTCTTTTACTGTAATAATTATTTTTATTGAAACATTCACTGTATTTTTGATAACACATTGCATATCTATACATCTATTTCTAATAAAATTCTATAAATATACAGTATTATATAAAATATATATAAAATTATACATATATATCTCACGTAAAGTCCTTTAAGTCTCTGGAAACTGTCCTAAGGGCATAAGCAAATGGAGAAATAGTCATTCAAATAAGTTACTAAATTCCAGTAAGAACAGTGAGAATTTGTGGTATTTGTGTTATGAGATCCCCATCCCAGCTACATCTATGGAATTACCATCGAAGGGACAGGCTACCAGCATTTTTCATCCTCCCAAAGCCCCATTTTGCAGAAGATCTATTCAGAGAAGACTAGGGCTCTACTCCTCCACCTAGCACTCACTTGTGGGATAGAAGTTATATGTGAGATATGGTGGCCAACAATGTGGGACTCCAATCATCCTTGAGCACCTCCTGGTAGAGCAGGAGACCCATGCCAGGAGAGTCAAGCTAAGAAGAACAAGGATCACCATCCTTCTCCAGTGCTGCTTATAGAACAGGTGGGTCACTCCAGGAGAAGTGGGCCTCTCTCCCCATTCTAAACTCCTGTGTAGTGTCATAGAGTTTCCAGGAGGAAAGGCAGGCCATTATAACTCTTCCTGAGGAGAGTGACCTTATTTGAAGCGAAACATGATCAATTCTTTGCCTATGGTGTTGTCAAAAACCATGGAGATCTTGGTGGAGAGCAAGAAGGAGGATGCTCATAGCTCCACAGTATTGGCAACAATGACTGAAAAAAAGTAGCACAATCAGAAATTTAACAAAGAGAAACATGGGAAGAGACAACCAAGAAGAGCCCTCCTGGGATTACAGTTAACTTTGGGGCTGGAAAGGCTGTACACAATCATGGATTGCACCCATCAGGCACAATCAGAACAGGTCATGGATCACACTTGAAAACGTTTCCCAAGCTGCACACAAATCCATCACAGAGGGCACAAGCTATCAGTGGCACTAGGGACAACCTCCAGCCAAACATTGGCTGAGCAATAAGCTACTCCAATCTAAGAGCAACTCCTAAGAAGATAGGCTTAAAAATTAAATCACATGTATCTCTGGCAGTCTGGAACTGTATGAATGACCAAGATTGCACTCTCTCAGGAGTGAATGGAGAGGGAAAATTAAAGCTACTAGTCCCTTGATTAACAAGGGGCAAAAATGTGAATTCCTTCACCTGTGATAGTAGCCTCCATGCTACTCATATATTCAGTAGTGAAGGCAAAAATCTAATTGCCAACAGGGCTTAAGCATAACCTTTGACCAATAAATGGTTCATGCCATGCCATGATTGACCACGAAATAGCCAGGGTAAAAGGCAAAAACAAGGAAAAAATAGGAGGAGTCTCTGAAGAGATCAGAATGCACACTGGAGGGAAACAGACTTCAGAGAGTTAGTTCAGCCAACTAACTAAACAAATAAATCAATGACTTGGAAAACAACAGCAACAATATTAACTCCCTGGGGGCTGGGGCAGACCTGGAATCGAAATCCAGAGTTGCTAAAATATATTATCTCAAATGTCCAGTTTTCAACAAAAAAATTTACAAGATATTCAAAGAGGCACAAAAGTGTGACCTGTACAACCAGAAAAAAACAAAAACAAAAACTAAAACAGACACTAGTAACTATTTTGAAGGAATCCAGATGTTGGATTTAGCAGACAAAGACTTTAAAGCAGGCATTATAAATATGTTCAAAGAACTAAAAGAGAGCATGTCTAGAGAATTCAAGGGAGTTAATAGGACAATGTTTTTACCAATAAAGAATGTTAATAAAGAGATAGGAATTTTAAAATTGAGCCAAATAGAAGTTAAGGAATTGAAAAATATGATAACAGAAATGAAAATTTCACTAGAGAGTTTCAAAAATACATTTTATCTGGCAGAAAAAAAAGGATGAGTAAATTTGAAGATATTCAATAGAGATCACTCAACCTGAAAAACAGTAAAAAAACAAGAATAAAGAAAAATGAACAGAGCATCAGAGAAATGTAGGCCATCATTAAACAAATCAACATATGTAATGGAAATACTGGGAAAAGAGAAAATGAAGCAGAAAAACATTCAAAGAAATTATACCTGAAAACTTCTGAAATTTAATTAAAAAGTTAATCTAAACATCCACGAAGTCCAAGAAGTAAGATAAACACAAATAGACCAAATCCAGATACACAGTAGTAAAATATTTGAAATTCCAATATAAAGAGTTCTTGAAAGAGATAAATAACTCATCACATACAAGGACTCCAACAAAATGTACACCAACTTTTGATCACAAGCAATGGAGACCAGAAGGCAATAGGATGGCATACTTCAAGTGATGAAAGAAAAAAAAGTGTCAACCAATAATCAGCAAACTCTTTTAAAGATGAAGGTATAATATATATATATATTCCAAGATAAACAAAAGCTGAGAGAGTTTGTTGATAGCAGACCTGCCTTACAACATTTGCTAAAGGAAGTTCTTTAGTGTGAAAAGAAGTAATTTGGATTCATATGAAAAAACAAGGAGTGTCAGTAAAGGTAATTATAAAAGAAAATGTATAATGGTGTCATTGAAGGTGATGGAGTAGGAAACTCCAAGAACCAGTCCTGTTACTGCAAAAAAGAAAATACTATTGAGTAGGTATTAATAGTCAGAAGCAACTATTTGGCAAATATGGAGTCTAATCAAACACCAGCAGTGTCCAGGGAAGTGCTTAATGATGTAAGACGCTGGTAAATTTTGGTAAATTTTGCATTTTACAGGGAAGCTACTATCCTCTATTCCCAAGACCTGCAACAGGTGTCCATGGGGATGGCAACCTATGTTCCTGGCATGCCTTGAAGCTACCAGGTTGAACAGTAAGCACTCTGTCTTCCAAGGATCAGGTGTCTGTGTAGATCTGCCTGTCAGATCACTGAGGGACCAGTGTAGGAGTTGGTCATTGTTTCATCCCTCTCAGACTGAAGCAGCTTACCTAGCAGTATCTGTCAGGGGGAATTAAAAGAACAGAGTGTCTTTTCTTTTTCTTTCTTTATTGGATCCATGCATTCAGGAAACTGTCAGGCCATTAGCTGACTGCTGAGATGACAGAACAGAGACTTCAACGAGTGACCACACATGACAAGGAATACAATCCTCCCAAAATTAATTTGGAGAACTTACTAAAACAGATGACTATACCTCTCTACAAGAAGCATCAGCAATTCCTGGAGAAAGAGGATATCCTGATTCCCAGACTTACCACATTATGATATGAAAGTGTCCAGTGCTGAACAGAAAATTACAAAACATACAAAAAGTCAGAAATGTGTCTCCTGTTCACAGGGGAAAATAACCAATGGAAGCCCAGACATTGGACATACCAGACAAGTCTTTAAATTAGCTATGTTAACATATGTGAAGAGTTGAAGGAACCAATGGACAAAGACCTAAAGGAAATTGGAAGAACAATGCATGAACAAATAGGAAATGTCAATGAAGAGACAGAAATTTTAAGAAGTAATCAAATAGAAATGCCAAAAAATACAAAAGTTGGAATAAAAAAGTAACTAAAGGGGTTTAATGGCAGATTTAAACACCCGGAAAAATCTGCAAATTTGAAGAGAAGATAAGGCAATTGAAAATACCAATTCTGGGGAGAAAAAAAAAAAAAAAAAAAAAAGAAGAAAAATGAACAGCATCTAAGGGACCTATAGGACTCCATCAAGTGTACCAATACATGTCTTATGGAAGTCCTAGGAGGAGAAGAGAGAAAAGAGAAGAAAAATAGTTGAAGAAATAACAAAAGGAAACTTCTACATTTGATGAAATCTATAAATATACATACCTAATGAACTAAAAAAACTCCAAGTAGAATAAACTCAAAGAGATCCACATCAAGAAACATTCTAATCAAGCTGTCAAAAGCCAAGACAAAGAATCTTGAAAGTACCATGTTCCCCCCCAAAAAATATGACCTGGCCAGACAATCAGCTCTAATGCATCTTTTGGAGCAAAAATTAATACAATACCCTGTCTTATTTTACTATAATATAAGACCAGGTCTTATATAATATAATGTAATATAAGACTGGGTCTTATATTAATTTTTGCTGCAAAAGACGCATTAGAGCTGATTGTCCAGCTGGGTCTTATTTTTGGGGAAACACGGTACCAAAAGAGAAGTGACTCATCACATACAAGGAATCCCCAGTAAGATTAACAGGCAATTTCTCCTCTGAAACTATGGAGGCTAGAAGGTAGTGGCATATTTATAATGCTGAAAGAAAAAAATGATGTGAACCAAGAACTCTGTATCTGATAAAAGTATCCTTTAAAAATGAAGAAAAAAAATTAAGACATTCCAAGATAAATTAAAGCCAGAGGAGTTCATCACTATTAGACCTACCCTACAAAAAATACTAGAGGGAGTCCTATAGGTACAATCCCATCACAGTAAAGGTAGCTACATGAAAGCTATTATTATTATATTTTTGGTCTGTTATACCTCTTTTTGTTTTCTAGATTATTTAAAAGGCAAATTCATAAGACAATAGTATAAATCTATGCTAATGGGCACACAATGTACAAAGATGTAATTTGTGACAATAACATAAGGTAAGGTGGAGAAGTGGATAGGACCAGAGTTAATGTATGCTGTATTAAAGCTGGGTTGGTATCAATTCAAAGTAGAATGATATAAATTTAGAGTGTTAGCTATAATCCCTATGGTAACTGCTAAGAAAATGACTAAAAATTATACAGGAAAAGAAAAGAAAGAATCAAAATGGTACTAGAGAAAATTTAATCAAAACAAATGAAGGCAGTATTGGAGGAACTGAGGAACAAAAATGGTATAGAAGACATGTAGAAAATAAATAGCAAAATGTCAGAACTAAGTCCTACATTATCAGTACTAATTTTAAATCGAAATGGATTAAACTCACCAGTTAAAAAGGATAGCTTGAGGGTCTCCCTAGCTTAGGGATCTCCCTTTGACAGAACGGGTTTTTTTCAAATGTTCCAACTATATGCTGTGTACATAAACACTTTAGATTCAAAGATACAAATAGTTTGGAAGCAAAAGGATGGGAAAAGCTATACCATGCAAATAGCAACATAGTAATATCAGATAAAATTGACTTTAAAACGAGAGCTAGAAAAGGGTCAGGCACTCAAAGAAAAAGCAGTGCTGGAGAAGAACAGATGGTTTTGGATGGAACTCTGGGAATTCTCAACTTTAGAGGTTAGAGAGAGGGAAAGAATCTTGAGAGGGAGATTCTCAACCTTGAGAGACTGTCAAACTACAATTTCTTCCTGGGTTTTACAGATCATGCTGTTGTGTAAACATGCACTTTGGAATCCTTCACCATCAGCCCTAAAAATGCATGCAGTTCAACTGTATCCTTTCACTCTTAGCCTCACCAATTTGACAAATGAGGAAACGAGGACATGAACAGAGACTTCCCCAAAGTCAGAGAAACAGTAACAGAGCTGAAACTACCCCCCACCATATACAGAGCAACATTATAGAGGCACTGTGTTACTTCTCCTTCTCTCACACTACTAAATCTTTGTCTTATTTTGGGAGCCTCCGAGGTAGACTTACAAGAGTGCAGTCTGCTTGGAACCCTGGTAGACAGTTTTCAAGAGTTTGAATCAATAGAACGAATTTGGGTTGACTGTATCTTAGCTGTGTCATGTGGGTGACTGGTTAACTTCCCTGAATCTTAGTTTCCTCATCTGTGAAATGGAGAGAACCACAATCTGGGGGAGGTATAAAAATAAGGAAAGAAGCAGGAGCACAGAATTCCATAGGGTTTAGCCTGTATAATACCTGGAGCCCATCAGATTCATTTGAAAATCACAGTCACACTCTCCTGCCCCTTGAGGGCACCATGAAACATTTAAGATGTAATGTCTTTGCAATGAGAATTGACCTTTATAGGTAGAAAGAAGCAATTTTGGAGAGTTCAGTGAAAATACCATGCTGTGTTTCAAGTGCCAAAGAAGAACCACCACAAAATCTTCAAAGTTTCCAGCAGTGATTCTAATCATATCACAGGTTTCATTAACATCTACCATGAAACAAATGTGCAAACATTGCCCTGACATGAAAATGCCGGTGATTCTACGCTACCCTGAAAACTAAACTGCTTGTTGGCATTTAAATATGCCATAACCTAAATGGCTGTAGGCATTTAATAAATGTCCCTATTTTTTTTTTTTTTTTTTTTTTTTGAGTAAACCACCTACAGTCAGATCCTCTCAACCTCAGGAAGACAATGGGAGTTTAACAGAGATGAGCCTAGGTATATCCTTTATAACTGTCTTCATGCTGCCCCTTCGGTGTTCCCAGGATAAGAATCTGACCCTAGTACAACCCCAGATTCTACCACAGTAGAATCAGGTTGATATGTTAAAAAACAAAACAAAACAAAACAAAAACAGAAAGAAAGAAGGAAAGAGAGAGAAAGAAGGAAAGAAAACTATTATGTCTGGTAATCGTTTTTACAATAGCAAATCGATTTCACAATAAACACACATTGAAGCAACTCTACTCATAACATAAGCAATGATATGAAAGAAGATTAGGTAGTTTGGGAAACAACAGGACCCTGAGTGGGGATACACCATAGAGTTCCACACAACTTGCAAAAGCAAAGTGACTGCAACTTGGACCACTTTTCAACTCTACTTAAAAAGTTATTATCAGGCACTCCCTATTGCTGATACCATGGGAGCTTCAGGTAAACATTTTGTTCCTAATAACTTACAGTATGTTATAGCATTGTACTGGGCTCCAGAGTTAACCCATAGGTTTCATATCTGGGCAACCGGAAACAGTTACTAAGCTCAGTAGAAGATGGAGATTTGGGTGGTGCTAGTTAATTGTTTTCTAAGTTGTCAGAAGAAAGAAAATTACAGATGGAGTGGAAGTTTCTGCTTTCATACTGAAAAGATAAAATGTTAAGGTATGGATAAGTCTAGAATAGTTAGGTGCTACAAAGAGTGATTTTTGACTCACCATTTGACAATATTCTCCATAAAACTCTGTAAGTGAAGTAAACTGAAGTTCTTAATGCATTTTCTTGGAGGAAATTTTCTCCTCTCAGTTTAGGTTGCCTAATGAAGGTAAGGAGTATCATTACAGCCACACCTTGCTTTACTGTGCTTTGCTTTATTGCACTTTACAAATATTGTGCTTTTTGCAAACTGAATGTTTGTGGCAACCTTGTATTGAGAAAGTCTATTGGCGTCATTTTTCCAACAGCATTTGCTTACTTTGTGTCTGTGTCACATTTTGGTAATTTTTGCAATATTTAAACTTTATCATTATTATTATTATTATTATTATTATTATTATATTTATTATGGTGATATGTGATCAGGGATCTTTGATGTTATTATTGTAATTGTTTTGGGATGCTGCGAACCGTGCCCATATAAGGAGGCAAACTTAACCCATAAAGTTTGTGTAAATTTCGACTGGTCTGCTGACCAGCTGTGCCCCCATCGCTCTACCTATCCTCTGGTCTGCCTGTTCCCTGAGACACAACAATATTGAAATTAGGCCAATTAATAACCCTACAATGACATCAAAGTGTTCGAGGGAAAGGAAGGGTCACATGTCTCTCACTTCAAATAAAAAACTAGAAATGATTCAACTTAGTGAGAAAGGCATTTCAAAAGCTAGGCCTCTTGTACCAAACAGTTAGCCAATTTGTGAATTCAAAGGAAAAGTTCTTGGAGAAAATTAAAAGTGCTCCTCGAGTGAACACGGAAATGATAAGAAAGTGAAACAGACTTGTTGCTGATATGGAGAAAGTTATAGTGGTCTGCATAAATGATCACACCAGCCACAATACCCCCTTAAACCAAAGCCTAATCCAGAGCAAGGCCCTTACTCTCTTTAATGCTAGGAAAGCTGAAAGAGGTAAGGAAGCTGCAGAAGAAAAGTTTGACGCTAGCAGACGTTGGTTCATGAGGTTTAAAGAAAAAAAACTGTCTCCTTAACATAAAAGTGCAAGGTGAAGCATCAGGTGCTGATGGAGAAACTGCAGCGAGTTACCCAGGAGATCTAGGTAAGGTAATTAATGAAGGTAGCTGCACTGAATAACTGACTTTCAGTGTGGATGAAACAGCCTTGTATTAGAAGAAGAAGCCATCTAGGACTTTCATAGCCCATGAGAAGTCAATGCCTGGCTTCAGAGCTTCAAAGAACAGGCTGACTCTTTCATCAGTGCCAAATGTAGCTGGTGACTTTCAGTTGAAGCCAAAGCTCATTACCATTTTGAAAATCCTAGGGCCCTTAAGAATTATGCTAAATCTACTCTGCCTCTGCTCCAGAAATGGAACAACAAAGCCTAGATGACAGCACATCTGTTTACAACATAGTTTATTGAATATTTTAAGCCCACTGTTGAGACCTACTATTCAGAAAAAAGGATTCATTTTAAAATATGACTGCTCATTTACAATGTACCTGTTCAGCCAAGAGCTCTGATGGAGGTGTGCAACGAGATTAATGATTTTTTTCTTGCCTGCTAACACAGCATCCAGTCTGCAGCCTAGGGATCAAAGAGTAATTTCAAATTTCAAGTCTTAATATTTAATAAACACATTTCATAAGTCTGTAGCTACCATAGATAGCATTTCCTCTAAAGAATCTGGGCAAAATAAATTAAAAAAACTTCTGGAAAGAATTCACTATCCTAAATGCCATTAAAGCATACCTAATTCATGGGAAGAAGTCAAAATATCAACATTGACAGGAGTTGAGAAGCAATTGATTCCAGTCCTCATCGATGAATTTGGGGGGTTGAGGACTTCATTGGAGGAAATAACTGCAGGTGTGGTGGAAATAGCAGGAGAACTAGAATTAGAAGTGGAGTCTGAAGATGTTACTTAATTGCTTCAATCTCATGATACAACTTTAATGGATTAGGAGTTGCTTCTTAAGGATGAGCAAAGGAAGTGTTTTTTTCTTGAGATTGAGTCTACGCCTGGTGAAGATGCTGTAAAGATTGTTGAAAGGACAACAAAGGCTTTTAGAATATTTCATAAACTTAGTTGATAAACCAGGTGCAGGGTTTGAGAGGATCGACTCCAATTTTGAAAGTTCTACTGTGGGTAAATTGCCTTCAAACAGCATTGATGCTACAGAGAAATCATTCATGAAAGGAAGAGTCGATTGATGTGGCAAACTTCATTGTTGTCTTGTTTTAAGAAATTGCCTCAGCCACCCCAACCTTCAGCAACTGCCACCCTGATCAGTGCGCAGCCATCAACATCAAGGCAAGACCTTCCACCAGCAAAAAGATTACAACTTGCTGAAGGCTCAGATGATGGTTAGCTTTTTTTAGCAATTAAGTTTTTTAAATTGAGTTATGCACATATTTTAGACATAATGCTATTGCACACTTAATAGACTACAGTACTGTATAAACCTAACTGTAATATGCACTGGGACACCAAAAAAATTCATGGACTTGCTTTATTGCAATATTCACTTTATTGCGGTGATCTTGAATTGAACCCGCAATATCTCCATGGTATCCCTATACTACTGAGAAGTAGAAGAAATTAAAATAGGAAGAATAGAAAGAAAAGGTAATCATAATAAATTTCAATGCCATTATTCATTACATCACCATTTTAGGCCTTTTTCAATGGTGCTAATCAACTCTTCAATTAAACCTGACTGGTACTATTCAAAAACCGAAAAGAAATTAATGATATTTATATGCAAAATTTTTTCTCAAAAAAATCTGTTCTTGCCTGTATATGGTTTCTTTTTGTAAGTTCGTATTTTCAGTTTATTAATATTACATCAAAACGTAATATTCATTCTTTTCCCCCCCAATGATATGAATCAGCTTACCACAATCCATTTCTTTTTCGAATAAATACAGGGAAACAGGGTTGAATTTATTAAAAACAGTCTAAAAACAATTTATTTTGATTAGAGCCTAATCTTATCTTGAGTTTTCCTTATTAGATTGCAAGTCCTTTATCCGTCAGATCTCTATTCATTAATACATTAAGCCAAAAATCATTAAGAGTCCTGCCTCATTATAAATCACCAGAACTAGCTTTCCATGCTGGAGCTGTACACTGACAATAGCTTCTGGGGCATGATAACATTTTCTTTAAATGCTCATGTTTTATCTGATCAGTATCTTATCATCATTGACAAGTCCCCAAATCAGACTGACTACTGAGTGTGTCCATTCAAAAACAAATAGCATTGCATATTGTTTTGAACAACTGCCTTAAGAGCAAAAGCATATCATCTTCTCAAGTGCTTTTTCCCATCATTAACTAGTTATTCTTTCCAATAACCTTATGACAGAGGCAATTGTAAAGAAAGTAGAAATAAAAAACAAATTCTACCAAAAACAAAACAAAACAAAAAAACAACTATCAGTGGTTACATGTTGCCAATGTCATGTTCTGATGGGAACAAGTGCCTTTAAATGATTCATGTCTTTTGATGGTTACACCCCAGCAGGGCTGATCAGATCAATAATGCTACTTAAATTGCTGGGAATCTGAGACTGAGTTAACAGTTAGGAACAAAATCCTTTCGTCCTCATTTCAGTCAAACCAACCAGCCAAAGGCCTCCTACAAGGTGATAAAATTGGCAGAGCTGTGGTGTCAGATGTTCCAAATGTCCTTACAGGGAGGAAAATCATCCTTGGGCTCTCATTGTCTTGGATCATTAGCTCTTCTGAGCATGCGATACAAGCTCTGTGTGGCATCTCTCTCCCAAAAAATACACTTAGAAAAACTTCCCCCAGTTAGAGCCCATCATTAAAACTTACCTTGTCTTTTCAGGTGAGGAAGTACAGACCCAACAATGTGAAGTCAAATGCACAGGTTCACATAACTCTTAACTTGCTCCTCTTCCAATGATTCCTTGGTGACTCTGGAGAGGGCCGAGGTGACCTCAGGTCTTCTTCACCTGTTCTAGGAAACAATAGTACTCCAGTTCTAAATAACATTCAGCAACATTTGTTGAGTCCTTCTATGTGCCAGGCACTGTGTTATTCATTCTTCTCTTCCATAGCACAGGTGTTAAGTCTGAAAAAGAATCAAAGTGGCAATCTTACCTGTTGATATGGTCTGTTGGTGAAGTTCCAGACAACATTGTTCTGCTTTTTCTTTTCATCAGATAAAGAGAACAGACCTCTAAAACAGTTCTAGCTCTACTCAGAATGCTTAACGTTCCTCTGATGCTCTTGAGACCAAGCCCAGTTCCCTGCCTGGTGTTAAAGGCCCACGTGTACATGGGAACTTATGTCCAGACTCATCTTTCTAGACCTCTGTGCTCAAAACAAACCATTCTACTCACTCTGCACCAAATCATTTTTAAAAACACCAAACAGAACCATTGTTCATTCAAGCAATTCTCACCCAGAAATTTACTGTAGTTTTATCCATCCTTCAAAGCCTGGATCATATCGCCCTTCCTCCCTGAATCCTATCCTGATTACCTAACTCAAAATCCCTCTCTGTCTCCTCTTAATTCCTACAGCTCATAGGGCAATGCCCAATTGGGGGGCTGATACTTGATGGTCTTATTTTATCTCTTCATGCCTGCATGACTTAACACTGCTGATCTAGTTAAGCTTTTTGAGGATAGCAAGCATGCCTATGGTTCATTATACACCCTCATCCACTTGATAGATTTGTTCAAATGAGGGCTAGTAAAAATGGCCTCTCTTCAAAGGAATCCCAAATTATTTCTATTGTTAGTAGTTGACTATTAACAGAAAGCCCAGTCTATCCACATATTGAAATCCTTGAATCTGCCTTGAATGTGAATCCCTTCGCCAAGAATACTCTCGTTTTTATTTTCTTCCAGAGTCCAGAAAACCTTGGAAGGCTGCCTTATAGGGTGATGGAATGAAAAACCAGACCAAACCAACCAGACATGGGCTCCTTCTATAAATGAACATTCCACAGCCCAAGACAGAGCATCTTCCATTTCACTGCTTAGCCCCCAAATGCCTGCTGGTTATAATTAAGGACTTCAAAGTCTCCCAAACACCCTTTTAGAAATGACTGCTCCGAATACAAAATGATGTCCAATTAGATGTAAATCATCACACAGCAGGGAGGGAGTGGCATGGAAAGCGGTCATCATCGCTTGGACTAATCAGAAAGTCTAGTCTCTTGATGAGGATTTTCGTTTTCCCATTTGTCATTCTAGCCACTGAATTCTCAAGTGGCCAATTTGCTCCATATTGGTAATCAGCTAGTTATTTTTACTCTCATTCCCCTCTCTGGGACTGTCAGACTCTTTGGAGCAATTCGTCACCCACATGGGCCTAACCCTTCTGTGGCGGGAAGTGGGGGAGGGAAGCTATTATCCTGGAAAAGATAAGTAGAAAACTATTTCACCGTTTATATTTGGCTTTTTAAACAATGATTTCCCCGATGAGGTAAGTAAAATAATGACACAACTGGGTAAGAGTGAAACAATGAAAGCTTCAAGGGTAAGAACATTATGCAATGGAAATGATCTCCGGCTGTGAAGTTTGTTACTCTGAAATGACTTGTTCTTAGATTGTCTTTACAACCCCCCAAAGGAGCATCATCTTACATTCATTACTTAAGTTCGCAGGAAACTGCCTCTATGAAAATTATAAACCCAGAAAGGAGAGTTTCAAATATGTATAATTCATTGGCAGTAATTCTAAGCAACTTCACCCCACCGGCTAGGAGGCAGGTAGCCTTTGAAGGTTGTTTTGTCTGAGCAGGAAAGTTAGACCATTCTGTTCCTCCATTTCTTCCTGCCAAGTCTTCTCAATTACAGAATCTCACAGGTTTGCCTGTTGTCCCTTCTTCCTCCCTCTAGCAGTTCCTATCTCTGTGTGTCACCAGTGAAATCATTTCCAAACATGGTTTTAACGATTCCATTTTTCTGAGTGCCCCTCAAGTGCCATGGAAAGATTGACCCCAGCACTCGTTGCAACTACAACTCTGGTATCAGTGCATTTTGTAATTAGTGAGTGTCTAATTTGATCTCTTCTCAGAATTCCCTCAACCTTCTGAAGAACCTAATATCGAACCCAAGGCTGTCTGTACTCACTGTAGCCAATATCCATGGTCAGCTTTAAGAAAGATGTTAGTGTGACACAAACTGACATTTTCTTGGCACTTCCTTTGCTCATAGCAAACTCTTTATTCCTTGGAAGGAGGCTGAGAGTCGAATATCCCTTGTAGCTATTTCTTTAGAGACTCACTGAATTGGGGCAGCAACATGATCTGAATCTTGAAATGTTTATCTTCTCGACCATTTTTCATGTCTCAGGCCCTTTCTTGGGTCCTTTCTGCTTCATATAAACATCCACATATGTAACTTCACTTTTAGGTGTGTCTATCTATAAGGAGAATTGAAAGAGACTGAGAAAGCACGTTTACACGCCCCATATCGAGTTTGCTCACTTTTCATCTGCTAATTCCCTCCACGCATGGCTGTTTTCACAAAGGGTGATATCACCCAGCAGCTGTCTTGGACTGGAAACTAAAATGCTTGTAGAATTTCAGTCTTTTGCCTTACCTACTTAAATCTGTCTCTTTTCCAAAATACCAAAACAATAAAAGAATAGTTGGCTTGTTTCAGCAAGAAATTATGCCTGTAACTTTAAATAAATTGTTTTACAACTTATTCTTCTAATGTTTTGTTGTAATTGTCCCTAATTCTAAATTTGCTTTCAAGAATCATTAACTGCCATTATATCGACATGAGCTCTTATATTTGGTATTTGGTGAAACAGGAAAATTGAGTTTGTAAAAATCGGTTTTCCCTCTGCAATTTGTGAGTAGGAAACAAGTGGAAAGAATTGACGTTTTACCTGGCCAGTGTCTGCAGGGTGACCTGGACGAGAACTTTAATATCTCATATGGTGCATATTTGTTTTAGCATCTGGACTGACTGAACACAATGAGCAGAGACTTCTGTGCCTCCTTCTAAATAATCAGTCTGGTTATTTACTAATGTCCATGGTTTTCTACAGCAAGTTCCTCTCATCATCACCAAACATTTCTTCATCACTGAAATCTTGATTTCTGAGAGAAATCTCCTTTCTTATCTGTTCTTCTATCTCTTATCTTGAGTCTCCATCCTCATCACAATACCCTGTTCCCCAGTCCATTCCACCATTTGGGGGATTGCATTAACTCTATTTAGTCCCAAAGAGGAGTGTTCTTGGGAGATCGCAAAAGCCTCCGATGAACAAAGCTCCTAAAATCCACAGAGCACCACTGGCTCACAATGGTATGTGTAGACATTGCATACAGAGCAACAGATTTTCATAAACACATCTATTTGCTAGTATACATCAGGATCTGACAGAATAATGTCTGTTGAAATTAATAATAATAAATTAGGGCTTGTATTCTGCCTGTCTCTTTATTCCATTTTCAGTCATTTGTTGTTATTGTATTGTTAAAACTGTATTGACTGGTGAATGATTAGAAATAACCAAACAAAATGACAGAAAGCAACAAAACTGGTCCTTCACCTGACTATTTGAGAAGAACAAATCTAGGCACCTTTAATGCCCCTATGATATTTTGTGCTTGATTATTTTCAGCTGCTATTATAGCGTTAGCATTTCTGTGAGAACTGATCTTTCACCTGAGGCCCAGCTCTCGGGTAACACCCCTACAGTGAACTCATTCCCAGATGTTGTCTCCCATTCCCAAAGCATCTTTCCTTGGGGTTAGAGTTAACACTATGTGTGTGTTCGGGGTCTTAAAGTGTTGCCTTCCTTGGGGTCCCTGCCTCACAAATGTCAGCGAGGCTTGAATGTAATTAGGAAAAGTTTCCCTGCTACATCTCCTGGTCGACACTAGAGAAATTATCATTGTCTACACTACAGAAATCATTTTCCTGGTTCTAAGATAGAAGCTGACACATAGGACTGGATTTCTACTCCTCATGCCAAAATTGCCTGCGGATGTCAAACTTTCCTGTTGTGAATGCGTACAAGCTGTGATGTTGCCATTCAAGGACTTCCAGGGCGGTAAGAGGAAAATTACGAACCAACTCCCCTCAGAGAGGCAGTGCCTATTCAAACAACGGTGGGTCGTGAGCATGATAGCTGCCTCCTTCCTACCAGGAACAGCCCCGCCTCTGCAAGTGCTGACTCTTCCATTGTAGGGTACATGAATTAGCATGACAGGAAGAAGCTTGGCAGAAGCAGCATTTGGCATATTCACACTTATCCCATGAGCACTTGGGGAAAGAATTAGTATGTGCATTTTCCTGGAAGACAGAATTTCCCTTGTTCATTGATTGTGTCTTTAATTTACAACAAATGCCTTGAAAATGGGACACATGTGATATTGTAAGCCTTCTACAAATTCTAATAGCAAATGACCCAAGGCTCATTCTCTATTTTTTTCCATTGCTTCAGAAATTGACTGCTGGAATGGAAGAGGTAGTACACAGAACCATACAGTTGGAAGGACCTTACAGATCAACTAGCAAATCCGTCTTCCTTTTTATAGATACTAAAACTGAAGTCCAGAGAAGGCATGTGACTTGTCAAAGATGAGATTCAAAAAATACAGATTGGATTTTAGGATTTTATGTTTTAATTTTGATTTGTTTTTTGTAAACTGTTGATGGAAGGAGAACATACAAAAAAGTCACAAATCGTAAATGTACAACTCAACAACTTTTGATGAGCTAACTCTACCCAATCCTAGCACACAGAGCAAGAAGTTGAACATCTCTAGCATATGGCAATGTCTCCAATATACACTCTGGGTACTGTTTCCTCCCAAGAGTAATCACTACCTTGCCTTCTAGTAGGATGTTTTGTTTTTGCCTATTATCGAACATCATATAAATGGAATTATATAGTAGGTTATTCTTGAACCAGGCTTCTTTCATCAACACAATATTGGAGAGATTCATCAATGTTGTTGCATGTAGTTTGCAGTATAGTATTCTTTTGTGTGACTGTCGTACATTATTCATCTTTTCAACTGTTGATAGACATGTAGGTAGCTTCCAGTTTGGGGCTGTTATGCATTGTGCTGCTAAGACCATTCCTGTACATGTCTTTTGGTGAATATATGTGTAATAGATTGGGGTTTATGCATACTTTGTGCCTAATGATGCTCCCAAGAAATGTTAATAGAAGGAACGTACAAACTTTGTGCAAGTGTTTGTGCTATAAGAGATGGTCACTGAGCCCCTGCCTGTGCCAACCATCCAAAGGGAACCATTTGGGGAATTACAGTACCCACAGCAGTCACGAATACAACATTTGTGGTCAGGACTGTTTGCAAGGACTCGCAAAAGCCAAAATAAATAGTCACTTGATGTTTTGTTAATATTTAAAAAATGCGTTTTCTTAATTTGCTTTTATTTTTTACTTATTTTTAAGTACACAAATAATATATAAATACTTTCTTATTCTATAAACATATTAACAAAGCAATAATGCTAGGATATAGGTGTCATGGTTGCAAGGGTTTTTGTCTGTTTTCTTGATCACAAAGCAGCATCATTGCCTGGTACAGAAGCTGCTAGACAATGTTTGCTGAATGAATGAATGATGGATGGCACCCATAACTCTGCTCTCATCCCTGGAGCTTTCCTAGAGGTAATCTCATCTCTGAGTTTGTATTTCTCCATTCCTTTTTACTATACATGCTGCGTGTGTATGTGTGTGTGCGTGTGTGTGTGTGTGTGTGTGTGTGTGTGTGTGTTATTATCATTGGATGATAGGTTGCTGTATGGATTTTTAAATTAACGATATGTTTAAGCATTTCTTTATTGTCAGTACATAGAGACCTACCTTTTTATGAGCTGTGTAAAATTCTATGGTATGGATATATTACATTTCAGCTATCTCTAGTTTTTTGATTCCACAAACGGTGCAATGAACATTCTTAAGAATATGTATAAATGTCTCTTGATGGTAGAAAAAAAAGAATTGCTAACTCACAGGTAGTGTACATTTTTAATACTTCCAAAATGGCCTTTCTAATTCACACATTCATCAGCAGAAAGTACCTGTTTCCCCTCATCATTGCTATGATTGATATTATCAAACTTAGAAGTTTTGCCAAAGTAATATGTGAAAAAAGTCATTTAATTTGTATTCCATCCATATTACTGGAGAGGGGCATCTTTTCACATATCTGTTGATTAGGTTTGGGTTTGATTCAAGCCTTCTGCAAAGAGCAAGTGTATAGTTGTAAATCATTTAGTGGGTGGGTGAGGCCTGCCAAAACTCTATCAGGGCATCTCCTTAATGCCATGTTATTCTTTATTCTGATCTTCAAGGCTGTAGGAATCTTAGACAGTCCCTTGTTGTATCTCCCCCCAAAAGTTAATAGTGCAAAGAAGTGATTTAAACATGTCTTGAACATCCCAGGGTATGGTGGGAATCTGGAGCTGCCCTGCATATCAGTACAAAGTAAAATCCATTTGGAGACTGGATTTTCCAGTGAATTATCTCAGTATTTTCTCTTTATATCAGAAACTGGAAGGAAAAAAAAAAAGTTCTACTATGTAGCTTACCTACCTTTGTACAGGGTATGAAACTTCAACTACACCTCTATGAGCATCTTGTGTATAGTGCTGCTTGTTGGGTTCATTGCCCAACCAGTCCCTGAGCAATAGTAAGAGCAGAGGTTCTGAAGGTAAGCTGTCCAGTTTTCTATCCTGGTCTTTACTGGATTGCAAGCGGGCACATGTTTCTGAATCTCTGCTCCTCTGTTTCATTTTCAATTATGAAATGGAGCAAATAATGTAACCTACTTTGTGAAATCATCAAGAGGATTAATGGATCACTAAATGTGAGGTGCATAGCACAGAGCCTGGCATATATTAAATATTCAAGAAAGGTTGTTATTATTATTATATTATTATTATTAGCAGGGTTAGTTTTAACTGAATCATAGATCAAGGTTTGAATTGAAGCTTAGAACATGTCCAAGTAATTTTCTGCTTTTATATTGGGGAAGAAAATCGCTTTAGTATGCCCTTCACACTCATCTATAGATGTACCCCCATTTTGGGTAGAAGAAGTCACATTGGCTCTGATGTTGATTTTATACACAGCCCCTTCCAGGATTTAATCCAGGACATGCAAATGAGGAGCACTTAACCAATGGACCCACCAGACCACTAAATTCCATATGAATTTTACCCAAAGATAAATTGATTCAAGTTTGCTCAGACCTTGGTCTCATGAGTCCTTGGCTGACATTTCTGTTTGAAACCTGACACCCTGCCAGAAAGTTTCTTCAGTTTAAATAAAATGAAAGGAGGGACATAATTCCAATAACAGATGGACCCCGCAGGGCCAGCAGTTGGTTCGGATTTTTATTGTCCCACAGAACTTGGCTTTCTAGGCTATGACTCGAGGCCTCTACACATTTGCCGTGCATTCAGGAGAGACTAACCAGAGGCTCACAGGACATCTGGGTGGAACGAAGTCAAACACCAGCTGCCTTTTTCCTCAGCTTCCTCAAAGTTCCCGTTCTCTGAGGTCCAACCACTCTTGGTTTTAGTGATGAGAGTGATTCAATGCCAAGGCATCTGCTGGGGTGCCATTTGAGAAAAGCTGGGAATGCCACTTCTCGTCACACTCACTCCACAAGGGCCTCCCGTGTGGAGCTCCTTCTCCACGGAAATGCTAATGAGCTTAAGACGCACCCTTGATTAGAATCTTCTGTCCACACACAAGCGTTCCTGAGGAAAATGACATATTAAGTTATTGTTAGTCCATCAATTCTTCATTTGTTCATCCATGTATTTATTTCCCACACATGTGTAAGGGCTTACCCAAGGTCTGACGCTGTGCTATGTGCGATGAACCGAGGGGATAGCGGAGAGCAAGGCAGAGCCAGTCCTTATAGTCCGCATGCTGCACATAGCTCAGTCAAGTGCGGAGACAGGTATTGGACAGGCAAGTACATCAAAGTGTGATGAATGTAAAGGAGTTCCAGGAAGGGTCCTGATGGACTAGGGTTTGGGCTTGACTCTGTGGGACCTGGATCATCTCTCCGTCTGTGTGAGCCTACCCTGTCATGGGATGCCATTCTAGATGCTCCTCCTAACGAGATTTTTTACCTCCTGTGAGGCACCAGGTCATGCGGCCAGGTCAGGGCTCCAGTGTAACTTACTAAGATCTCATTACAGTGTCCCTCTTCGGGTTCCTGCCATAGGGTCACGTTGTAGGTGAGACCACCTTGTAATGAAGCTTTTCTGTACATTTTACCCTGGAATCAGCTTAAATTTAAGTTGAGAGAGAGAGAGAGAGAGAGAGAGAGAGAGAGAGAAGAGAGAGAGAACAGCAGGAGAAGGGAGGGGAGGGGGGAGGAGAAAAGAAAGGAGGGAGGAGTAGGAAGGGAAGGGAAGAAGGAATAAAGACCCTGAGTAAACAGACACAGGAAGAAGAGAGACAGGTAGAGTGTGATTATACTGTTCTTGTTCTGAATAAATCTGGTACCAAACATCCTTTCCTTGTCAGGGAGGAAATGAGAGTTTGACTCAGGGCACCTGGGCTTGAGTTACACCCCCATCATTCACCAGCTCTGACCTTGGCAAGTCAACAGTCTGTTGCCTCAGTTTTCCCACTTGTAAAAAGGGATTTAAATCACCACGTCCCATTAACTGGGTTGTTTTGTCACTTGAATGAAATTAAACAAGTCAATGCCCATAAACAGGGCTTTCAAAACATAAAAATGATAACAAATACTAGTTGTCATTGTTACGTACAAATATTCAATATATGTATGCACAATGGGTGCGATGGACAGAATCTATGCTTTGGAGTCGGCTTGGGATCAAAGGTTGACTGAGGCTGTGAAGTTCTGGCCTTCCCAGAAAGAAAAGATTCTAACATTCTCCTCCTCCTCTTCCTTTTCCTCATCATCTCCAAAGTGTATTTCCGTGGTGCTTCTAACTTTTCAAAGCATTCACACATCAGCCATTTCCCATTCATGCCTCACTGTCTCACTATTGCGTGATCAAAGTCACTGAAGAGACCCGCCTCTTTTGCTCACAGACTCCAAATGGATGTCATTCAACATGACTACATTGTTACCCTCATGAGGCTGGAGGGAGACAAATACATTGTAAGCTGGGTAGAACTGTGTTCAACAAGTACAGTCCTCTTAGACCGCTGAGCTCCTAATCTCCATGGGAAAGAGAAACTGCAATGTGAGGGAATGAGGCCAGACTTGGGGGAGATTATTCATGAGAACCACACTTGCCAAGTCAAGAACAGGACTCAGTCAAGTTTATGAACAGTTCCTTCAAAAGCCCCCTGGAAAGATGCTTAGCCTCTGACTTCTAGTGCCTGGCGTGCCACTGTTCCTCTGTGAAGGAGCAGTCCTCCTAGGAAACTTCCAGAAACAATGCATTTTCTGACATTTGCCAGTGGTGTAGAGCTTCAGGAACTACTTCTCTACATCTGTCTGCTCTAACTACTAAAGAAATAGATTTCAAAACCCTGTGGGAAGAAACCATGAGGACATACCAGGGAGATGTGATATAGAGGGGACGCTGCAGGTCAACTGTGCCACCTACAGTTGTGAACACCCAGCACCACCAGGAGAACTGACCAGAGTCTCCCTGCCCTGGAGGCGAGTGCTGCAGGGTGATGTTCTCAAGTCAGGGATGGGCTCGATGCAGTGCCGCCCTAACCCCCAGCCCCAAGCTGCTCCACACTCTTCAACAGCATCACGGTAACCAGAGAGCAGGGGCTTTGGAGTTGAAGGAGCCAAGCTGAAATCCCAGCACCATCATTTATTAGCTGAATAATTGTGGACAATATTTTTATCCTTTCTGAGTCTCAATTTCCTCATCTGAAAAACAGAGATGATATTATTCTGATAGGTCATTATTAGGATTCAATGAGAAATTGTGGATAAAGTGCTTAGCACCTGACACATAACAGTTGCTTAATTGGTATCAGTTGTATTCATTCATCCATCTATTAAATTTAGGGGGGCAGAATGACCATAGTATAACTTAGGCCTTTTTAAAGGCCTTCCTTCATTCCTCATATGTGACTTTATCACTGAGGCCTTCCTGATTACCATATTTAAAATTGCTACCTTGTATCATAGACACCACCACCCCCAGCACCCCCACCCGCACCCTTCACACACACACCTTTCAACCCACTCCCATCCTTTTGGCACTCACATTCATGCCTCACCGTCTATTTTTTCCCATAGCACTATCACTTGCTAACAGACTAGATAACTTAGTGTAGATAATTTATTATTTATGGTTTGTCTCTTCCTGATGGACCCTAAGACCCCCAAGGATATGGATCTTTGTCTGTAATATGTTCTTTACAGTTAGAAAACAATATGGTACCTAGTAATGCTCAGTAAGTATTTGTTGAATGAGTTAAGGCCTTGCAATTATGAGCTAGGCCTGCTTCCAGTGCTGGTCTTGGCTCCTGGCGTGTGTGATGTTTAGCGAATTACTCTCAGCTCAGCCTGTTTTCTCCTCTGGGAGATACTGACAATGATGATCTCAACCCCTCAGACTCAAAAGAATTAAATGAGATTCTGTCTATAAAGCACTTGGCATAGCATCTGGGGCACGGTAACTTCTAACTAAATGAAAGTTAGTAAAATAAAAATTTGAAAATCTCTTGATTTTCATGCTAATGTGGACAGACAAGGGCTCCCCCAGAATTATTCCCATAAACACACACCTGTAATCTTATTCTGAGCTCCCTTTCCCCCTGTGTGCTTAGGCAGCCAATACTGTGAATTCCAGCTCGTCTCTGTGCCCTTCCAGTCACCAACTTTCCCCAAGTCACAGACAGCATAATGGCCAATGGGGAAATCTGGAAATCATCACAGGTATTTGGCCCCATCATGTATATGATTTGACTGGTGCTGGAACAAAACAAGGTTGTTGCCACAAAACCTTTCATTAGCAAACAGTAGAGTTCCTATGGGTCTATCTTGTGGTGGGAGCCAAAACCATGGTTACAACCCTCAAGGAGTTTATGATTCAAAACTTTCCCAAGAGAGAACCAAGGAACTCCATGCCAATAGTCTTTGTGGGCAACGTGTGTGTACGCTCTTGGATTGTATCCACGGAGGCTGGGAGCGTGCAGGGACCAGGTGGGTTTCCCGCTCGTTTTAGCGGGCAAAGACAGCCTGCCACTTTTTCCTCACTTCCCTCTCCCCAGTATGAAAACCATAAGGCAGATTGACATAATGGTTTATGTCATTAAACCATTAAAAACAAGGCTGGCAGTTCAGAGAGAAAACTGAGTTCAAGTCTCAGCTCTGCTATGTGTCTTTGGGCAAGACACTGGGCTTATCTAAAGATAATTATGATAACAGCCAGCATTCGTTGCTTGTTTACTGTATGCCAGCTGCTTCATAAATACCTATTAGCTATTTGTTCAGCCATTGGTTGGTTCAGCCAAAGTCTGTTGAGTGTTGTCTCACTCTGCGTGCTGTGGACGCGACAGTGAACAGGCAGCTCAACCCTTTATCTCATCAAACGTAAATACCGGTGGTGGAGACAGACTGAGGAATGCATTGCACATATACTTAATCATTATTAGTTACTTATTCATTCACTCAGCAACCATGTATTAAGCTCAGACTACTTGTTCAATAAATTGTAGTCAGTGTCATGAAGGAGAAGTTTAGGGTGTTCTCTGGGAGAGCATGTCCTGGGAGGGTGGCTTCCTCTGACAGCTCAGCCAGGACTTCCAAGGAGAAACGACTTTTGATCTCTAAAACTGGAGAGTGAGTGAGAGTTAGCAGTGTAGTCCCATTTTGTAGACGAAGAATCTGAGGCTCAGAGAGTTCCCATAACTTGTCCAAAGACCCACAGTTAATATTTGATGGACTCCAGATTTGAACCCCGGTTTTTCTAACTCCAAAATGGGTAGTCTTGTTTTCATTACACTGGTAGTGTTCTTAGACTGTGATACATGTAAAATTGCCACCTAGGGCTTTTTCAAAACCTGTGTGCTGGAGTTCCACTATGATTCTGATTCAGTTGCCCAGGCGGAGCAGGGGCGGGTGTGGTGGTGGTGGTGGTGAAGGTGAGATTCAAATAGCTCTACAAGTGATTTGGATGCACAGCTGCAATACTACCCCTGTTTGTATTTCGGCTGCTCTTCTCCAGAACCTAGTGACAGCATGGCATGGACTCAAATGTGACTGGGTATCAGGGCTCTGCCATATCACTAGCTACCTGCCTGATTGAAGAGAAGTCTCGGATTCTCTAGTCCTGTCTTTTCATGGGGCTATGACTACATCGGTACGTCTAGCCCTCCTTGTGCATTAGAGTCACCTGGAAATCTTTAAAAATATTCCTGTGCCCCACCTCCAAACAACAGCATCAGAATCTCTGAGGAAAGGATCCAGGGATAGGTATTTACTAGAAGTTTCCACATGATTTAGCACTAGATGATCTCAAAGGTCCCTTCTGATTTGAAAATCTTGTGCGTCTATGAAATCCTTCATCCCCTCTTGTCTGACAACTCAGGGAGAGACTTTACAGAAGGCGTGTACTTAAGGGGGTGGGGGTGGGGAAGATGATGCATTGCCAAGACCTGCTGCTCCGCTTTGGCAGTATCTTTGTGAAAATAGTAACTTTTTTTTTTCTGACTGATTTATGTGACAGTTGGAAAGCAGCCCCCAGAACAGGCTGTTCTCCCCTCAGTACTATTAACATAAATATGCACACGGGGCCTTCAGCTCCTGCCTCTCTCTGTGTAAACGAGGCTTAAGGGGCTGTGAAAGCCAGAGGCTGAAGAGAAAGCAGAGCAGAGGAAGTGTCCTTAGAGGCACAAGAATGAAAAGGGGAAAAGGACAGGACGTTGCTAAGAGACAATGTCAAGCTGGGCCATGGGATTAGCAGCCAGTATCAAAGCAAGGACTTCTTAAGGGTATGTTCTTCCAGCAGGGCCTTTTGCAAGCACTAGCAGAGAGTGAGATTATCAAAGCAGTTCCATTCCAAATTGGGCGTAAAAGGCTCTTTTCCTTCTTGGTTGGATGAAAATATTAGATGGAGATTAAATGATTTAAATAAATATATCTTCTAGCTTGGAGTAGAGTGAAATAGATTCTTTCCAATGGAACTTCTCAGAGTTTTTAACATGCTAGTAAGCATTGAGAATCACTGACAGGTAAATATAGTTTGCAGTACACTCTGAAATTATTTACAACTTTTCATTTAGAGGAGATGAGTACTTTCCAAGACATGTTTGAGAAACCTTGGGATAAAAAACTACTGTAGTATCTAACATTACTGTGCTAAGAGTTTAAACAACACTACGTTAGGTACTTTGTTTCCTTCTTTGCACAAATAAAGAAATTAAGGCATCTTGCCCAAGATGACACTGCTAGAGGGGAATGGAAGGAACCTGAGCTCTGGAGCTAAAAATCCTCTGGATTCGAATCCTGTTTCTGCCATTTGTTGGAGGGACATGTTTGGACACGTTAATTAACCTTTCTGAGCGTTGGTTTCCTTATGTGCAAATTGGGGAGAATGAAATGTACCTTGTAAGAGTTGCACAGATTACACATAATTTATATAAAGCACAGAGTAAGTGTTCCATAAATGGCTGTAGAGACCATCATTATCATTATCATCTTATATTTAGTGTTAGAAAAGGGAGTTTATAAGTGGTGTCTGGAAAAGAATATGTGTTTTGGTGGAATCAAATGAAGTAGGCAATAGGACCTGACATGTGACAGGGCAGGTAAATTATACACCACCTCCCCAAGGAAATGGAAAGTCCTCCTCTCCCTCTTCAGGCTGACCTTTCTTATTCTTTATCAGCAGCTGGCAATGGAGCATTTTTCTTCAGAGTTTATAAAGGGGGAAGTGGCCAGCTTGGGGGCCTTGTGGGGTGGGATTCTTCTAGAGAGCAGGGGCTGGGAGAAACTGGCAGGTTCCATCGGGCTGGCCGTCGGAATCCTTGAGGAGCTTCCTGAATCAGATTCCTAAGCCCTGGGCCTGGGGAGCCTGAGTCCACGGGTCTGTGGTGGCCCTTGAGAATATGTATCTTACACAGCTTCCAGGTGATTCTAATTATCTCAGTCTGCCATGAAAGCTTGGGAAATCTTCCAGATGAGTTACCCAGCAAGGACTCAGAGGACAGCCTGGTATAATTACTTCTGGGATCCAGAGAGTTTGTGGCCTTTCCTTGAGCAAGAACCCAACAGTGTTCAAACATCTTGGCATTTGAGGGACAAATTTTCCCCACGCTTTGTGGTTGGTACCATAGCCTGAGTAGGTGGTTTTGTGATGATAACAGCATAAGTTTGGCAAGCCTGTATTCAAATCCCAGTGCTGGGGAGGGATGGGACATGACACTAGAAAGACACAAGCAACAGGTCATGATGTTCTAAATGGCTAATGTCTGTGCGTCACCTTCAGGATACAAGTGAGAAGCCTGGTTAGAGAAATAAAATCCTGAGTTACATTTAGGTAATTATTTTCAAGACAACAGAAAGCAAAAACCTTTTAGTATTCTAATTTATTAACGTAGTTTTCTTTTCTTGAATAACATGCAGGTAAGTAACATATGAATATCTGGCTTGAAATTAATCTTGATTTCTCTATCAAGTAGATTTAAAACTCACTATAAGATATATTTCATGCTTCTCTATTTTGTAAAGGTTTTTATTAAAATGTAGCTAACATACAATATTATATTAGTTTCAGGTGTACACAAGAGTTATTCAACACTTATAAACCCGAAGAAGTGATCGCCATAAGTCCAGCAACCATCTGACACTGTACTATGGTATTGCGATATTATTGACTGTATTCCCCATGCTGTACACCTGCTGTACATCCCCATGACTTATTTGTTTTATTCCTGGAAATTGGAACCTCTTATTCCCCTTCATCATTTCCCTCCCTTTTTAAACTTTTTCTATTACAGTTGACATTCAGTGTTATTTTATATTAATTTCAGGTGTGCAGCATAGTGGTTAGACATTTATATAATTTAAGAAGTGATCCTCTTGACTAGTCTAGTACCCACTGGCACTATACATAGTTATTACCATGTTATTGACTATATTTCCTGTGCTTTACTGTATATCCCCATGACTATTTGTAGCTACAAATTTGTACTTAATGCCTTCACCCTTTTCACTGTGCACCCCAACCCCCTCCCATCTATCACTCCAATAAATCTAGTCCCCGTCTAACACTACACATAGTTATTACGACATTATTGACTATGTTCCTTATGCTGTATCTTACATCTCCATGACTGCTTTGTAACAACCAATTTGTACTTCTTAATCCCTTTACCTTTTTCACCCATTCTGAAACCTGCCATTTGGCAACCATCAAAACGTTCTCTGTATCTATGAGTTTGTTTCTGTTTTGTTTGTTTCTTTGTTTTCTTCTTTAGATTCTAAAGGTAAGTGAAATCATGTTGCATCTGTCTTTCTCTGTCTGACATACTCTACTCAGCACAACACCCTCCATGTCCATCCATGTCTCTGCAGATGACAAGAACCCATTTCCATCCGTGGCCAAGCAATATCCCATTGTATATATGTACCACCTCCTCTTTATCCATTAATCCATCAATGGACACCCAAGCTGCCTCCACACCTTAGCTATTGTAAACAATACTGTAATGAACAAAGTAAAGCATGCATCCCCTCAAAGTAGCTTTTTGGGTTTCTTTGGATAATTACCCAGAAGTGGGATTACTGGGTCCTTTGTCACTTGTTTTAAAGTCTATTTTGTCTGGTATAAGTATTGCTACCACACCTTTTTTCATTGTTGTTTCATTTTCATGGAATATCTTTTTCCATCCCTTTACTTTCAGTGTGTCTTTAGATCTGAAGTAAGTGTCTTATAGGCAGCATATGTAAGGGTCTTCTTTTCTTATCCATTCAGCCACACTATCTTTTGATAGGAGCATTTAATCCATTTACATTTAAAGTAATTGTTGGTAGATATGTATTTATCGCCATTTTATTATACACATTTACAATCTTTTTTTTTTTTTTTTTTTTTTTTTTGTCTTAAGTCCGTCTAACATTCCCTGTAATACTGATTTGGCAGTGAGGACCTCTTTTACCTTTTCCTTGTCTGGAAAGCTCTTTATCTGTCCTTTGATTCTAAATGATAGCTTTGCTGGGTAGAGTAATCTCAGTTGTAGGTCCTTGAATATTTCCTGCCAATCCCTTTTGGCTTGCAAAGTTTCTGTTAAGAAATCAGCTGACAGCCTTTTGGGGGCTCCCTTGTAGGTAACTAACTTCTTTTCTCTTGTTGCTTTTAAGATTCTCTCTTTGTCTTTAATTATGATGTGTCTTGGTGTCTCTTGGAATTCGTCCTGTTTGGGACTCTGTGCTTTCTGAGCTTGTATATCTATTTCCTTTGCCAGGTTAGGGAAGTTTTCCATCATTATTTCTTCAAATGGGTTTTTCATTCCTTATTCTCTCTTTTTAACTTCTGTACCCCTATGATGTGATTTTTGGTACCCTTCATGTTGTCTCAGAGTCCCCTTAAGCAATCCCTATTGTTTTTTGGATTCTTTTTTAGTGTCCTGGTTGTTTTCTGCTACCTTATTTTTTAAATCACCGATTCAATCTTCTGTTTCATCTAATCTACTGTTGATTCACTCTAATGTATACTTCATTGTAGTCTTTATTTCTGACTGGTTGTTTTTTATGTTTCCTATCTCTTTGTTGAAGTTCTCCCTGAGATCATTGAGCATCCTTATAACCAGTGTTTGGAACTCTTTGTCTGATAGATTGCTTGTCTCCATTTTGTTTAGTTGTTTTTCTGGAGCTTTGTTCTGTTCTTTTATTTGGGACATTTTTTTGTCTCTTCATTTTGGCTTCCTCCCTGTGTTTGTTTCTATGTAGGGCTCCCATGCCTCCTGGTCTTTGAATGGTCTTATATGGCAGGTGTCCTGTGGGACACAGTGGTGCAATCTCCCTGGTCACCAGAGCTGAGTGCTCCAAGTGTGTCCCTTGTGTGGGTGGTGTGTGCCTACCTGTTGTACTTTGCATGTCAGTGGGAGGGGTTGACCCTCAGGCTGATTGGTTGTGAGGACTGCCTGTGACTACGGTGGAGGATCTATGGTGCAGGTGCTGACCATACAGAGCAGGGTTTGCTTTAGTGGGGCTCTGGTACTTGCCCAGTCTACCCTTTGGCTGTGCTGTCCTTGGAGGTGGTTGGGTGATCGTCAGGCCCAGTCTGAAGCTGGCCACTGGGCCTGCCAGCTCCAGGGCTTCCTGGGAGGTGACCCACTGAAGGTCAGATTCAGTTGCGCTCTGTGCTCTGACTGGGGCCACCTGGCATGAGTCACAAAGCAGTCCAGAGATGGCTGCTGCCTTTGCTGTTCTTGGAGGTGCCTTGAGAGACCAAGCTGCAAACCAAGGCCCCAAGGCTGGCTGTCACTAGTGCTGGGCTTAGGGCTGCTCAGCCAGTGGTATAGGTCATGCAGATGCCAGATGTTGTTTGTTTGGATTTTGTGAACCTTGGAGAGATTTTAGGAAAGCCCACAGCATCAGCCAAATTAGGCCGTTCATACAGAAAAGCCACTGGACACATCTTGGATGTGCCCAAAATATGGGTCGGGCGTGGTCTGAGGGAATCATTAGGGTGGGGCATAGAAAAGGTGATAGTCAGTTTGATGGAGTTTCAGATGCATCTGCGTGAGTTTGCAAGCAGGGTTGGGGAGGGCTCAACAAAGAAACATTGGCTTCTGCCAGCTCCTCCAGCAGTGAGAAAGCTGCCTCTCCAGCCCTCAACCTGAAGCCAGACAATTCAGTTCCTTCCCGTATGTCCCTGGTGCCTTTCAAGCTGCTGCCCCAGAGCTGGAGCTCCAAGTGAGTGAGTCGATCAGCAAGTAGGTCTGAATGTGATCCATTTAAGAGGAGCACCTGGGACTCCAGCTGCCCTCTGTCTCACTCAGCCACACTCTCTGCTGGTTTTCACAGCCAGAAGTTATGGAGACTTCTCTCCCCTGCACTGAAACCCCAGGCTGGGGAGGGACTGGGATCCCTCACTCCTCAGGGGGGTGTCCTCCACAACCAAGATATCCCTCCCAATTTTTAATGATTACAAGAGGGTGTGGGACCAGCCCGTTCCAGGTCTCTGCCCCTCCTACCAGTCCCGAGGTGGCTTCTTCTGCATGTCTGTAGTTGTAGGGACTGCAGGTTCAGCTAGACTGCAGGTGAATCTCAGTGATGGTTGTTCTGTTGTGTAGTTTAATTTTGATATAGTCCTGAGAGGAGCACAGCATTAATCTACTTTGCCATCTTGAATCATCATATTTTTCTTAAAGTGATGATTTCAAGCCTCTTAAATATTTACACCAGCCTTTTTTCGTAGAGGAAAAAAAAGACTAACTTTAGCTATTGTTATCATCTTATGGTCTTAACATACTCATTGACATATTTCATATTTAGAAATAAAATTCTTTGTTAAACTATCACCGTAATAAAGTATGTGTTGATAAAAGTAAATCCCAGTGTTGTCTCTGTCACTGTGTAACAGGGGTATTTTTAAATTTTCTGAAGCTTAATGTCTTCATCTCTAATTTAGGGATAATGATAGTGCCCATTATAATGGGTTGCTAGGAGTATCAAGTAAGAGAACTCTTATCAAGTACTGCTAGAAAGCTGACTTATAGTAAAGGCTTAATTAATAGTTGCTGTAATTTCATTATTTTTTCCTAATTCACCTTGCCTGCTATCTGCATGACTGTAGACAAGTAACTGTGCCTCCCTGAGCCTCACTTTCCTCATCCATGGAATAGGAATAACTATATCTACTCATGGTGTTGTCAACATTAAATGAGGGACTACTACATGTGACCTGCCTAGCACTGTGCTTGACATATCATAAGTATTTAATGAATGTTGGCTAATGTCATTTGCAAGACTGACAGGTGTTCTTTGTAGGTGGATCTCTTAAGTCATTCATTCATTCATTCATCCATTCATTCAAGAACACATGTCAGGAATCCTCATACAAAAGCACTTCATATAAATGCTTCTTTATGCATTTTGCTGCCCTAAAAACACAGTGTCCTAAAGGTACAGTGTCACCTCTTTCTGTTCTGAAGGAGGGTATCCCTGATGAGGTAGAGTCTAGGAGGCAGGTGTTGGGAAGCAAATCCTGAACCTAGGAAGTCCCATAGTCCCTCTGCCTATGGGGTGAGGTCAGGGCAAACTAAACATCTGCCACCATCGTCCATAGGGTACTGTCTTTCCTCCATGGCTATTGTCTGCCACCATGCACTGTGCTGGGTCCTAAAGAAGGGGTGATAAACTAACAGGCACGATCTCTGCCCTCATGGAGGCTCTACATAAGAGAAGGGAGTCCCCCGTTCCTTACCGTGCAGAGGCTTGGAGTGAGGGAGTATATTTGGTAAATATAGAAAAGAGAGAGAGAAAATGGCACGTTTAAAGAACTAAAAGAAAGTAAATATGGCTGAAACATAAAAGGCAAGAGGGAATGTGGAGAGAAATGAGATTGGAGGCGTAGCTCTGGGTCTAACACACAGGGCCTCCAAAGCCATGATAAGGGCAGGTTGAGGATGTTGGAGACCCACTGATAGGTTTTGAGCTAGAGGACACATGATCAGATTTGGGTTTTAGAAAGTTACTCTGACTTCTCGGTGGGGTAAAACGTGTGTGGAGTGGGGTAGGAGAGGGATATTTATGTTTTCTTATTTCTAATGCCACAATGATTATTCCCTTCTCTGGTGGTGAACCTAAGGGCAGTGGGATAGGAAAGCAGGCGAATGTAATGTCAAACACGGCCATCATTTACTGGGCATTCGACTTCTCAGGTATGATACTAGATAGAGATGTTGCACGTGATTTTTGGGATAGACAGGTTTCGAAGATGGCACCAATCGTCCCCACCTCTGGGTAGTCATACCCCTGTGCAATCCTTTTCCCTTGAGTGTGGGTTGGATCTGGTTACTTCCTTCTAGCAAATAGAATACCGACAAGTAATGTGATTTCACTTCCATGATGACTTCTGTCTTGCCATTGCTCTCTCACTTGCTCTGATGAAGCTCCCTACGGAGAGACTCACATAGCAAGGAACGGAGGGCTGGCTCCATGATCAGCCAACGACAACTGAAGGCCTCTATCCAACCACCTATGGGAACTGCAGCCTGCCACCAACCACTGAGTGAGCTTGGAAGCAGATCCAGCCCCGGCTGGGAGGTCTACGGCTCCCACTGCCACCTTGATTATAGCCTGTGAGAGACCCTCAAACAGAGGACTCCATTAAGCTCTGTCTGGCTACCTGACCCTAAAACACTGAGATAAGAAATGTGTGTTGTTTTAAGCCGCTCAGTTTTGGGCTAATTTATTACATAGTGGCATAGAACAAAGACACTGTTATACTCGTATGATGTCACAGAAGGCAAGAGAGGACACAGCATTGAGAAGCAGGAGTGACAAGCATTGTCTAATGTGGCAGGGAGATCAAAGATAACCAAGGATGACAAGAGAAAAGAAAGCATGGAATCTGACAAGGAAGCAGGGTGAGTAAGCTTGGGTGTGGTGGGGTAGAAAGGGCAGGTATCAAAGCTCCCAGAGGTGTATATGTAGACCTATATGATGCAACCAAATTTAAATTCCAATTACTGCTGCAGGTGGGAAGTATGACCTTTTGAGGATGAAGAATGCAATCTGTTTTTACTTTCTATTTCTCATTTGAGTTTTGGTTGTAATCTTATGATCCTGGGCTTCTAAAAACTCTCTTAAAGGCATGTATTAATGAATTCAGCACCTGGCTTTGCAGTGCTGATCCAAATTCTTCCTTCCCTTTCTCTGGATTTTGTTCCCAGTGATGCACTCTCTATGCCCTTAAAGTGCGTCTTTTCCACGCATTATCTGTTGTCTTTGGAGCAGACTTGGGAACAGAATGAAAATCCAATACATGGTGACCTGGGCGTGTGAAGTCAGAGTCTGGGTAAAATCAAGTTCAAGTTCTTCCCTTGCTTGAGTTTTTTACCTAGGAAAGACTCATAGATTACCACATGATACTCTGTATACTTCCCCTCTCTCCCTCTTAAACGTTTCCCATTCAGCACAGAGGAGAGGAAATATCAGAGTTTGGAGTTACCACTTAATTGCTGTGTGGCTTTGAGGAAATGACTTAACCTTTCTGAGCCTCAGTTTCCTCTACTGCAAAATGTAGGTAGTAATACTTGAGGTTGTTAATATATATAAGGCACTGAGCAAGGGCTTGGCATGAACCCTTTTCTGAATCTCTCCCCTCCCCCCTTTTTTTATTATGGTTGCCATTTCTTTTTTTTTTCTTTTTTAAAAAACTTTTATTTTTTTAAATTTTTCTAGGACCCATAGGCTCCAAGTCAAGCACTTGTTTCAATCTAGTTGTGGAGGGTGCAGCTCACAGTGGCCAATGTGGAGATCGAACCCGCAACCTTGTTGTTAAGAGCTCGTGCTCTAACCAACTGAGCCATTTGGCCGCCCCTCTGAACCCCTTGATGTGATAAACAGCTAACCTTCTCAAGTTTTCTTACCTACATGGCAAACCCAAAACCACTCTAGAGGCTGCCAGGCCAGCTGCCTGAGACATGTCATAAACAGCCTGGGGAGGCAATTTGCTTTCAAAGAGAAACAGGTAGAGGGAGTGAAAACAAGACAGCCAGCAGCAGGCCCAGCCCTGAGCCAGGACAATTTGGCACTTGGCAGCAGCAACTGCTGGAGGTGCACCGCCCAGAGAGTGTGTCTCTGCAGGACCTCACAAGCTCAGGGCCGTCCTGAAACACTACGCTCATGGGGAAGATCCGTCAGGGTTGTTCCATGGCACCTGTACCAGCCTATTCCAAACCCACACTTGCCTGAAATTATTTTGCTCTGATTTTTTTCATGCTACCAAGGCCCACATCTCCTGTCAACAGTATTTGTTTTCTCTCTTTAATTCTCTCTCGAGGTGGGTAAAACAGTTGCAAGGGCTGCCTGAGAAAAGTATACAGGACTCTTACCAGCCGTTGCCAGCATTTCACCGCACTGAAACTTAGAAAGTGACTTGGTGCTAGTTGATGGCATATGGGTTACAGCACAGGATCTTTGCTATGATGCCTATTCCTGTGTTTCTGTTCCGGAAGACAATTTTTGGAACATAGACCCTAGCCTCCTACCTTGGATGGTGATGTGGCTGGCTCCCTGTCACTGTTGAGCTCACAGGTAACTGATCACTTTCTTAGAGAGGCTCACCGTGATGATCCTCTTGAAGCAGCCCCTTTGTCTCCATCCCCTGCATAGTTACTTGCTATCTCAATAACCCGTTAAATTGTCTTCTAGCACTGTGTGACATTATTCTGTTTACCTGTATTCATAACAATAAGTTTTCTGTGCTCCCCACTAAAATATAGCTCAGTGTGGGCAGGAATTTCATCCAACCCACTTGTCTATATTTTTATCCCCCTATGGTGAAGGGATGACTATTATCACACCCATCTTACAGATGAGGAGACTGAGGCTCAAATAAATCAGATAGGGTTCCCAAGGTGATAGAACTAGTTAGTGGAAGAACAAGAATTCAAATCAGGGAATATAACTGTGCTGTCCAATTTAGCAGCTGCAAGCCACAGGTGGCTACTGAGCAGTTGAATTGTGGCTCGTCCAAACTGAAATGTACTTCAAGTATGAAATACATACTGGATTTGAAGACTTAGTACAGAAAAATAAAAGAATATTAAAATATCCCATTAATAATTTTATATTGATTATATGATGATATAAGTTTTTGATATATTGGATTAAATAAAATAGAATATTATGATTAATTTCACTTGTTTTCTTTTTAGTTCTTAAAATGTGGCTACTAGAAGATTTAAAATTATACATGTGACTTGAGTTGTATTTCCATATAGACTGCATTGGTCTATATTTTTAATCACTTCACCTAGTAAGACCTGAAATGTTAGTAGACCTGACATAACATCACTGTGCTAATCATAACAATAAAATGCAGAGTCATCCAATTTAAAATTCCCTCTTCTGGTTTCTATAGTTCATTAGTTAACATAAAAAGAAAAAAAAACAGTTACCCTTTAATTTACCCACGTACAGTAGGTACCACTCTGTGCAGACCACTGTGCAAGTTGCTTTTTGATGCAGTTAGAACGTGCATTAATCAAGAAGTGGCAGAAACCCAATCTGAACTACGAAAGGAGTAAAAGAAGTTGACGAGTTGGAAGAATCTTGGGTAGCTCACATATATGAAGAAAGAACTGACTGAACAATGTCAGAGATGGGACTCAAAATCTACTCTCTCCCTCTCTTGGTTCTACCTCTTTTTGAGTGTTGGCTCTATTTCCTCAATCAGCTTCCTCTCCTGTCCAGAGGCAGGTTTGATGGTGGCTTTCAGGCTCATTTCTTCCCAGTTTCATCACCAGAGTCACATGGGTGCCTCTGTATCAATTCCAAACAGGACCCTCCTTGGCTTCAGTTGACCATATGGGGATCTTGGGGGCCAATCACAGGTGGGGGATTGACTGAGCTGGGTCACACGCTCATCATGTAAACAGGTAGGTGGTTAAACTGATTGGCCACCCCCATTAGAAGCAAAAGCTGGGAGGGAATGTTTCCCAAATAAAGGGGATTTTTTTTTTATGACGGGAGGCATGCTGAGCAGACAGAATGGCAAATTCAGTGTCTTTCTGGATGTCGTTGTCTTCTCTATGGAAATGAATTTGAGAAATTATAAAAAATCCCTGTAAAAGTAAAGATGAAGAAGCTGGTAATGAAGCTCTAAGATATTAGAAAAATTTAACAGGAAAGTAAAAGGAGAATAGAAGTCTTTTTGCGGGTGGCAATATATAAGCAGACTCAGACACTGTCCCCTTTACAGAGCCTGCCTTTGTCCATTATGACCATCTGTGGTCAAGACAGCAACCTTGAGTGCGGAGATACTGGAATCATTAATGTCCTCGACTTCTTATCACCATTGGAATATTGCTGCTCATTTGTTGAGTACTAACAGTGCGGAACATAGAATGAAAAACAGTTCTGGTCTACTAGACAAACAGTCTCATCTAGGTAATATGTTCTGTTGAATGACATGCCCCTGAAAAATCCCTTTAGAAAGAGACTGAAAACTCTCCCACTTACAGTCAAAATGTCTCCCATGTTCTTCGAAAACAGATTCACTGATTCCTGCGCACACACACACACACACACACACACACACACACACACACACACACAATGTGCTCCCTCTTCATTTGGGGTTTAAAACCCTGGTCTTTTCAGCTTTATGATATTGTTATCTTACCACCAGCTCCAATACCCAAAACATATCCTTCCTTTGTCACTTAGGCATGGGAGTCACGTTTGGACACATTTCATTAAAATTGAGAAAATTGGGCTTCGGGACTTGAAGCGTAAGTAGAGTTGAATATGCAGGCACTAAAGAGAAGCGCGAATAAGTCATAAGGCTGTCCCTCCATGCCCAGAAAGCCCCGGGGGGGTCTTGAAATATTTACATATTTATATTCGCTTCATAGATATTTTTAAATGTGCTCACATTCATTATTCACTCTTTCCTTTATTTTTGGAAACATGTACTATGAGTTTACCCTCTTGTTTTCTTTCTGACTACTCAGTTTCACAAAGAGGTGAAATTCTAACTTTTCAGCTCAGATAGAGGGGTCTTGTCTAAACTATAGGAACAAAACAAGCTGCTCTTTGCTATGCATGCCTGAAGCATTATGAAAATAAGTCAGGTTTCTTGGCTGGGAAGACCTGGCTTGGGGGAAAGGGTTGGGGAGAGGGGTTGTCTTAAGTGGCAATTCAGGCCTGGAGTACATTGTACATAATCATATTCTTAGGAAACCTCTGAGCTTGTGTTTCCACTACGTCACCTTCCCTGTGCTTTGTGGAGGCCAAAGACAGGTGGGCACAAGAGACAGCCTTTATATAAGTAAGTTCAAATACATTTCCTTGAGAGGTGTGGTTTGGTCAGACAAAACTTGTGAGTTTTGTCTGTACCGGTCCTCATTACACAGTCTTTCTGATTTGGGGCAAACTGATGCTTTACACAAATCATTAAAAATCGGTTCTCTAATGTATGCAGCCTCTTTGAAATGAAGACAGTTTAAAATGTGAGGGATGGGGGTTGGGGGACATGTTTTCCTCCCTGGATGCTTTCATGTTTAATTAAATCTGTAAATTAAACATTTTCACCCTTCTCATTTTAAATCCCAGCCAACTAGTGTCTTGCCTTTCTGGCACAAGAGGCAAATCTACATGTCTAGCTTTGCAGGTAATGGTGACTCATTGTTGTAACCGAATGGGAGGGAAGAAAACACACACAAAAAAGCTCTCCTTCTTACTGCAGAACACAGAATGTCATTTCAGGAACAGTCAGTAATTTCTAGTTAAACACTGCCAGTTTTATCTTAAAGGGACCATTACGTGCTTTGCTTTTGTTCATTTACGAGTTTTATACCTAAGGTTATTTCAGAGCATAGAAAAGGAATGAAGCTGATCATCCATACACAGAGCTGTGTATCCCCTTGTAATGATTTGCCTGTGTAAAATGATGGCTGTGAAGTTAATGGTTATAAGATTTAAGTACCCGCTTCACAATAGTTCTTGAACTGCTCAGTTTAATTTCAGGCATTGAAAGGAACCAGAGCTTTTAGCAATAAAACTCTCAGTTATATGCTCTGTTCTAATTCAGATATCTTTCCTATTCTATGAGATGTAAGAGAAGTTCTCTTATCCTAAGATGTGTTCCACAATTTTGCCTTGATGTTTTCTTTGGGTACCTGGAAAACAATGTGCATGTCTTTGTCCAGAACTGAAAGAAGAAATAATTTGGTATTAAGGGATGAAGACTTTCTCCCCAATAATCAAGCACTGACTTAAGTGAATTAGTAATCAGTCACTTCCTAGTATAGGCTGAGCAGTTCAGGATTCAGCGTATGCTGTCATGTTCGCATGCCGTGGCCTCTGGACATGCTTTCCCGTCTGCCTACAACTCACTCCTCACTCCTGTATCTCTGGATAGATCCTACTCATCATTTCTCAGTTTAATATCACTTCCCTGACATGGCCTGGCTAATTTTAGTGCTCACGGCATCCTATGATTTTTCTTGTGGAAAGAATAATAATTCATTAATCAGGGTAAGTATTTATAGTCTTCATTGGGACAGGCACTGTAAGGTAGGGGTAGCTACAAGGCCTAGCACTGTGTCTGACACATAGTAGGTCCTCTATAAATATTTTGTTGAAGGAATCAGTTATTCATTCACTAGCATTCCATATAACCTTAGACAGAGGGTCTCAAGCTTAGCAATAACTAGGAAATGGATCCAAGCTAGAATCCAGTTACATTTTAGAGGTCAAATTGTCCATCCTCTGCCTCACAATCTGGTCTTGTGATTATTCAAAACTTCCAACCCTTAATGCAGGCTTTGACAAGCTCTGCCAACAGTATCATTTCTATCCAACATTGTTTCCAATGGGCTCTAAAAGCCATCAGTATGTATGGTTGTCTATGATAGCCAGCCTTCAAGATGGCCCTCAATAATCCTCTCTTCCTTTTATTTACTAGTTTGTGTATTTGCCTCCACATCGAGTCGGTGCTGGCCTATACTCACTTTGGAGGCTAGAGTGTGACTCTGAGGCTAAGTCATAAAAGGCATTGCAGCTCCTGCCTTAGTCTCTTGGACAACTTTCTTTAGTCAAATCTGGCCACCATGCTGGAGGATGCACCAGCAGCCCTACAGAAAGGCCACATGGAAGTGGACTGAGGTCTCTGCCAGCACCATCTGGTAGCCACATGGATGAGCCACCCAGGAAGTGGATCCTCCAGCCTGAAATTATTGAAAAACGAAGCTCAGGGTTTCATTGACCCAGGCGGAAGCTGAAATACAATAGAGGAGCATTCAGATGCTTCATACCTTGTCAGCATCCTGTTCAAAAGTTAGCCAAGAAAGTTATTTTTGGTCATCAAATGTTGGTTGAAAAATCATACTTTGAATACTCATTGCAACGAGAGTAACAAAAAATGCCTTATTCCCTCTCTATTTATTTAAAATCAGCTCTTGGATTAATTTCTAGTTTCAGAAACCTCAATCCAATCAGCAGGCCTGTTTTCATATTTCTCACAATTATTTTCTAATGCTCAGGATACTTCAGTCAAAAGCAGCCATATTAATGGTAAATAGGCTCTAAAATTTCCCTTCTAGACATATTCTAGTTCTCCAAACTTCAACCACCTGATATGTAGTCCAGGCAGAGCCATGGGCAGAGGAATAAACTTTACCTTCATGGAAAACAACACAAAGCACCTATTCCATTAAAAATGATGGAAAATGGATGACATCTACTCTCGGCATGAAAAATACTAAGTGTTGTGTTGTCACCTCACACCCTGCACATTTTGTCCCATTTCGTATCACCGAGCACTTCCATCCTCTTTTTCATTTTCATTTTTTTTCACCAAGTATTTTGTCTTTCTTGTCATTAAGGTTTGCCTTGGCAGGGAATATCTGCTACCCTGGTTCCTCGTAGACCCCACATTATACCCAAAGCTTAAGGGTCGGAAGTCATATGACTTATCTTTTTTATAATCTTATCTTTATTTTCTTATAAAAATAATATATGTTCATTATAAAGACATATACTGAATGATTCAGAAATATATAAATCAGAAAAGAAACTCCTTCTGTCCCTTAAGGTTAATAGTTTTGGGTCCGTATCTTTCAAAGGTTTTATGTTTATTTTTTCCATTTGTAAGCAAGTATCTATGTATGAAAAAAATGTTTTATATAAATGGACTCATTTAATAAATAATATAAGTAATATTAAAAAAATCTCAGTGATATATTATGGACATATTTAGATAATAGGGGTGACTAACATGTATTGCGTTATTTAGGTGCCAGACTCCATGCTCAGCTCTTTACATGAATTATCTCTCAGAATTCTCAAAACAACACCATGAAACAAATGCTATTCATGTACCCATTTTATAGATGGGGAAATTGAGACTTAGAGAATGTAAGTGCCTTGCCTGCGACCACACAGCTAAGAGGAGGTGACCTCAGATATAATCTTCTGAGTTGTGCTTTAGAGTCTACACTCTTAGCAACAACCCATGCCAATGTTCACAAATCCAGCTCTCCTTCTTTATAATGGTACATGGCATTAATTCCCTCCAAACTTGCCTCCTTCTTTCACTGGCTGTCTGCTCTAGACCTTGACTAGTTTCCCTTTCTTCTCATGTACCCCACCTCCAACTACCATACCCTTGGACTACCTTCCCAATCTTGTCACAGCCCTGCTTTATTTGTGGACTCTGAATAGCACTTCCTTTCTCTCCAGGTATATTTGACCCTGATAATCTGGTTCTATACTAGTTTTGACAACGATGGGGGTAGGTAGGGGCTTAATACATTTTAGAGGTACTATTGGTGAGGTCTACAAATTCTATTATCTTAGAAATAGGCATATTTAAAGAATAATGTTTCCTTTTTTTCTCCCTCCTGCTCTAATTTTGATTCTGCTCATTCCCAACTGGGTTCATGGTCTCTTTCTGAACTTTCACTAACAGTGTCTTGGGTGTGTCCATGCAGCTCTTAAATCCTTCTCTTAAGAAAGAAAAAGAAGAAAAGCATCATTGTATATGAACTGGAGGGGGAATAGTGGGGGAATGAGGGCACAAGAGGTAAACCGCCTGGGCTTGGTTTAAGGACTGGGAAGCCAGGGTAACGACCTGTTGCTGTCCTAAATCTGTACCGTGTCATGATCACTGGGCACTCCCAGGCTCACACCAGTCATTACGCTTGTGAGAGCATGCTGTCTGAGAAGGAAACCTAACCCCTCTGAGGGGAGGCAGCGTTATAGGCCTCACTGTTGGCATGGAGAAGAGTGCAGTTTTCCTCTTGTGGGAAGCAACAGACCATCAAAGAAGCATCAAGACTATGGAAATGGTGGCTTCACAACTAGCTTGGTGGCAGAGGGCCCCAGGCTCTTTACACAGCATCCTCTCTCTCTTTATAAGTAGCAGTTGGGCTGTGGGCTGTGAACCATCACATCTCAGATGCAACTCTGGGAGTTACAAAACAGTCTTTGTAAAGTAGCAAAAGTAGCATTCTTCTCACAGCATGCAGAGTTGACTAGTTTTCACTGTAGCCATCAAGGTAAGGGTGTTCGTCAGGAAGAGGTGATGCACGGGTAGCTTAATAGACATGACATTGAATGTTAACTGTTGTGGACCAGGAATGACTCTGGCTGGCTAGAGTAATTTGTGTAGAAGGATTCTGTGGTCATTTCCAGGCTCAAACGGGAAGAACACCATGACTAACTAGTAACATCTGCAGTGGGTGTGGGAAAGAGCATGGTGGCACGTGTGTCATGCATTTTTTGAGGAGTAATAAAAGACTGGGGTGCAAGCTCAGCTCTGCACTTCCTACCTGCAAGTGACATCTTGTGCAATTGACTTCATTTTCAGAGCCTCAGTTTTCTCATATATGCATTGAGAATTTTATATCTTGGGTTTTTTTTGGTGGGGGTGATAGTAAAGCTCTTATCAAGGTATCTGGAACATTAGAACTTCTCAATAAATGGAAATCGATGTGGATCCGGATCAAAATGGCGGCGTGAGGTGAGCCTCTGTAAAGCTCTCCTGGAATTTACCACTAATCGAACAACAATAACTCCACAAAGGACTCCCTGCACAGCAGACAGGCAAGACGAAGAGGCCCATTACTGAATTCACCTACAGGTGGGAGAATTGCGAGCAGGGGAGGAGGAGGAAAGGGAGAAGTGTGGAGATGGAGCCCTGCGGAAGCAGGACGCAGACCCAGCTCAGTGCTCCGAGCTCCTGCATCCCGGAACTACCGCAGCGGCGGGAGAGGGAAGAACTCGGACTGCTAGGGCTCCGCTTATGGCCCACAGGGCTGAGGGGGCAGCATATAACACAGCTGAACCCAACGCTCACGGCACAGACCTCGGAGAAAAGACTGAGGGAAGAAGGCTGAAAACGGTGGTTTAAGCCCGCACTGCCGAGCAGAGAACGGAGCCTTAGGCACTGAGACTAGCCGCCCCCTCCCTACCCTCCCACAGCTCGCCCCACCCCAACCTGTCCGGTGCTAGAAGTGGAATAGTAGCAGTGTCAGATCAAAAGAACAGAATATTTGCTGTTCTGAGCACTGTGGACCGCAGACACAAATTCGCAGACCAACTAGTTCCGGCAAAGTGGAGGGAGCTGTGGAAGCAGGACCGTCTGTGGTGGTGGACGCCGCCATTGCTCTAGGCCACCTCTCACAACTCACCCCACCCCTGACCCCAACTATCTGGGCGGATCCCTGCAGGAGTAAACAGAACTGCTGAAACATATGGGCTCTGAATCTGGAGCTGGAAGAACTTTGGAACATCTAAAGCTCTCCGAATACCCACACAGACACTATGCCCTGTGACCTAGGCGGACTATTAACAGAGGAGAAGCGCGTCTCCCAGGGAATCCCCCCATTGTGTGAGAAGCTGGAATAGTGCAGAGAAAACATAGCACTACCATGTGAGAGAGAAACAAAGGCTGCAGTAAGAGAGAAAATAAAACATTCTACCAACAAGTACCGGAAAACAAAAGAAAGACCTCTTTCTATCAACCTCTTCCAGAAGCCACTCCTGTAGATATCTAGGAAGAGAAATAATAAATCAGTAATTGCCATGAATAACCAAGGCAACAAGACAGCTCAGAAAGAAAGTGAAAAGTCTCCAGAAAAGGAACTTAAAGATATGGAAATATGTGACTTAAATGACAGAGAATTCAAGATTGCAGTTCTGAAAAAACTCAATGAGATGCAAGAAAACACAGAAAGGCAGTTTAATGAACTCAGAAACACAATCAAAGAACAACATGAGCATTTTACAAAAGAGATTGAAATTTTAAAAAAGAACCAAATAGAATTTCTGGAGATTAAGAACTCAGTAGAAGAAATTAAGAATGAACTAACCAGCTTAGGTAGTAGAGTTGACCAGATGGAGGAAAAAATCAGTGACATCGAAGATAGAAACCTGGAAATGAAAGAGACGGAAGAAGAAAGAGACTTGAGACTTAAAAGAAATGAAAAAACTACAAGAACTTTCTAACTCCATCAGAAAGAGCAATATAAGAATAATGGGCATACCAGAAGGAGAAGAAAGAGAGAAGCGAACAGAGAATATATTCAAACAAATTGTTTACGAGAACTTCCCAAACTTGTGGAAAGAACTGGATCCTCGAATCCAAGAAGCAAATAGAACACCTAATTACCTCAATCCCAACAGGCCTTCTCCAAGGCACATTGTATTGAAGCTGTCTAAAATCAACAACAAAGAAAGAATCCTCAAGGCAGCCAGGGAAAAGAAGACAGTATCCTACAAAGGAAAGCCCATTAGATTATCATCAGATTTTTCACAGAAACTCTACAAGCCAGGGAGGAGTGGAACCAAATATTCAAACTATTGAAAGAGAGAAATTATGAGCCAAGAATAATATATCCAGCAAAGATATCCTTTAGATATGAAGGAGGAATAAAGACCTTTCCAGACATACAGAAGCTGAGGGAATTTTCTAATACACGACCTGCACTACAAGAAATACTAAAGGAGGCTATTCGACCACCATCAACAGGGAGAATTTGTGCAACCAAAACACAAAAGGGGAGAGTAAAGGCCTGAACCGAATATGGGAATGGAGAAAGTAAGCGTGATGAAGAAAATGGAATAATCTAAATATCAAACTTTCTTTTACATAAACTTAAGGGTAACCACTCAAAAAAACTCCAGAACTGAAATATATACTGTAATAAAAGAAGAAACAGAGGGAAACATCATAGAATACCACCACACAGAAATAATAGACAACAACAAAAAGGCAAAGAAACAATGGAGACACAGCCTTACCAGAAAACTAAAGATAGAATGACAGGAAATCCTCACATATCAATAATCACCCTAAATGTAAATGGACTGAACTCCGCCAATAAAAAGGCACAAAGTAGAAGATTGGATAAAAATACTAAACCCAACCGTATGCTGTCTCCAAGAGACACATCTCAGCTACAAGGACAAACATAGACTCAAAGTGAAAGGGTGGAAATTGACACTCCAAGCAAATGGTATCCAGAAAAATCAGGTGTAGGTATACTGATATCAGATGAAACAGACTTCAGGGTGAAAAAAATAACAAGAGACAAAGATGGGCATTTCATAATGATAAATGGGACTATACAACAAGAAGACATAACAGTCATCAATATTTATGCCCCCAATCAGGGAGCACCGAACAGAACTAAACAGAACAGAAATAAAGGGAGAAATTGACCAAAACACAATTATACTAGGGGACTTAAATACATCATTGACAGCTATGGATAGATCATCCAAACAGAAAATAAATAACAAAATAGCAGCCCTAAATGACACATTAGAGGAAATGGACATAATTGACATATATAGAGCACTTCATCCTAAAACATCAGACTATACATTCTTTTCTAGTGTACATGGAACATTCTCAAGGATAGACCATATATTGGGACACAAAATCAGCCTCAGCAAATTTAAGAAGATTGAAATCATACCAAGCATATTCTCTGATCACGAGGCTTTGAAACTGGATATGAACTGCAAAAAGAAAGCAGGATAAAACACAAATACATGGAGATTAAACAACATACTTTTAAAGAATGACTGGGTAAAAGAAGAAATTAGAGAAAATATCAAAAGATACATAGAAACAAATGACAATGAAAATGCGTCCTACCAAAATTTTTGGGATGCAGCGAAAGCAGTTTTAAGAGGGAAATTTATATCATTACAGGCCTATCTCAAGAAACAAGAAAAATCCCAAATAAATAACCTCATGTTACACCTTAAAGAACTAGAAAAAGAAGAACAAGTAAAACCCAAGGTCAGCAGAAGAAAGGAAATAACAAAAATTAGAGCAGAACTAAATGAAATAGAGAACAAAAAGACAATAGAAAAAATTAATGTGACAAAGAGCTGGTTCTTTGAAAAGATTAACAAAATTGACAAACCCTTGGCTAGACTTACTAAGATAAAAAGAGAGAAGACACTGATTAACAAAATCAGAAACGTAAAAGGGGAAGTTATCACGGACACCACAGAAATACAAAGGATCATCCAAGAATACTATGAAGGACTATATGCCACCAAATTCAACAACCTAGAAGAAATGGACAAGTTCTTAGAAACATATAGCCTCCCAGGCTGAACCATGAAGAACTGGAAAATCTAAACAGACCGATCACCAGTAACGAAATTGAATCAGTCATCCAAAACCTTCCCAAAAGCAAAAGTCCGGGACCAGATGGCTTCACTAGTGAATTCTACCAAACCTTCAAAGAGGATCTAATACCAATCCTGCTCAAACTCTTCCAAAAAATTGAAGAAGAGACAGTACTCCCTAACTCATTTTATGAGGCCAACATTACCCTGATACCAAAACCTGGTAAGGACAGCACAAAAAAGAAAACTACAGACCAATATCTCTGATGAATACAGATGCAAAAATCCTAAACAAAATTCTAGCAAATCGAATACAACAATGCATTAAAAAGATTATTCATCACAACCAAGTGGGGTTCATCCCCGGGGCACAAGGATGGTTCAACATCCACAAATCCATCAATGTGATACATCACATAAACAAAATAAAGGACAAAAATCATATGATTATATCAATTGATGCAGAAAAAGCATTTGACAAGATACAACATCCATTTATGATTAAAACACTTAATAAAATAGGTATAGAAGGAAAATACCTTAACATAATAAAGGCCATATATGACAAGCCCTCAGCTAATCTCATAATTAATGGTGAAAAACTGAAGCCCTTTGCTCTACGTTCAGGAACACGACAGGGCTGTCCCCTATCACCTCTGCTTTTCAACATAGTGTTGGAAGTCCTTGCCAGAGCAATCAGGCAAGAGAAATAAATAAAAGGCATCCAAATTGGGAATGAAGAAGTTAAATATCGCTCTTTGCAGATGACATGATGTTATGTATAGAAAACCCTACAGACTCCACCGAAAAGCTATTAGAAACAATCAACGAATACAGTAAAGTTGCCGGCTACAAAATCAACGTACAAAAGTCCATTGCATTCCTATATACTAACAATGAAATCTCAGAAAAAGAAATACAAAAAAACAATTCCTTTTGCAATTGCAGCAAAAAGAATAAAATACCTAGGAATAAACTTAACCAAGGATGTGAAGGACCTATATGCTGAAAACTATAAGACATTTTTGAAAGAAATTGAAGAAGACACAAAGAAATGGAAAGACATTCCGTGCTCATGGATTGGAAGAATCAACATAGTTAAAATGGCCATATTACCCAAAGCAATATACAGATTTAATGCAATCCCCATCAAAATCCCAATGGCATTTTTTAAAGAAATAGAACAAAAATCATCAGATTTGTTTGGAACCACAAAAGACCCCAAATAGCCAAAGCAATCTTAAGAAAAAAGAACAATACTGGAGGTATCACACTCCCTGACTTTAGCTTGTACTACAGGGCTACAATAATCAAAACAGCATGGTATTGGCAGAAACACAGACACATAGACCAATGGAATAGAATTGAGAACACAGAAATAAAACCACATAAATATGGACAGATAATTTTTGACAAAGAAGCTAAAAACATACAATGGAGGAAACACAGCCTCTTCAATAAATGATGCTGAGAGAATTGGATAGCCACGTGCAAAAGAATGAAACTGGACTGCTATCTGTCACCATGTACCAAAATTAATTCAAAATGGATCAAAGACTTAAGCATAAGACCTGACACAATAAACTGCATAGAAGAAAACATAGGTACTAAACTTATGGACCTTGGGTTCAAAGAGCATTTTATGAATTTGACTCCAAAGGCAATGGAAGTAAAAGCTAAAATAAACGAATGGGACTATATGAAACTTAAAAGCTTCTGCACAGCAAAAGAAACCATCGACAAAATAAAGAGGCAACCAACTGAATGGGAGAAGATTTTTGCAAACAGTGCCTCCGATAAGGGGCTAATATCCAAATATACAAGGAACTCATGCAACTCAACAACAAAAAAACAAACAGCCCAATTGAAAAATGGGCCGAAGACCTGAAGAGACATTTCTCCAAAGAGGACATACAAATGGCAAATAGACATATGAAAAAATGCTCAACATCACTAATCATCGGATAAATGCAAATAAAAACCACAATGAGATATCACCTCACCCCAGTCAGAATGGCTGTCATCAACAAGACAAATAGTAACAAGTGTTGGAGAGGCTGTGGAGAAAAAGAAACCTTCATACACTGTTGGTGGGAATGCAGACTGGTGCAGCCAGTATGGAAGGCAGTGTGGAGGTTCCTCAAGAAATTACGAATAGAATTACCATATGACCCAGCAATCCCTCTCCTGGGTATCTACCCAAAAAATCTGAAAACATTTATACATAAAGACACATGTGCTTCAATGTTCATTGCAGCTTTGTCTACAGTGGCCAAGACATGGAAACAACCAAAATGTCCTTCGATAGATGAATGGATAAAGAAGTTGTGGTATATATACACAATTGAATACAATTCGGCAGTAAGAAAAGATGATATAGGAACATTTGTGACAACGTGGATGGATCTTGAGATTGTAATGCTGAGCGAAATAAGTCAGACAGAAAAAGCAGAGAACCATATGATTTCACTGATATGTGGTATATAAACCAAAAACAGCAAAAGAACAAGACAAACAAATGAGAAACAAAAACTCATAGACACAGACAATAGTTTAGTGGTTACCAGAGGGTAAGAGTGGTGGGGGGTGGGAGATGAGGGTAAGGGGGATCAAATATATGGTGATGGAAGGAGAACTGACTCTGGGTGGTAAACACACAATGGGATTTATATATGATGTAATACAGAATTGTACACCTGAAATCTGTTTACAGAAGTGTACACCTGAAATTTCACTAACAATTGTCACCCCAATAAATTTTAAAAAATAAATAAATAAATAAATAAATAAATAAATAAATAATAAATAAATGGAAACTACCCAGCCATATCACTGCAGTTGTGGCACCACAGAAATACCGCTGGGGCCAAGGAAACAGCAAGGATGTGTAATGATCCTCTTGTTAGATTTAACAGTGGTTTTGAAGATGCTTTCTCCCTCTGTCTTTTCTTTTGATGCTAATTGGTTCTACTGCTGTGACGATGCCTTGAGTTTTCAGACGTGTCCTGTAGTAACTGGGGCTAGACTCCAAACTACCACCTATTTTCTTCATTATAAAACCTGATATGCAATAACATGGCTCTCATACCCTAAGGCCCACAATACGATGCTCCACTTAGATGTTTTATTTGTGTGCCCTTGGGCATATTATTTAATGGCTCTGGGACTCAGTGTTTTCAATATTAAATGGGAATAATACTTACTTGACAGGATTGTCAATAACTTCCATTCAGATAATCTTTGTGAAAGAGTTACAGAGGCACTGTTATCTTAAAGTTTTATTAATATTTCGTAATTATTCTGTTTATTCATATAGAGCTTCTGATTTTATTTGGAATAGAGGAAAAATTGAAAACAAATGGCAAAATGACTTGAATAACAATGGGAGGAGTTTCTATTTTTTAAGGTCCATTTAGCGCTATGCTAGGAACTAGATAGTGCCCTCCTCATTTAAGGGAAGGGTTGCCAGGTGAAATATAGGATGCCCAATTACATTTTAAGTTTATGTGGGGACAGAGTCTCAGAGAGCAGTTTCCAGGCTCTCTGCCTTGCGTGGGGAGGTGCTGGGTCGGGTGGTGAATGACCATCAACTGGGATTGGTTGGCCATCAGCTGTAACCGGTTAGCCAATTGGCTACTGATGTAACTGTGGGGCTGCGTTGATTGGTTGGTTGGTTGGCAGGCAGAGAGGTGAATGGCGGCCTTTGGATCCTGCGGCTACTACTGCGTGTGTCTCCGCCGGCGCCAGAGAGAATATAGTGGTATGACTCCCCTACCTATGGCTTCGTGGATGTTCCTTTTTGGCCTCACCATATCCTGCATTCTTATGTGGGGAGCAGGACCAGAGGCCCCCGCAGGCCGCCCTGCATGACAGTTTAATTTCAGGTAAATAATATTTTTAGCATAAATACATTCCAAATATTGCATGGTCTATACTTATAATAAAAAAAATTATTTGTCATTTATCTGAAAATCACACAACTGGGCATCATTTTTTTTAACTAAACAATAACTGAGAATTGCTGAAATTATTAAGAGTTAATTCATATAAACCACCGAGAAGAGTGATGGAACTGTGTTCACATAGTAAGTGCTTACCAAGTGTTAGCAATTAGAGAAACAATGCTGTACCAAGGTTACAGGGGCAAGCTCTGGAGCCACACTTTCTGCACCAAATCCCAGCTGGGCCACCTGTTAGTTGAGTGGCCTTGGGCGAGATACTTCACCTTGATGCTTCAGTCTCCTCATTCATAAAATGAGAACGGCAGCCTCTTCCTCATGGAACTCTTGTGAGAGTCACTGCGTTAATACATGTGAAGGTTTTAGGTTGGTACCTAAAGCAGAGACAGTAGTCAAAAAATGGCAGCTATTATGATGTTATTGTCACTGCTGTACTCATCTATCAGTCTATCTGACCCTGATATTTGAGTATTACTGCTTGTTGTAATGAAGGTAATGCATATCTGCTATCCACCAGGAAAGTTTCCAGCAGCTAGGCAAGTGCCTCATCTCCATTGTGCAGAGGATGTATCTAAGACCAGAGAGGTTGCTAATTTGCCTAAGGTCACACAGCCGGAGCTGAAGTTCTGACTTACTCTAAAACAAAATCTCTTTCCACTCCTAAAGTAGCTGAGATCTGTGATGTATACAGTAAAGATGACTAGGAATTATCATAGTTACACCATGTGTTAAATGTATGAGCACTCTATCAATTCTAAAGAACATTATAAGAATATTACAGTAATGTTATAGTTCATTATTTATATTTATTTTAAAAATCTAAATAGACCTAATCATATTATCTCCGTTTTTCTTCATATCTTCTGAGGTGGGCAGATCAGGTATGATTACCACCACTAGGTAGAGGAGGGAACTCAGAATCCTGAAAGGTGACACGACTTGCTCAGAATCACCCAGCAGAATAAGCAATAGTGGGTATGACTATCATCCTTGGTTTCAAAGCCCATGTTTGTTTCCTGACCTGTGGCATTCCCCTCATTATAAACACATTCCTCCATTACAGCTTCTAGCATGGTCTGCTTTGGTTTTTATTAAATTAAGTGTGGTGTCCACATCCAAAGACAACTCGGCTGTTCTGTCCTACGAAAATTCTCCGTGCATTGGATTTTTCTTTCCAGTTTATCTTTAAGATAATAAAAACAAGTACTTCACAAATCCAGGGGAGAAATGAGCAAAACAAACTTTGCTGTTATTTTTGAGCTATAAGCAGAGCAAGCAAGCACCATAATTGCTAGCAAATGTTCTGTAGCCTATATTATCTCATCATGCTAATTATAAAGCAAAGGCCACTTCACCTAAGATTTTCTTTAGGACTCACAGGTATAATTCCTACCATGTTATTACAGCATTTTCAATTTTCAATTATACTCCAAATGGTTATTTGGCAGTTGAACGTATTCTGTGCATTTCTTTTTGGATTCTTGAAACTATTGCCCATGCTGTATGTCTCTAGACCACCATTAATACACAGTATGCTCATCCTTGGATTTCTTTCCTCTTAAAAAAAACAATACAGATGTTTATGGAAAATGCTGGATTTAGAGACTTTAAAAGGAAAGCGCTTTGAAAGACCAGGCAGGAGTCCAGCTGACCTAAGGCCGAAGTTTCTATCAAAGCTGCTGAGCCACGTGGAAGGAATTGCCCATTGGTGGATGCCATGGGATAGGCCCTGCCCTCTGAACTATCTTCCTGGGGGCAGATGGGTGACAGGAGTTGGGATCAGGGCAGCACAAGTTACTCTACCCATTCTCAAAAAGACTTGCTAATCACAGGCAAGAAAATTTGTAACAGGATCAGGAAGTAACAAAGTATTAAAATTTGTAGATTAAGACCCATTTTTATTTAAAAAAATCTATGCAGAGACAATGAGAGAGAAAAAATACTGGAAGAATATTTATATAAATGGAAATGTGGTCATTTCTGGATGGTTGGTCAAAATTATTTCACTTATAAGTAACAGAACCTCAGCTGAAAGTAGTTTAAGTAAAAAATAAATAAATAAAAGAAGCATGTAGGGTCATATCACTTTTTGGCCCATATATAGAGGTTATAGTTTCAGGCACCACTGCGGATCTCAAACTGCCATTGGGGATCTCTCACTACCCTTCCTTCTTCCTCTTCGTCCAGAAAGCTAGAATCTGCTTTCTTTTCTATTTTTTACCATCCAAAGCTTCAAGTATATTAATCATATGTCTCATAAGTCCCAGGAGAAAAGAGCCTCCTTCAGTAACAGCAGCAAAGCCCCAGAGGAGGTTCCGCACGTCCCCTGGCTCAGGCCTGCAGAGGGTCAGCTCCATGCAAACCGCATAGATTGAGCAGAATTACTGTGCAGGCGGGACAGTTGGTTCCCAAAGGGAGGAATGCAGCGAGATGAAAATTACCCGTCCTTGACGCTGTGATTTTCATCTGCTTTTTGTGATTCTTTTCGAAATAATTTTTAATACACCTATATTATTTTATAAGATTGAAAAGTTTAAAATTTTATTTTGAAACATACTGTGATGTAGAGGAAAGGAATTAAGAGAGCCTAAGCACCCAGGAGACCTTATACTTCTAATATCCCTAGTTGCCTTCCAAGTAAATGGACATTAGTAAATAGCCAGTTTGTCCACAAGAGCCTGTTACACTGGCCACAGTTAGTGGGGCCAGAGATAACCACCCTAGCCTAACAAGAGAAATAGCATCGTCCTATCTGCATTAACTAATTTAATTCTCACAAAATCCATTTAAGGGAGGTACTATTCATACCCACCTGTAACAGATGAGGAAACTGAGGCACACAAAAGTGAATCAATGTGCCCAAAGTAAATGTAAAACTTGATCTTCATATCCAAACAGAGTGTCTGTCTAGGGTATGTTAGAACAACATCCTGAGAGAAGCACCCAGATGTAGAGGGAACAGCCTAAGTAAAAGGTGAAAGTAGTAAGAATGGGAGAGAGAAACCTCCTCAGAGACAACATCCAAATACCCAGCCCTCAGAGCGTCCATTATCCTGAGGGACAAGGGGCTATTATTCGAGCTCTTCATGAGCTGTTATCCTGTCCAGCTGGCTTCCCCGGGTCTTTTGATAATAATGCTCCATCGCCTGACACATTGTTCCTCTTCCTAAGCCTGACTCACAGGTGTGACAAAGGACACATATAATCCTATACACACCTGGCCAGTCCAATTAACCTCCATCAAGTCAGAGAAAGCTAGTGAGCTTATTAATTTCTTTTTCCCTCACTCTCCTGAAGTTCTCTGCTTGACTGTCTCTTTTGACACAGATTTCATTTTGCCTGGTATTGTCAGGAGTGGTCAGTGTTTCTTTCCCCTATAAGAGTGCAGCTGGAGGGCAGGGGCTGTGCTTTACCCATTTCTGTAGGAGCACACTTCTCAGCACGTGTCAGGCGCCCAGTTACCACTTGTGCAATAAGCTTGAGGCTTGTCCTGGTTCCCAGATAACGCTCTGCTGAATGACAGAGCCCTCTGCTGTGATGTCCATGTCCCAAAGGCCTGTCCCTCTCTTCTCCTGACCCTCATCTTGTCAGAGAGTGAAGAATCCACCTTCTCTTACCATCCCAGGCTAAGTGTACTCCTGACACAGACCCTCCAATGTCGTCCTCAGCGGCCAGGCTTGGCTGAGCCCTGTGGCTGTACCACTGGGTACAGAGAATGTCAGTCCAGAAGAGGACCTTGGGGATGCCTGGAGCAGCTGGACTGCAGCCACCAGTGAGATCAGATGTTGTAGACCCAGGAAACTTCCTTCCCACAAGAAGTGGGCCCTGGCGACACTGTGCCCCATTTCTTTATATTCCTGCACTTTGGGACTGGGACACAAGGCCTTTGAAGAGCAGGTTGACATTTAGCTTTTAGGTACTGGTTTTAATTTGTGAAGCCACTTGAGATCTTAGTGAAAGATGTTGAAGAACGGGACGAGACCACTTGGATGTCTGCCTGGAGACAGAACTCGATGAGTGTCTTCCAAAGGTTTCTCAGAAATCTAGAAACGTGGGATCATCATTTGATACTGAACAAATATCCCCTGATGCTTTTTGAAGCTATATCCTTAAGAACAAGGAAACTGACAGGAAAACATACCAAATTTCCATCTAACAAATTCCAGCAGTAGCATACCTTGTCAACCTTTTCTAGTTGTGCTCCACCCCTCACTCATGATGCTCCAAGGCCCTTTCAAGCCCTCAAATATTACAGTCTTGTTCCCATCTCAGGGCCTTTGCACTTGCTGTTTCCTCCTGAAATGCCCTTCTTTCTGTTCCAATGAATCAAGAAGGTATCAGTTCATATTTCACCTCCTCAAAGACACCATTCTGGATCACTCAGCCTAAAGTAATTCTCTCCTAGCTAAAGTAATGCCCTCATAACCCTTACCACCATCTACAATTATTTTCTCTATTGCTTTGTTGATATTGTCTTACTTTGCTAGAATGTAAGTTCCATAAGAATGGGATCCTTGAATCTCTATGTCTTTGTCTATCTCTATATGACTGTGGATGTAGCCTGTCATTACATCGTAGGACACAGTTAGTAAGCCATCCTCTGTTCCCTTGGGTGTAGGAAAGATGACTTTTCTCTTTCACAGACAAACCAAGTTAGAAGCTGATGCTACGTTTGGATCTTTAGAAGGCTCTGTGATGTAGCATCCCATAAGTTATGATTTTCCAAGGCTATTTCTGCTGAGTCTTGAGATTTATATGTTTGGCATTTGGTGGCATGTGCAGGAATTCCCTTTGGAGTTTTACCCACTGTAGCATAGCGTTGGTTCTGTGTATCCAGCTCAATGATAGCTTCTTGGGACTCATCGAACTGCTTGAATGTCTTGGGTGTTGTTTTCCAAATTCTGTTTCTCAAGTACTACTTCTACCAGGCATAAATGGGTGTCCTGCATGAAAAATCGAAGGTAGAGGAGGCACCTGTGCAGCAGATATTGTAATTCCCATCCACCTTCCCTCAGCATCACAGCAGTGCTCTGTCACAAGCACCTGTTAATCTTTGTCTGAGGTCATTCTCTGGATGCTATGCAGGGCAGACGGGAAGTGCTAGGGAGTTAGGGGCACTTCTTAAGCAGCCCTCAATTTATGACCGGTGAGATGGTGGACAATATCCAGCTTCATCACTCCTGAGATGGGACTCCTCTGAGACGTGTTCTTCCCATTGGTCCCCAGCACGTTGGAGTCCCAGTTGCCCACAGAGGTAAATCTGCTCATTAATGTACCTGGACTGGCTTCCTTCCCTTTCCAACCTCACTTCCTGTTTCTGTTCTTGGCGCTTTCTATAAATTCACCTCTCAAATAAAAGTGCTTGCACTTAAATCCTTATCTCAGAGTTTGTATCTGGTGCCATCTAATCCAAGAAAGCATTCTATGGCAAAACATGGGCAAATAAACTTAGGAACTGAACAAAGTTAAATAGTTATGTTTTTTTCCCCCTTGTAGGACCTCTCGGCTTCTCTAATGTGCTAATGTCTATTGTGAATTTCTAAGACAAGGATTGTTGCAGCATTTCCTTTATTTATTTGGCCAGGGAGATTGAGGCATTGGTGCCCCTTTACATGAGGAAGTGTGTGAAATCAGTAAGCCTTAGAACAACACACTTTAGGAATCACTTATTCCACTCCTCTTCCCTCACTCCTCATGGTAGGGGAAGCGCTATGGCTGAGACCTGGCATGTTAAAACTTTTCCTTAGCAACAGTTCTGTGGGCTGAAAGGTGAAGAAGTGGTATAAATGCAACAGCACTCCCCTCACAGCCATTCACATATTCTCTTGGCAAAAATGGCCTGTACAGATTCAAGTTTCTGTTCTAAAAGCAACATAGACTGGACAAGGCTTTCAAAACCCCTTTCTTCTCAAGGTTACTCACACAAAGTCCTACAACTTAACTGAGCAGTTTCATTCATCTCATGTCCTTCCTCTTTGTCATGCTGAAAGCCACCGGGTTAGAAATGTGCTGATGGGAACCAACTATATTGATGGTTAAAGAATTGAGAATGACGTGTCACTAATGAGTCAATTATTCACACTGTGAGGTGGGATACAGATGTGAGGGCATCGTGAAACCTCAGTCTAGCAGGGGAGATGGATACTGAACTCACAGTTACAAAAAGAATTGATTCCCATAAGTACCCTAAAATGAAACTTTAGGTTGCCAAGAGAGTGTATAATGGCGTACCAGTAAGGCTTCCTGGAGCAAGTGGCATTAGAGGGAGATGTGAAGGCTGAAGAGGAGAGAGGAATGTGGGAGGTGCTGCTAATAGAGGAGTGGGAAGTAGCCAGGCATTAGGGGAACTGACCAGGGGGACCAGATCTCTGATAGCGAGGGGACAAGAGTGGGAACTCAATCTGGGCAAGTGGATACAGGCCAGGTCAAGTTCATGTATTCGCTTTGTGAGCTTAAGTAGTAAACATTTCTTAACCTTTGAATCCTTATCTACAAAATAGGAATAACGATAGTACCCGCCAAGGGGGTTCTAGGATTAAGTGAAATTAATACATGTGAGCCCTCAGCAAAGTATTAGGTTGGTGCAAAAGTCATTGAGGTTTTTGCAATTATTTTCAACCTTATAAACCGCAATGACTTTTGCATCAACCTAATACCTGCTGCATAGCAAGGGGTTCAATACACATTATAACATTAATTATTTATGTATTGTTATGCTAATTAAGTTGGTTATGGGGAGAACCAGAATTCAAATGAGTGTCTTCCTTACTGGAGCCTCCCCTACTAACTGCCATGATATATTTCCTGGTTTGATTTTATATAGTGTTTCTCAATGGGGATATTGTGGATTATAAGGTGATACTTGGAGATCAAGTTTTTGAAAAATACATAGAAGTTAAGTATATAGGAAAAAAAATAACAAGATTTTAGTAAGAAAATGTATTCTGCAAAATTTTATGTATCATTATCCCTCTTTTGTTTTTTTAAATATTAGAAGACTAGATTTTTAATAATAAAAATGGTAAAAACATTATTGTTAGATAATGGAATGATGGGTGATTTTCTAAATAAATTTATGTAAAAGATTTTATAATTGTTCTCCCAAAAGATAAAAAAGAAAACCCTGGTAAAATTCCAGATTTTCTTCCTGGCCCCAAACTTGGAATTACTCATTTCCCTATTTCCAAAAAAAAGTACATATATATATGCAGGACCCACCTCCTACCAGGAATTGACTTAAAAGATTATTATTCATGCTTGGAAAAAAAAAGAATTAAAGTAGTTGACTCTGCATCCTGGTCCACTTTAAAGAGGAAAAGGTTGCTTTCCTGCTCTCAGGCGGACGTCAGTGCAAAAGTATAGGAGTGGTCCACTTCCAGGCATGGCAAGAGGACCCATGCTGAGAGCATCTGTGGATCAAATGGCTGGCACAGAAAAGAGGAGCTGGATTAGCATCCTTGGTTTTCTCAGTGGCTTAGCTCACATGGTTAAGGCATTTTCCAGAGTGCACTGGACCCAGCACTAGGCTTGGATAACACCTTGGAATTATTCATGAAATCCTATATGCACCTTGGTTTTTGTCCCAGAAAGAAAGCAGGAGTACCAAAGCCCTACTTCCCCTTTGCAAGGTGTTAGCCACAAACATGCCACCAGCATGCTGTGGGGAAGACCCAACAAAAGCATTCCTCAGGGTTTTCAAGGAACACAATAGCGCATGATCCCTTCAGGATTTAAAGATCATCTTCAAGCATCCATCCATTCTTCTTCCAGATACATACATCATCAGATCAAAATGTGCCCTGACTTACAAATTCTGAGAGCTGAAAAGATGTTTGGTACAGCAATTTGAGCAGTATCGAGTCAGACTGTTGATGCAGCACACGCAGCTTTAGTTTGGATTAGGGTGTTCCAGAGAAAAGAAAACAGTGTAATCTTGTCAAACTGCGCCCCCCCCCCCACCCACACACACACAGAGGGTGAGAGGGAGAGAGGGAGGGAGGGAGAGAGAGAGGAGGGAGGAGGGGGAGAGGGAGAGAGAGACAGAGAGAGACAGACAGAGAGAGAGAGAGAGGAGGGAGGAGGGGGAGAGGGAGAGAGAGAGAGAGAGAGAGAGAGAGAGAGAGAGGGAGGAGGGAGGAGGCGGAGAGGGAGAGAGAGAGACAGAGAGAGAGACAGAGAGAGGGAGGAGGGAGGAGGGGGAGAGGGAGAGAGAGAGAGAGAGAGAGAGAGAGAGAGAGAGAGAGAGAGAGAGAGAAATTCAGCTACAGTTCTCCAGCCTTTGTTTCCAACAGTTATCTTTTATAGCATCCTAAAGAGTATCCCAATGGACAGTCATTTATTAAGTGCCTACCAGGTGTCATAGATTGCAAAGGTGTGCCTCAAAGAGGAGAAACTGGTAATTTTTCTAGCAAGCAGATTCTTGGCAAACATTTTGGAGGTAAATCAGGATTTATTTGAAGCTTAAGCTAGAGGATGTGGGCTCCAGATGGTACTTGAGTGAGTAAAAACTCTTAAGTAGAACAGAGCTGACCTCAGAGTGTAAGGAGCACGTTTTTGCAGATTATTAGACCATCTGTCACTTGAGGACACTTGAATAATGTCTTTCATAGGAAACTGAGGAAGTTATGTGCCTCTTTTTGAAGGTCTAAGTTCTGAAAGAATATGCTCGTGAGGCATTCATTGATTTCAGAAGTTGGACCCTCAGGGTATGTGAAAGGTACACTAAAATCCTCAAAACTCATGATCCCCTTCAACAACCGTGATAAATCACTGCATTAAAATAATAAATAAATAGAATATTTCCATGTGTTGGTGTACAAAGCATATGTACAATAGTAGGCCCAACTCCTGGAACTCTGGAGTTATACCCACTGGGGTTCTATTTGGAAGGTCTCAAATCATTTTGAGAGGGATAAAAGATACATACCGAGGACTTTGAAATCAATAGCCATGTCCCTAGAATGCCTGGATTTAGACTTCACAGCATAATGTGGCACATATTCTTTTTGTGGTGTTCCCGTCTTTCCCTTCCCTTCTGGATGCTTCTTTTCCACCACTTGAGAGTCTCTTAGGCAAAGCTGAGTGTCTCTTCTTCATTTACCCATGGCCTCACCTGCTTTCTCAGTGACAGCCCATTGTCATTATGTAGCTGCCTCCCTGCTAGACTGTGAGTATTCTGATATCAGGGAAAAAGGTTTGTTCATTTTTGTACCCCTTAGCACCTGTCACAGTGGCCAGCAGGATAGACCCAGAAATAACTGGAAAAGGAAGGAGCAACTCCTACAGGACCTTTACCCATTTTTCATCTGTTAATTCACAAGTCTTTTTTTTTTTTTTTTTTTAGTGTTGTGGTTAAGAGTGTGGGTTTGGGGTTCAGAATATCTAGGTGGGGTCCTGTGACCTTGTATAAATCGTCTAAGCTCTGAATTTCAGTATCATCATTTACAAAGTGAAAATAATATATTTATCTCATGGAATCATTGTTTTAGTTCTGTAAATTAATATATGTGAACCGCTTAGCTCAGTATGTAGCAAATAGTAAATGCTTAATAAATCCTAGCCATTCTAATTATTAACCAATAACATGTTTAGCATTTGCTAATCAAATAGGTTTAAACTACAGGTATTTACCTACATTCAATCCAACAAAATTTGTCCTGGGTGCTTACTGTGTTGTCTGGTAGAAATGTGCACAGAGGGCTGGATTTAGGAAGACGAATGGTCCTTTCCTGAAGTCTCACAACTAAAACTAAAAGGGAAGCAAATACTTGAAACACAGTATAATATGTGCTATTAATAGAGTCATTAACGAGATGCCATGGGAGAGACGTCAAATAGAATTTTAGTGTTAATTATGGTCAGTTGGTTGAGACTGACTGCTTTGGAGTCCTGTGTTGAGAAGGATTCTGAGGCTAAGTCCAGTTTCTTTGGAAAAGAGCAATGTGGTCAATTAGCAATGTCTTCCAGAAATTGAAGTGAGGGGATTGTGGTTCAAGTGCCACACATTAATCATTACAACTTTACCTACTCAAGAAAGGATAACAGGGAAGATATTTAAGAGGAGCAAACATTTCTGTCCTATGGCATTCCATATGCTTGAGTGGAGCTAAGGAGTAACATCGAAAAAGCAGACACTGCGGGTTTAAATCTGGGCTTTGCTCTGTGCAACTTGCTGAGCATGTTTAAGCTTCATTGACCACAGAGGTGAAATGGGGGTAATAAAACATTCTTATTGTGTGGACTAAATGTGAAAACACCTAGCAAAGAGCCCAGCCTTCAGTAGATACTTCACAAATGATATTGCTGTTATACTGATTATTGATTTCCTAAATGATTTCAGTGTGATGACATCTCAGATTTATTTCTGCTCACTCAAATGACTCGACTCCATTTGAATGTGCACAAAAATGGTTAAATGTTTTTATCTCATTAAATCCCCTGCACAATGAATGAGACATGAAGAGAAGAGTGAATGAACTTGCCTTTTTTTGGCAGAAAGTTTAGAAACACAAATAATCTTCATCCCAAAAGAGTACCTTTTCAAGTGCATCTTGTCTTTTTAGCAGGTACACTCTGTGAGAGCAGGGATTATGTCTCACATGGGTTCTGTACATCCTCAAACAAATCAGTAAGTGATAAAGATAAAAATAGCCCAAGAAAATGAGCATGATTTCATTTGAGGGATACGAATTGTGAAAACATGAAAACATAAAAAGTCAAATATTTGATGCTAGCAGATTCCCTATCAAGCTTATTCCTAAATGCAATCATTCTTCTTAAACGTCATGGGTAACAGAACAAAATTATATTTGAAATATACACATATATTTCAACCATTGAGAAATAAATCATTTTATATGCCAATAAAAATAAATCTTACATTACCCAGTGGTTATAATACACAGATATTGAGAGCATACCAGATGCGTGATTGTGCTACGACTTTGAGCGGCATCATATCATATATACTTGACCACAGTCTTTTGACATAAGGTACTGTTATCTTCCAAAAGTTACAGATGACAAAGTATGACTTCAATTAATTTCAAAGATTTGAAGCTAGGTGTTTCTGACTCCAAAACCCATGCCTTTTGCCCCTATACTTAGAGCCTACAGTCCCCCCAAAGTGTGTGTAGTTTTAATGTTTGTAAATGGAAGCATTTTAAAGTTTGTTGTTTTAAGAACTCAAAAATTTCTTTTTTTATAGATCTCACTATATCTGTTCTTTCAATTCAGACCTTTGTGTATAAGGTTTGCTTAAAGCAGAACACATGTGGGGTTACTCACAAACTATGAATATGAGTGTCTAGCATATGGATGACATATCATAGACACTTAATAAATGATGACTTTAAGAATGAATAATCAATTGAATAAAAACATTTTGTACAGTATATATCACTATGCAAATACCCACATTATCATTTCCAATAACTGTGTAATCTCTAATGCTCTTAACAACCACATTATTTCACAATGTTTTTGGGAATTTAGCTCATCTTTATCAGTGCACTATCAGCTCTGTGTGACTATTTGAGCACATAATGTGCCCAAAGTAATAACTGCCCTCTAATGATTTTTAGAGGTGTGGATCACTTCCTTTTTGGTTAAGTGGACAATACTTTTGGAAATTAGTTGACCCATATAAATGAATGTACTTGTTCTTGGCAATGCACCCTTAATTACCTAATTTCAAAATCTATTATCTACCATAAAAGGAAAGGTAAGTGGACTATGAATGAAGATCAGAGATTCCAAATAAATTAAACCCACTTGCCTTATATCGTCAGATGATTACAAAAACGTAGTCAGAAAACATGGAGGTAATATACATTAGTTAAACACATATGTGATAGTGTCAGTTATGTGGGGTAATAGAAGTTTAAACTTTTCACAAAGATGAAAGTAAACCACTATTTTCAGTTCATTTCTCACTCAGAGACAAGTGTTGAAATTCCTTTGTGTCTGTTCTCAATGTAAAACACAGTTCTGTTCCATTCTAAGTACGTGAATATAATGGGTACTTGGCATGGTCTGGGGATATGGTATCCTAATTGATCCGATCTAGAGTTTCTAGAGGTACCTTTTGTGGATGATCAAGTGTCATAGTTTGAGTGCAATACAACACACTGAAAAAACTATCTCCTAAGGATACTGGTTCTGGTAAAGATGGAGTAAGCACATGTCACCTTGTTTCTTCCATTGAATGCAACCTGGAACTCTGGGCAAAATGCACAGAACTTGTATCTGAGGACTCCGAAAAGTAAATAGTAGCAGGTTGATTGGGAAAGGAAACCAGAACTCTTAAGTAATATTGAGACCATGAGTTTCCTGGGGCTTTACTCCTAGCCTGGGCTCAAAGGCGGCATGAATCCTGAAATAGTACATGGATCCAGAGAGAAAGAACCCCAAGAGAAGCCCCTGCTTCTGGCCCACGGAGTGTGAAGGAGGGTCCTAAGGGACCGAGAGAGTGGGGGCAAACCCCTGTGGGTGTTCTTCTGTTTTTTCTTCCTCTCCTACCCCAGCCTGCAGGCCAGCTTCAGTCCTGAGAGCAGCAACCCTGGTCGGCGGCAGCAGCAGCAGAGTTTGGGCAGGCACCTAAAACCCTGAGCAGGGGTCAGGGGAGACCTCTCTGAGCAGAGGAACTGTAGGTTGAAGAGTTGGGGGAAATAACTGTGTTTCCTTTTTTTCTCTCTTGTACTGTCCCAGAGGCAGACTCAGTTGTGGGAAGTGCATGGGATGGGGGTGGGGTGGGGTGGGGTGGAACTAAAGCCTTTACTTTCTAGTAAAAGGACCCAGAAGGTGACCCCTAAGAGCCAGAGAGAGTCCAATAGAAACAATATATTTTATCTAGTCCAATATATCAAAAATATTATCATTTCAACATGTAATCAATATTTTTAAATATTTATACAATATTTTACTTCTCTCTCTTTTTTTTTTTTGATACTAAGTTTTCAAAATCCCCGAGCTCCATGTAGTTACCGAGCCGGAAATGTGGCTACTCCAAACTGAAATGCGCTGGAAGTGTAAAATACACATCAGACTTCAGAATTCTTCAAGTCAATGTCACCTATTTCTTTTACTTTCTTTAAAGTGACTACTAGAAAATGTAACTTATGTATCCGACTCAGATTTTTCTTGGAAACACTGCTACAGATGCTGAAATTTCACTGAGAAAGAAGAGATTGATCCTGGCTAAAGTCCTCAGGAACAATTTCATGGAGGTTGAAGGCCTTGGGAGTTGGTTAGAACTGAAACAGGTAGTGGCGCAGAGGTGTGCTTTCCCAGTGGGGTAGGTAGGGCTTCTGGCTTGTCTGGGAAAGCGGGGAAGCGAGGAGGTGGGGAAAGAGCAGGCATCTAAGGCCTCCCGATAGTACACACCTAACCAAAGCGATTCTGAGGCGAGCTGAAGTATTCTGAGCCTGGGAGGTCCCCAGGGGGCAGGGGGCTGACACCAGCAGGCCCAGGAGCCACCTGACAGTGTCTATGGTGCTAATAGGAGATTCTCAACTGAGTAAGGTCAGCACGTTAGCATAGCACAGAGGCTCCTGAGATAAAATCTCTTGCTATGCCAGGAGCAATCAGGGCCTAACTTACCCACATTTTCTCACTAGGAAACTATGTCCTTTTGGCTTGATGAAGGAAAAGCTGTTTTAGGTGACTTCCTTTTTCCCCTCAGTTATGCTGTATTGAGTGTTGAAAAATATTATCTCTGGCTCACATTTATTAAAGTCTTACGATATGCTTGGGACTGTACTGGGGCGTTATGTACATCATCTCATTTAATGCTTCTGACAAACCTATTCTACAGATATTATTATGAGTTCATTTTACAGTGAAGAGAGAAAAGCCCAGGGAAACATATTGCGAGTCAAACAGCTTGTAAGCAGTTCACGGTGAATGGGAATCCAGTGCTGTCTGCCTGCTAACAAACCTGCTGCTCTCCACATTAGCAGGGCTGGTATAAACTCAGCAGTGGGTTGGTTTGTCAGCCACTTCAGTCTTAAATGTCCACTCTAAGCTTAAACAGCCAAGCAGAAAGAAGAGCAACTCCTTTTCCAGCTGGCTGGAATTAAGCACCTGCATGGAATAGCTACCTGATTCTCTGTGCACCTCACACGTGGGGGTAAACCTTCAGTGTGAATGGTTATTTCCCAAAGCTGAGCCTGGCAAGAACATCCATGCCATCCTCTGTCTTAGGCAACAGAGTCTTGTTCTATTGCTAAGGAAGCTTCTTTGGCACATGCAAAGGTCTGATCATGCCACGTGTCTGTTTAGGAGCCCGCAGAGGCGTCACCTGAATCTGTGTGCTCTGCTCCTACGCTCTGAGCTCATGCCCAGCTTCGAGGGCTTTGGGAACCTGGCAAAGTCCCATCTCCTTCCTAAGTTTGCACAGAGCTGTTGCTCAGCCCATGCAGGTTAATTGATCAGATGCTGGTTTCCCGGGTCTCCTGCCCCTACCTCCACCACCATACATGTACACTAAACTGATCCAGCTTCTCAAATCAGGTCTCCTGGATGTAAAGTAATGAAGGAGGCTAGCAGGGCAGAGTAGAAAGGACATTCCAATGGTGACATATCTAAGGAGGCAAGAGAAGAGTTAAGGAACACATAGTGAGGCACAGCCTGAAATGTTATTAGCCAAGGAAATTCAAGTGTGGGAACAGCCACCGTAAGGCGAGAATTTCCAGGAAGGCTTCCTGGAAGACCTTGCATGTGAATTCCCAAATCCAGTATTTGGCAAACTGTGGCTCATGACCCGAGGGTCAGGAGGTCATTTTGGTGAGTCATGACTAGATTTCTTTTATTCTTCTTTTTTTTTTTAATGAAATAGAATCAAATCAAATGGAAAACACCAGAATGTATTGCTGGCTCACAGCATGTAATGTCTGTCTGTCTGAGGGTTGTGATCCAAAAAGTTTGAAACACATTGCCCTCTCCTTTGGCTTCTCAGAGGCTGCTCAGTCCTGTGATTCTAAATCCACCAGCCCCTGTCAGACACGGTCTTCTATTCTGTTAGGGAGGGAGAGAGAATATATGTTTCCCATCTTCAGAGAAATCACCCTTCATCTTTCTGTTGTGTCTGTTCCTACTGGGCAGTGTTCATTCATGAAGACAAAAGCTAACACATATATAGACCAGACTCAGTACTAGGCAAATTATATATAAGATCAACATTTAATCCTCACCTCATCTCCTGCTAGCCTCATGCCGTGTTTCCCCCAAAATAAGACCTAATCGGAAAATAAGCCCTAGCATCAGTTTTCAGGATGACATCCCCTGAACATAAGCCTTAATGCATCTTTTGGGGCAAAAATTAATATAAGACCTGGTCTTATTTTCAGGGAAACACAATAATAACCCTACAAGGCAGGTTCATCATTTCTATCGTACTGATGAGGAAAACTGAGGGCTAAGAGGGAGGAAGTGACTGAGCTGGGACTTGAACCCACTCTCTTCTGACCCTGATGCTAGTGTAAATCCCTCTATACTGCAAAGAGCTACTTTTTTCACTTGGAATTTGTATTGTGGAATTATATAGGCCAGTTACTCAGCGCATAGATAGTAAAGCTCTATTTTGTGCCCTTCCTTAGTGAATCCTTGAGTTTTGCCAGATTTTTAAAAAGATTTCTTAAGAAATATAGCTAACATACAATATTACATTAGTTTCAGGTGTACACAAGAGTTATTCAACATTTATATACCTAAAGACGTGATCACTATAAGTCCAGCAATCATCTGACACTATACCATGCGATTACAATATTATTGCCTATATTCCCTGTGCTGTACATTACATCCCCATGACTTATTTGTTTTATACCTTAAAGTTTGGACCTCTTATTCCCCTTCACCTTTTTAAATTTTTCAATTACAGTTGACATTCAATATAATTTTAAGTTAATTTCAGGCGTACAGCATAGTGTCTAGACATTTATATAATTTAAGAAGTGATCCCCTGACTAGTCTACTACTGTGTTTCTCCCAAAATAAGACCTAGCTGGACAACCAACTCTAACGTGTCTTTTGGAGCAAAAATTAGTATAATACCCTATATTATATTATATTATATTATATTATATTATATTATATTATATTATATTATGTTATAGACAAGGTCTTATATTAATTTTTGCTCCAAAAGACAAATTAGAGCTGATTGTCTGGCTTGGTCTTATTTTCGGGGAAACACAGTATCTACCTGGCACTATACATACCAGGTCTGACAATTAAGTTCGCAAACAATGTTGCTAACTTTTTTTGATATCAGAGGTATTTTTCATTATGAATTTGTATCAACTGGACAAACAGTTAACCAAGTTTACTATTTGGAAGTGCTGAAAAGGCTGCATCAAAACGTTAGATGACCTGAACTTTTCGCCAATAATTCATGGCTCTTGCATCACGACTGCACCAGCTCACACTGCCCTGTCTGTGAGGGAGGTTTTAGCCAGTAAACAAATAACAGTATTGGTACACCCTCCCTACTCACCTGATCTGGCCCCCAGGGACTTCTTTCTTTATCCAAAGATACAGGAAATATTGAAAGGAAGACATTTTGATGACATTCAGGACATCAAGGGTAATATGATGACAGCTCTGATGGCCCTTCCAAAAAAAGAGTTCCAAAATTGCTGTGAAGCGTGGACTAGGTGTTGGCGTCGGTGCATAGCTTCCCAAGGGGAGTACTTCAAAGGTGACCATAGTGATATTCAGCAATGAGGTATGTACCGTGTTTCCACAAAAATAAGATCTACCCCAAAAATAAGCCCCAGTTAAGATCTCAGCCAGATGGACACATTTAGTATGTTATGATGATGTTCTAGAAGACGACACGACTGTGTTTGAATAAATGTAGGTTGTTGTACATGAAAAAATAAGACATCCCCTGAAAATAAACCCTAATGCGTCTTTTGGAGCAAAAATTAACATAAGACCCAATAGTATTTTCAGAGAAATACAGTATAAAACCCGGTCTTATTTTTGGGGAAACACGGTAGCACTTTTTCTAGGATGAGTTCACGACCTTAATTGTCCAACCTCGTATTTATTACCATATTGTTGACTTTATTCACTATGCTTTACTTTATATCCCCATGACTATGTTGTAACACTAATTTGTACTTCTTAATCCCTTCCCCTCTTTCACCCATTCTCAATGGCTTCACCTTTTTCACCCTGTCTTCCAACCTCCCATCTGCCATCATACATAATTATTACAATATTGTTAACTATATTCCTTATGCTATACCCTACATCCCCATGACTACTGTGTAAGAACCAATTTGTACTTCTTAATCCCTTCCCCTCTTTCACCCATTCTCAACCTCCCTCCCATCAGGCAACCATCAAAATGTTCTCTGTATAAGTTTGTTTCTGCTTTGTTTGTTTACTTTGTTCTTTAGATTCCACATAAAAGTGAAATCACATTGCATCTGTCTTTTGCTGTCTGACATACTTCACTCAGCACAATACCCTTCAGATCCATCCATGTTGCCGCAGGTGGTGAGAACCCATTCCATTCCATGGCCAAGCACTATTCCATTGTATATATGTACCATCTCCTCTTTATCCATTCACCCATCTATGAACACCCAGGCTGCCTCCACATCTTGGCCTCATAAACAATGTTGTAATGAACATATGGATGCACACGTACCCTCAAAGTACTGTTTTGGGTTTCTATAAATAATTACCCAGAAGTGGGATTACTAGGTCTTTCTTTGTCACTTGTTATTGTCTTTGTTGTAAAGTCTATTTTGTCTATTATAAGTATTGCTACAGCTTTTTTGTTTTGTTTTGTTTCATTTCCATTTTCATGAAACATCTTTTCCCTATCTCTTTGCGTTCAGTCTGTGTGTGTCTTCTGATCTGAAGTGAGTCTCTTGCAGGCAGCACATGTAAGGGGTTTTTTTCTTATCCATTCAGCCACCCTATCATTTGACTGGATCATTTAATTCATTTACATTTGAAGTAATTGTTGATAGACATGTAGTTATTGCCATTTTATTATTCATATTTTTTATTTATTTTATTTTATTTATTTGTTTTTTGGTCTTAAATAAGTCCCTTTAACATTTCTTGTAATAGTGATTTGGCAGTGAGGACCTCCTTAACTTTTCCTTGTCTGGGAAGCTCTTTATCTGTCCTTTGATTCTAAATGATAGTTTTGCTGGATAGAGTAATCTTGGTTGTAGGTCCTTGCTTTTCACCATTTTGGATACTTTGTGCCACTCCCTTCTTTCCTGCAAAGTTTCTGTTGAGAAATCAGCTGATAGTCCTATAGGAGCTCCCTTGTAGGTAACTAACTGCTTTTCTCTTGTTGCTTTTAGGATTCTCTCTTTGTCTTTAACCTTTGGTATTTTAATTATGATGTGTCTTGATGTGGACCTGTTTGGGACTCTCTGTGCTTTCTGGGCTTGTATATCTATTTCCTTCACCTGATTAGGTAAGTTTTCTGTCATTATTTATTCTAATAGGTTTTCAATTCCTTGTGCTCTCTCTTTTCCTTCTCTTTTCTTTCCCTATGACATGATTGTTGGTACGCTTGATGTTGTCCCAGAACCCCTTAAACAGTCCTCATTTTCTTTTTTTTCTTTTTTTTTAATTCTTTTTTCTTTTTGCTGTTCTGATTGGGTGTTTTCTGGTATCTTCTAAATTGCTGATTCAACCTTTGTTCATCATTTCACTTATTGTATTCTTTATTTCTGACTGGTTCTTTTTTGTGGTTTCTATCTCCATTTGTATGTTTCCTACCTCTGTTGAAGTTCTCCCTGAGATCACTGAGCATCCTTATAACCAGTGTTTGGAACTCTTTGTCTGGTAGATTGCTTGTCTCCATTTTGTTTAGTTCTTTTTCTGGAGCTTTGTTCTGTTCTTTTATTTAGTACATGTTTCTTTGTCTCCCCATTTTAGCTCCCTCCCTGTGTTTGTTTCTATATAGGGCTGCTAGGCCTCCCAGTCTTAGTAGAGTGGTCTTATATGGTAGGTATCATTTGGGACCCAGTGGTGCAGTCTCCCTTGTCACCAGAGCCAGGTGCTCCAGGTGTGTCCCTTGTATGGGTTGTTTGTGCCCTTATGTTGTAGTTGAGATTTGATTGTTGTTTGCTCATCAATGGCAGGGATTTATCCTCAGGCTGATTTGTTGTGAAGACTGGCATGGACTACGGTGGAGACACTGTTGTGCAGGGGCTGACCCTACAGAGCAGGGTTCATCTTGGCGGGGCTCTAGTGCCTGTCTATTCTGCCCTTTTGGTGTGTCATCCTTGGAGTTGGCCAGGTGATGCTCCAGCCCAGTCTGAACCTGGCCGCTGGGACTTCCTGTCCCAGGACCTCAAGGGAGGTGACCTGCTACAAACCAAGTTCAGCCGCAGTCTGTGCCCTGCCTGGGGCCACCTCGCATGTGCCATAAAACAATCCTGAGATGGCCACTTCCCGCACTGTGCCTGGAGTTGCCTTGAGATGCCAAGCTATGAACCAAGGTTAGGTGCTGCTAGTCAGGCATAGGGCTGCTCAGCCAGAGGTATGGGAAATGCTGAAGACAGGTGAACCTTCTTTGGGTTTTGTGAACCTTTGAGAGATTTTAGGAAAGTCCATAGCATGAGCCACGGCAGGCGGTTTATACAGAAAAGCCACTGGAAATGCCTTGGGTGTGCCCAAAATTTGGGTGGGACGTGGTCTCAGGGAACTACTAGGGTGTGGCAGATGAAAAGCCATAGCCAGTTTGATGGAGATTCAGATGTGTCTGCCTGCATCTGTGTGCAGAGAGAGGGAGGGCATAATACAGAAATGATGGCTTCTATGAGCTTCTCCTTTTGGGAGAAAGCTGCCCCTCCAGCCATCACCCCGAGGTCAGACAATTCAGTTCCTGCCCATATTTCTCTGGTGCCTTTTGAGCTGCTGCCCCAGTGCTGGAGCTCAGAGTGAGTGAATCCATCAGTAAGTAAGCCCATGTGTGGTCCCTTTACGTGGAGCATCTGGGAGTATAGTCACCCTCCATCTCACTCAGCCACAATCTCTGCTGGTTTTCACAGCCAGATGTTATGGGGACTTATCTCCCCAGCACTGAAACCCTGCTTTTTGGGGAGGGGCTGGGACCCCTTGCTTCACAGGGATGGGGAGTCCTCCACAACCAATATATTCCTCCTGATTTTTAATAATTACACGTGAGTGTGGGACTAGCCCATTCCCCACCTCTGCCCCTCCTACCAGTCTCAAGGTGGGTTTTTCTGTATGTCCTTAGTTGTAGGGCTTCAGTTCAGCTAGACTTCAAGCAACTCTCAATAATGGTTGTTCTGTGGTTTAGTTTTAAATGATGTGGTTTTGAGAGGAGGTAAGCATAGCGTTTACCTACTCCATCTTTACTGGAAATGCTTCTGTGCCAGATTTTTTATTTAAGGTGCTAAAATACACATAACATAAAATCTAGCATTTTAATCATTAAGTGTAAAGTTCAGTGGTATTAAATACATTCATAATTTTGTGTTACTGTCACCACCATCCATTACCAGTACTCTTTTCTTATAAAACTGAAACTCTATACCCATTAAACAATAATTCCGCATTCCCCTTTCCTCCCAGCCCCTGGCAATCACCATTCTACTTTCTTGTTTCTATGAATTTGACTACTCTAGGTACCTCATATAAGTAGAATCATACAATATTTGTATTTTTTGTGACTAGCTTATTTCCCTTAGAATAATATCTTCAAGGTTCATCCATGTTGTGGTATATAACAGAATTTATTTCTTTTATTAAGGTAAAATAATAGTCCATTGTATGTATATACCATAGTTTGTTTATCCATTCATCTGTCAGTGGACACTTGGGCTGCTTCCATGTTTTAGCTATTGCGATTAATACTGAATATGGGTATAAAAATATATCTTCAAGACTCTGCTTTCAGTTATTTTGGGTATATACCCAGAAGTGGAAATGCTAGATCATATGGTAATTTATTTTTAATTTTTTGAGAAAACATCATTTATTTTCCACAGCAGCCATACCATTTTACATTCCCATCAAGAGTGTACAAGGGTTCCGATTTCTCTGTATCCTTACCAAAATGTTATTTTGATTTGATAGTAGCCATCTTAATGGGTATAAAGTAGTATCTCATTATAATTTGGATTTTCATTTCCTTAATAATTAGGGATGTTGAGCATCTTTCATGTGCTTATTAGCTATTTGTATATCTTCTTTTGAGAAATGTCTATTCAAGTCCTTTGTTTATTTTTGATCAGGTTATTTGTGGAGTTTTGTTGTTGTTGTTGTTGTTGTTGTTGTTGTTGAGTTTTAGGAGTTCTCTATGTATTCTTCGTATTAATCCCTTATCAGATATGTGAATTACAGATATTTCCTCCCATCATGTGTGTTGCCTTTTCACTTTGTTGCTATTGTCTTTTGATGCATAAAATTTTCCAATTTTCATGTCTATTTTTTCTTTTGTTTCCAGTGCCAAATGCAATGTTGTGAAGCTTTTGCCTGATGTTTTCTCCTAAATTTTATAGTTTTAAGTCTTACATTTAGGTCTTTGATTCATTTTGAGTTAATTTTTCTTTATGGTGTTAGGTAAGGTTTCAACTCATTCTCTTAAATCAGAATATCCAGTTTTCTCCAGCACCAGTTGTTGAAAAGATTATTCTTCCCCCCACTGAATGGTCTTCAAACCCTTATCAAAAATTATGCATAGTTTTTAAGCTAAGTTTGTAATGTGGCAGTATAGATTTCTAAATGCCATTTGTATTGCCCAATAGGACTGAATAAACTTCCATTTTCTATCTCTAGAGTCTTGTAAATGCCCATGTAATTTTTTAGAAGAATAGAGTTATGCATTTCCTAGTTTCAGATCTAAAGTACGGTTTTTTCATCTCAGTTCTATCTCTTGGGTCCATCATCCACCTCTCTTTACCTTCAGTGCCCATCACACTGGTCTGAGCCATCACCATCTCTTGACAGACTACCTGTAATAGCCTCCTAACTAGTCTTTTCAATCTAGTCTCTTCTAATATTTTTGAAATGCAAACTCTATCACTTACAACTTAATACATTTCAATGGCTTCTCTCCACTCCTATAATAAGGACCATGTTTGTTAGGGTGGCCATGTGTTGTCATAGTCTGACCTCCCTCTCTTCTCCAATTTTATTTTATAGCATGTTCTTTGCTCTTATAACCAAGCATACTTCCTTTCAGTTCCTCTGATGTGCCTTCTTTCCTCCTGCTACAGGGCCTTCGCATATACTGTTCATTCTGCCAGCATCACTCTTCAAACCAATACCCTATTACCTTTTTCTAAATATCTCCTGTCCATTCATCAGATCACTGCTGATTTTATTAACTCCCAATGGAAGATTTCCCTATCTTCCTTGTAGACAAATAACTATTATATGATCTCAAAAAGACCTGAATCTTTACTTCATAAAATTTTTGATTTTCATTTATGGATATGATTCTTTCATTGATATCTATCTCCCCAACTGGTCTATGAGTTCCATAAGGACAAACATTGTGTGTATCTATCTTTGCCCCCAGGGCCTAGAACAGTGTTCAACTCATAGAGTAGAGAGTAGGACATTCAACTTATTTGACCTGTTTGGAAACAGGTGTAATAAAACCTCCAGGTGCTCAGGTTTGGCCAGGAGCCTTAACTCAGGGAGGTAATCAATGGTAAACCTCTGAAGGATTAAAGAGTCAGGCTTAGCAGTAAGAAGAGCCTTCTGAGAATAAATGTTGATGTCTCAGAGCCCTGGTATTTATGGTTTCTCCTTTATTTGGTTTGGACACAAGACATTCTTCCATCTTCTTTGGGTACTGTCATTTCCTTGTTTAGGAGTTTAATTAAATCTGTACCTAACATACTACAAACAGTTGGTGGGGAGAGGGGTGTCTGGTTTAGGACACCGAGGGAAATGTTAACTTGCACAGCTTAGTGTAGCCACAGGATTTGCTATGTGTATAATCTAAGATAGATCTGCATGGGCCTCCATTAGCCTCGTCCCAAATTTCAAGCTATGTATTTCCCAAGAGATCTAAAGATAGGAAGTGGAAAAAACAAACAAACAAACAAAAAAAGAGAGATAAGATTCTCCATGAGCAAATATGTCTTTTCCAAACAAGACACTGGGATATGCTGAGGTAACTGTATTAATAATATTGGTAGTAGCAATAATAATTATAGTTCTTATTGAGTTTTTAAACTTTTTTTATTTTTAATTTTTTTTATTAAATTTATTGGGGTGACATTGGTTAGTAAAATTATATAGGTTTCAAGTATACATTTCTATAATACATCATCTATATATCACATTGTGTGTTCACCACTCAGAGTCAATTCTCCTTTCATCTTAATATATTTGACTCCCTTTATCCTCTTTTACCATCCTACCTCCCCACTTACCCTCTGGTAACCACTGAACTATTGTCTGTGTCTATGAGTTTTGTTTGTCTTGTTCCTTTGTTGCTTTCAGTTTTATATACCACATATGAGGGAAGTCATATGGTTCTCGACTTTTTCTGTCTGACTTATTTCGCTCAGCATAATAATCTCAAGAGCCATTCATGTTGTTAATGGCAGTATTTCATCTCTTCTTATAGCCGAGTGAGTAATACTCCATTGGATACATATACACCACATCTTCTTTATCCAATCATCTGTCAGAGGACATTTTGAATTTTTTTCCATGTATTGGCGAATAATGCTTCAATGAACACAGCGGTAAATGTTTTCAGATTTTTGGGTAGATACCCAGAAGAGGGATTGCTGGGTCATATGGTAATTCTATTCTTAATTTTTTGAGGAACCTCCATACTGTTTTCCATAGTAGCTGCACCAATTTAAATTCCCACCAATAGTGTATGAGGATTCCTTTTTCTCCACAGCCTCTCCAAAACTTGTTATTATTTGTCTTATTGACGATAGCCATTCTGTCATACCCTTTTTGCAGATTAAAGAAAATGGAGGCCTAAGGTAAAGTAAGTTGCTCAAGTGCCCATAAACAGGGAGTGAATGGCTGGGATAGGGTCTCGGGTATATTTGACTTTGTCAGGAATATGTACCTCTTCCTACAACAAATTACAAAAATGTGAAGCATGCACAAACAGAAGTACCTCCAATGCATTTTGAGAGTACGGGGCAGGAGGTGTTTAATTCTGCCTAGAGAATCCAGGGGAGGCTTCCCGAGGACTAAATAGATCTAGGAAAGAAAAAAATGTAGATTTTTTGTGTGTGTTACTTTGCCCTCTGCCTTCCTGCTTAAATTAACTCCATAGCTGGCAGTAAGTGGGAGTGGAGGGAAGTGCAAGTCAATGGGTAGATTTCCTAGAGGACATATTTGTGTTCATCATACAGAACTTTCTGATAGTTCTTCCAGACTAAGAATAGAATGAAGTGTTTGGGAAGTAGTGTGTTCCTTACCATTGGAGGTATGAAAGAGGCCAGAGATACCTGAGAGATTCAGTTACTGGACTGACAGTCACATTAAATCAGGGGCACTCAGTTTAACTGTGCATAAGAATTGGTGGGTGATTTGGTTAAACTCCAGTTCCTGGGCCTTCCCCCTGGACATTCTTGTTCAGTGGTCAAGACAGGATCCCAGGAATCTGCATTTTTAACAAGTTCTGCAGGTGATTCTGAAGGATCCAGGTCATTCTGAAGTCGCATTGCCACAAGTGGGCTAGGTGAACTTTGAAACCCTTCCCAACACTGAGGTTCTCTAAACCAGTGTTTCTCAGTGTATATTCCACAGATCATGTAGCCTATAATAGGGGCAGCAAACTGTTTCTTTAAAAAGCCAGATAGTGAAGAATTTATGCTTTGTAGGCTATAGGGTCTGTCACTACTGAAATTACCGTTGTAATATGAAAGCAGTCATAAGCAATATGTAAATGAATGGCCATGGCTGTGTTCCAATAAAATTTTATTTACAAAAATAGGTGGTAGACCAGATTTGGCTCAAGGCTATAGTTTACTGACTCCTGGACTCCAAAAATTGGTGCCATGTAAAAATGAATTTGTGGATAGCTACAAACCATATCTCTTCATGAATAATAATTATGCATAGTAGCATCTTAAAGACTCTGAGAAGGCTTGGGAAGTTAAGAGATCTGTTTATTTTGGGTTCATTTAACCATAGGACCCTCTCATTATGTAACACTGATTCCCAGCCGCTTAGAACTGGTATTCCAGAGAACACACTTTAGGAAGCATTGATTCATATCTTACAGATGAGTAGCACATATAACTACTTGCGTAGATGTCTTTTGAGAGGTTAGAAAGGAAACATCCTGAAATGTTTGCCTCATTCAGGTCACTGGTACCTAAACTTAACCCATCTGAGATGGGACCCTTGGCTTAGGGAGCTGTACCCAGATTAAAATGAAAACACACCCAATGTAAATGCCTTTGTCAGAGGTGGTTTTAAATGCAAGTGATGGGAGAGAAGACATAGAGGTATTTGGAAGGGGTCAAAGAAAAAAAAAAGAAAAAAAGACATCGTCCAAAGGAAGAAAGAGCAGGTAGGGGAGTGAACAATCATCGTAAGATTTAAGTACTTTCCTAGTATCCAGAATATACAAGGAACTCATGCAACTCAACAACAAAAAAACAAACAACCCAATTGAAAAATGGGCAGAGGACTTGAAGAGACATTTCTCCAAAGAGGACTTACAAATGGCAAATAGACATATGAAAAAATGCTCAACATCACTAATCATCAGAGAAATGCAAATCAAAACCACAATGAGATATCACCTCACCCCAGTCAGAATGGCTATCATCAACAAGACAAATAGAAACAAATGTTGGAGAGGCTGTGGAGAAAAAGGAACCCTCATACACTGTTGGTGGGAATGCAGACTGGTGCAGCCATTATGGAAGGCAGTGTGGAGGTTCCTCAAAGAATTACGAATAGAATTGCCATATGACCCAGCAATCCCTCTCCTGGGTATCTACCCAAAAAATCTGAAAACATTTAGAGATAAAGACACGTGTGCTCCAATGTTCATTGCAGCTTTGTTTACTGTGGCCAAGACATGGAAACAACCAAAATGTCCTTCGATAGATGAATGGATAAAGAAGTTGTGGTATATATACACCATGGAATAGTATTCGGCGGTAAGAAAAGATGATATAGGAACATTTGTGACAACATGGATGGATCTTGAGAGAGTAATGCTGAGCAAAACAAGTCAGACAGAAAAAGCAGAGAACCATGTGATTTCACTGATATGTGGTATATAAACCAAAAACAACAAAAGAACAAGACAAACAAATGAGAAACAGAAACTCATAGACACAGACAATAGTTTAGTGGTTGCCAGAGGGTAAGGGGGGCGAGGGGTGGGGGGTGGGAGATGAAGGTAAGGGGGATCGAATATATGGTGATGGAAGGAGAACTGACTCTGGGTGATGAACACACAATGGGATTTATAGATGATGTAATACAGAATTGTACACCTGAAATCTATGTAATTTTACCAACAATTGTCACCCCAATAAATTTAATTAAAAAAAAAAAAAAGATTTAAGTACTTTCTATACACCTACCACTACACTAAGGCCTTTATTTAGATCCAGAGTTTTTAACTGGGGGGCAATTTTGCCTCCTAGGGGACATTTGAGAATGTCTGGAGACATTTCTGATTGTCAAGACTGCGGGTAGGTGATATAGTACTACAGCTCTTTGAGGCTAGGGATGCTGTTAAACATCCTACACTGAACAGACAGCCTCACTCCCACCTCCAACAAAGAATCATCCAGCCGAAAATGTCAATAATACCACGGTTGAGAAATCCTGATCTGTATTACCTAATTGCTACCATATAACAAACTTGAGAGGTAAATGGTATTATTTGCACTTTTAAGAAATGAGCCACAAGATGCCCAGGTATTTGACCAAATATTATTCTGGGTGTGTCTATGAGGGTGTTTTTGGATGAGATTAACCTTTATAATGTTGGTAGGCTGAGCATAACAGATTGGGCTCCCTTCTGTAGGTGGGCCTCATTCATCAATTAAAGGCCTGAAAAGAACAAAAATACTGACAGTCCCCTGAGTAGGTAAGAATTCCTCCTGCCAAATGCCTTCAAACTGGGACTTCAGCTTTTCTGAGGCTTTTGACTTGAACTGAAACATTGTATTTTCATTGGTGTTAAACCTGCCCCCCCACCCCAACCCCCCGCCTGGCTTTCTGTTTATAATATCTGCTTACCAGTCTCCAGGTTGCAGATTACCCTGAAGATCTTGGGGCTTGTCAACCTCCATAACTGAGTGAGTCAATTCCTTATAATAACTCTCTTTTATAATAAAACAAAAAAAAAAAAGAAAGAAATGAGGAAACTGAGGCAAAGAGAAACTTAAGTATCTTTCCTCTGTGTTCCCCATAGTTAGTGACATCATGAGCCCATACTCTTAAAAGCTCACATTCAACTACCTACAGCAAAATGTCCTTGGCCATGAATAGCCCATAACTCCAAGAGGTCCTCCCATAGCTCCTTCCCAGCCCGTTTTGCTACCCTATCTCCTTTCATTTCCTGTTCCTTACATATGAGGTATGTACATGTCACAATTTTATCTATCCTCCCAAAATGTGTCTCTGATGACCACAACAAACACTCCTTATTTAAGCCTTGAATGTCATCTGGGGCCAGCCTGACCATTTATGTTTAATTAAGTTTGTAACACGAGGCAAATGATTTTAACCTATTGTCTTGGTTTTACCACCTGCAAATGAGAATGATAACAATATATGCCCTTCCCAACTCGATTCAATTCAACTCAAACCCAAGGTATAGGCTCAGGATTATGCTTGGAGAGTTGGGGGATCCAAAGAATGCAAAACCTCCCAGGGAGAGTATGCTGAGGTGATGGGCTCTTTAAGGAGGAGGCAAATTCCTCGTTTTTTTATAAGTCTGCTCAGCTCCAGTTTTGGGGTTTTTTCCCCCAGCAGCTTACAAGAATGCTGCAGAGAGTATAAGAGGCTTAAGAGTAAGGTCTGGATAACATCACTAAAGGGCAGTCATTACCCCAATATTTGACCCAAGGATGACTGAAGCTGGAAGTGCATGCGTGGCAGCACTTTACACAGTTAAAAGTTACAAGTTCCTAGGCAGAAGTCTCTCCCAAGAAGGCAATCAGGGCAAACACGACTGGGATTCTGAGGAGACATCGTCAGGACATAATTTGGCTCCCGTAGAACGACAAGTTATTCTCCTCTCTGGTAATTAAGAAATGTGAAGCCCTTTTACTTTATTTTTATCACTGCTAAATTGAGCAATCAATTTTAGATAGTCCATGAATAGGGAGGTTGTTTCTGGGAAGATGATACCCCACAGATTATCATTAAACATTGAAACCAGTACTCAAAAACGAAAAGCCGCACAATGGCATGAATATTTAAGATGGTGCATCCTGGCTCCAAGGTCTGGTTTGGCAGAGAGTCGTGAACTCTGGCCATGGAAGACTGGCCTTCCCATTACTCTCTCTAATCTTCTGTTCCCTTTAGAGATGTCAGTTCTGTGCCTCTCCCTCTCCATCTATACTGAATGTGGTTGCGCAATTATTTCATAATGAGAGAAGACACTCCTAGAATTGGAAACGACAAAAGAGCACCCACAGCCACGATGATACATCCTTTAGAGAACATCAGATCCTCATCAAAATGAATGATTGCTGAGTGCTGTGCTGTGGTGCTCACAAATGCCAGGAATTAAAGAGTTTTTAAATAATTCATGTTCCATAAATTACTGCTTCCCCTCTTCCCAACAATTAACAAAACAAATATTGTGATGTCAGTGGGGTTTGAGGGTATCTGACTGGGGCATGAATGGGGACTCATGGGGGCTGACAGGCACATACGAACGAAGTGAGGTTGTTCAATTATTTCATAGCAAGAGATAGGTCATATGTTATGGCTATTTACGATAAATCATATTTTGCTTGACTATTGTACTAAATCCCATTCCTTTTTGCTTTTCTTAAGTCCTTTTTCTACAGAGTTTCCAGAAAGGCAATAAGGGGGGGTGGAAAGATATAAAATTTGGAATAGATAAGACCTGAGGTTTACATCTTGCCTCTGCCACTTATTAAATGGGTAGTTGTGGACCAACCACTTAGCTTTCTTAGGTCTTAGTTTTCTTAATAGTTAAATGAGAAAATATTACCTATCTCATTGGATTCTTGTGAGAAATAAAGGAAATAATGTATGTTAAGTGCCTATAATACACTAGGCACGCAAAAACAGTAACTGTTATTTTCAGTCAAATAGAAGTGAAATTATATTGATGCTCCAGTGAAATCTCTCTACTAAAGATACCTAATCACTTCCCCTAAAGAAGAAGAGCTACTCCTTATTATACCTGGAGGAGTAGCAAACATAATGGATTATAATTTCAATTTATCATTTTTTTCTAAGTGGATCTCTGACCATTCAAGCAAAGTGGGAAGATACAGTTCAAAAAAGAAAGCAGGTATCCCATAGTACATGGTCTTACAAGAATTCAAATTTGATTGTAGATAAATCATTTTTAAAAGAATTTTTATGAACACAGGTTTAACAATCCTTAGCAGTATTATCATTTCATGGTTTCTTAAACCCTGTAGCTCAAACTGGGCTATCTGACCTCTTAGCCTGGGAAATCCCTAAAGCGGAAACTGTGATTTTCTCGAAATGAATCATCAGTGATTAGAGACAATTCAGTCTGCGATTCGTTCAACTATGTTACCTTGAAACATGGAAGCACCCTTGCCTTTCCCTTTTCCTTTCTTTGTTCTCCAGCCAGCCACAACTTACTAGGTCCACCACACCCCCTCACCTCTTACACAAAGACCTTCAGAATCTGGAAGTTTCAGCAGCCTCCCTGGGGAAGAGCCCTGCAGAACCTCCATTCCCACCCTCTTTTCTGGCAGGTGCTGGTTGACTAAGTTTTCCCTTTGTGCAATTTTCGGGTATTGCTTTTCCTCTCTTTCAGTAACCCATGATTAGCTAGGTAATAATCATTGTTCCTTGGAGTTAGCAAATGCCTGGTTGGGTAAAAGTAGTCCTCATGGTGAAGAAAATCTGAGAGTCTTTGATTAATTGTGTTAAAGGCAAAGAAAGCTGTATGCTCATGCCTAAGTAGGTGTTCATGCTACCTGGAAAACCTGGGAAGAAAACCTCAGCAAACGAGGCATCAGGTGGGATTCGATTAGCACAGGCTCCAGTAATGGTCTCATGGGACTGTTTGGGAATGTGTTGGGGGAAGAGTTGCTGTGATCTTCTTTCCCATCTTGCTGCTTGCCCTCTGTTCCAGGAGCAGACAAAATAGTGCTTTGAGAAGGGCAAAGCTGATGCTGGGGCAATTTTTTAATTCAGTCATGTACATTTCAATCCAGCCAGTCATTCCTAGCCCCGCCGCTGGGCGGTAGGTCAGGCCCCATCCCTCCCCTCCTGGAGCTTCCTCCTAGGAAAGGAGATGGATGTGAAGATACCTACGCTACAACACACCACTTTTCCATGCCAGTCTAAAGCTCCAAAACACAAACTGAATGAACATACCCCACCTCCACAAATTTTTCCATAAAACCATAGCAAAGGGCTATCATTCACTCACTACTTTTCTTTAAACCTACTTTCTGTCTCTCCTTTTTACTTAGCCTCATTCTAATCAATACATGCTGTGAAATCATGGGTCTGATGTATCAGTTACATTATTACAAATGCACATTAAAGTAAATGCATAAGTAAACCTGTTCCTCCCTGTGCCACACACCCAGTCCGCCTCACAGATCCCCGGCAGTGGGTAGACGGCCCATGGGGATCACTGCCATCTGGTGTGCTGTGTGTAGGTACATGGCAGACGTCTTACACAGTCTGTGCCATAGAACCGGGTAGGAGGAAGGAAGCAAGACAGAGAGAAAGTGGAGGGCAGACTTCCCTGAAGACTCTGAGCTGAGATTCAAAACACAAATTGGAGTTTGCTTGGGTGTCCTGGGGAAAGGGTGTTCCAGACAGAAGGAACAGAGCATGCTAAGCTGATAATACAAAGGGAAGCAGTAAAGAAAGGAGGAAAGATTCATTCATTCATTCATTCAATATGTATTTTATGACTACCTACCTTCAAACCACATATCTGTTTATTTGGTCGTTTTCTACATGGTTGGTTCTGGGAGAATATAGCATGAAATGTGATAGATGGTGTTGCTCTCAAGTTGCTTGCAATCTAATTATACAAACAACACACACACATATCCGGAGACAAGTATCCAAAGAAGGACATGATTAAGGACCAAAATAGCAGCACTGATAACTTACTTACTGTGAGTTCACAGAGGAAATTTCTGTAGACAGCACTGGCTGAGAAAGGCTTCCTGAAAGTGAGGGACGTTGAAGAATAGCGTAGAATTTGGAGAGTAGAAGAAACATTTCAGGTAGCTGCAGTAGATCAAGGTGGGCAGCTAAAGTGACCGGACATATTTAACTGGTCTCCACCCCTTGGCTTCTAGAATGAAATTGGCGCAGGCTCTATCTAACCCAGGTTCCTAGCCCAGCGCCCTGGAAGTAGGTTAAGGGGTCTGGGACTCTCCAGACATTACATGCAAATGTTTTTGTGAATTTATATGTGCATTTTTCAGGGGAGAGTATTTCTAGTTTTGATCAGATACTCTCAAGAGCATCTCAAACTAGCTTAGGAACTTCTGCAACTCTTTCTGATATGCTTTTATTATCACAGACACCCCTACTATTTTTCTTTAAATCTTGCCCCCCCCCACCCCCCACCCCGCATTATGAAGAGAATCCAGTTTTCACAAACTTGAGCAGAAATAAAACTTCTCAGGTCAAATATACACGGACCCCTGACTGGCAATCTCACCTCTGCTCTTAGGGCTTCTTATTGTCCTAGCTTGGGGAACACCACTCTGAGTAGCTGGCCCTGATCAGTCACCATGACCTGAGTGTTAATTTTCTCCTTTTGCTAATCATCATACTCTACTCAGTGTAAGAGCTGGTTCTTTGGAAACTGTAAGCAGGCTTTAAATAGCTTTGGCACAGCCTATCTTTTTAACTTGATGTTTCACTACATAGCTACACATGAACTCTACATTAAAAAACAGCAGCATTGCGATTTAAAAATCAATGTTTATATGAACCTGATTGCAGATGCACTGCTTATACATCATTTTTTTAAATTAACTGTTCTTGTTATTATACAAAATGAGGGAGAAGATTATACCAAGTCCCATGTTCCTGTCTCCTAATTTTCTTGATGAGCTCATGTCAATTCTGTTTCCCTTTAGCCCCACCACCAACTGCCCCCACTTGGATTATTTTGGAGCCAATCCCATGTATCATATAATTTCATCCCTAAATATTTCAGTAGTATACAGGATATAACATACGGTTTGTCAGAAATAGTATGGGCCACTTGGCCAGGTGATAGAAAAATCTTGTGCTATACAACAGTGTGTGAAAGGGTTTTATTTAAATAGGGCCCTAGTTGTTTCTCTGGAACATTTCTGTTTGGTAGTATTTATAGGATAAAGGTCTTTTTGATAATGAAGTCTGTTACATTTTTGAGAATCATTGTTGCTGTGAATTCCAGTTTTAGTTCGATCAACTCAGTTCAAGTAAATATGTACAGTCAGTTCTGCTATAAGGTATGTTTTGAAAACACGGGTTTGTTCCAATGCTATTGATATGTTAGGGAACAATCTGAGCATAGCTGAATTTCAAGTTTGCTTATGAACGATTTCATCCCCAAGAAATGCTACATGAGTGCAGAAAACTGCACCCAGCTGAACTGTGCCGTGTGGGAATGCACAAAACACACACACACACACACACACACACACACACACACACACACACACAATCTATATGGGGACAGAGCCAGGAGTGCAGTTTCCAGGCTCTAAGCCTCACGTGGAAAGGTGCTGGCTCAGGTAGTAAATGGCCATCACTGTGATTGGATGGCCATCAGCTGTGGCTAGTTGGCCGTCAGCTGTAACCAGTGAGCCATTGGCCACTAATATAACTGCCGTGACTATGCTAGCAGCAAATGGGGGGCTAGCAAGAAGATGGTGAGTGAGCTAGCAAGCGCGGATTGCAGCTAGCAAGTGGGGTTGGTTGGTTGGCAGAAAATTGGACGACAGGTTGCAGATCGTGTGGCTCCTGCTTCCTGTGTCTCCAACCCAGCCGCCAGCGAGACTATAGAGGTATGACTCCCCCATCTATGGCTCCGTGGGTGTTCCTTTTTGGCCTCACCATGTCCTGCGTTCTTATGTGGGGAGCAGGACCAGAGACCCCACCTGACACCCTGCAGGATAATCCACCTCAGTTCACCTCCTGTGTGATGAGCCACACCACTCACATCTGGCACCTCACTTTTCCGTCCCATTTCACATAACCCTGCTTCCACCACTTCACAAGTGCCCACAAGCTGCACCCCTTCCAATGCCCACTTCCACAAGCAGATGCCAGGTCTTTTCCAGGGCAATATATTTTGCAGTATTTATGCATTTTTCACCATTTAACATGGATAAAACTATGTTACTGTTTTTATTAGATTCCTATCCTGTGTTTTTTTTTGTTGTTTTTTTAATGTGTCACTGACAAGTTTTTGAGTGTCGTGCTCCCAACCCAGGGTTTCTCAACCTTGGCACAATTAGCATTTGGGGCTGGATAATTGTGCTGTGGGGAATGTCCTGTGCATTGTAGGATGTTTAACAAAAACACTGGCCTCTACCTGCTAGAAATCAGCAACTACTTACTGAGCACCTACTCCTTTTACCAAAGGAGGTATATAACATTGATAATGCAGCACATAGTTGAAGAGCCAAAACCCACAATGGGTTGAATTGCTCAGTAAAAATGATCTCACATTGCTACACTGAAGCCCTCTGCTAACAGTAAAAGTAAGGTTGTAGAAAAGGAATTATATGGAGAAATCTTCATATTTTACTTATTTACCAGCATGTGTATCTATTTCTACATAGAAACATACTAGAAGGTGTTATATCCATTATTATCTCTGAGTGTTATGATTACCATTGATTTCTGGCCTCGTCCTTTTGTTTAACCGAGCTTTTGAAATTTTCAGCTATGAACATGTCTTACACACACACATAAAAGAAACATGTTTTTGAAGAGAAAATTAAAGCCCAAGATAGCACAAGAGATAATAAAAGGGGAACTAGACACTTAATGAGTTCAAGTTGGATTAAACTCTAGCATATAGAAAGGACTTGCAGATGTGATTACAAAACCACTGTCAGCAATCTTAGAAAAATCAGAGCCTGGGAGTGAGGCCAGGGAACTGGAGACAGGAATATGTTATTCCAGTTTTTAAAAATGAGAAAAATGTAGATTCTAAAAACTAGAAGGCAATGGATCTAGCATCCGGGACCTGATTATGAAACCTACCCTTAACGCACCTTTAGGAAGAGAGCACAGCTGGAGATACTGAGAGCTTGCAGAAGTTCAAGTCGTTCTGGCCTAACTTTATTTCTTTTGAGACTTCATTTTTGATAGATCAATAGAATATTGCAGACATCATTCCAGCAAGAGCATTTGATAAACAGATGTGTTTTTCCTCGTGAAAAGCTGGATGATAATCTGATGAGTTGGGTGCACAGCTAACTGAATTATTCCCAATAACCACTGATGGCTACACACTGTTTGAGGAGGCACTGTGCTAATCCTTTGCACACAGAACCCTATCGGATGGGTGCCATTGGAATTTCCACGTTTAGGGGGAGAGAACCAGAGGCTTGGAGAGACTGTTACATTCTCAAAGACACACAGTATGTAAATAGCAGAGTTGGGATTTGTGCTTTTAATAATCACTTTATATTGCCTTCCTAATAAATAAATAGGGATTGAAACAAGGGATCTAATTACAGGCCACAGGCCCTTACTTCACGCAATATATTAATCAGTGACTTGGGAGACAATGTAGAACTGATAGTTATCAGACTGGCAGATGACATACAGCTGTGGGTTTAGCTATCCCTGTCTTCACTTCCCCTTCCTTGTCTTGACTGCAGGAGTGGACTCTCCAACTGGCAGAGCTGGGACAGAGAACCAGAGAGGCATGGGCATGGGTAGAAACCAAAGTCCAATCTTCTTTTTCCAAAACTATATTTGCTAAGGTCACCGTGAAGTTCAGCCCTTTCAGTACTTTCCATGGACGTTTTGCTGGAATAAGGTAGAGATCTTTGGCCCATTTATTTCACCAGTTCTTTCAGCTGCAAATCTTTGGGGGGAAAAATCCTTCTGGCTCCAAAAATAAAGGATTTATCTCTTTGTTAAATTTTCCCCCAAAAGTATTTTGTTATGGAAATTGGAAGGAAGGAAGAAAAGGGGGGGGTGGGGGGGAGAGAGAGAGAGAGAGAGAGAGAGAGGAGAGAAAAAGAAGGGAGAGGAGAGAAGGATGGAAAGGAAAAAGTAGAAGGGAAGGAAGAAAGGAGAGAAATAAAGAATAACAAAAAAACAAAAACAAAAAACAAAGGAACTTCTTCCTTGTCTGATACTATCAAATTTCTTTCTGAGGCAGTAGGGGAAAATGAACGAGGTTACGATTTCTCCGGCCGTTTGGTCTGGGATGCAGTGTAAACAAGCTGGCAGCTGACCTGGCTCCCAGGAGGCTGTGCATCTCAGCGGAGCCTGAGTGCCTGCGTGGCCAAACCGCTGTGAACTCTCCCGTAGTCCCCTGCTTGCTGAGTCAGCAGGAGCAACCCAGGGAATCTGACTGTTTCCCATTTTCATTCTTCTCAGCGCCAATAGCAGAGTATGCAGGTGAAGGGTGATGTCCTGGAACAATCAAGGTCAGCTCTGATTAGGAAACTGGGACGCAGTTCTCAGATCCTGACCCTGCGGAGTTGAGCTGTGGTGAGATTATTCTTAGCTGCCTTTCTGAAATGTGCACAGTGAGGATTTGGCCAGGCATTTTAGCCAGGGCTTGAATTCTGTTTGGCTTAACTTTACTTTCTTCTCCATCGGGAATATATTCTGGCATATTTGCATCGATGGAATGCTCTGCAGTTATTAAAAAAGATGAGAGACTGCAGCGCAATAGTAATTGGCAGGAAAAGATGCCTGCGGTATATTGGTTATAGGAGCACCAGTGTAATGTGACACAGTTAACCTCAGTTATCTTTGGGGGCAAAGATTGCAGGTGATATTTAAACCTTATATTTTTCTGTACTGTTTGTATTTTTTATACTAATTATAGCTAATGTGTATGGAGGGTTTCCTGTGTGGGTGGGTGCCATGCCAAGTATTTCACTTACATCAACTTATTGGCTTCTTGCCAATAGGTACTATTCTCATCCTCAGTTTGCTGATAAGGCAACATAATTAAGTTCTTTGCCCAAAGTTATGAAGCCAGAAAGTGCCAGAAAACAGTACTCAAACCCACACTAAAGCCCATTCAATCTTTTTATTATTATTATTAGTTTCAGGTGTACAAAACAACATAATAATTAGACATTTGCACACCTTACAAAGTGATAACGCCCCCCAAGTCTACTACCCCTCTGACACCTTATATAGCTGTTACGATACCATTGACTATATTCCCTATGCTGTACTTTACATCCATGACCATATTTTATATATATAATATGTATGTACATATATTACATATTATACATATGTAACATGTTATATTACATATATGTTGTATGTGTACATATATATTATATATATATAATTAGAGTTGACATTCAATATTACTTTACATTAGTTTCGGTGTATAGTGCAGTGGTTAGGCATTTATATAATTTATGAAGTCATTCCCCCAATAAGTCTAGTACCCATCTGACATTATACATAGTTTTTACATTATTGACTACATTCCCCATTCTGTATTTCACATCCCCATAACTATTTTGTGACTATCAATTTGTACTTTCTAATCCCTTCACATTCTCCCCCATCCCCCAATACCCCTCCCATCTGGCAACCATCAGTTTGTTCTCTGTATCTATGAGTCTATTTCTGTTCTGTTTGTTCATTTATCCTGTTCTTTACATTCCACATATAAGTGAGATCATATGCTATTTCCTTTCGCAGTCTGACTTATTTAACTTAAGATAATGTCCTCTAGGTCCATTGATGTTGTTGCAAATGGAATTTCATTCTTTTTTATGGCAGGGTAATACTCCTTTGTATAAATGTACCACAATTTTTTAAATCCAGTTGTCTATTGATGGTCGTCATTCTTGTTGTTTCCATCTTGGCTATTGTGAATAGCACTACAGTAAACATAGGGGTGCATATTTTTTTTTTTTTGAATTAGTATTTTGGGTTTCTTTGGATAAATACCCCGGAGTGGAAATGCTGAGTCAGGGGTCTATTATTAATTTTTGAGGAACCTCCATACTGATTTCCACAGTGGCTGTGCCAATCTGCAATCCCACCAACAGTGCACAAGAGTTCCCTTTTCTCCACATCCTCGCCAACATTTGTTGTTTGTTGATTTATTGATGATAGCCATTCTGACAGAAGTGAGGTGGTACCTCATTGTGGTTTTTATTTGCATTTCCCTGATGATTAGTGATGTTGAGTATCTTTTCATATGTCTATTGGCATCTGTATGTCCTGTTTGGAGAAATGTCTGTTCAGGTTCTCTGCCCATTTTTTAATTGGATTATTTGTTTTTTTGGTGTTGAGTTGTGTAAGTTTTTTAAATAAATTTAGGATATTATCCCCTTATCAGATGTATCATTAGCAAATATCTTCTCCGATTCAGGAAGATGTCTTTTTCTTTTGTTGATGGTTTCCTTTGCTGTGCAAAAACGTTTTAGTTTGATGTAGCCCCATTTGTTTATTCTTTCTTTTGTTTCCCTTGCCCAAGGAGATATATCAGAAAAAAAATATTACTAAGAGTAATGTCTGACAGTTTACTTCTTATATTTTATTCTAGAAGTTTTATGATTTTGGGTCTTACATTTAAGTCTTTAATCCATTTTGAGTTTATTCTTGTGTATGACGTAAGCAGATGGTCCAGTTTCATTTCTTTGCATGTATCTGTCCAGTTTTCTCAGCACTATTTATTGAATAGACTGTAAAGCCCATTCTCTTGAGCACTACCATGACAGTATTTTTTAGCGAAAACAATAAAACTATCTGAATTAAAATGTGTCCTGACAATTGGTTAAATCAAATTTTAAGCAACATGCAATTATTTAAAACAAATGGGTAGATAAATAATTAATGATGATGCGAAATGTTTCTGGTATTCTACAAAGTGAGAAGAGACGCCACAGGTATTACTTTGTTATGAGTGCCTGTGAATGACTGTAGAAAACATAAAAGTATATTGATATGTTAACTGCTGCACTTTCAATATTGGAATGAGGATAATTTTAGACTCTTCTTTTGATTTATAATGTTTTCAACATTTCTGTAATAACGAGTAGTACTTTTATAGTCAGGACAGAAAAGGACAGCAGCCCCTCCCTCTGCCTTCCTGACACCTTGTGCAGCTGTCTGAATTCCCCATTCGTGAGCGTCTCAAACAATAGCTTGTCTTTCCCTCTTCCTTCTCCTGGGAACTGCCTCTTCAGCCTTCTTTGGTCAGAATCTGAGCTGATGCCTTAGAGACAAGGAACAGAATCCATGACATCCAAGGAGTTGGCAGGACACTAGAAGATAAGCCTGCCTCCAAGGGTTTACATCCCTGTTTTGTTTGTACTCGTACATTGGGGCAGCTCACAGAGGTCAGAGGGGCTCATTAAAGATAAAGGCTCTTATTCCCAGGGCTCAGGGTGCAGGGTGTGGCCACCAGACAGATGGAAATTTAAAAACCATGTCAAGAGTTCTGCAAAGGCCTCCACAAGAAGTAGCGGGAAAGGTCTTTTGCACCTGAAGGAGATGTACCAGGCAAGAGTATTCAATACAAACCAGGTACCTTGCCCTTACATGTGCTATGCCTTTTGCCTGAAATTCACTCATTCATTCAAGAAATATTTATTGAGTGTCTACCATATGCAAGATACTGTTCTAGGTGCCTGGGAGGCAGCAGACAATAAAACTGACCAAGTCGCTGTCCCTGTGATACATGACATTCCAGCCTTTGTATCATCTTGCCTGCATAGAGAACACCTGGTCTTGCTTCAAGACACAGAATTTTAGGCCCATCAGAGACTTCCGTGATCATCTGGGGAAGAGGATAGTCACACTTTTCTCCATTAGATTCCATTATATTTTATTGGCACTTATTTTTCTATTATATAACTTGTACATGTGTTTGTTTGTGTGTAATATAATTATTTGTTTATATATTTTTCTCAAAGACCATTAGCTTAAGACACCTATGGTCCACCACTCAACTAGTTGTGTGACACTGGGTCAGTTACTTAACCTGCATAAGGCCCAGTTTTTTCATCTGTATTATAGGGACATTAATATCTAACTCAGATTATTGTGGGTTTTACAAGAAAAATGGAATCTGTTCATACAAAAACATGTATATGAATATTTATAGCATCTTTATTCCTAAGGATTCGAAACTAGAAGCAAAATAATGTCTTTCACTGATGAATGGATCATCAAACTGTGCTGCATTTGTGCTGTGGAATACTACTCAACGATAAGAGCGAATGAGTTAATATACAACACGACGTGAATGAATATCAAATACATTATTTTAAGTGAAAGAAGCCACAATCAACAAGCTACATGCAGTGTAATTACATATGACATTCTGCAAAACACAGAGACAGAACAAAGACCAGTGGTTGCTAGGGGCTGACGTGAGAGGAGAGGTTGCCTACAAATGGGTAAAAAAGAACTTTTTTTTTTTTTTTTTTTTATTAAATTTATTGGGGTGACAATTGTTAGTAAAATTACATAGATTTCAGGTGTACAATTCTGTATTACATCATCTATAAATCCCATTGTGTGTTCATCACCCAGAGTCAGTTCTCTTTCCATCACCATATATTTGATCCCCCTTACCCTCATCTCCCACCCCCCACCCCTCGCCCCCCTTACCCTCTGGCAACCACTAAACTATTGTCTGTGTCTATGAGTTTCTGTTTCTCATTTGTTTGTCTTGTTCTTTTGTTGTTTTTGGTTTATATACCACATATCAGTGAAATCACATGGTTCTCTGCTTTTTCTGTCTGACTTGTTTTGCTCAGCATTACTCTCTCAAGATCCATCCATGTTGTCACAAATGTTCCTGAGATGGACTATTTCTTATGTTTATGGTGGTGGTTACACAACTGTATTCATTGGCCCAAACTCATAGAACTGTACACTAGTAATTGTTGGATGGATGGATGGATGGATGGATGGATGGATGGATGGATGGAATGAAGTAAGAAAAGATGCATTTAAAACTGCAGGGGATTTAATGCCTCTGAAACTTTTACCAACAGAAAATGGAAACCAATGAATAAATTCTTCTCTTCTAGTTCACATGGCCTGGCAAAAGGTGGTCCCACAAGAACAGCTGGTCACATTTGATACTGTCTTTCACTCCTTCCTTGCTCATTCCATTTTCTCCTCACTTCTGCTTCTTGATGCACTCCCTAATAAAATAACATAAAAGCTTTTGCCCCAGGCTTTGCTTTCAAATGAACTGAGGCTAAGACCCTAGGCATGGCAATGTAACTAGGCTCTTGCTGGTGGAAATGGGAGCAGAAATGATGGTGATGCCTTTGGTTCTGAGCCTTCAACCTTTTGCAGGCTCTCCTTCATTACTCCCTCTTCCTTTTTCTGTGAACTGGAACCCAAACTACAACCCAGACTCAAATATGTAGATAAATTCAGCCCCCTAAAAGATGGTGAAACAACATTATGGGAGGAAACTTGGTTCCTGAATGATCCTGTGGAGAAGAGGCCTTGCCAACCTAGACAATTCTTCTCAAGACTGTTAAACGAGACAGAAAGAAATCTCTGTATTCTTTAAACCATTGTATTTTGGGATCTCTTTGTTATATAACATTTACTTAAACTAATATGGAAGTTAATATGGTTCTCAAGTAATCTCCATGGTGGTGACTCTTCTAAAAACATAGTGATTATGTATTTTATCACTGAAAGTGTAAAGGAGGTGCTATTAATAATGATTTAGGGATGATAGGAGTAAAATAGTCTCCCTATTTGTAAACAACTTCAAACCTCTTCTAAGAAGATAGTTGCCATTTACTTGGTTTCATACCTTCATTGGGAGGAAGGATGGAGAGTGGCATTAACATTAATAACTTCCGACCATGTGAGGGTTGTTGGTTGTAGAGTTGGTGGTCTTTGTACTTAGAGTGTATAGGGAATTTCCATCTCTAGGGGATGTGGATGTGGCAATTGGCATCCCTGGTCCATATACATTGGAATCTTAGGTGACTCTAAAGGTTTTCTAACACGTGTGGGGATATTTAATGACTAGGAGGAGCCTTCATTTGGATTTGAGTGGAGAGGAGCCTGAAAGGTGAATGTTCTCATTCTCAGGTGGGTGGATATGAGGAAACAGATATGAGGCTGCCATGGTCCAGTCTCACATTCTGGATCAGAAGCCTCCGGAAGCCTTTTCAGACAATCGTTGAGACATGGTGGCCCTGGAGTGTTGCATTATGGCCCAATTGACAAAGTGCTGCATTGAGCTTGAATGGAGGACATTGTCCCTATAGCTGAACTTGACTAAGTGAAAATGACAGGAAGTCCAGGAGCCCCAGTGCCCACTGGTAGTTGCAGAGTTGGCAGTTTGGTCAGTTCCATACCCGTTTTTCCTCTCTCTTTGTTTTCTCCCTAGATGATTTTATGTACTCTCATTATTTAATGAAATGAGTTTTCTTTTTTAAGATGCTAAACATACAACCAGAGAATCCAGCCATCAGGTCAGTGTACAAAGAAAATGTTATGTTGCAATAATTTCCATAACTTAAAAATAGAATGGCTTTCGAGCCTTCTTCATGAGGACTAAACCCTTATCCACACCATTTCCTTCCACTGCAAACCCTGTTGCTGAGCTAATTAGGATTACCATCAAACTGTAGCTTCATGCCTCGATTTGACCCCAAATCCACTACTTTTGTTCTGTTTTGTTTTCTAGTACCTTCCCTGATTCCTGTCTCATCAGTACATGGGGCAATGTAATGAGGTAGGCTTATATCGGGCTAGTTAAATTTCATGCAGCCCAGTAGCCACATAAAATGTTATCTACCATGCCACCTTATTAAGTTACAAAGCAACTAGTTGGAGAGAGGAAATGTTAGTGTTCAAATACAAGAAATTTAAAAACCGTAATCTGCCAAAAACAAACAAACAAAAATTTCCTTGGAGCTAATATTCTCCCAGGGACGGACCTAAGGAATCAGACAGCTGCATCTATTTATGGTTTCCCTGTATCTCCCCTACTCCTCTGAGTCCAATCAGTTCTACAGAAAGTAAGGACTGTTCCTTTATAAAGCTTCCTTATTCCCAGCAAGGGACAGAAGTAGTGCAAGAGTGAAACAGAGCCAGCTGCCTTTGAAATGCTCTGACCATCTGCTTCTTCCTATTTTTCCCTACTTTGTTCACATTGAAATGTTCTTCCTTATTTATCTGGTTGTAGGAAGCAGATGGGATTGTCATCACATCATTGTCATCATCCCATTCTACTACTGAATACCTACTATGCTCTAAGGACCATGTTAGTCATTTTGGATAAATGATCTCATGTAATCCTCACAAAACTTTAATAGAGTTAAGTCTTATTGCCCCATTTTACTGATGGTGAAACTGAGGCTTAGAAAGTTTAAGAGATTTGCCAAAGGCCACATAGCTAAATAAGTGGGATCTTCTAAACCCTAAGCCTCTCTTCCTTTGAAAGAAATTTTTGATGTAGTGATAAACCTTCAGAAAAAGTTACCAAGTAGGTGCAAGTACTTTTAGTGCTTTCAACCCCCTCTTTTCAAGATACTGCCCTACACCACATTTCCCAAAACCGTCAAGAATCCCAATAGTTTCAAGAGTATCCTTTCTTAGTGACATTTGCATTTGAATGCTGGTCTCTTAGAAAGCAAGACAGTTGAAAGATCCTAAGAAATAGACCTCTAAAGGCTGATTTTCTACCGTGTAACCGAATAACAGGAAAGATCTTTGTTAAGTCAGTGGTCTTCCCCAAGGCTGCTTTGGTGATTCCAGGAGAGAGCTGCTACTCTGAAAAATTTAATAACCCTATGCTCTCAGCAATGCCAAGTTCATACACAGGGCTTCTCAAAATAGGCTACATATTAAACTTTTCAATTCATGAAAACTAGAACAACAAACATCCTTTAAGAACATTCCTAAGATACCATAGCACTTTGAAAGGGGTGGAAAGCCCAATTTTATTCCAACCAATAAAGTAAAAAGATTCAGATCCCTAGCTTTGTTATGATTAAGTAAACAAGGGGTTGTTTTCTAGCAAATTGAAACATATTCTTTGGATGCTCTTGTCCCTGGGACATGCCTTCAGTCTGCTATTGAAACTCTAAAGCGTTCTGGTGGACAGAACAAGAGACTTGTCTCTTGATGCACAGCTGTGTGTTGAGTTTGGACGATGATTTTTCTTCTTCCAGAAAGTCCTGGGGGAGGGGGGGAGGCAGGGAGAGGAACTGGGCTTGGAAAGTCAGCCAGGTGTTAGACACCTCCTCAGGAGGTCCTCCTCTGCCAGGCTCTGAGATCCCAAACCTGGAACTGAACCCACACTTATTTTTCCCCAAAGTTTGACCTATATTAGAGGGCCAAAGGCCAGGGATATTTCCATGTGCAATTCTTCAGCTCTGAAATTCTGGATCTGACCTCCTTGTCCAATAGAATTCGCATATACCAACCTCTAAGACATAATGTGACTATAAAACACTCAGTTGTTTTACTTCCTATAGCCTTTTCTTATTTCTAGGAAATGAGGCTGAATAAAAGAGGTATTGGGGATGTTATTTGGCAGGTTTGTAGGAAAGAATGTCACCCTATGGATTTTTCTATGATAGGTAAAATTATCTTCTTTGCTAAATGAATAATTAATGGTATTTTAATATGGCCCTTAATTTAGACAATTTATGTGCATGAATGCCCACCCCTTCTTTCTCTCAAAACAAATGTGAGTATGGCCTAAAATAAGTAAATATTTGGGTGGTCCATTGATATTCACAGAGCACATTTGAAATGAACTAATTTGCCTTATATGAGAAACAGACTTTAATACTGTTCACAGAGCTGGAGCTTTGAAACAAAGTTGCACAAGTTGTCTTTGAATATCCTCTGACTTGTTTAGGTTGTTGTTTTAATGGCAGCATTTACTAATGAAGGGAAGGAAGTTGCCAGAACTAGGGACAGAGGCTAGAGCGGGGCCTCCCAAAGAGAGTGAGTTTCAACCATCAAGAGTGAATAGGCAAATTAGCCATATATTTGACTTCAGGTTCTTACAACCTAGTTATTCTCTGTCTCTCTTCCCCCCAGAGTTATTGTTTACCCATCTCTGCAGCACAGGAGCTGACCGTGCAGGCTGCATCTGGGGCTCCTTGGCCAGCTAGCTTCAAGCTGGGTTCAGCTAGACAATGGTACAAGAAAATCAGAGAAGGAGAGAGAGAAGTCAGGGTATTTCTGCTCTACTCCCTGACTGTTTTGTCATCTGCCCTCTGGCAGTGACTTAAGGTGAACATTTATCTTTTCAGCCCAGGAATGGTTGTCTTGGTCCGCTCAGGCTGCTGTAACGTATTACCATAGACTGGGTGGCCTCCACAACATAAATGTATTTCCTCACAATTCTGGAGGCCGGGAAGACCAAGATCAAGGCGACAGCAGGGCTGGTGTCTGGTGAAGGCACACTTCTTCCTGGTTTGCAGATAGCCCCCTTCTCATTGTAGCTCACATCTTGAAGAGCACAAAAAGAAGAAAGCTCTCCTGTCTCCTCTTAGAAAGGCACTAATCCCACTTATGAGGGCTCCACTCTCATGACCTAATTACCTGCCAAAGGTCCCTTCCTCCCCAAACCATCACACTGGGGGTTAGAATTTTAACATGAATTTTGAGGGACACAGCCTTCTGTCTATAACAACGGTCATGGCTCCTTAGGGTTTGCTAGTCTCTGATGCCTCGCCACCTCTTTTTTCCCATACTCACACCTCCGTTTATTAACACGCTATCACTACAAGCAACTTCGGGGGTGCTGGTGCGTCCTGTTTACTGCCAGGTTCCTGATAAACCACATGCCTGGCTTTTCCTCAATAAGAAACATTAGGAATTTGCTTCCTTATGATGACCCCAGAGTTGGATCAGTAGTAATAGCAATGGGAGCCAGCACTCACTGAGTGCTTTCCAGGTTTCCATGCATTGTGCTAAGTGCTGTACATGAAGAGTCCCAGGAAGTGGAGACTGAACAGATTTCTCAAAATGATAGGCTGCAGGAGACAGAAACCACTCATAGCCCAAAACTATTTAAAGACCAAAGGAAGTGATCCTTTAAGTAATAATATTAAATACTATTTTTATTAATACCGAATAATAATAAAAAAATAATAAACGATCCTTTAAGGGTACTGGATCAATGAAGACAAGGAGACTATTTTACTAAAAACTCTTCTTCACTTAATACTTGCTACAGACATCTTTACCAGTAATTGTCCATGGAGTCAAAAGACTTTATATGTCTATCTCGTTTCCTCTCCTAACTTCTCCCTGAGGAATCCACAAGCACACATAATGCTATCCCCACACCACCACCTGCCATGGGCAGGGCAGCAGAACCTGGTTCTGTACCCACTAGGGGTTGCAGAATGGGGAAGAATTTCCATGCGCTCAGGACTCTTGAGATGCTTTGGGTTTTGACCCTCTTAAGATTGTTTTTTAGTTGCTGATGTGTTTGCTTATGAGCTTCATGTCTCTGAGGTTCTCTCTACTTTAACAGGTAAATTGCTTCAAATGAATGCATTCTGCTAGAAGTAAGAGAACATGAAAGAAGTTAGGACAGGGTTGGGGCAGGTGGTAGAAGGGGTTTGGTGTGACCATGTCACGTACAGGGTCTTTCATCCTCTCCTTTACCAAAAATATGATCCAAATTGCAAATTCTGGTAGGTTTTTGGGTAGTGTTGGGGCAATGACTGGGTAATAGTAGCATTGGTATTAGTGGTGTGCATGTTTGTGTATGTGTATATTTTGTCTGACACTCTTCATTCCTCAAAGTCAACTAAAATTAGGTTTAAAGGCCTTTCCTACTAGTCTTAGGGAAAATTGGACCCATAGCCTATCATCTATCACAGATGCCATGATTTCCCACCTGGGGTATGTGTATTCCTGATGATACACCGAGTTTACAAGAATAGCCAAAGTCAAGATAAATGTCCAACATCTTTACTGAAAGAATGTGAGACAAAATTACCTTCAAATTAAAATGAAATAAGTCATGGATGAAACTGCAGAATTCACATGAATTTTCAAGATCAGATGGGAAGCATTAAATGTTGCTTTTTCAATGAGTAATTGGATGGAATGCTCCTGGATTCCTAAGAGTGATAACAATAACAGCTCATATTTATCAAGTTCTTGTTATGTGCCAGACATTATCTAATTTAATCATCACACCAGCCCTATGATCTGCTTATTATGGTTTCCACTGTACAGATGAGGAAACTGAGGCTCAGAGAAATTGGATGACTTGTCCAAGGTCACACAGCTAGTAAGTGGTAGTGTGCTGACTTAGTACTAAATTGCCTCCCTATATATGCAACTTTCAGTTTTAATTATGTAGCTCTATGTGTTCATCAATTTTTTAAAAAATCAAAACATTTAGTATTATACAAAGTAAGAAGGAAAAGGTTTCCATCTTCCCAACTTCTTTATTTCGTTTCTACTTCCTTCTTGTGTACGATCCTGTCAATAGCCTCTATGGACCTTGACCAAGTTTTTCAAAGTGTAGACTCTTAATTTCTATGCTGTACTGCTGCATCATTGAAAAAGCTGAGTAGCACTTACGTAAATTTTTCTCAAAGATCAACCTGCCCAATACTTAACTTAGTCCCTACTTAAATCAGATTCTTATTGGGTACATCTGTTCAATCCCTTTGTCAGAGAGTATTCTTTAAAAGTTAGAAGTATAATATGTGCTCTCAAATATAGTGGGTACGTATGTCAAGGATTTCTCTAACTCAGTAACAAGGGACACAGCAGGATGACAAAGCTGGTTCAAAGGAGGATATATATGTGGCCAGTTAAAAATGCTGGAATAAGATTGCAAATTTGATACAAAACTGATTAATTTTCCTTAGGGTGATAAAACCATAACCTGTAGAGTTTCCTTTTCTTCTGGACAAAAATTGTTTGCATCTCTAGGGAACAAAAACTATTTTCAATTTTTCAGTCTTTTGCCAGTTGACATTTATAGAGTCTGAGTTCTAATGAATAGTAAATTTTAAGGCTAAGTTACCTTCTCTTGGAATAGCTGTCCGATAGAACTTCCCGCAATGACGAACACGCTCTTTATCTGTGCTGTCTAATATGGTGCCCGCCAGCCTCATGTAGCCATTGAACACTTGAAATGCGGAAAGAGTGACTGAGGAACTGACTTCTAAATTTTATTTAATTTTAATTCAATGTTCACTTTAAAGAGCCATATATGGTTAGTGGCTACTAGACTGGACAGTAGCCCTAGAGCATCAAATGACTCTTCGCTGGGCTAATTAGAACAGTTAATAAGACTTTTAAAGGGCTTACAATAATCTTTTTACTTTATCTCTGAGTTTGGGATATTTTTCATAACCGCCTTTTGTCTCTTCTACGCGTCCCTCCATCAATCTTTCTTTTTCTTTCTTTGCTGTGAAGAGCAGGAGGGAACGATCTGTTTATAGACTATTGCCCACTGCTGGCTCCTGTCCAGCTCTCAGAGCAGTCTGATGGCCCCTTTGAGGACTGAGGACGCAGTCCCCGGGCACTGCATCACGATGAACGTACATGCAGCTTGGACTGAGGAAGCTGACGTGGTCTCCCGCGGAGCTGAGCAGTAAATGTCACGAGAAAAGCCCTTGGAAATGCTTCTCATCCCTTTTCTCCATCACAGACAACCCAGAACGAAATGTTCTTAACTGTTGCACTTCACTATTCTTGATGGTGGGGACAGGCTTCTGGTAAGGAAAGTCTAGGGCAAACAGGTCACTAGGTTGTGGTTGGTTATCAGTGAAGTTCCCAAAGAGATCTCTCATAAAGGAAATAGACTCACGTAAGCTTAAAAAGAACGGACAAAAAGGAAATATGTTGTCTTTATGATAAGATGATGCAAGAGGGATTTTTATTGATTTGTTTTGGAAGAGCTGTTTATGAAATTACTGAGATTTTTTTTAAAAGAGAGAGGAAGAGAGAGACGCCTCTGGTGGTCCCAGAGGGCCCAGATAGTTGATTATGTCTTAGAAAAATGTACTGCTTTTATATTTCCTGCTGTATCGGGCCATTTTTACCTCTCTTAAATTAAAAGCACCTCACTGCCAATTCCCAAAGAGTTTAACAATCCATAGATGGGGTTACTGCCTCCTGCAATGCCCCCTTCCGTTGCATTTGGCTGGCTCTGTACTGAAACTTGCCTGCCGATAAAAGCCTGCTATCCTGCCCTGGGTTTGCCAGGACCCTGTCTCTGAAGGAGCTCAAGGCACAAGGTTCTCAGTTTGGAATCACTTGCCAGTTCTGGCAACTTCTGTGACTCCGTGAGTTCTTTCATCTTCCCATCTTTCTTGCTCCCACAAACAACTAAAGCCTTTACCGGGAGGTCAAGTAAACTTTGCTGTCAATCAGTAGAGGATCCAGAAAAGGAGAGTTAAAAACGGGAATCCTGATCGCTCTCAGACAGTCTTGACAGTTCACTGTTTTCATTATTTTTAGCCTATAAAAAGACTTATAGACACATATATAAGTCAGAATGTCCATTGATTTTTAAAGTTAACCGAAGGCTAACTAGAAATGGATTTATTATCTCATTGTTGTTGTTCAAAAGCTTTCTGAAGTGTATGTTCACCTACCTCCCTTATTAATCACAATAAACATGATGAATCATATATTTCTTTTGCTATCATATAGTATACTATGCCTAAATCTCACCATTTTCCACTTGAGTTTTCATCCTAATTTACCTTATTGGAGAATGGAGACTGAGTTGAACATTGAGTAGTGTGTGTATATCCCCTTGAACGGGCTGGGGGAATCTTTTGAAATCAACTTGGTGTTATCACCTCTTTTTTTTTTTCTATACAACTAAGGTTTATTGAGTCCTTAGTATGAGCCAGCCAGTATGCTAAGTATTTTAAGCGACTATCTCTTTTAACGTTCACAACATCGAGTTAGTACTAGTTTTCTCCTTAGTTAAAATGAAGTAACTGAGGCTCAGAAAATGTAAGCGACTTACTTGAGGTTACACAACTAGTCAGTATAGAAACCATAACTAAAATCTGGTTGTGTTTAACCACATAAACTTGCTCACAACTCACAAAAGTTTTAAATTCCATTCCCAGCTCTGAATGTCACAGACTAAGGAGTTGTTTGGCATCTCAGGCATCTATGTTCTAGTTGGCAAAATGAGGGTACTAACATCTCTCCTCCAAGCTTGGGGTACAGAGACTTGTAAGAAATGCTAAGTTCATGTAATGTGTTATTATTTTTATATGGACAGTAGTTAGTGACTCCTCTAGTGAACTGATTCTAATTAATTGATACAGTATACTTAGAATATAGGTTGGAAATTTCACTACCTACCATAGGGAAGATATTCGTACAAGACCTCCTGGCTTTGGACTTAATCCAGTGTGACCTAGTTCTTGAATTACCACTAGGAGTTCAATGAAAGGTGGTCTGACTAATGAAATGCCTAACTCATAGCCCCTAGTACTGACCCTAGTTTCGACTTTCTTACTTGTTTTACAAAGTGTGCATTCAGTAATCTGAATAATTTTCTCATTAGTCTTTGAGATGGTCTATTATATTATTTGTTTTGTATCTGTTTAGGTGGGCTAGGTAGAACGACTTTGAAGGGGATTACGGTAATCTTTTTGCTTTTTATCACATTTTAGGTAATTTTGTGTGTGTGTGGAGGGGTACTTTTGCTTCTCCTACATTCTTATTTCGATCCCAGCTATTGAAATGGTCTTCCTAATTTTGAACAGGACTTTTTGTGATTTGGGATTCTCTTTTCTGACACAGAGTAAAAAAGAGCAAAATGGATTTCACACAGATCAATTCTGTAATGGCCTCGTGTTCTTTGGAAACTCTAATAAATGTGCCTGTAAGCAGAGAGATGCCGTGGAGAAATAACCTTGTCCTCTAAGTGGCCTTGCCAGGATGACATGTTTTCTGAGGAGCATTTAAATTCAACATTTCAAGGAATTGTTTCACACAGTGTTGCTATTTAACGTTATATATATTTTTTCCTATTGAAAACAATCCTTTCCTTGTTTAGGTGATGGCTTCTTTCAGGAAACGTGCAGAGAAAGTGTTTAAGTCACTGGGAGCTGAGCTTCCAGTCAGCTTTCCTGAGCATTCGTGATGTTTAATTTTTAAATCTCTCTCAAATGAAATTCCATGGAGACATCAGACTTCATCATCTAAGAGGCAAATCAGTCAAACATATCCACAGACATTATCAGAGAACACGATCCTCACCGCGTGCATTCCCCAGGGAGCCACTTTTGAAGATATGGTGATAAAGGCTGCGCTATCAAATAACTTACAGTTGGCTAGTGGATACTGAAAGCTGCTACCTACATAAACATTTGTAAAAACAAAAAAGGAGATGCCTGGGACTGGTTGGGTTGAGTGGACCCATTGCTAGCCAATGGGTCATATTCTTTACTCCCAATCGATCTGGCTCTTTTGGCTTCTTTTCTTTAAAGTACTTTTCAGCAAGTGAAACAAGAGGCTTAAGAAAGTCACAACACTAGCTACACGCTGAAGGCAAGTAAAAACTCGATTTGGTTCTCATTTTCAAACACCTGACCCCAATGTCTGAGACATGCTGGCAATAAACAAAGAGTAGAAATGATTAAACAAAAAACAACAACAACAAAAAAAACCCAGAAACAGCTTGCACTCTACATCAGGGGGAGGGTAAATAACATATATGGTCAAAGACGTATTTATCCAGTAAAGCCTACTTGTCACCCTGATAAACTTGGTATTAAAAATCCCAGCCATGTGTTTAGGACACAATGCTAGAGCCAAGTGAAGATAAACAAACCACCCATCTGTTTCTGTTTAAAAACATATTCAACTTTCCATATTAAATACCATAGGTCTGTTTAGAATGTCTCTTCAGGAAAAGAAATCCGGAAAACAAAATTTAAGTCCTTCAAAATGACAACACAATGTGTAAAGAAGATAAACCATTAGAATTTGATTAAGCTGACTTTTTTTTTTTTTTTCTTTTCTAACGGGAAGGATATCTTGATTGTTCTTGGTGACGAAGATCTACTTGTAATCCTGTTTCTTACTGATGATACCTCAGAGGATAGGGAAGAAGATCGGTCTTATCATGATAGAACTTTCATTTTAATTTGATTGATGCAGAAAAGCCGATTGAATTGAAGTCTGTTTTAATTAACAAATTTACACCAAACACCTCCTTGCCCTATATGACTCCTGTGACTGCTCGGCCTTAAGGATTTCTTTCAATATTTCTCCTCCTCTTGGCTCTGCATACACATCAGAACGCTGTGTACCATGGAGAAACAACATAAATAAATCATGTAATTAAATGACCTTTCCCAAATCATGTTTTGATGAGAAGATGTTTTTTACAGCTGTCTCTTTGCTCTAACTACGGAACAGTGGAACTGTGGAAATTTTACAGGCCCCACTAGAAGTTGGGCATCCAGTTGAATTCAGTTCTGGGGAAGCTAAAGTCTGCATGCTTTTGTTTTACATTTTTGGCAGCATGAAAATATATATGGCCAATGAACCAGGGTGTGTACAAATAACATCCTTAACTTCGGCCTTAGAGTTTGCTTACAGAGAGAAGAAAGTTCTAGGAGGAGGACCTTGAGAAGGAACACCAGAGGGATTATTTCTTTATTTCTTTTATTTGTTTATTTGCTTGGTCAAGATAGTTGATTGTGTTGTCCTAGGAATTGTTGAGCACAGTGACGTATAAATAGGAAAAGGCTTGAAAAGTAGCCTGTAAGTCCTCCTTTTCGGCGGTGCTTTTGCTCAGAAATGAGACAGTTCTGTGTATGCCAGGAGACGTAGCTACTCAGGGGTTCGTTTTCTACAGGTGGCAGTGTTTTGTGCAATGTATGACAGACCACACTATTTGTCAACACAGCCTAATCCACATGTCAAACAACATTTCCAGTCTGTTTCCAGAATATAGCATATCCATGTCAACTACCAGAAAGGTCATAATTCGCAGAAACACATAAAAACCAAAAAATTGGTTAAGTCATGAAGGATGAGAGGGGGAACCAGAGAGTGCTTGCCACTGTTTTTTTTTAACTATTAATTTCCTAACTCGGTTTTACTGGGCTATTATATGACACTGGTTGCAGAACGAGAAGTAGAAGTTTCTGTAAAAGCTGTAAGTTCTCTCTCTCAAAGCAGCTCTATAATGTTCTGACTCCTTTGCTCTCCTAGTCACATCAAGGTCTTTTGGGAGGAGGTGGGAAGGAAATCATGATTAAAAAACAAGTAATATTCACTTCTCTTTTCTTAGGGTGACCAATCAATTTCAGGATCATGGATTGGAAACCAAGAGAACCCCTCTCCTTCTCCAACTCTCTTCAATTCGACTCTTCCTCTTTCTCCTCAATTCACTTCTTCTAATTCCTCTTCTCTAAATTCTACTAATATTCCTAATTCTTCTCATTCTTCTCCATATCCTTCTAATTTTCCTAACACTTTCTCCTTCTTCCATCTCTCCCTCCAACCCTCTCCCTTCAACCCTCAGCCTCAGCCTACATATCTAGTTTACTCATTTTCTAACTTAGAAACTGGATCCAGATTTTATTCTCAGAATCCCAGAGTAGACTGAGCAAAAGCAGGCTAAAATGGAAAAACCCAATGCACCATCAATCTTTCTACTGCTGCCTCCATGCCTTTTTCCTTACGAGCACTATGCTCGAATTCTTATTTTCTTGGGCCAGTTCCACTACAAATTGTTGCAAGCTCTACAGGGGAAACAAAATGGCACAGATAAATCACAGTCGTATAAAACTGTGAGCAGGTTGACCACATCTATTAGTGAACAACCTCTCCTTAGGACCAGAAAAATAACTTTGTTTTTGTTTCTCAAGCCAATTCATTATAAATAGGCACCTATCTTTTTGTTTTTACTTTCAAATTCAGTTATACCTACTGTTCAAATGATGGTAAAAATGAGAAAAAAATGGGGAAAAAATATGGTAAAAAAACTCAGTGACAAGTGTCTAATGTGTCACAAAATAGATAAAATGTTTATTTAATAAAAATGTTTGCTTCTCATTAAAGGAGACTGATCTGGTTAAAATCTAGGTTGAACTATAAATATTTACCAATATTCAACCATTTTAACCTACAAAATGAGAATTTCATACGGTTCAGTGTAATAGGTAAGATTGTAATTTTAGCTAAATATGTCTTCAGAGTCTTCCAAATCCTGGAGAGCCCACAGGACTTGAACCCTGGTTCCCATATTAAATTTATAAAGACTCCTCAGAGGTGGAGTATATTTTCCCCTATATTGTGTTGATGTGCAGTTCACATGAAGGTGACAGTTATAGATTAACAGCTTAACTCAAGTTTACTATCTGAATAGCAACAGTAGACTTAAAACCTTAACCGAAGATATACAAAGGTCAAACAATTAAGTTTGCAAACTCAGCCTAGAAAAAGAGCTACATACCTCACTGCTGAATATCACTACAGTCACCTTTGAAGTACTCCCCTTGGGAAGCTAAGCACTGATGCCAGTGCCTAGTGCCTAGTCCACCCTTCAAAGCAATTTTGGAATTCTTTTTCTGGAATGGCCATCAGAGCTGTCGTCATATTACCCTTGATGTCCTGAATGTCATCAAAATGTCTTCCTTTCAATATTTCCTTTATCTTTAGGTAAAAAAAAAAAGAAGTCATTGGGGGCCAGATCAGATGAGTAGGGAGGGTGTTCCAATACAATTATTTATTTACTGGCTAAAAACTCCCTCACAGACTGTGCCCTGTGAACTGGTGCATTATTGTGAGGCAAGAGCCATGAATTGTTGGTGAAAAGTTCAGGTGGTCTAACTTTTTCACGCAGCCTTTTTAGCACTTCCAAATAGTAAACTTGGTTAACTGTTGTCCAGTTGGTACAAATTCATAATGAATAATCTGATACCAAACAAGGTTGGCAACGTCATTGCAACAAGTTCGCGAACTTAATTGTCAGACCTCATACAACTAATAGCTATGCTTTAAGATATTATTGTGAAAATAGGGATGGTATTTAATGGGATCATATATTGTTGAAGGTGGAGCCAACTCTAAGCATTATTGTAACAAATCCTTCATTTTAAAAATGAGAAAACTGAAATCACTAGAAGCATCAGGACTGGACCCCCATCTGATGGCTGATAGTGCCGGGGTTCTCTTGCCACTCCGCACTCCTTCCTCTATTCCACACCCTCCTGACTATTATCTAGTCTTTCCCTCTTCCTTACTTAAACTCACAGACTTCACTTCTATCCAATAGAGGGAGTGGGAAGGAGAAAGGAGTGGGAAAATAGAGTTAATAATTTCTCAGTCGATAATCAACACTTTCTGTTTCTAGCTGGTAAACTAAACACTTGCTACAACCTTCCCCACCGACACCAAATCTCTCAGAAATGTTAGAAAACATGTTTAAAATGAATGTGTACATAGCTGTGTGCCAGAAAACCAGAAAGGAGCTCTCAGTGAGTCACAAACTGGGAGGAATCCCTCGAAGGTAGAAATTAGGTAAAATCAGATCAAGGAGTAAAACCAAACCTCAGTCTGTGCCTGCGAGAAAGTCCACTGACGCTCTGCCAAATTCCAAATTTCAACTTCTATCCACCCGCAGCTGAATCTGCACCGAAGCCTTTCCCTCCATGAAGCCTTCCTTGCCCCAGAATTCTCTTTACTGGCTTATGCTACGTCAAGTTTTTCTCATCATCACCCTCCCAGAAGAGTCTTGAAGGATTTTTTTTTCCCTAATCACACCCCTGTGAAAATTTAAAACCACAGATATAGCGTATATCTGTTTATGTACCATATATAAATCTATATTTAGTACATAGATACTAAATATATCTATGTACTTTTACACAGAAAAGGAGTAAGAGCTTTTTGCCCCTCAAGAACCAACCTTTGCTCCTTTGTGGGTGACTCTGCCCCTCTTGATAATGTATGTTTTATGCCCCAAGGATCATATGGATTCTTTACAGATGCTATGAGGGGGCTCTGACTCCTCTCAAGTCGTGCAGTGGAAATGACCAATATGTGTGCATATCTGGGCTGTAAATTCTGGGTGAACAGTTACAGTATTTGTGAACAGAATCTTTTTCTTTAATTGGGTTAGGGGAAATTTTCATAGGGGGATAAAACCAAGCACCAAAACATGGTTTAGTTACTTTTACTCCTTGTTTTATTTCCCTTTCTCATGTCACCAGGACATGCTTTACAGAAATGACAACCTCTAGGGAGTCTTCAGAAGGTATTAGTAGATAGATATCAGCACAGAAAAAACCGTGGTGGGCACCCTCATAGATGGCTGCCACGGTATCCATGCCCCTGTGTGATTCCTTCTCCTTGCATGTGGGCTAGACTTACTGACTCGCTTCTAACACACACAGTTTGGCAGAGTGATGGATGTTACTTCCAAAATTAGGTGATAAAAAGACTGGTTTCCATCTTGGATTCATTTCAGTCCCCCCCAGCCCCACTTCTGTCCTTCTGCCTCAGTCATACCTTAGGTTACTGTCCCTGGCTGATGCCTTGATTGCAGCCTTATGAGAGACCCTGAGCCAGAATCACCCAGCTAAATTGCTTCCAGATTCCTGACCTACAGAAAATGTGAGGTAATACACATCTGTTGTTTTAGGCCCCTAAGATTTGGGATAATTTGTTATGAGCAATAGATATCTAATACATTCATTCTTTTCTGTTTTTCTTCTTCCTCTAAGATTATTCATTATCTTTGGTTGGCTAGTCCACCTGTTTTATATCAGATCGCTACTTCTTCTAGACAGACATTGAAGGTAGGACTAAATGCTTTACCAAGCTAAAGATTGATCCCAACACAGGAAATTAGAGTTTTCCATGTTATTGGTATGAAGAGTGATAAATTTGATGGAATAGCGACTGGTTCACATAGAGAGAAGTAACGATTTCAGTTGTCCTGTTTTAGTTATGTTTTTTCAAGTTTGACTATATTAAAAAACTCAAATTCCACTCCCAACAATTCAACATTTAAAATTATTTAGATAGAGTCTGGGGAGTTCATTCTTTTTTGTGATATTATGTATATATATACATGTATATGTATACACACATATATATAATGCAACATATATATGTTATAGATTATATATGTGGAGAGAGAGAGAGAGAGTACAGAAATATTTATAGAGAAAGTACAGACTATATATATGGAGGGTGCCAAAAAAATGTATACACATTTTAAGAAAGGAAAACTGTATTAAAATTGTAATACTCAGTAATACTGATAACAAAAGGTGAATATAAATCACGTTTGACTTCTGCAATTGCAAGAGGTGCTCAAAATGGTTACCATCAGTGTGCAGACACTTCTGAGTACGGCGAACTACTGCTTGAGCAACATTGACCAAAGTGTCTACCTGTATACATTTTTTTGGCACCCCTGGTGTGTGTGTGTGTGTGTGTGTGTGTGTGTGTGTGTGTGTGTGACAGTATAAAAAGATTGCAAGATAAATGTTTATCAGCTTATAAGAACTACTTTTTTCCAAAACTGTAGTAGCATCTTGACCTGTAAGTACTGTAAATGGAAAACTATATTCAAATAGCCCTCATCTGTTTATCAAAATAGGCCCAATGAGAACTCCACATGGTTCTATTTTTGCCCAGTTTATATCATTTTATATTTTTCATACTTCAGTTTGATTGATTCATTCATCCACCAGATATCAAAAAGATAATAAGACTTTTCCTTCTTTTAACTCATATTTAATTGACATTTCATTAATTCAGGATTATCTCTCCCTTCAGTAACTCCAAATAAGTGAGTTCTCTCTTTGAGACATTTTTAATATCTTTCTTATCTTGAGCCTAGTGGTATTAAACTGATTTGATTGATTCGTTAAGAACTTACTTTGTTTTATAACATGGCCAGTCAGAATTTTTCTCTGAACAAATAATCAGGAAGAAAAAAAAAATTGCAGAGATTTTGGCAGATTGGCTCATTTTAAGAAGAAACTATTTTGTGTAGCAAAAGTATGAAAGACGTCGCACTCAAAATCTGATTGAATGAATTAATATGACAAAAGTACTGAGACCATAAAAGATGACACCAACTCTGTCCCAGGTCGTTCATGCAGGGAGCAGAACTAATGTGGGAAGTGCTGGTTATGGATGTGAGTTACAACATGTGAGAACGAGCATCTTCTTCACCATTGGCCTGTAGCCATAGGATGGCAGGTGACCAAAAACTTTGGAATTTTGCAGGTCTGAGTCTGAAACCTGGCTGTACGTCTTGGTAGCAAGTTATCCCAACCTTCTCAGATTTAGTTTTCTCATCTTCAAAATGGAAAGAAATTAAGCCCTCTTCATACTGTTGTGAAGTTTAAATGAAATTAATGAAGTAATGCTTAATTCTTAACCTCGGGCCTGTTACTTTGTAAATGCAGGATGAGTGGCCAGGTTATTATGTGAACAGTGAACCTGAACTCTGTTTCTAGTAGAGAGATGACATATCAGGTATTAATTATTGGAACAAACACACATTGAAGAAATGAACTATACTATTTGTACTCCTCTCTTCAATGCACTAGTTTGAAATCTTATGGAATTTCCCTTATGGGTCAAAAACGGTTAAATATTGGTTCATAGTGCCCAATCTAATGACAATTTTATATTCAGAAAGTTATATTCACCTTAATCATACAAACCATGGAAAATCTCAAGGATTAAAATAAGTTGATAATGGACTCCCCTGTAAAACACTTACATTTGGTTTTTTCAAGTCAAGGATAGGCACAAAGTTCCAAAATATTCATTTAGTCATCATTCCACTCTACTAACATGGTAGTCTAAACCTGAGACATTGATCAGGCCGGTTGTCTAAATGTGCCTACTTAGACATTTGAGCTTGAAACTTCAGTTACTTCACTGAGAGTTACCATTATTGTGTTTTAGTCATTATCATGATAACTGATCGAAATGTCTGATTCAGTTTTTATAGAGAAATTTTAAAACCTTCCTCGTTAACTTATTACCTTGTTGTTCCACACACTCTTAAGGGCATCCTGAAAAGATTCAGGCAATGAGGTTGAAAGATGGTTTTCTGGTTTTAGTTAGAGTTTTCTTTGTTTTTTTTAAAGAGTTTTCAAATCCACAGGCTTTGTTATCTAAACACATCAATCAAATCTGTCATTGTCTTGGACCCTGCAGTTATCTAAACACGGAAGCCCAAGTTCATGGATAGAGTATTGGAAAAGCAAGCAGATATCTTGGTTTCCAGGCTTCCAGATGCCACATCAGGTAATCTAAATATCTCTCAGTTAATTGAGCAGTCACAGCATTACAGTCCTAAAAACCATTTAATGTGCTTTTATTCTACCAGATGTTTTACCTATAGTATTTAACCCTCACGGTTCCTTTTTTAAAATCTTTTACCAATGAGGAAAATTAAGCTCAAAGAATTGAAAGCAATTTATCTAAGTTCACACCGAGCTTATAACCTCTAAGCTTAGTCTAGGCAGTGTTTCTCAACCAGAGAAGAATATACTCCCCCTTCCCAAGGCACATTTGATACTATCTAAGGACATTACTGGCTCGTACAACTGGGGGACAGTGCTTCTGGTGACTAGTGAGTAGTGGCTGCTAAACATCCTGCAATGTACAGGACAGTCCCCACAGCAAACAATTACTCAGCCCCAAATGTCAGTACCACCAAAGTCAAGAAACTGGCCTCGAGTCTCCAGAGATTTTCAACAGAACTTTCCACAATGATGGAAATATTCTCTTATACACTTGAAATGTGTCTAGTCTGACTGAGAGACTGAGTGTTCATTTAATTTTAAGTAATTTAATATAAATCGTTAGATATACCTATTGGCTAGTCTATTGGACAATGTAGGTCTTACTGTACTATTGCTTCTTCACCTCTAGAATATCATACGTAAAAAATTTTATAGGGTTGCTGTAAGAATTAAGTGACCTAAGTAAGTGTTCAATAGAATGTTAGCTGCTACTTTATAATTAAACAATAAATCCATAAATAAATGGTAATTACACTGTTAAATATTTGCATGTATATTATATGTATATACATATACACACACATGAATGAAGCAATTTCCAAAGAATGATCTCAAATAATCATATGTTTAGATAGTCCACAAACTATTAAAATGCATCAACATGAATTCTCCAATCTGGCTGAATCCCCACGTCCCTTCTTGCAGCTGCCACAGACATTGGGAGCTCAAACATTAGCGACTCCTTTCACCAGATCAATGAATATCTAAATTTAAACAACAAAATTAAGGGATGATTATTAGCAAAATCCCCACCCACCCACTACCAAGATTAGGTTGTCTAAAATATAAGTACCCCAGTGCTGATGAATATGGTTTGATCTTAAAAAGTAAAATGTCTTTCCGTGGCTTCTAGCCTGAAGGCGTAGCCCACTTCTGCTGTTTGAAGGTACCTCTGGAAGACAGTGAGAGTGGCCCACCGTGGCTCTTGTTTGCATGGGGACCCATGGGGCTTGGTGGACACACTAATGACTGGACACTTTGAGGCTGACAGCTGGGCCTGGATTCAGATTTCTATGCTGCTGGGAATAAGGTCACCCCTTAATTCTCAGGTTTCACACGTGCCTGTTAAGAGTCTGTGTACAAACTTGATATTGGAGTCAGCTTTTTCTCCCATCAACATTCTAAGTCTTTTAGCTTCATTCCCTTTAGGACAGGGTCGGAACTCAATGGAAAGGAGATGAGGGCCCAAGAATAGTCAGAATAAAAATAAACAGGATCACAGCCTCTCTTCTTTAGGTTTGGTTTTAGAGAGACCTAACCCAACCAGCATACACATAAACTAGGTTTCCTACCTTACTCTGATGTCTTACTTTTATCTTATCACCTTATTAATTTCCTTCAAAGCACTTTTAGGAATTAGCAATTACGTATTTGTAGAATTACCTACTTAGTTTCTCTGTGTGTCCCTCACTAGACAACAAGCTCTGGGAGGGAGGAGACCATCCCCATCTTGTTTACCACAGCCTCTTTATGACCTAGCATCGTGTCTGGCACATAGTAGGTGTTCCGTGTATATTTGTTGGATGAGTGTGTACGTAAAAACAAATGATATTTGCCCATATTCCTGGGAATAAATGTTCCCAATTTGTGATATTCTTCCTGGATCTGAGAAAGCTTAGATTCAGAAGCATTTTCCAAAGAGTATTTGTCCCCCTTCTTCTTGACTTCAGGACCCAGGCATGAGGCTTCTGGAGATGAAGCCGCCAGGGAAAAAAGTGTGGTAGTAATTACATGAGAAATGTAAATGCCGGGCCAGCATCCAAGCAGCCATTGGTTCCTGAGGAGTCCACTTCTAACCAAGGCCATACAGCTTAGGTTCAAGCCTTTAAATCCCGCAAATTTGGGTTCAGTTCCCAGTGTGGACACGTTCTGGTGACCTTGGACATGTCAGACATCCTCCCTGAGACTGTGATCCCTTATCTGTAAACTAGGGTAATAATAGCACATATTTCATACCATTGTGATGAACTTGAAATGAGACATCCTTGGTAAAGTATTTAGCACAATGCCCAACACATAGGAAGCACTCAGGAAACATTAACTATAGGTGATGATTTTAAAACTTGGCCCCAAATTCTTTGACATTCCTCAAAGGTGGAGTTATGTCTCCTCTTCTTGAATCTGGATGTGCTTGTCACTGCTTTAACCCATAGAGTACGGTGGAGCAACTGCCAAAGCTGGCTCAAAAAGACATCAACCTCCACCTTGTTCACTGGAACCCTGACGCACCTTGGAAGAAGTCCCACCTCCCTGGGGCCAGCATGCTGAGGTACACTGGCCAACAGTCCCATCTAAATGCAGCCTCCCCACCATCTCCACCAAGCTGGTAGACCCATCCCTCTTGGAAATGGAGCCTGCAGCCCCAGGTGATCATTGCTCCAGATGTTCAGCTTCCCTCCAGCAGAGGCCACACACGTTAGCAAGCAGACTCAAGGCATCCCAGCTATGCCCTGTCTGAGTTCCTGACTCAGAGACTCCACGAGCACGATGGAGGGGTTGTTGTCTCAAGCCACTGAGTTTTGGGATAATTTACTACCCCACAGTAGATTATGGAACACCATAATTACCATTCACGTCAGTTATTAAAAACTATTGTGATAATTATTAACATTAGCCCCAATTAAATAATAATCATTAATAGTTATTTGCAATAATTGAGTAGATAGTTATCATTCTTTCCACCTTGTATTCATTCACCCTTCTGTTAACAGCACCCTGAGAGAAGCCTAAAACTGCTCTATCTTTTCTCTGCGGCTTCGCACATGCTGGCTCCTCCTCCTGGAACTCTCTTCCCTCCTTCAGGTCTTTCTGTGGCTCATTCTTCCTCATCCTTTAAGATTTCAGCTCAGGTGGCACCACCCCCAGGGAGCCTACTCCCCGTACTGGGTCAGGCTTCCTCTGTCATCCTGCAAGGACCTCGGAGTTTCTCTGTGCACTTTACCTATTGCACGTGCTGCATTACATTATAAATTTCTGTGAGCTCCTGGGGGGTAGGCACTGCCTTATTAACTGCTTTGTTCCCCAGGGCCTGTGTTGCATGGGTGGGACGGTGTCAGGCCAAGGTTTAGAGCACAGGCTCTGGAGCCAAACTACCTGAGTTTGAAGTCTGTCTCAGACACCTTATCAGGTAAGTGTCTGAAAATGCTTGTGTCTCATATGTAAAGGGGGCTTCCTGAATCCTATCTAACTTAGAAAGTTCCTTATAATTTAAAGATGAAAATATGGAAGGAAAAAAAGCATTTGGATCAGCACTGGGTACATACAAGTCTTCAATTAATTACTCTTTATTGATTATCAAGTATTCCTTATTGGCATGGCTTTAGACCGAGGGGTAGGCCTGTATCTCATTTTTCTGGTTCCATTTGTAGTTTTCCCTCTTAAGCATCGCGTGCACTTTGCTTGTTTGTTTGCTTCTCTAGCCGGGATCTACCAGTAATTCCCAAATCCAGCTGTGTATCTAGACTCATCTCAGGCACTCCTCCCAGGAATTCTGCAGCCAGAAGTGAAACCAGGGAAGCTGCAGCTTGAACAAGTTTACTGGTCAGTTCCAAGGAAGTGGCCCGTGTACTGGGCCAGCATTTAGGAACACTGACCTAGGATTTCTATTCCATTTTAATTTTACTGCTTTGTCTTCTGACTCCATTTTTCAAGAGGGCATCCCATACACACAATTTTCCCATCAAGCAGCAAATTGAAGTCTGTTTAAAACAAACATCCAAGTGCCATTCCAATCTCTTTTTATAGGATGCCCTTTTCTCACTTCCTCTAGTCCCCTTCACTGGCAGTTAGCATCTGATCCTGTCCTTGTTCACCAAAGGAGTTGACCATTTGTTGTCAAAGGATGAACAGCTGATGACTTCTTTTAGAGGAGTAAAATTTCCAATAAGGGTGATAAATAAAGCTGTTCTCTAATAGAGTCACTCTCTGTGGAACATTTTGTGCCTTCTCTACCAGAGGGGGGAAAACTGAGGCTTATTCATAAGGGAATGAATAAATGGTCAAAGAATCGCTCCAGAGAGTCAGAGCGAATCCTCTTTGTCACAGAGTGAATGCTTTTCCTGGTTCGTTTTTGTTTATAATGCCGCAGCATGTATTCCTTAAACATCATTCCTAGAGAGAGAAGAGCTATAATTCTGGCAGAATTATATTACCCAATCACCTTAATTCGGTATAAATTTTAGATAGAAAGGAGATAGCAGAAAACCAATCCCCAGAACACACCTGTGAGACGCTTTGAATAGCGCTTTGTGAATGAATTGCCCTTTATCTCCCTCCCCAATGATGCTATCACAGCTTAACTGGCACTAACACAGCTGTTCACAGCTGCACACAAGATGCTAGCAAGAGCACAATGTCAACCATTTGTCCTCGTGTGGTGCAGCTTAATTTATTTCCTTTGAGCATTGAGTCTGATATTGTGTTCTAGCAAGAATCCAATCAGCAGATCTAAAAGACATTCAGAGGTCATATTTAAGGGATGACACGAGTTTCTATGTATGATTCTTCTCTTGGCTATCTACCCCTGCCCTTCGAAACGCATCCAGTTGAGAACTAACCTTGATGGTGAGTTTGTTTTTAATAGACCTTGAGCTGGAAGTGAACTGAGTTGGAACAAATGTTCTCATTATTTGAGGGAGAACCATAGCCACACTCCACTTCGCAGCTGTGTCCGCTGATACCAGAATGCTCTTCACAAGCCATTCAATGCCATGTGATGAAAGAAATTTATTGAGCACCTACTGCATGCCAAGCAAATGTGCAGGGCCAAAAAAAGCAATAAAAAGATTTCTTTTCATTAGAATGTTAGTTTCATGTCTTACTCCTGAATGCCTTTAACATGACTGGACCAGTTTAGATGTCTAATAAATGTTGAATAAATGAATAAATAATGCACTCAGTAAATCAGTCTCATAAGCCAACCAGATAGATTGGTGGCAGCTGCCCAGAGGGCTGTACCGAGAATGGTTCTGAGGCTATATCCCAGCTCAGTGGGAAACGTGACCTGACTGATCAACAATGTTAGTCAAGGGCAGGAGCGGATGAGACCAAGTGTGCCATATACTCAGCCTTCTGGGGCTAGCATAAGCGATATAGCTCCTCTACCCTCTCTCTCCTGCTTTTTTTTTTTTTTCTTCTTCTTCTTCTTCCATAAACCTTATTTCCCTTCAATTTCTAGAACAAGCTGAGTAGCTGTCAGGGTCTAATCAGCAATATAAATCTGCTGCACTCATGATCCCCATCTCTTCTGAATCTATCTTCTTCTACTCAGGAGAGAGGAACTAATAGATTCTGGTCTGCGTGAATCAAAGAGACCCCTGAAGGAAGTTCCATCTCACTACCACTGGGGCTCTGCCTGGTGGGTATACAAAATGAAAGACAAGGCAAACTGAAACGTTCAAAAAATGGAAGGTATAGGGTTTACATTTTCTTGACTTAATTTGTACACACCAGGTTCACCTGATCCATGATGTGTGGGAATACAGCTGATTACTATGCTTAATTTAAGTGGTTTTTCTTCTATTCCTGTGAAAAACCGCATATGCCTTTTCTCTTCTTGACTTCACACTTAAGGTTTTGTTTTATTTTAAATTGTCCAGTGCATCTTGTTAAATAGAAAAACATTAAAACATAAAAAATTTAATCTCTCACTCGATTAACTAGACTGCCCTGTTGCAGTTCACTCTATCAAAGCCAGAGGAGTAAGTTTTGACACTACGTATGTAGGAGAAGGTGTTGCAAAACAACATGTATTTTAAATCTTACCTTGAATCTCATAAAAGATCCATCCAAATTGACCTGGAGACCGTAGAGAACTACTTGCCCTCCCAATAATTTGGCAGAAAAGTTTCACCAACAGCCAACCAATAGTTACTAAAGCCAGGCAAAATTGCCTGATTTGGGGGCAAACAGGTCCAGATTTTTCCTTATGCACTTTATTTCATTTGCATTTGTGAAGACGAGTGTGTACTACTTTATAAGTGGGAAAAAAGAATTCATATGGATATAAGTCAAATGCATGTAGATATTAAAAAATAAAGACAGTGTTTCTAAAATGATGTCTTTCTTTAAGATTAGAGGAAAATGAACCAAAATTTTCAAAAGTGAGTATCTTTGAATGAAATTGCAAGCAATTTTATTCTTCTTTAAAGCTACGCAAGAAAATGAAGGGAAAAGCATAACAGAGTGTGAAAGTAAAAGGAAGTAAAGAATGAGGTTGATATCCAAATTGCATAACAAGTTATTCCTATAAAATTAATGTAAGTATTCGTATAAAATTAATGTAATAACATTTGATAAGATTCCCATTTTTCTGTTTCTTTCTGGAAATCTTTGTTAGAGAAGTAAATAAGAATAGGAGGAAAAACAGTTTCAAATATATCTAAATTCAGAAGCTTAATTTTCCAGGGATTTTTAACTCTGAAACAAAAGGTAGAGATTCACACAGCGGAACACATGACATTGGGAAGCATAAACAGGAGTAAGTCAAATCTGGTCTCCTGAATCTATCTTTTCAAAAACTTCACAACTAAATAAATACTATATAACAATTATATAATTGATTCTCTAATACACAAAAACTGTTACATAATTCATTAGCACAGTAGTAGGCATTGGGAAATGTATGGCAATTCATTCTAAGGTTCCCAATGTTTTCACTTGCATTTTAAAAAATATTGCTATATAAGCATTGTTGCTAGTAGCCTAGACCAAAAAAAGAAGTATAAAATCCCTTAGTTATAATACAAAATAGAAACAGTGAAAACAGGAACCTGTGGAAATATGGCAGACTTGGAAGAAACTAAATTTTGCACAAAGCCTCAGTCTCAAGATCTAATTAGTGCCCGCTGAAGACTAATTCTTTTCAATTAGAGGGTGACTTCAATGTCAGGGGCGTGATGAATTTGCACAGTGGGTTCCCACCCACCATTTTTTGCTTGAGGGTTGCAGTTACAAAGAAATGCACCAAAGAAAATGAAATCTGTAACAAGTGAGAAAAATCCTCCACAAGACCATTGAGGATGAGAAGAATATAATTTGGGTTCCAAAACCTATGAAGGGAGTTTTATAGACATCAGCAGACAATGGTGAAAGGGCGAAAAACTGCCTGCCGTATAAACAACTCCCAGACATTCAGAGTGGGCCTCGAACCTCCTAGGTGTTGATCTGGCTCCAGGATTACCGCAGAGGCTGATTAAATGCCTTTGTTGATACGGTAGGATTGTACACTGCAGTCTTATTCTGGGTCCTCCCTGAGTTTTTCCTATTCTGTCAAAAAAGTAGGCAGACCTGTGTGTCCTCTTGTTTCAGAGGATTTGGATTGTAGGGTGTAAAGCGGAATTCTCCTCAAGAGATCCTCTACTGCCTGGCTTTTGTTTTCAAAATTCTGCTTATTGATTAGACCACTGGTATTTTGGGGCCTCCATTGCCCATAACGGAACCTAATCCTAACTGACATTGAAATTGCTTCCACCCTGAATGAATGGTAGTTCAGAGTAATATTTAATTTTATTTTAGAGAAATCGTGTCATATTCTTTTTGCACAGAAGGGTTTGGGATGTAATTCCTACTCTTGCTCTATTAAATTTGGAAGAAGTCACAATTACCCTGGAGATGTTTTCAGTGCTTCTAAAATTTTGGTGTGCATATAAATCACTTGAAGAGCTTGTTAAAATAAAGATCACTGAGCCCTACCCCAAAATTTGTTATAGAGCAGGTCTAGAGTGGAACCAAGAATTTCATTTCTAACAATTTCCCAACTGCTGCTAATACTGCTGGTCCTAGATCGCACTTTTGAGAACCACTGTTTTACACTAATTCTCAAACTGCCTAAGGTAAAGGACAAGTTTTATTTTGTTTTGTTTTAATATTCAATCTGTCCTGGACTGATGCTTTTGTAAGATACCATACAAATAAATTACTAGAAACATGAAACTGTAGAAAGGTATTCAAATACAAACCCCATTTAAAAAACGATTTGTGTTCGACATGTGCAGAGACATCAAGTTACTCTGAAAACTGCGGTAGAAGTTTCCAAATGCTGATTCTCAGCATACACTTACCTCACTGTGGACTGGTTACAGGATGTTCACAGACAAGCCTGCCCCATGGCCCACTACGGCACTCCTCCTCTGACTAGCTAGCACTGGTCTGAGGCCTTCGAATGCTTCCAGTCTGAGAAATTCCTTCAGGAGGAATCAGAAGACCCCAAGCCTAGGCTAGAATCTTTTCCCTTGCCTGGAGTGGTTAACAGTCCTTTTCTACTGGCCATCCGATATCAAGGGGGAGGTGGTGATTTGTTTCCAGGCTGGTTCAATGTTAAAAAGCGCATCTTAGCAGTGCACACAGCAGAGCATTATAGAGGAGCTTCTGCTGACAAACTCTTCAAAAGAACTTGACAGCAAACAATCAATTGTCAATAGATCTCCCTTCCCTACTATGGGGTCTGCCCCCTTTTCAAAACACTATCTATCAATAACTGGCAACAGAATTGGAGCACGTACTATGTGCCAGCAACAATGATAGCTTGTTTGTAAGTAATATATGTGCTTTCCATGCATTATGTTATGTAAATTCTCAACAACCCACAAGGCAGGTGAAGTCATTATCCCCATTTTCGGAAGAGAAAAAAATGAGGTCCAGGAGAGTGAAATAGCTTGCGTACGCATACAGGGGGACGTGGGCATTTATACCACGTCCATGTTTTAGCCAGCAGGCTTTACTCCTCATTTCACCCAAGAGCTTTTCCTGCAGAAGCGCAGGACAGAACAAGCTGTGAGCTTTAAGCAAAGCATCCTAGAGCAGGCACCAGGAGACCCAGGCTTAAGTCCTGGCTCTACCCCTAACTAGCTGAGGACCTGGGCGAAGTTAGGGTCCTCTTTGGCCATCATTGAGTTGTCTTCCATGATTTTCTTCAAGAACTAGGGATTCCTCCAGGGATTATGAGATACTCTGTGAAAAATGGGTTTAGGATCAAGTAAATTTAGGAAAGACTGAGTAGAATCTCTTTGAGATTCACAATGCAGGCATATCAGAGGCTCTGGAAGCTGCGATGGTGAGCTGTGTTTGATTGTATTTAACCCAGCATTTCACAAAGTTATTGGCTAGAGACACCCCTTTTCATATAACTAATATTTTAAATAACAGTGGATATTCATGGAAGAGTTCTGGAAACAACACCCTAAAAGTTTCCAAAATTCTGTGACTCTATGACTGATACTCTTATTGATACGGAACAGGAAAAGAATGCCAATAATAATAACAACAAAACCAATAATAATAGCTAAACCTTGCAGTAAGTGCTATGACTAACTGTGTGCAGGATGAATTAGAAACCCAGACATTATGCTAAATGCCTCACATGTATTAATTCTTTTAATCCTTATAACCACCCTAGTATAATACTTGTAGACATTATTATCCCCATTTTACAACTAAAGAGACTAAGGCCCTGAAAAGAATAATTCTGTGTCTCTCAAATGGAGACTTTTCTTAGAGACTGTTTTATCTGCATGCCCTAAGGAGAGAATCCAGAAATGCACTAGAAGCAAGCCCATTTATAGTTTTAGTTTTTGCCTTATGTGCTTCATTTGCATATCAAAAGCACTCTAATGTGACTGTAATAGGCACTGTTTAATGTCTCTGACTTTCTTTGCCTCTCCCTCTGTTTAGCATAGCTCGCAGTCATTAGCCTCTTGATCAAGTTACAGACAAACGCAGCCTTCAAATTAGGCCTATTAAGATTTGTTTTTAATGAGGAGATAATTCCTCTAACAACACAAGCCAGATTCGGCTGGGGTATGATTACACAATCAGGCTATTTGCAGAAAGTAAAAGAAAAGCAGATTTTTGCCTCTTCTTCAGATGATTTCATCCAGCCTTGATTAACCTGATGCCACTTAAAAGCACATAGCAAATATCACATTTGAGACTTCTGATTGATGAAGCAATCACATAGCCTGTGCTCTGCTCTGACGGGGGAGTTTTTCTACTTCAAGGGTTTGAACTTCTTAGAAGGCAAATGCTCAGATTCATAGTACTGGAAATCACAGGAGGAAAGCTAAATCCTTTCTTTCTACCAACCTGAGCTGTCTTGCTTACATTGCGTTCACTTGCCAGTCCTCTGTCAGGAAGGACTACCCTGTGAGACTTAGGTAAAACAATTTGATAATTAACCCCAACCTTTTGGGGTCCTTCTGCATGCTTTTTATTTTCATTTAAGTTATGTTAAATGATATAAAAATAATCTTCTGCATATTCAATTTCTCGAATGTTCTTCCAACAAAATCATTTCTAGATTATGTTTATATTCTTTGCATACTCATTTTGGTAAGTCTGGGGTTAAGAAATCTTCTTCTGTATCTTATCAAATACCTCAACCAATCATTTCTTTATACTTAAAATCTACCAATACATCTATTTATCTGAAATTCTTGTATAATAATCCGTAACAAGAAGAATGAATTGGAGTCCTTGTCGGCTCAGTGCTCCCCAATATCGGTCCAAAGCCTCTTTCATCGTTGTAGCACTACTGTGAAGGGGTGTGATAAGCCTCCTTAAAGATTTAAAGTTGTTGAGCAACTTTAAATTGTTAGAGTTGTTTGCCCAAAATTGAACTCAGTCTGAATGTCAAGGAACAGCTCTTAACAACAGGCAGGGTATATAAAAGAATATTTTAGCAGGAACAACAGTTACTAACACTACACATGACTCTACATGTAGAACTGGAGCCAAATGATTTATTTGTTCTGTATTAATACAGCAGAAACCAGCTTGAAGCATTTGGGGGCTGAGTGAATGAATCATGGGAAATGAAATGACCAAAATCAGGAGACCAAGGTCTAACCTGATCTTGAATACTATCACCCCACCCCATTCCAGCCTGATACATGCACAGGCACACACTCACACGTATGACTCAGTGTGGTCACTTGTACAAAGCAAGTGTTCAATTAATGTGGTTGCCTTTTAGTTCCATAAACACCCCGATTTCTTTCCCAAATATAGCCCTTTTTATACACTATTCTGGATTCCTAGAATCTTTTTACTCAAACATTTATATGGGTCATTTCTTCTCTTCTTTCTTAGCTCAAAGAAGTCATGAGAGCAGCTTTCCCTGCGCACACTTTCTAAAGCAAATATACCCAATTGCTATTCTTCTCCACTTTCTCTCCTTATCTTCAAATGTAACACTTTTTTAATTTACTGTTTTATTATTTTTAAGCTTGTACTCCTTACGTATCTTTGAGCATACACAAAATGTCCATTTTGTCCACTGCTATATCTCCTACCAATAGAGAATATGATAAAATTGACATTTTATATTTTGTTTGCTCCAAATGTATCTTCTTACTCATATCTCATTGTTCATTGTGATTTTCATTTCCCACTATAAATTTCCCTCACTGGAGGCAAAAGTTGAGTTTTATGTGTATCCCGTATCCATCCTTTAATAAATTCCCTCATCCTTCTACTGCCATATATTTTGAATATGATTTTACTTATTGCCTCTCAATGAATGTTGTAGGTAAAAACATTGGAGAACTCTCTCCTTTGAGACTTCACTTAATATTTCTCCCAGATGAACTTACTGCCTCACAAAAGGACTCTTTGTCTTTCGAATTTAACCGGCTCTTTGTCTAGGCTGCTATCCAGCACCACAGGAGTAAAATGTCAATGCTTTCTATTTCATCAATGTTTTATTCTTGGCTTGTATTTCAATAAGGGGAATGAAATAGCAATTCAAATGTCATTGCAGATATATTTTTGTCCCTTTTTAATTCTTTATCTGTTATGTGAATCTCAATAATTTATCATTTATTTTCAATCTGTACAAATCCCTTGGAGAAATGTGCTATTCATGTGCTATAAGACACAACAGCTGTGCTGACATTACACCCAAACCAAGATCCAAACCTCTCAGCCAACCCAAGAGGTCATTTTACCACCTTTTTTTTCAGTCAAAAATTCCAGATTTTATTGTTTGTAGAGCAGTGGTTCCCAAAGTTTATTATGTGGAACACTAATTTATAGTGCTATTTTTCCTCCCCTCCAAAAAAAGAAAAGTTTCAATGGGCCAAGAGTTTGAGAAATCAAATAACAACTCTGAGACAATCAACTGTTGAATTTGGTTTAACTTTTAGCAGCTTCTTAATTTATTTGACAATAGTAATGGTTTGCAAATTGTGGTACCCCGCCCACCCTGGAACTTATCAAAAATGCAAATTCTTGGGCCCCACCCCAGATCTACTGAACCCCACATCCTAAAACAAAGGGGAGGCTGAGCAAACCTTGGTGGGTTTGTTCAAACCCACCAAGTTAACTTGAAGTATGCTCTTTTGAGAACCACTGGACCACGAAGTTTTGTATTGGGACCACCTCCTAGTATCCTGAGAGCACTGTGTTCAAATCACCTGGGAAACTACGTAGAAGGTCTGAAGTGCAGCCCAGGATTGTGCATTTCTCACAAATTTGCATGTCATGTTGCTATTGCGAGTGTATATTGTGGAGTATATATTGCGAGTTGATATTGTGGAGTATATACTTTGAGTAGCAAGACCAGAAGACACTTCCAAACACAGCTGGAGCACACATGGCTGATATGCACAGGGAAGAATACTTGGATAGGTTCTTACAAAAGAAATCATGGGCAAAGTGTCTCCTATTGCCTACCTAATCAGTCCTTCTCCAGCCGTCCACGGGATTTGTTGGCAGATGGGTAGAAATGACAGCAGGATGCTCCTCACCTGGCCACCGACCAAACCACGTGTCCAAAGACAGATACATGGCAAAGGAAGAGGTGAAGCCAGAGATACCTGAGCATGGAGGTTTTCTGCCACTTATAAGTCAAAGATACTTACAAGTAAAAGTTACTTCTAAGTTACTTGTGGTTCTGTATAGCTTATGTAACCACTGTGAGACTCAATTTCTTCACTGGTCGATTGGGAATATTAATAGCCCCTGTATTACTAGTTGTAATGAAAGTTAAGCATGACGTTCTTGTAAAATACTTATTCTGTGGTACATAGTAAGTACTTCATAAAAGATGATGATGATTGTGGTGGTCCCATATAAAACCGAAACATCCTGAAATCAGCCTCATAATTCAATGGAAAAAAGGATGTGGAAGCAAAGGTCAAGTCACCTTATTTTCCCTCCATGACTGGGGAAGGCAAACTATATATTTTCATCTTGATTCTCTTCTTACAGTTTCAGACGTCAAACCCACCTACTTAGATATCCACCGGATTGTTAATTGTGGAGTTTGTGAGTAATGGAATTGCTAATGATCCTTATTCTTTCTAGTATGATTGGGATAAAAATAGTCTTACGTAAGGATTTAAAACCTTCCCTCATCTCAGAACATTCCAAGGAAGATTTAGTATGTGCCTGGGCTCCAGGTCTTTTGTTGTGTGGATCTAGGCAATTGGTAAGGCAGCAGCATGCTAAGAGGTTACATGGATCTAGACCAGAAAGGCCAGAGAACCACGTGTGGAAGAGCTGAGTTGGTGAATAAAGCATGGGCAGGGAGAAGAGACAGAAAAGCTAGGAAGGGCCGGAATTGAGGTTGAGTTTGAGAGAGAAGAGAGATTGTGAAAGAGCAACTGCTGTAATAAGAGAAACGAATAGATGGCTGACAAGGGGTTTAAGAGTATTTCAGGGTCATGAACTACATTTTCTGTTCCCACATTCCTTAGGGAGATTTTAGTAGAGAGCTAAATTTATTTTCATTGATTTGTGGATGTCATACTTGTGATTTTGTTGACTGTGATGACATGATGAGACTGACAACATGATGAGAGGTAATTTGGCATTACTTAAATCACATATGTTTTCATATTTTATAAATATAAGTATTTATTACATTTATAATCAGAAAGAATACTTCCTTCTCTCCTTCCTCCTTTCCTCCCTCTCTTTCTCCTTTCCTCGCTCTCTTTTCCTCCCTCTCTCTCTCCCTCTCTCCCCGCCACCCTCCTAACACAGGAACTATTCCCTTACAATTTTAAACATCCAAACTTGTCTAAATTAGTGATTCTCAACTGGGGGCAAGTTCACACCCCTAAGAGACTTTTGGCGAGGTCTAAAAACAATTTTGGTCCCATCACAACTGTGGGGTAGTGGCATCTACAAGGTAGAGTGCAGGGATGCTGCTAAACATCAAATAATCCTAGGTTAGCATCCCCCGCAACAAAAAATTGTCAGATCCAAAATGTTTATAGTGCCTAGGTTGAGAAACTCTGGTTTAAATTATTAGAAATTTTCCTTCCTCAATTCCAACTTTCAGTGTGTGATTTGGATAATTTTTCTGATTATAATTTACATACTTCCAATAATCATAATTCTGGGTGAAAAACATTTTATATGTCAGATAAGAAACTTTGACTATTCTTAGGAAACTTCTTTCCATATTATTACCTGTCACAGTAGATAACCTTAATAAACTACCAATTTTTTCTAGAGACTCCTACACTAATAATACTCTCAATTAACCAATAAGTAAAATGTCCAATTCTACAACATCAATTACTTTTTAAATTTTCTTGCCAGGAATAAAATGTTTAGGGACTTTTATGTGATTTGCATGACCAATGTTTTCCATGAAACCTCCATCTTGGAGGAGCTGTTGCCAAGCATTTGAAGAGGCAGTAAGGTCAAATGCAAAGAGCCTTGTCTGGTTCTCCTGCACTCAGTTTTAGGTCCAGCTGTTTCATGAGTGAGCTCATATTCTTGGGCAGTCATGTCACTTCTCTGAATCTCTACTGCCTCATCTGCAAAATTAATAGAAAATGGATTAAGTTTACTTTATGGTCACTTCTGGTTCACTCTAAACTCTGATTGAGAGCCTTCTCCTCCATGAGAAAAAAGTGGCTTTCTGTTAACCTTTGAAGGACTACTGAATAAAGTTCAGGTCAGCCTCAAGCTCAAGGAAGTGTTTGTGCTATTTCTAAAAAAGTCACGAAAGAAAGGAAGACGGTATGGCACGTTGCCACTGTGGAAGTTAATATATCTAAATGGAAATTTAGCATTTTCTCTACTGTGACAAATCTGGATCCAAATAGAATATGAAAAATAGTAAAAAGTAGATTCCCACAGAAAACAATGAATCAAAACTAACATGTGTTGGGCTTTTTTTTTTTTTTAAAGTCAGGCCAACGCCATATTAAACTACGGCTGGTACTTGTTCACTCTCCTTATTATCCCCCTTCTAACAACAAGTAAAATAAAAAATTTAAACAACATAAAAAAATTTGCATTGACTTCATTTTAACAGAATGTAAACCAAAACACATCTTTGAAGTTCCCAGCACAGATGGCAGGTCCCCGCTCTCCCATGGTAGATGCTAAGCAAAAAAGTGACTGAACCACAGGAAGCTGAGGAGACCACAAATATCTAACACCATAAAAATGGCCCAGAACTGCCACTGACAAACATGCAATTCATTAAACTGATGCATCTTTCTGAAGCAGTCCATTTCTGGGTCTTCTGAGGGAAGTCCTTCTTTTCATTTGAACTTGTCGGTAGAGTCTAACATATCAGCAATAGGACATGCTCCCTCGAGCCCCATGTTTTACTGGGAGAGATGGAGTTGTGCTACATTGTGGGGGTCCGCCACCTGGTTCCCATGGTGACTTGTAGCAGGCATTTGTAAGAAACCTTCCTGAAGTGTAGAATCATGTTGAGCAAACTTTTTTGACCTCAGCACATAGTTAGAAACACATTTTACAATGTTACCCAGTACAAATATACCCACGCACACACACACACACACACACACACACACACACACACACACACTTCTCCAAAGTACCAAATTCTCTCTTATCTCTCTTATTTGGGGGCTTATATGCCAGTTCCTCTATCCAGATCAGTAGATCACTGTTCTTACCCGACTCTCATTCCCTCGTTTGTCTAGTTAATGCCTCCTCATCACTCAGGCTGAGAAGCCTGTCCCTCTACACTGAGTTCCATGTCTTCGGTCCCTTTATAATAATAACACCAGCTACATAAACACATACAGAAAAGGTGAATAAACCATGGGAGAACTGAATTTTGAATGGTCTGATTTACCTCAGAGCATTGCAGAATTTTTAAGCAAAAAGGCACCATAAAAATTATTAAAAGCAATGATTGCCAACTTACATTTCTTCTATATCAAGGCCACAATCTGTGTCTAAGTACCATGGTTCAATATTATAGAAATAGAAATCCAAGGGGGAAATTGTCCACTTATTTGTGACAAGACTGAACAAGAAAATAAAATTAAGTTTATTACGACTTTGATTAGAAAAAATAGGAAAATCACTGATTATTACTTCAATTAGTGCTGTTTGCGATTTTTTTTCCCAAAAAAGTCTCCCAAATCGTGAGAGAACAAATTGTTAAAGGTTCTTGGTGGTTCCAAAAATTTTTTGAGAGTCATTGATTTAGCCCAATCCCTTAAATTTTACAAGTCTGGAAACTGAGCTCCAGAAAGGGTAAGTGACCTTCCAAAGGCCTTATAGTATATAAGGGCACAACTAGGATGAATTGTCATAGCATAAAACACAGAATAGCACTCCAAAGGCACAGATAATTTATCTCATCAATATGTCATGAAGGTAATGCATGATCCAGAATCCCTGTCAACGGTCGAGTATAACAATCCAGCAAACATGAATCAAGATCTACTGTCTCAAAATTGTACAAGATTCATCAGAAAATACAAAGCTTAATCCTTGACTTTAAGACCTTAGATTTAATAGCACCTGTATTCATCCCCTCATTTAACCTACACAGCCATTCTATGGGGGAAAATGCCACATTATTCCCATTTTGTAGGTGACAAAGTATTATTGCTGGTAACCTGCAAAACAATGATTCTGAGCCTGATGTCTCCATCACTTCCATATGTTACAAAGGTACTTTGAGAATTCAGACAAAGAAAGATTGATTCTGGTTGGGAGGTTTGTGTAAGTCTCCTTGGAAAGTCTGGGATTTAAAGCATGTGATGTATTTCAACAAAGAGAGAATCAACAAAAAGACTAAGGCAGAGGGAATCCATGGGCATACGAAGAAAAGTGAAAAGAAAATTCTAGATCTAGTACTGGGAGGATGTACCTCAGGCCAGACTACAGATGGCCTTAAATGTCATTGTAGGAAGCCAGCGATTCCCAAGGGATATTCCACAGAGCAGTTTCTGTGGGATGTTAATCAGGGTTAAACAGTGTTGTATGGCCAAACAGGTTTGAAAAATACTGGATTAGAAAGGTTTGACAGGTTCTTTACTACAAGACTGCTCAGAGCCCCTTCAGTGGGCTAGTGTGATTATCAACATCCAAGAAGGAGATGAAACTCACAGCATTCCCAGATTTATTTGATCTAGAATATCCATTTTATTTTGTTCTCATTTCTTTTTGATAATGTTTTTATTTTACAATTACAGTTGACATACAATATTATATCAGTTTCTGGTGTACAACATAATGACTAGGCATTTATATAACTTCCAAAGTGATCAACCCAATAACAATAAACCTAGTACCCATCTAATACTATACACAGTTATTACAATATTATTGACTATATTCCTTATACTATAAACTATATCCCCATGACTATTTGGTAACTACCAGGTTCTACTTCTTAATCCCTTCTCCTTTTTCACCCATCCCCACAACCCTCCTCCCATCTGGCAACCATCAAAATGTTCTCTGTATCTATGAGTATGTTTCTATTGTTTTTGTTCATTTATTTGGTTCTTTAGATTCCACATGTAAGTGAAATCATATGGTATTTGTCTTTCTCTGACTTACTCCACTCAGCACAATAGCTTCTAGGTCTATCCATGTTGTCGCAGATGGCAAGACTTTATTTTTTATGGCTGAGTAATGTTCCATTGTGCATATGTACCATCTCCTCTTTATCCATTCATCTATTGATGAACACCCAGGTTGCCATTATATCTTGGCCATTGTAAATAATGCTGCAATAAACATATGGATTCACATGTCCCTTTGAAGAAGTGTTTTGAGTTTCTTCAGATAAATACCCAGAAGTGGGATTTACTGGGTCCTTCTTTGTTATAGCCCTTCTTTTAAAGTCTGTTTTGTCTGGTATATGTATTGCTACCCCCATTGTTTTTTGTTGTTGTTGTTGTTTTAAATTCCATTTTCATAAAATATCTTTTTCCATCCCTTTACTTTCAGTCTGTGTGTATCTTTCAATCTGAAGTGAATCTCTTGTAGGCAGCATATGTAAGGATCTTATTTTCTTATCCATTCAGACACACTATGTCTTTTGATTGGAGCATTTATCCTTTTACATTGAAAGTAATTTTTATAGAAATGTAGTTATTGACATTTTTATTCAATTTTGATCTTTTTTTCTTCTTCTTAAAGAAGTCCTTTAACATTTCTTGTAATACTGGTTTGGTGATGATGGACTCCTTTAGCTTTTCCTTGTCTGGGAAGCTCTTTATCTGTTCTTTGATTCTAAATGGTAGCTTTGCTGGGCAGAGTAATGGGCAAATCCTTGCTTTTAATCACTTTGAGTATTTTGTGATGATCCCTGCTGGCCTGCAAAGTTTCTGTTGAGAAATTAGCTGACAATCTTATGAGAGCTCCCTTGTAGGTAACTAATTGCTTTTCTTTTGCTGCTTTTAAGATTCTCTCTTTGTCTTTAATTTTTGGCATTTAAGTTATGATGTGTCTTGGTGTGGGCCTCTTTGGGTTCAACTTGTTTGTGACTCGGCACTTCCTGGACCTGTATGTCTATTTCCATCACCAGATTAGATAAGCTTTCCATCATTATTTCTTCAAATAGGTTTTCAATTCCTTGCCCTTTTCTCTGTCTGGTAGCCCTATGATGAGAATGTTTATACTCTTGATGTTGTTCCAGAAGCTCCTTAAACAATCCTCATTTAGGGATTCTTTTTCTCTTTTTGCTATTTCGATTGGGTGTTTTCTGCTACCTTATTGTCCAAATTGCTGACTCAAACCTCTGCTTCATCTAATCTGTTGATTCCCTCTAATGTATTTTTTATTTCAGTTATTGTAATCTTTATTTCTGACTCATTCTTTTTTTATGTTTTCTGTCTCCATTTTTATATTTCCTACCTCTTTGTTGAAGTTCTCCCTGAGATCACTGAGCATTCTCATAACCAGTGTTTTGAACTCTGCATCTTACTTGTCTCCATTTTGTTTAGTTATTTTTCTAGAGCTTTGTTCTGCTCTTTCATTTGGGACATGATTCTTTGTGTCCCCATTTTGGCTGCCTCCCTGTGTTTGCTATTATGTGTTAGGGAGAGCTGCTATATTTCTTAGTCTTAGTAGAGTGGTCTTATGTAGTAATATCCTGTGGGGTCCAGTAGGACAATCTCCCTGGTCACCTGAGCGGTGTGCTCCAGGTATGTCCCTTGTGTGGGTGGTGTGTGTCCTCCTGTTGGAGCTAAGCATTGATTACTGTTGGTACCTCAATGGAAGAGATTGACCTTTGGAATGATCAGTTGTGAGGACTGGCCAAACTACAGTGGAGGAGCTGACCCTAAGGAGCAGGATTTGCTTCAGCAGGGCTCTGGTGCCTGCTGTGTCTGTCCTTTGGATGTGTCATTTGTGGATGTGGTTGGGTGGTGCTCTGGTGTGGTCTGAAGCTGGCCACTGAGTGTGTTGTTTCTGGAGCCTCTTGAGAGGGGTTCTGGTGCAGGGCAAGGTCAGCTGCTGCCTATGCCCTGCCCAGTGCCACTTGGTATGAGCTGCAAAGTGATCTGCAGATGGTTGTCAATTGTGCTGGCCATGGAGGTACCTGGGAGAGGCTAAGCTGTGAACTGAGGATGGCTGCCACATGTGCCTGTCTCGAGGCTACTTAGCAAGAGGTATGGGGCATGCTGAGGCCAGGTGCTTGTTTGGGGTTTGTGAACCTTTAGAGATTTTAGGAAAGTCCATAGCATAAACCAAGACAGGCCATTTGTATGGAAAAGCCACTAGAAGTGGCTTGGGTGGGCCGCAAAATTAGGTGGGGAGGAGCCTCAGGAAATCACCAGGAAGGGGCAAACAGTGTTAGCTAGATTGATGGAGACTCAGATATGGCGCCTGCCTGTGTCTGTGCAGTGCATAGAGGGAGGGCTCAACAAAAGGAACAATAGGTTCTTCCAGTATTTCTGTCTGGGAGAAAGCTGCTCTTCCAGCCCTTGTCCTGCAGTCAGACAATCCATTTCCTCCCCTTATGTCCCTGGCAACTTTCGAACTGCTGCCCCAGTGCTGGAGCTCAGAGAGAGTGAATCCGTCAGCAAGTAAGTTTGTGTGAGAGCCCTTTAAGAGGAACGCCTAGGACTCCAGCAGTCCTCCATCTCACTTAGCCACAGTCTCCACTGATTTTCACAGCCATAAGTTGTGGGGATTTCTCTTCTGGGCACTGGGAGAAAGGCACTGGAACCCTAGGTGCAGAGCCTGGTGTGGGGCTGGGACTCCTCGTTTTTCATTGGAGACCTCCACAGCCGAGATATCCCTCCCAATTTTTAACCATCACACATGGGTTTGGGACCAACCTGGTCCATGTCTCCACCCCTCTATCAGTCTCAGGTGGCTTCTTCTGTATGTCCTTAGTTATAGGAGTTCTGTTCAGCTAGTCTTCAGGCAATTCTCAGTGATGGTTGTTTTGTAGTTTAGTTGAAATTTTGATGTGGTCGTGAGAGGATGCAAGCAGAGCATTTACCTACTCCACCATGTTGACTAGAAGCCTTTTTTTGTTTGTTTTCTTTCTTAAAAAGCAGTAGACAAACTAGTGTTCCACAGACCATACTTTCAGAATAATGATATTTGTGGTGGGAAATAACAACAGAGCTAAACTTAGGAAAATTGACCTGAGAAGAGCGGGAAAGTCTTCCTAAGAGGGAAGTGAGAATGGAGACTAGAAGACCAGATGGAAGGTCAGGGTAAGGGTCTTGGGTGGGTAGGGGACATGATTACCTGAAGGTGAGTCTTAGGAGTAGAAATAAAAATTCACAAATCAATGTGTATTTAAAAAAAAAACAACAAAAACCCTTTGAGAGACAATAGAAATGTTGGACATGGATTGAATTTTAGATGGTTTTAAGGAATTATGGTTAATTTTATAGGTTATAATAGCATTGTTTTTAAACAAATTTGCTTTTAAAAATTATTTATATGTTAGATACATATTGAAGTATTTATAGGTATTGATTTACTTTAAAAGAATATAGTTTCAAAAAAGGATTTGATGAAACAAGAATGAGAAGATGTTGGCAAGGTTGATGAGTTGTATTATGCTCTTGGCTTTTGTGTATGCTTGCACATTTCCATAATAAAAAAATTAAAAATAAAATCAATGTGAGAGAACTTTGGGAAGAAACATTCTTCACCATCTTATGTTGGGTTCCCTGGAAAACTGGCTCTGAGAGGAAGATTTGCATACAGTGCTCTTGAGATTAAACCCTGTGGGAGATTTCAAGAAGTAGAACTGAGCCCAAGATGGAACCAAACTGCAAAGTAGTCACAGTGAAGACCTCAGTTGCTTCCAGTTGGAATGATCCTGAAGGTTACCTGAAGTCAGGGGACCAGGCCTTTTATAGACCTCTCCCTCCCCTCCCACCCACATACGTGGTACGATCAAACAATACAGTGAATGTTTACATTAAAAAATGTATTACGGTAAAAGACACATTGCCATTAATCCCCCTCAAAATACTCCTCCTTGCTTTGAACACACTTATCCCATCGTCCTTGCCACTTTCTGAAGCAGTTCTGGAAGTCCTCTTTTGTGAGTGTTCTTAGTTGCGCTATCATGGCTGCCTCTATATCCTGAATCATTGTGACTTTGGGGAAGAGCCAGAAGTCACACAGTGCTAGATCCGGTGAATAAGTTGGATGAGGAGACACCATAATGTTTTATTTGACAGAAATTGCTGTATACCAGAAGCGATACATTGTGACACGGAGCATTGTCATGATGGAAGATGATTTACGGCACTCTTTAAAACATACCTTCTCTCAACTGTAGCTCACACCTGGCTGACTGCACTGAACAAGTTGAAACTTGTCACACACTGTTACTAAGGTTCGACGTGCCACTTCCCATATTGAAGTTCCCTGCCTTTCCAGTGGATGGCACGCGGCAGCAGCATTCACCTTCTTTTGATCAAAACAGAAAGGCTCCATGTCGCACATCGCTTCTGGTATGGCAATTTCTATCAAATAAAAACATTATGGCGTGTCCTCATCCACCTTATTCATCAAATCTGGCACCATGTGACTTCTGGCTCTACCCCAAAGTCAAAATGATTCAGGACATCGAGATAGCCACAACGGCACAACTAAATACATTCACAAAAGAGAACTTCCAGAACTGCTTCAGAAAGTGGCAAGAACAATGGGATAAATGTATTTGAAGGGAGGGAGAGTATTTTGAGGGGGATCAATGGCAATGTGTCTTTTACTGCAATAATTTCCTTTTATTTAAACATTCACCATACTTTGTGATCACACTTCATACATATAGCGTCTAGTCATTGGATTGTGAGCTATCCCTAGGGAACAGACATAACCTAGGACAAGATAGTATCTGGCTGGCAATTCCTAGAGAGCGAATCCTATAGCCAAGACTCCAAACTGTCAACAGTTAAGAGAGCAAGAACCTCAGTTCTGAAGGAGGAATCTGGGCAGCATACCATAACATCCATCACACTCTCCATTTGTTCATCCTGAAACATTTACAACAATGACATTTTTCTCCTATTCACATGCAGCTGATGATTGTTTTTGTATGTTGTTTTGTTGGCTATTATAAAAATATGACATATTTGCATAAAGAGGGCATGTGTTGACAAGAAATAGATCTATTGCTTTAAAGTCATCTTGCAAGTAGATTTCATTGAAATAGCAGGAAACTAATGTCCTTTTAAAACTTTATTAAAATCATCTGGATATATTCAACCTAATAAAAGCAGAGTACATAGTTGCTGGACTTCCTGTAGCTTTAGATATGGACAAAAAGAGGCTTAAGTAATATCCTACATTTAAAATTGTGTAGAGAGATATGTTACTGAAGTAAGAAAATATGTCCTTTATGAAAGAGAGTCACAAATAACATCCACGCCCCATTTCTTTTGGCATGACTTTTTGTATATCTTTGGCATTCTGTCCTACTTGGCCTCTTCATTCTGTGTGTTTATACACATCAGTGCTATTTTATTGGGACTGCTGCTTTGTCTTGTTCAGTCTAAGACATTTTACCTCTCCACTCCAGAAAGGTCAGTTCTGAAGTGTACCTTTACAAAGAGCGGTATCACCCCAAGCTTAAGAATCATTTTGATTCTCTCCTCCAAAGAAGCAAATTGAGCCTTCATCATAATTGTATCCTGTTTAATCTAGCCATTTTAATGATTAATTACAAATGGGGGCTCTGGGCGGGATGAGGCAGCCATATTTAACAAGTCAGTTCGCTGGCCATGCTTCTTTCTGTGGCATTGTGATCTTTGACTAACTTTTGGCAAAAAGCGTCAAATAATTTACACTCTGTTGTTGAGTTACTTTAGAAAAATACTACCACTGTTCATTAAAGACATAGATGCATGTATATTTATAAAAACGCACATCCTCCCCCCAAAAATCCAATATACAACCTCGATTATATTTGATTCCAGGGCTTTGAAATGCAAAGGAGAACACTGATCACAGTGGGATAAACTCCTTTATAACAGGGAACTAGGAGGAAGTCTTGAATCGCATTACTCTGGCCAACATACACAAGCTTAACATTACTTTTGAACCGATGGCCATGTGGATTAAAGATGAATATTTTGAATATGTGAAAAATTAATGTCCCAAAGCTCTTACAATGATTGTTTCTTTGTGAAATGGAGTGTGCAAAATGTCTTTTAAAAATGCAACCTTTCGGTGAATAGATTGCTTCTCCTCTTTTGCCTTGTGCTACTAGTTGGAAAGGTCCCTAAAGGAGCATTAAGCAAATGACTAAATAGTTATAAAAGAGCCATCCAGATTCACAGAAGCGTGGAGATGGAAGTGAGGGAGACCAATTTTCATCCTTTTGTGAAACAAATAAAATGTCTCTTCTCCTATTTTCTTTTCCTGATCTTTTAAAAATGTAAAGGTCCATTGCTCTTTTCTTGGTTAACAGATTGAGTTTTAAACAAAGAAGGCTGATTCTGAAGGCCACGAGGAGCTAGGCTGAGGAGGACGGAGCTAGCCTGGGAGCTCTGTGAGTTATCAGGTAAATGTTATGTCTGGAGTCAAGTCTAAGATAACCAAGCCTCATGGGGCCTTGGATCAATTTAATTTTGATGAATGACCAGTTTGGTAAATATTATTTACATTACTACACAAGTCGGGTCTGTTCCATTCATGTTTGAACAACCCACATAGTCTGCTGTGGAATAGCTTCTCAAGTACTCCCCACTGGCCGGCTTTCCCCACTGTTAACTCACAATTAGAAGGATAATTAGTAATGAGGGCGCTTTGCTTTTGAACTAAAAATGAAAACATGAGCAAACAGCTCAATAACCTCGAATGTAGCAATTCTTGAACCACAAGACCTCAAAACTACATTCCCAACCATCTACAAAGGTGGTGGTCTTACATTTTAAATTTTGTCTCTGCTTTCCTTAAAACATGGCATTCTTAAACAAATATTAAGGAATTTACAAAGAAAAAAATTTTCAAGCATAGTCCTATCCCTTGAGCACAGGTTTTTGTTTATTTGCATTTTCTTCCACTCTTCATCCACATGTATTCATTTATTCATTCATAACTCATTCATTCTACAAGTGTTTATTAAGCACTTAATATGTGTCAGTTAGTGGTTTAGGCCAGAGATCAGCAAACATTTTCCATAATGAGCCACATAGTAAAGATTTAAGCTTTGAAGGCCACACAGTCTCTGTCACAATTACTCAGGTCAGCCATTATAGGCCATAACAGCCACAGACAATCTGTAAACAAATCAGTCTGGTGGTGTCCCAATAAAACGTAATTCACAAAACAGTCAGCTTTGGCCAGTTGGCTACAGTTTGCCGAGTTCTGCCACAAGACCATGGAGCTATAGAGACAAACAAAATAAAGTCCCACTGAACATACACTGCAGTTGGGGGAGGGAGATAACAAATAGCAAACATATAATTTCAGAGAGTAACTAGTACAATGAAGGGAATTGTATTTCTCATATTAGAATCATAGTATACCTTCAGTTTGGCGCTCTGCTCTACTCAGTATTATTTTGTGAATGCTTTCTATGTAGTAGCACAATCTTCATATTTACTGATGTTCCTGGCATAATTGGGATCCCATATTTTACTTAATTCATTCTCTATGTTGTACATATAACTAAACCTAATTCATGAACATACAAATAAAGGAAACAAATAAATCAAGGTATTCATCTTATAGTAAACTTCTTCTAAATTCTGTTTTTGCTTTGGACGGAGAAGCTCAGCAATTCTAGGTCAGGAAAAATGCACCAGTGACGAAGGTGAATGTAAAAAATGTTTGCCCTGTGCTAAGAAAACTTTAGTTAGTTTCAGGTATCCTCCATTTCTGGGTGGTCCTGAAAATCAGGATCCAGAGGCTAGATTGTTCTGAAGGAAGGAAGGGAGAAGACACATGAGAACCTCACACTTCCTATTCAGGGTTGTGTTTTGTTGCCAGGCAACCGCCCCTCCAGATTTAGTCCATAAGGAACAAAATCGCTCAGAGTTAAATGCTCATGTTCAAATCCATTAAGCACTGATGGAGTGCTTATTAGATGCAAAGCACAGTGCATGTTAGGTAGGCCTGTGTTATGAAGGGCCCTGTGTGATGGAAGCCCCTTCCTTCCAGGTGGAGACAGGGACCTGCAGGGATACGATGGATCCAAGGCCAACTGTGTCGACTGATAGAATGTATGGGAGGTAAACCCTACTCCCCTCTGCTCCGTGTTCAGCATAGAGGAAGGGCTTTACACCCCATACTCCAGAAAGGAAATGCATAGCAGCAGTATTTCTCCTTCAGAAGTACTTGCTCATTTGCTCTTCCCCTTGGGAAGAAGAGTAACCTTTCTGGTACGTGGGTTTGGAGAAGCAAGGGGGTCTTTTTCAGATACTTACTGATACTGACAAACACGTATTAGTTTCCACGTGCCAGACAGCACCATTTTCATTTATTTAATCCCCATGACAGTCCTATGAAGTTGTACTATTATGATCTCCATCTTACAGATAAGGATACTGAGTCACAGAAACTCTAGAGACTTGCGTTGCTCCTTGGGTGATGAATAGCACAGCCGGGTTTACTCGTACAATCTAACTCCAGGATCTGTGCTCTCAGTTTCTCTGTCTGAGATTCACCTGAGGAATGACAGTGTTCTGCCCTGTTCCCCCAGGATGTAAGCATTCCTCAGTCTGGGCAGGGTCCAGGCCTTGCTCACACCCTCTGGGTCCCTGGTGGAGGCACAAGAGAAATTTTGATGTGCGGATACACAGATTTCCTTAGGTTAGGTGTGCCAATCACTAGATTTGGTAAAGGTGGGCAGAAAAGCCAACCCATGTTCTTAAAAACAGCAATATCTTATAGGGAAAAGGATGTGATGAATTTTCATCCTAAACCCCCAACATAATATAGGTATGAATGATAGAATAATAGCAGTAGTAAAAAGTAGCTAACAAAAATTATGATATAGCAGTGCTTTAGATATCTGTTATCGCTTTGCATCTTCACCACAATCCCAAATGAGTAGGTACGTACTATATGTCATGGAAGATAAAGGAGGGATTACATTTTAGGTTGTCAAATAGGCTTCTGATAAATAATAGGGTAATGACTATTTTATTGACTACATGACATATTAATAGACAAACCCAACCGTTGATTGCAATGGTATTTGGTGTTAACATCAAATAATCCTGCTTTTCACATAGGCTCTAACAATAGTTGACATTTAATATTGCCCAAGAGCACCCAAAGGTCAAAAGAACTCAGTGGTACTGGCCAGCAAAAGCAGAATGAGACTAGGTTAAGACATCTTATTTGAAAACGTCTTCGATCTGTCCCCTTCTTCCCATCTTTTATAGTATTGCCCTAGACAAGCCACCGTCATCTCTCACTCGGGCTGCTACTGCAACAGCCCCCACATTGTCAACTACATATCCTCCCGTCCATGTCGAATTTTCTCCATAACACAGAAGCATGACCTTGCTAGAAGCCACTTCCCTGCATAGGACAGCTAATGTTTTCCAATTCTTCTTAGGATGAAAATTCTCAACACACCCTTCCAGGCTCTGTAAGGTCAGGCCCCTGACTGTCTTTCTAGCCCTATCTCCTCCATCTCCCATTTCTGCACCCACAGTATGCCACAGTGGTCTGGTTTAATTCCTTGGCTATCCCATACTCCTTCCTGACTTAATTATTATCCCCACCTCGGTTGTCACGTTCATAAACAAAGTTATGCTTCAGGTTTCAGCTTAAATGTTGCTTCCTCAGAATTTCTTCCCTGCCACCTCTAGAAGGTGTCCCTGTTAGAGGACTTATGCGATTCTGCCCGCATAAACCATAGGAGTTATCCCAGTTTATATTTATTGGTTTTTGTAGGTCCTCATTTTTTGTCTGACTTCCTCTAAAATGAAGATCCATGAGGGCCAGATCCAAGTCTGTCTTGCTCACTGCTGTGTTCTCAGGGTCTAGGACAGTGCCTGGCACATACCCAGTATATACTGTTGGATCGGGGCCACTGAGTTCGGCTGTGCAGGCTGTGTACTGCTCAGCTCCAGGGGCACTATCCACAAGACGACAATATCAAAGGTGCTGCCTGGAAATGTGTAACACAGCAGCCCTGTATTGAGTGAAAGAATGAATACATGATAAATAAGTAGATGACTAAATGAAACCATTGGTATGGAATTGCCTTATTGGGGAAAACTATATTTGATGTCCAGTATTTCCTAAAAACGATAAAATCCCACATGGTAATATCTATCTTGCATATATGTCACACAGAAGCAGTTATTTTGGCATTTTATGTGCTCTGAATGAGATCTCTTTTGCCCTTATTTGAATTCCACCTATACCTTTTCATAATCTTAAACTTGGTCTACAACCCTCCAGGTGCCAGTAGACAGTCCCACTTTGGTTTTTTTTTATTGTACAGGGACCTTGTTTTTGACTTGCAGGTGAAAAAGAGCTGAAGCTGCATTTCATTTGCGAGCCAAAGTACATTTTTAATATAGTATTTTTATTCAATGGGGCCCCTGAGAGATATCTGCAATGTATTACAATACGCTGGCAAAATATGTACAATCATCAGGGGAAGAAAAGAGTGACATCCAGGAGAAGGTTATAGATCACTGTGCTGAGAGCTGAATTAGCTGGCACAGGGGACATCTCCTAACTATTGGAAATAATAAATCTTAGCCAGGGTGCCAGTCTCCAAGTCTTGCCACATGTCTACGTTCAGTTTATGATTCCAGGTTTCCCTGCTACAGAAGTGCAGCCATGATTATTACTCATAGCATTTATTAATAAATTTACAAAAGGCAGAGGCTTAGAAAATAAAATGGGTATTCTTCTGTATGCATATGGGTTGGGTGAACTGTGGTTTCTTAGGACCAAGAATTGCTATATTATCCCCAATACTGCCACCATTTCACCTCGTAATGCACATTCCTATGTTTCCCAAAGAAGCTACAAGCTCCCCAAGGACAAGACCTGTGTCTTGAATTTGTGTTTGTGTCTAACTACACATACTTGGAGTGCTTTGCACATACAGGGTTTGCAGGTCTTGATATCCATAGGATTACAATGGAATTATTAAACTAAATAGCTTAATTAAACCAGGATTAAAATTCCACACTGCCTCCCAAACATCAATACATTGATTTTTCAAGCTAAGAACAGAGCGTTGATCTGGGCAAGATGCTCCTCTGGACTGAACGCGTGAGCTGATAAATGCCTTTGGGAGCGAAGGACCTCACTGCCCAGAGGCTGGGAATGAGGCCAGAAGGCAACCTTTGGTGGGCAGCCCCCTTTGGGAAAACACTGCTGAGGAAAGCTGCCTTACCCTCCTGAGGGAAACCTCAGCCAAGTGGTCTATGCCAATGGATAAAAGCTGGGCCCCCTCTCTCCAACTCAGGACAATGCTCATGGGAACCCCAGTTTTGGAGCTTCCCATAGGCTCGGCTGAGGCCTTTGCTGAGAATGCAACACAGCTCACCTTCTCTCTCTGCCTCTGCCTCCCTCCGTCCCGCTCCCATGCACAGGTATCGATCCTAACAGCACTCCCTAATAGGCCTCCTAAATGCTAATATTTGTCCCAGAGTCTGTTTCCCATGGAGCATGGCTCTATGTACCCCCTCTCCCAAGCCCCGCCCGCCCCATTAGGACAACCCAGTAACAAATGGCATTATTATTTGAGAAAGGGACTGGATCTTAGCAGCAGCTGCAGCAGAGGCTTGGACTCATGCCGTTTATGTAATACAACAGAAAGACTCTCTTCTAGCCAGGAGTAGCAGGCACCGTTTTCCTACACTGCATGGGAATGCTGCTCCCAAAACAACATTAGGAATTTAGGAAATTACGGTGGTGAAACAAGCACACACTTAATTACGGGCAGTGTTGGAGTTCTTGCATTTTTTTAATTGATCTCCAGAAAACGACTTTTCTTTAATGCCTGGTTGTTGTTTGTTTAGCTCTAATTCCCCAAAATAGGCACTAACAAGACAACCCTTTAAGAAATCTCCAAGGTTTAGAGCCTTAAAAAAATAATACATTTTCCCTATTCTGACAAAGTATGACTAGTGGTGACACTCTCGTGTAATTATATTGAATAATCTATTATAACTATTGGGGAAGCTCGTTCCTGTACAGAAGTCAGCAAACTGCAGGCTGGAGGAGAAATCTGGGGCGTGGTGGGTGGAGTCCATTCATTTACAGGTTGTCTGTGGCTGCTTTTCGACTGCAGTGGCAGAACTGAGTAGTTGTGACAAAGACTGCATGGCCCAGAGTCTAACATTCTTACAAAAAAGGGCTACTTCACAGACTGCTGACTTCTGCTCTGGTATAGTAATGATTAGAGATCCAAATGTTGTATTAAATGAAATTTAAAAAATGTGGTTGAAAGTCACACTCTGTGTACACCCACACACACATACACACACACACAGACACCATTATCTCTGGTCACTGAGATTAGAGGTGAATTTCAGTATTTTCTTTTTATATTTTCTACAGAAACATGCATTGTTTTTTAATAAGAAAACCAATAGATAGTATTTACTGTGTAATTTGTGTTTTTCCTTCAAAGCCATTTAGAATTTCATCATTAGCTCGCTATCTATAAAAACTACATTTATCTTCTGAAGTCCAGTTAGAAGCAGCTCTGAATGTGTGCATGCTGAAGGCTGTTTCATAATCCCGCCTGTGTCCAAGGAAAATATGTAAACAATGCAATTTAGAGCAGCTTGTCCAGCTACTGGGTTAAGCATCCAGTTGGCTATCAGAAGTTAAAAAAAAAAAAAAAGAAGAAGCAACACCACCAGCCTAGGTTGTTTTCATGACAGCTGGCTCCATTTGGTAAGCTTGTACACATGACGCGAAGAAATACAGTTTATTCAGCCTCTGGCTTATAATGCTTTTGAAATTCTCCCATAGATGTAGAAAAACAGCCTCCATTTTCCCAAAACAAACCATTTCTGGACTATAGAAATAACACAGTGGTCATTATAGTAACACAGCTAACCATTTTTGAGCAATTTTCTTGATAAACAGCATGCTCCAAGTTCAGTGCTTTTTACCAGCATCCTCTCAACAAACATAAGGAATATTCTCTCAGCTTATTTTCAGATGAGGAAACAGCCTCAGCCAGGTGGAGAAGGTGGCCAAAGAGTTGCCAGCTAACACGTGGCTTAGCCAGAATTCAAGACAGCTCTCTCTCTGGCTCTAGAATTCTGAGTCCTCACTCATCGAGCTGTGCTGTCTGCTGACCATTTGTACATTCCAAGACACGATTATATCCCCAGTACCCATCTCAGTGAAAACACATAATTGACAATAAATATCTGCAGAGTAACCAAAAGACGGTTCTCTTTAGCATATTAAATAAGGACGAGCATGAGGAATGGGAGTTGTGGCATTAAAAAGTGTTGGGAGATCATGATTTTCATGTATAAAATTATTTTGGGACAGGATATTCGGAGTTGATATAAAATACTACCAGACTATTTCTACGTGATACCAAAAAACTTCTTATTTTAAATAACGATTTCAGGAAACTTTTTTGTATAAACATGTTATAAGTCCAAACTGATTTCTTTAGTCACATAAATATTAAATTTTGTATAGAAGTCATATTTGGTTAACCTGATAATACATATTAATATTAGATAGGAAAATACCAGAATATGATTTATATTTCCTTTTTTTTTTTTTCACTCTCTTAGGCATTTTTAGAGGGCTGTGTCTTTGCTCACTGGAAACCTGGGGCTTTCTTTCTTTCTTTTTTTTTACTATTTGAATTAAAGCAAGTAGTATTGACATGTTTCTGGCTTAACAACCATGGATCTCTGTGGATCCTAGAAAATATATATATTCATAATTGATCCTTTCCTGTTAATCAAAACAGAATGGGTCTTTCAGATTTTGAAATTAATATTGCTTAGCCACACCAAATGAAAACTCAATTATTGCCAAACCTATTTTATAGTTAGAATTATGCATCTTGTATATTTCCATTATGTGCTAATATAAAGAGAAAATAAAACTTGGGTTTGGAGGTTAAACTTAAAAGTTGACAGTTTCCTCTCAAATTGTGGCAATTTGCATTTGCAATTAAAATATACTAATAGGTGAATTAAAATGGAATATATCTTTAAATCCTTAAAAATGCTAGTCTTGACCGAATGCCATCAAAGTACGTACTTTATCATTATGTCCATTTAACGGAAGAGAAATCTGAGGCTCAGCAAGATCAGGAAACTTAGCTAGGGTCACATGGCCATTAAAAGAGAAAAGCTGGGATGTGAATTCAAGTATATTAAGCTCAAGGGCTGAGTTCTCAATGTAAGCACTACTGACATTTTGGAGTACAGAATCCTTTGTTGTGGGAGGCTGTCCTGGGCATTGCAGGATGTTTAGCAGCATCCTTGGCCTCTACTCATTAGATGCCAGTAACGACACACTGCAACAACAACAAACATCTCCAGATTTGCCGAAGCTCCCCTGGTGGTGGTAGTGGTAGTGGTGGGGCAGGGGGGAGGGGGGGCTTGCAAAATCACCCCTGGTTTGAACCACAGCCCTGGAGCTCCTGTCTTAAGTACAACCCTCTTCTGCCTGCCTTGCAATGTCGGTCAAGATCACCTTTGCAGAATGGGCTCCCAGCAAGCTCGCCACAGTCTGCACATCTGGGCCTCAGCCAAGTTAGTTTCTCCCTCATTTTACTTAGGAAGGAAATGCCGGGCGCCCACAATCTACAGTGGTTTGGGATATGTACCCAAAGCTAAAATTAATAAAAAAATAATGAATTGCCCTGCTCTCATTACCCGCAATCTGAGCCAGAACTCAATCCATGTGCTCGGGGATGATTGTTAAAGAGGAAGGGCAGTGGGAAGACTAATTCAAGCTCCGGGTACTCACTATTTCACTCAGAATTAATTTGATGAAGAAATAGAATAAGAATTGCAAAGTCATCAAAGATGATGGCTTTTCCTTTATGACCCTTGGCACCAGAACAAAGAGCCTATTTTTGTGGTTTTTTGGATTTCCAGAATAAAGGGAATAAAAATGTTTAGGTAATGTTTGGATGGTTTAGAGACTGTATGTACATTAGTGATAGGTCAATTAATATCTGAACAGTTCAAAGAGGCAATTATTTCAATTTATAAATCACTTCAGAGGTAGGGAGCTGCCATCCATGAATGTGGTTTTACAAATAAGAGTGCTCATTGTTATGTGTGTTTGTGTGTGTGCATTTCTACCCATGTCATTCTATCTGGCCTGAATTTTCCGACCAGATCGCATACCTCCGTGATTATGTATTTGTCTCCAGAGCACTGCCAAATACATAGAGCACTGTATCTGCAATTTGACCCTTGGCTGAGACCACCCTATTTTTTGAATTTTCACTGTGCTGAAAGGTACCACCACGCACAATGTTGCTTCCAGGAATGGACTTCTTACATTACACTCTAAATGGCAGGGTCTGGGAGCTAAGACTCCCCGGGGGGTTACAATGCCTCTCGGTAATCCTTCAAAACGGGGAGAGGGCCTACGTGATTTCTGGGCATAGTGGGCTTATCAGACACTTTGATAGTTGGTGAAAAGTTTCCAAATGGCAAATTAGAGCTCTCCTTTAAAGCCGTGTGATAAACATCCCTTCATTTTATTTGTTTGTTTGTTTGTTTGTTTGTTTATAATTACTGAGTGACAGCAAAGTGCCACGTATACTGCTCAATGCTTGGAGTATAAGAGCATGCAAGGCGAACACAGTCCGATGGGGGAGGCAAACTAGGAAGCTGGAAATTACAGTATAGTCTGATGCGTGCTATGCTGGGTGAAGTATAAGATACTGGAGTATAAGGTATGGTGGTTGGGGAAACTTCCAGAAGGAAGTGAGTTCTACTTCAAAGCTGAAAGATGATTCGGTGTTAGTTTGGTGAATTGGGGTTTTCCAGGCAGAGATACATGAAATGAGAAAAGACCCAGAGGCAAGAGAGAACTTGGTGATTGCTGGAAATCGAAGGAAAAATGGCTGGAGTCTAAAGATGAAGGAAAGTGAGGGACAAGCAATGAAGCTAGAGATAGAAGAGGGGCGGGATTGGAAAATATTTTCCAGGTCATGTTAAAGAGTTTGACTTTATCCTAAGGGTATTGGCATGTGATGAAAATTACTTTAAGTTGGCAAATGATATGGTCAGATTGATGAAAACCAATAGGAGGAGAGAGAAATGGCTGCCTGTGGAAGAGATGAGGAGGTTGGGGCAGGAAAGGTAGTGCCTGGCTTACATCAGTGGGCTTAAGATCTGGAAAAAGGGAGCTTATAGATGATGTTTAAAGGAAATAATAGAATTTAATTAATACTAAAAAAAAATGTAGCTAATGATAAATTCATTGATAATCCTTCCTATTATATATGATCCTTCCTTTTCAACTCAGGGTACTCGCGTTCCAAGAGAGAGAGAGAGAATTGTAGAATGTATAAGTATATAATCTATATTCATGCCGTTGGTTTTAGTAATTAAAAGTTAACAAGTATTTACTGAGCACCTACTACATGCCTGGCACTATTCTAGGTGTTGAGGAAACTACTGAAGACCTGAGATCATTCCCACTTTCAGGGAGTTCTATTTTAGTGATGGAGACAGATAGTAACAGGAAATCAAAGCACAGATATTCAGACAGCAATCAGTGCTACAAGATGAGAAATTATAACGTCATGTCAAAAGTCATACCCTACAGAAAGAAAGGACTGTCTGAGTGACCTTTCAGCTGAGATGGGAACAGAGAGGAGTCAACCCTGAGAGGTCAGTGGAGTAGGCATTCCAGCTGAGGGAACAGTTGAGTCCTTGAGGTGGAAATGATCATGACCTTCTGGGGAAGTAAAGAATGGCGGAGGCATGTCGTGGAAGGCCCTGGGCCATAGGAAGGCATTTGGATACTAGCCCGAAGGCAGTTCAGATCTTGGAATCAGTCCTTTTTGTGAGTGGACATTATTAAATCCATTCCAGTGGGTGGAATAAGTAGTCCTTTGAACTGTGACACATCCCAGTATTCAAGGGTGAAAATGTCTCATTATGAGATTTCTACTTTCTACCTTGAGATGATATTCTTTTTGATATAATGCACTTTGTAGGGAGTACAAACCAGAAGGCCTAAGGAACAGCCCTTAATGAGGTCAATACTTACTTATGCCCACAGACCAGGAGGCCAGGCACTGACCCATTCTCCAGGCCTTCTCTTGAAGGAAGAGCAAAACAAAGCCCCATGCTATTCCCAACTCCCACTTAGAGGGAACTTACCTAGATGGGAGTTTTGCTGTGTGCTGATCTGTTGCCCCATCAATAAGGCATTCAGTTCCCTGAATCACAGAAAAAGTGCTCAGGAAACTGAAGTAGAGATGAGAGGGACGACATCATGAACGTGTGTTCCCAGGATTCCCTCACACAGTGCCAACTTCCCTCCTGTCCCAGCGTGGAGTGAGTGAGTATGGATATGGGTGCTCACTTGGGTTTCACTCCCTGCTGGGTCTGTGGCCTCAGTTTCCCAACCTGTAAAATGGAGGTAATAACACCTGGCTCATCTGACTGTGATGACAGAAAACTGAGGAAACTATTACTATACTCTCCATAGAGTAGATTTTCTCATTTATATTTACACGGCAGCCTCGCTCCATTGGGTTCCACTTGTTTTTAGCAGAATATCAGGCTTTATAGACTGCAAATAATGCATCAATATTTCTTCTGTGGCCACTCTCTTCAACTGGAAATGAGAGAAGAATGTTGCTACTTGGCTTCATTTTATCATCACCAAAGGGTGGCAGCTAATCAAGGTGGTGTTTATAAAGAAAACCTTGAGATTCTCTTTCTGATGAAAAGACTTACCTAAAGGCTATTGTTTGTTACTGAAGTAATATCAGTGCCCAGTAAAATTTAAAAATACAACACAAGATGAGAGGTGGAGCAGGAGAAGGTTGAGAAGGAGAATTCTTAGAGAAGTTCAATTATATTTGGCTCATCTCTAACAAGTTACACGATATTGTTATGAAAACATTATCATGGTATTACAAAACATTTGTGAATGTACCATTAAATTTTTTTGTATTCTAATGGCATTATTTCATCACATTAAAATGAAGAATGTTTATCACTGTGGCAGATATGTTAATAACTTTCTGCTTTGAACTGCATTTATTTTGAGACTTTTTAAATAGTTACTTTTTGGGGAAGGTACACTTCACCATAATACTGTCCATCTTTTCCTTCTAGAGTTATATTTCATGATAGTTATATTTCATAATCTAAGCAAACAGAGTCAGTGGGAGGCCAGGTGACATTGAAAAAAATATAGATAGGGAATTGCTTTGTAATTAACTGCTAAGACTGCACGTGAATGGAAATATTATTGCAAAGATGACATCTCATGCTCTATAGTTAGAAAGACTGAGGTACAAGTCAGAACTCCACCATCCCTTACAGCTATGTGACCTCAGGTAAGTTACATATTCTCTCCAAACCTCAGTTTCTTTATTCATAAAATCAAGATAATAACAATAATATCTACCTTATATATAAGTTGTAATCAGATTTAAATAGTATAAGCCTCACAACAATTAAAATGGTACCTGGTACATAGTAAGGGATCAAAAAAAATTAACCATTGTTAACACTAATTAATTGTGCTACTTTTAACAGGTTGCTTTACCAACCCACACTTTAAATTCCTTATTTGTAAAATAAAAGGTTTGGACTAGAATCAGTGTTTCCCAAATTTAGTCACTCTTACACAACCTTCAAAATGTTTTCCATTTGGTGGGGGGTGAAGGGGGAGGTGATATAGTCCTGAAAAGAATAAAGCCATACCAAAGATATTCAGTATATCTGTAAATTTAAAATAAATCTATAATTTAAGTGCATTGGCTTTAATTTAATAGCATAAAATATCAAAATACCCGTCCTTCTAATGTGTCATTGTAGGAGATCCCAGCCCTGGAGGTTTGACTCATTCCTGGGCACATCTGGGCACCATACCTGTACCAAAAGGACTACAGCATCCTGCACATCTTAGGCTTCTCCAGAACAAGAATAGCTAGTTACCTTTTCGTTTCAAATGCCCATTAATATAGACACACGTGAAACCAATAGATACAGTGTAGTAGCTGAGAGCACAGAGCCTGAAGACAGACAGCCTGGGTTTAAATCCCACCCCTGCCACTTGCTTTGTGGTGATGGACAAGCCATTTAATATCTCTGGGCCTCAATTTCTTCATCTGTAAAGTCAGGATTGTAAGAGTGCCTACTTTAGAATGTTATTGTGAGAGTTTTAGATAAGTTAATATATGGAAAGTGCTTAGAATAGCACATGGTACCAGCACCTGGTAACTGAGCTACGCCTACCAATAAGACAAATATATCACACTTTAACGAACACTGTCTTGGATCATCCTTATATTCCATTTTGTCTCTGAAGTCTTTAAGGAGTTCAGAAGAAAATCTGGATCCTAATTCTCTTCAGTTGGAGGAGACACTTAATGTCTCTAAGCTCAGATTTTTCCTCCTATAAAATTATTGTAGTACCATTTTCCTCTAGGTACTTCCTAAGTATGGTAAGGTCGAGAGTGGGTGATGGGTCTGTATTTGAACAACTTTAACTCCCCCAGCACTCGACAGTAGGAGATCCTATTATTAGCTGGTAGCTGGTGAGTCTTCAGCCTGAGCAGACGATCAACGTGAGAACCAAATGTTGTTTGGTGACTCTCCACTGCTTAAGCAAAACCACCAGGGAAAAGAAAGCCATTTCTCTACTGTGACTTTCCTGCCAACAACATTGAAGAAATTAGACATAACGTGAATTCCATATGTCCAAATATATTACCATTCCATTTGGTCACAAAAAAAATAAATCTCTCTGGCCTACCGTATCTGAAACCCAAATCGTTTATATCTCAGACTCATGTCCTTCCGCTAAGTCATCACACACCTGCATTGTGTTGACATCCAAAATAAGCATGATTCATTGAGAAATGTGAGACTTCTGTCCACAAAAGAAGCTCCATGAGGATAAGGGAAACTCTGTGCCCAGAGATTGCAAGTAAAACATGCAGATGGACATAGCGTGGCAGGTAAATCCCCACTGTTGTGTGTATTGAGAGAGATCCAGGGGACAAGTCAAGTGTTTAAATTACTCAAGTAGAATTATTATGTGTTTAATTATCATGTCTCAGATGAGAAAGTTTTTGTAAATCACAGTGAACTGGTGATTATACTCTCAGATACACGACAGCAAGTTTTAATAGACCACAGAGCCCCTCTATCTTGAGGCTTGAATGTAGTCATGTTTCGCTGTGGCAAATGGACAACTTTGTGTGTCAGAGCAGTAACCTTGAGGACATACTGGCTGAACTAAGGCAGGAGACAGGGATGATAAGGATTGAAGCCATGTATAGGGCAAATGGCTTTGTCCATTGTCAATTTGGTTTGGTTTGAAAAGAGATGATCCAAAGTCAAGAGAACATGTCTGGTTTGGTTTCACTTCGTCTGGTACCAGCTGACCACCTCTGGGACAATAATCCCCTCATCAGAGTTTACCTAATTCTCCAGAATCCATTTATAGGTTTGCAAGAGGGAATTTACCATGGCTGTGATTATTGTTTATCTATTCTTAACAAAATTTAATAATTTTTTAGATAGAAAATCATAGTATGTATTTTATGCTACTAAATTAAAACCCATCCAATAAATTTTGCATCATATTGGGTTATAGCTAGTTGGCCATATTTAATACCCTCCTCCAGTACCTTTTTTTTTAAAAAAACCGAATCCATGTTATAGACCCAGGTCGGTTGTTAACTAGGCTGAGATTATCTTTCTGTTGTACTGTGTCATCTTTGCTCTTCCTACCCTGCCTAGGCCTGGGTGGGTGAGACTCTGACGGGTTCTCTGCAAGCATCTGGTTCTTGACTCATTCTGGTTCTTCAGAGCTAATGTACCTCCCTTCTAATCAAATTCCTATTTTGCTGAAATCAAGCAACGTCTATTTTCTCTCTCTTTTTCCAAACAAGATCATCTAATATATTAACCAAAATGTCATATATCTATATACAATTTATTGAGAACTTACTATGCTAGTCACTGTTCTAAACTGTTAACATGTAGAAATGATTTATGTTTACAAGTTTATGTTTACAAGTCTCTGTCCATACTTTAGCACTTTTATTTCTAGTCCCTGTTCTATTTTTTTTTCTGTTTTTCAAGTATATTTACCTCTTTTCAACATACTTTATCGTTTTCTTAGATTATAAGATTTATTAGATAAACAATTCGATTTATTGTTTATCTGTCTACCCACACTGGAATGTCAGCTCACTGATTATCTCAAGTGCCCAGGACAGTCTGTCCATGGCTGAGGCTCAATAAATACATGTTTAATTAATTAACGAATTAATTAATGAGCTACATGCTGCTATTTGGTTTATTATGAATATGTTTTTAAATCCACAACCTCCTCCCAACTACCTACCAGGGCCTGCTTAGGTAAGATGTTTGTTCTCCTCTCTAAAGCTTTTTAAGTATGGGCTAGATTTTCATATCTGTGGTCTTACCCAGCAACAGGGGACTAGATCAAATGACCTCTTGAGAGCTGCCTGGCCCTTGACATTCTAATTCAATTCCACTTAAATGTCCTAAAAGTAATTTGTGAAGGAATTCTTTTCCTCCTCCTCTCCCCGATTGGAGTGCACATTTATCTAATTATTTCCTTGGTAGATTGACCTAGCTTTAAAGGAGCACGATGTCAGCTCTCATGCATTTTCTCTAAGCACTCACTTTATAAAACTACGACTAAAGACTCAGCTCTCTAGGGAATTAAATTGCATTCAAATAAGATTAAGGATTTTTGACTCACAAAAGCAAGGACAATCAGAGGCTCACTAAAATGAGGCAATTGTTCAGTAAACTAATCCAGACATGTTATTCACAAAGGGACTCTCACAATTGGTCAGGGCAGAAAAATGCTTGTGAAGGAATGGGCGGGCTGGATTGCGTTTAGGGGAGGCTTCTTCCTTCTAGGATTTAAAGCCCTATCCCTCACTTCCTCGATAGTGAATATGTTTATTTTCTCAATTTAGTCAACTGTGGCCCAATATCCTCCCACTGAACTGGATTAGATTAGAGCTTTAGAGAGAGCCTTAAATTGGAATTTGAAAGCCTAGCACACGCACGCACACACGATGGTCCATTCCTCTAAGAAGCAAAGGAGCAACAAACTAAGGGCTGTCAGGGGTGGAGAGACTGTTGATGTTTGTTGATCTAAGGAAGTTCCTCTGTCACCCCCTGGTTTGGAACAGAGGTTCTTAACCTCTTACAGGCCTTGGGCTCCTTCTCAGAACAATGTTTTAAAATGTGTAAAATAAAGAGCATAAGACTGCAAATTACACTGAAATGCACTTGTCAAAATATTTCTTTCAAAAGTACATCAATAATACATGTATTTATTAACAGATTAAGTATCAGGGTTCATAGTAGGTTTGATAATTGCCATCATTTTAAAGTGGTGGTAAGTTTAAATGATAGTTTGAAGTATCTCAACAACTGTAATACGATATGAAAATCTCTACAATTTATATAAGTGATAAAGTCACAGGTACTACAGCTAATAATACTGTGGTTTGTTGCTCATATTCATAATGGAAGGAAATACTAAATTTCATTCAGATACTCATAAAAAATAATATATAATTTCATGGATGACCCCGCTGCAAGTTCTACCCCAGGTTAAGCACTTCTGGCATAGAGATTACAGTGAAAAAGCCATGAAGCCAAGCCTCCCTCTAAACACTGGACCCAACGTCATGGTGCTATGCCTGTGCTTGCTAACATGTGTTCAAACTATTACCCAGCCCACTAAAAACTGTTCTCGCTGGCTCAGGTCAACAATGAGAAAGCTTGAAAAAAGAAAAAGGAAAAATATTAGCACCTGTCATATCTATTTTATGTTTAATTAAATGGCCTCTCTAGACTGGTGGCAAGGACCCCCAGGTTGCCAAAATAGCGTAGTGAGAGCTCGGGCATCACATGACCAACGTGTGTTGGTTTGCCCAGGACTGTCCCTATTTAATGTCCCTATTAAAATGAAAAGTCCTATGTTCTAGAAACCTCTCAGGCCCTAGCTAACCTGGATGGTTGGTGGGTACTTGGGAGTTAGAAGTAATAGTGATCTTGGTCAACTTACTTATCTCTCTGAGCTTCTCCAAATGGGAATGAGAATACCTTTCCTACAAGGTTGTAATAGTGGTGAAATAAGGCTGTGTATATAAAATACTTGGCACAATGTGTCACATTATAAGCACTCAAGAAACAGCGGCTATTACTATCATTGCTGCTGCTGTTTTTATAACCTAAACTCCCTTCTCTCTACCTGACTGCATACCATAGAAAGAGTCTCACCTTCCTCTCTGTCTATGTAAGCTGTATAGTCTTCAAAGCCCCTCCTAACGTCTACTTTTTCATGAAGAATTTGCTAACATCACAGGCAGGGATGAAAGTATGTATTTGGTGGGACCATATGAAATGGACAGTTTTGTAGGTCAAAACCAGTCAAATACGGAAAATGCTGTACTGTTCACATGAATGTGTGCATGAACCAGGCACAGAGTATGGCACCCAGGAGGCCGTCGTTTCATAAATATGGTCCTTTCTTCCTTAATGATTCTGATATGCATGTTCGTCTCCTTAGCTCATTCTTGTACAGTAATTCCACGTTTTCAATGAGATTTCAGATTTTATAACATTATATTCTTTTCAATTAAGATAATCTATGAAATGCTTAAAATGACTTTTTAAGCTTTCGTAAACTACATGTAAAAAATTCACAAATCAAAAGAAAAATTCTTTAGTTTTGGAACTATATATTTGCTTAGATGCAATTGTTATTGTGTATCCTTCACTTTTTGGCAATGAACAATATGCTACTTGTGTTATTCTTTCTGTACATATGTCTTGGGCCTAATCTTGACCATGTTATATTTCCCTATATCTTTAACAATATTCAGTGCTGCAAAGAAATGCATTAATTGTGAATAATTTGAAAGGGGACTTTAAATGTCATAGAAATTAAATGCGAAATTTACATCTCTAAGGTCTTGGACACAAAAAAAACATTAATTAAAGAGAAGGCCCCAGACTATTGTGCTATATACATGCAATGGAATCTTATTCAGCCTTAAAAAAGAATGAAATTCTGATACATGCTACAACATGGATAAGCCTTGAAAAAATTATGCTAAGTGAAAGAAGCCAGACACAAGGAGACATATTGTACGATTCTACTTATATGAGGTCCCTGGAATAGGCACATTCATAGAGACAGAAGGTGGACGAGAGGTGACCAGGGACTGGTAGGAGGGGGGAACAGAGCGTTAGAGTTTAATGGGTACAGAGTTTCTATTTGGGATGATGAAAAGTTCTGGAAATGGTTAGTGGTAACAGTAGCACAACATTGTGAATGTACTGAGTGCCACTGAATTATACACTTAAAAATGATTAAAATGGTAAATTTTATATTATCTATGTTTTACCACAATTTAAAAAAGCTTATAGGTGGCTCGCGTGTGTGGCTCACATTATATATTTTTGGAGGCAGAGCTTCTCTAGAGCTTAAGAAAAGGCCAAGGCAAGGAAACGTGCTCGCCTATCTGCAGTACTGGTGGTGTTCGAGAACTCAGCCTCTGGAGTCAGAAGATGGCAGGATTTTAATTCCAGCTAGGAAACCTTGGGAAATCTCAGAATCTCTGACAACCTCAGTTTCTTCACCTGCAAAATTTGGATTACAAAATGTGCCACATAGGGTTGCTATAAGTTTAAAAGAGAATATATACACAGTGTGTTTCATTGCCACTATGAATGGAAGCATTTTTATCGATACCTAGCTATTTTGCTAATGCCTGAGGAATAACAAACAAAAAAACAAAAAAAAACCCAACAGCATTCCACTTGCCTTGGTGAAAGCCTAATTAGTAAACATGATCTCCTTTCTGGAGACTGTGGGAAAAAAGCTCAGTTGTGCTCTGTAGAAGTAGCATTCATTTTAGAACTCCCTTTCCCTGTTGTCCAGATATTGTCCTCATAATGTGATATGGGCATTCCTAAAAAAAATCTGTTGGGCAAAAGTATGCACTGAAATAACAAAGATTATGGAGCAAATAAGGTTAAGAGGGGACCATTCAAAGCCTACACACCTTTGCAATCAGAACACTTACAAAAACAACTGGTCCATGGGGAAATAACTTGGCTAACCAAGGTGGACAACTTGGCATGGCTGGAGGCTCCCACAGTGGTACTTAAAAATGCATACTCTCTCTCACACGCAAATGATGTGGAAATGCTGGCAGTGCCTTAGCTGGAGCAGAGCTGGCAGGTGCTGAGACAATACAGATGGAAGTGAAGCTCTGAGCAGTGGGGCTGCCATTAATATGGGCATTACATTACAGGAGAAAGTACAACCTGCCATGAGCTGAAAGATGAGCAAGGCTAGGGTTGCCCATCCCTGGAGAAGAAGCCCCAGGTCTGGAGACATGTGTTTAAATATGCTTTGAAAACAACGGGAAGGTTTCCTGCTGCCAATACAGCAGGCCAAGTGGAGGACGTATTCCTTACTGGCTGAAGCTTTTCACTGGACTCCTGCGAGTCCAGTTCCCCTTCCCTGAAAAACAGAAAATCACATATGAACCAATACATCTTCTGGATTACACAGCCAGCAGTCCTCTCTCATAGTAACAAATGACCTAACTCAGATTTTAGAACCCACGTGTCTATATTTTCTGTGTGTCAAGGGCAGGGGCACATCCATGATCCTCTTTGATATTTACAATATCTCTATACAACTGGTGTTACTACACTCATTTTAAAGTTGATTACCTTGCTCAAAGATCCTACAGCAAGTAAGTAGCCTTAGGATTCACATTAAGTCTGCTTAACTCAAAACCCATCCTCTTAAGCACTGCACTACATTGCCTGGTCGTTTTTTATCATTTAGGTTATGACAAATGGGACCAGACGCTTTAACAGATTTTAGGTTCAGCCTTGACTAAGCTCAGCTCTCCACAAACATCCATTGCCCTTTCTGAATTCACTCCATATGGTATTAGTGGAGATAGCAGAAATGATCCAGGCATATTTCTTCTCTAAAGTACTTGGGAGAAGTGGAAGGTATAATGTCGTCTGCTAAGATCTCTAACCCTGAGGCAAGTATTGCGAGTTTCCTGTCAGGTATGAAAATAAAAATCATTATGCTGTAAGTTTTCTGTGTTCTACTAAGGCTTCTCCTGGTGAGCTAAATGGAAGAGTGTCCCAGCAGAACTGGGTCCACCCCAACTACTAGGTCATTTGCTGTTAGGATTCATAATATGCAAACAAGTCTTGAAGGCCAGCAAATAGTCTCATGGGAGAGATTCTTGGATGAAATTCAGAACTTGCTTCCTGTCCTGGGATATTCAGTTAATAGGTACCAAAGCAGCCATACTGGTTATTAAGGGGTTAAATATTTCTGTAGTGCTGGGTAAACGTCACTGCCTGAGTTCTCGGAATGCCCCCCACCACTTTAGCTTCCCTGGCCCCTCCTCTGAATCCCCTCAAACCTCCTCACACTTGAGGAGCTAACTGCCTAACTTCCTAAGGGGATTCCAGTTCTTTAGCTGGCGTCCATTCTCACTGGCCAACACCTCTACTATACTGCTGGTTAAGTGTTTCCCATAATGCCCCCAACTGACTCTCAATCTGTGGCTAAAGAACTGGCTTAATTCCTGAGATGTCAGATGCACATCGTTATATTGATGGGATAGGGAGTGTAGATGGGAGTGAAGAAAATAACCTGACCCTGCTGCATAATTTATCTATTGTTTGAAAAGAGTTCATATTCATTTGTAGAAAGTCTCTAAGTCAAGGGTCACAAACTCCTATGCATTGGCCAAATTTGGCCTGTACGTTTAAAAAAAAATTTTTGAATGGCCAGGAATGCATAAAAATATTGAATTCAAATATTAAACCAAAAAAAAAGAAAAGGTTCCTCACAGCTACCCTCCACTTGTTTATGTTATCTTACTGCTCAATTGCACATATGAAATCTCATGTTGTTCCCTGAAGGCATTCAAATTTGAAACCCCTGTGTTAAATATATATAACATTTTCTCAGTTCTATTAGTATTTACTCAGCAGTATAGGGCGACACCCATCTTGCAGTCTATTACTTGAGCTATGATGTATCTGTTTTGTCTGAGAAATGAATGCAAAGCTACATTCAGAAGTAGCCAATTAAGAGTAATTAAACATTTCACCAGACTTAACAGATCTAATTAGCTTGGATTCATCTCTAATTTTATTACCAATGAGCATATTTTGATGATTATTTTATATCTTTTTAACTTCACAGGAGACAAATGCTCATCTCTTCCACTTGGGCTTTTTCTTCCCCTGAAGGGATGTAATGGTGAGTCATACTTCATGTTGTCCCTGACTCTTGGTACCATTAAGTAAAGACCATCTGAGAGCTGAGGATGGAATCTGGAGCTGGGCAGCTTCTGGCTTTGGGCCACATCCCTGAATCATTCGTGTGGAGCCAGGGTGAGTGAGTGTCCAGCCACAAAGATCCAGATCCAGGGCCAAGGGGGAGACACTGGTCTGAAATAATTGAGGAAACCACCACTGGCGCCACTGACTTGGAAGCTCCGAATAGAGCTACATGACTTCAGCTCAGGTCCAGCTGCCCCTTGACCCGCTACCCAGGACTCTTGTGTTAACTATGAAAGGAGCTCTGAGGAGCCAAGATGTCTCTCTGACCTGGTGTAAACCTGGTCCTTTGAGTCGTTCCTCTTAGCAACCCTACAAGAGGTTTTAGAGAGCCTTAGGATTTTCAGAATAAATAGCAATCCCCAACCTCTAATTTTCCCTTGGCTGCACTCTTGTAATTATACTATTGGTGTTAAGTTGATTGTATGTTTTCAGTGTATTTACTGAGTACCTATTATGCACAAAGCACTATGAGGGTCCTAGTGAGGGGATACAAGAGTGAACAGGACACAGATTCTGATCTTTAAGCAAAATAAGGAAGTTTCACTTGGAGTCAACTTGATAGTGGCTGTTAGAAGACATGTCTTCAGAAGAATACTAAATGAGTGGGAAAGACTGCTGTGATCAAGACATGATCTGGCACTACAGGGGGTGGCAGAATATCATTTGTGACCAGCAGCCTAATAAGAGAGAGAATACTCTGGTCTATCACCAATTCATCTATAATGATATACGGAACTGAGAAAAATAATCACTACAATTGACTCTGTATTACACGCAAAAAGTTAGGTGGGTGCTTAATATGCATTTACCCTCATCTTTTAAGAATGCTTGACATTGTTCATCCTGATCATTAATGACTATTTTTAGGCCTGGGGTTTTAACTATGTGGTCTGCATGTTATCTCAGCTCTAGATGCAAAGATACAAACTCTTAAACATTTTCATAGTGTAGTATAGAAAGGGTGCACTAGCAGTTTAGAAGACTCAGATGCTGGTAAGCCATGTCACATTTACAGCTTTATTTCCTAAAATATAAAATGTTAGTGAGAATTTCATGATTTCTCAAGTCCCTTCCAGCTCCACAAGTCCTATGAGGAAACCTAACTCACTTCACTAATGTGTGAATGAACTTAACAAAAGTAATTGACAAAAAACGACCAAAACCATATACATTCTGTCCTCCATAAACATCCAAGAGGCTTAATTGTTTATGATATCCTGGAAAGGAAAGGGATGCTGCTGAAGTGACACCCCACAACCCATCGTAGGTTTTGGGGTCTCCTAGGTTTGGGGAAGATACAATCAAGGAAGTTGCCTAGGATACAATGATCTTAGTACATAAAGTAAAACAAGAGATGCTTGTCTCTAGTAGTTGTGCCCAGGTCACTGAAGGTATGTGGGGAGAATATGTTCTGATAAAGGCTACAAAATCGTTAACACTTTTAATTATGTTTGGAGCACACAGCATTATAGAACCAGCTGAGTTGGCGTTATTGAAAACTTTGTCAGCTGCCATTCAGTGACTCAGCCAGCCAAGGAAACTCTTGGGAAAGATTGTTCACTTCTTTATTTAGGTTGTTTGTCCACCCATGTAATTTTAGGAGTGTTCTTTCGAAGAATCCAAAAGCTATTAATCTAACAAACAATAGCTTTTGAATTCCAGCCTATCCTTCAACGCATAATAGTTAAGGTACAAGACAGTGGGGACTTTTCTAGTTATATTTTTACATCCTTTCCACAATATAGTTTTGAGGAAATACAGGGGTTATTTGACATATGGAAGCAGGAAGATATATTCATTTTTTCAGATGAATATCCTAGATATTATTTAATAGTTAAATTGTGTTGGGAATCATTTAAACCTAAAGACCTAAATTTGAAAACAGCTATTTGATTATTTTATTTTATTTTGCTGCATATTTATATTGAGCTTAAATAGCATTTCCTTATGTGAAATTTTTTAAAAAGGTTTTAAAAGCTACCACAGTCTGAGCTTAATATTAAATTTTGTAGATAAAGCAACAGAATTTGCATTACTTAGTGGGTAGAACTACTTATATTCTAGCTGAAGTGGGAGAGCAAAAAACCCAACACTTGCTTTGGTAAAGCCACACATTGAGATTTGTGCCAGGGATGGCAGTTCATGTTTCAGAACATCAAGAATAAGGAGGGTCTATTATTCATGGCCTATGATGAAATGTTTAATTTCATATCATAGAACCCAGTGGCATTCCATTGAAATATAATCCTTTGGTATTTAAACGTGTGAATCAAACATAAGGTTCGGTTCCCCCAAGAAACCTACTGAAGAAATAGTGCCTAAGAATGGAGGCAAATTTATTTATCTACTATTAACTTCAGTTAAGAAGAACCCAGCATAATCATCCAAAGAAGAGTTAAATGTTGACTAGAAAGACCTGAGAAAAGTGATCTCTTTCTTTCCTACTAACCTTTTTCTTTCTGCTTTCATCCATTTGCCCCATCTTCTCATTTCTCAGCCCCTAGTGCACTATAGAGGAAAGACAACTGCATGAATACATCGTAGTAAGTAAACAGCCAGCAGTCAGTGGGTTTATCAATCTCTACCTTGTCAAAAATAGGTGTCTCAGTTATCTATTGCTACATCCAAAGCTTGGTAGCTTAAAACAGCTATTTGATTTGCTCATTATTGGGGGGTCAGCATTTTGGGCTTAGCTTGGAGTTCTGTATGTCTCATTTGGCATCATGCATGAAACTGTAGTCATCTAGTGACTTAGCTGGAGCTGGATGTTCTGAGAGGGTCTTACTAAATGGTGGCATTTAGTTGTGGCTGTAACTCATAGCTTCTGTGTTTCCAGAAAGACAGTCTGACCTTTGTTATATGGTAGCATTCTGAGAGACAAGTCCCAATGCATAAGGGCTTTTCAAGCATCTGCTAGCATTACATTTTCTGATGTCCCATTGGCCAAAGTTAGTCAAATGGCCAAACCCAGTCAGTGTGGGAGGGGACTGCACAGGGCATGGATGTGGGAAGGTATGATTCACTGGGGATCATATTGTAAAAACCTACCACAGTAGGCAAGAGTAAATGGCAGAAAAAGAACTTGCTCTAACTAACCTACATGGTGTGATCAAAAAATACGTGAATGTTTAAATTTAAAAAATATTATTACAATAAAAGATACAGTGCCATTAATTCCCCTCAAAATACTCCCCCTCGCTTCAAACACACTTATCCCATCATTCTTGCCACTTTCTGAAGCAGTTCTGGAAGTTCTCTTTTGTGAATGTCTTTAGTTGTGCTGTCATGGCTGACTTAATGTCCTGAATCATTTTTCTTTTGGAGAAGACCCAGAAGTCGCACAGTGCCAGATCCAGTAAATAAAGTGGATGAGGACACACTACAATGATTTTATTTGACAGAAATTGCCGTACCAAAAGCGATGTGTGACACAGAGCCTTTTCATTGTGATCAGAAACTACAGTGAATGCTGCCTAGTGTCATCCAACAGAAAGCCAGGGATCTTTAATATGGGAAGCACTACATCAAACCTTAGTAACAGTGTGTGACAAGTTTCAACTTGTTCAGTGCAGTCAGCCAGGTGTGAGCTACAGTTGAGAGAAGGTGTATTTTAAAGTGTGCTGTAAATCATCCTCCATTATGGCAATGCTCCGTGTCACACATCGCTTCTGGTATGGCAATTTCTGTCAAATAAAAACATTACGGTGTGTCCTCATCCACGTTTTTCACCGGATCTGGCACCTTGAGACTTCTGGTTCTTCTCCAAGGTAAAAATGATTCAGGACATCGAGTCAGCCATGACAGTGCAACTAAAGACACTCACAAAAGAGGACTTCCAGAACTGCTTCAAAAAGTGGCAAGAACGATGGAATAAGTGTGTTCAAAGCAACGGGGAGTATTTTTAGGGGGGATTAATGGCAATGTGTCTTTACTGTAATAAATATTTTTTATTTAAACATTCACCATATCTTTTGATCACACCTCATAGTTAGTATAGGAAAAAGAACAAAGGGAGCAGGCTTCAGGACTGGGTACTGCCTCTGATTTGACTTCTGAAAATACATGGGATAATGATGCAGGTCATTTTTTTCACTCACAGTGACATCCTCAGCCCTGCTGCTGAAAACTGGCTTGCTCAAAACAAATTGGGTCTTTCCAACACATGCATTCCCCTAAGCCCATCTATAAAGTGAGTTCAGTCTCTGTTTTCCTTGATTAATCATTACTGATGATCTGAATTAGTTTCTATATATTTCCAAAAGCACCTGTTATACATAATAAAAGAGAACAAAACAAAAACTTTGTTTTTCTTGAGCGATGTCAGAGTGCTCTTGCTGTGAGCAGAAAGATATAAATCAAATGTTTTAGGAGTTGATCATTTAAAATGAATACAGTGACATCAGTGACCTACTCCTAAAACTTCAAATACCCACTAGCCTGAGCAACCCAACTATGTAATGGACATTCTAAAACACACTTGCTTTTGAGAGGTCTGTTAAATGGACCATGTGTAAAATCAGAGAATCACAAAGTTGGAAAGAATCACAACAGTTTTCCCTTTGCCTCGTCAACTTATGGTCTAAATTATTCAAGACAGATGGACCATAATCTATTTTAACCTCTCATACTGACGTTTGCCTCTTGCCAAATTTCTCTCCCCTGAACACATCCTTTCTTAATGATATAAAAGAAATTGTAATCTCTGGCTCATTTAATCTGTTTATAAATCTACATAAGATAAATGGAACTTGGAAGTGTTTCAGGATTTGGCTAAATAGGTCTCAGTTTTGCAAGAGAGACAGAGAGAGAGAGAGACAGAGAGAGAGAGAAACGTGTGTCATACATTCATATGCATCGTGCCTCCCATGATCAAACTAGTCATTTAATTTGAGATGCGTGTACCTCTCCTAAAAATGTCCACATATATATAATAACATCAGCAGCAAGTTACACTGAGTGAGCACTTATTGCATATCAGGCAATGGACTGAGTGTCTTAGAACGTCAGCATAGAGCTTCTGTGTCAGGTTGGGTTCATGCTGAACAGTAAGCTCATCAGTAGGTGAGCCGGATATTCAGGGAAATCAGAGCCAACATGGCAGCCCTTAGGGACCAGGCAAATGCCAGTCCTATTACTTTATGGTAAAATGGAAAGCCATGGAGCACGAAGGAGATTTGCAATGCTTCTTATACTTATGGAGGTTTTTCCCCTGAAAAGATATCTGAACATAAAATTTTTTTCATGTAATTCCAGGGGTTCTCACAGAGACCCTAGAACCTAATCATGGGTACCTTGGACTCTTGTGTTAAGAAAAAGAGACAGAGAATGAGCTTGACTTTTCCTAGGAACCTTCTGTGTGGCAGACACTTGACATACTCGTACATATATCATCCACCTTCACAATCATCACAAAAGACAGGGCTTGTGGTTCCCATTTGGCAGATTCAGAACCTGTGACCCCTAATAAGTTAAACATCTACAGAGATCACACTGTCCACAAGTACTAGGCAGGGATTCAAACTGCATCTTCCTGTCTTCCCAGCCTTAGCATTTGAGTCTACAATAAGACATAAAATAGAGTGTGAGAAACTGAAACACAAGAGGGACAGGCATTTTGGTAAGAGATCACTTGTATTAGAAACTACCTAAATATCCCACATTAGTTACCATTAAATATATCATGATTTGTCCATGCAATGGAATATTGGGAGGCAGTAAAAGTCATATTTTCATAAAGTGTTAAATGATGAGGGAATGTTCACAATGGCAAGGTCACAGAAGCATAATTCAAATATGTATATTCAACAGCCTATATACATGTATGTGCCTGTGTGTAGATATATATATATATATATATAGTGAAAACTTTGATGATGGAAAAAGACGTTATTTCTGTCTTTTTATTCATTCATTTTTGTATCACAGTGATCATTTATTATTTTTATAATCAGAAAAATAGTCAATCTTTTTAAAATTTGAAGTATAGTACTTAGACTTCGAAAATGTCTCTGTAAAGCAGAGAATATGGGAGTTAGAAGGGACTGCAGCACAATCTCTTTTTAATTATGGGAACACTGAGGCCCAGACAGGTATGGTCTAAAATTAAACAGCTTGCATGAAATTGGTGGCAAGGTTGTAATGCATAGTATGTATAGTCTTTTAATTTTCCTTTTTATATGCTTTATGGAGTAAAATCTTATCTGAAAAGAAATGTTCTCATACTGAAGCAATGTCTTAAATCTCTGTAGGTACCATATACATGTGAAAACTAAAGTAGAACTCTCATTAGAAAGACAGATCATTCAGGTCCCTGCAAACTCTCTGTCTTCTGTCCCTCAGTGCCTCTCACCAAGGGGACATCCAGTCTCATCATGACAACTATTTGAAACCAAGAGAACAGCAATCCAGCGTCTATTCTGAAAGGCAATTTACCAAAAGTGGCCCCTTCCCTTGGAATCTCCTCCTGTACACATCTTCTAGAGCCTGAAACAGATTAAAAGCAAAACATCCATGTGGCCCTACTTCCTCTGAAGAACCCATCAGAGACTTGTTCTGGCAAAGGTTTATGAGGGATGGATGTCAGCCTCTGGGGAATATTCAAATATGTGTACATTTGTTTCCATAATTACCATAAATATTTACATTGTCCTTATCAGTAGATTACATTATATATTTATTTAGAACTATCATTTACAGTCCTCTCCCCTAATTGGGAAATGAAGCAGCTGTTTGGCACTTAAAAGAACAAGTCATGTCTCCTTTGACTGATCACTTAAAGAGGACAAGGATTTTAAGTATTTATTTTGGGATTTCTAAAACAGGGCTGAACAGTTCTAGACACAATGAAAATAATTTCTCAGGAGTCTTCTGCTGTAAGACATTGCAGAGGTATACTGGCAGGAGTGATGAATGGAAGAGCAGTCTGTTGGAGTGAAATGGCATTTGTCACTAGTTACAATGGGACTGGGCAATTGGATAGTGGGTGTTCTAATCTGAATTGTGCTAGTTACGAGATCACAGTCCTCGCTGTGAGTAGGTAACAGCGATGCTGCAAGTCTGTGGACTCACTGCTCGGTTTGCTAACTAGCTGGCCAGAGGGTAGCTCAGAGGAAAGGTCTTTGAAACTGACTGTTTATTCCACAGGGGAAAGAAAAATGCCCTCTTTTAAGTATTTTGGCCATTAATTCAAATGATAAGAACATAAAAAGTCAAGTTTTTTAAATAGCTAATTTGTATTATAATCTTGCATGCAAATGTAAAAGAAAGACTTAACCAAGTTTGTTTCTTTGTTTTTAATTAAACCCGATGTAAAGCCAACATTTCTGCTTGTATTTACCTACAGGAAATATAAAGTAGATGGTGAATATTGCATTTTTCTGGCTTTTCCCACATAACGATGTATTGTTTCTATATGAAAAAGTGACTGTAGCTTAGGGGGAAAAATATGTTCACCCTTAGTGTAGTTGTAGCTACTAATATAAAAGGAAATGGTTTTGTTTATTAATGCCATATCTAGTTAACAGTGTGTGAAGTTTCACTTTAAAATCCCATATGATTAGTTTATTGCATACAAATGTGGTCAGTTAAAATAAATTTCTTAAAGCATAGCAAATTTAAATATCAACGTAACTTCCCAATCCAACATCATTATCAAATAATTTCACATTATCTTCAAGAGGATATGGTTTTGCACCCAATGGTAAACATAGTTTTAGCACTTTATTTTGAAGGGTGGGGGGTGGGTTGTGTGTGGAGTGCGGAAATAACTCACCAATTTAGTTCATAGTATTAGACATTTTTGAATAATAGCCAAAGGGTTCTTGTCAGTTTCAGGAATTTACTGAATACACACTTTCACTTTTCAGAAGTGGGCCTGGAATCAAACTCTTAATAGAATGAGATAGCAAGTCTGTGTCATAGACTCCAGAAATGGGTTGAGGGCTCTTTTTGGAATTTCCACATACTAAGAATGTTCAAAAGAGTCAATAAAACTAAACTTTGCATCCAAGCAGTCATAGTGGGAAAATGACCACTTAAAGATTGACAACAGAAAAGACAAGCATATTGAACTTCAAATAGTGATCGAGAAACTAGGCATGGGGCAAGGTATAGCACAATGTTACCAGTGGTGTTTGGAAGTTAACAGTCCTGGATCAAAAGCAGCTTTCTTCTTTCTACTTAGGTTGTATGACCCAAGACAAGCCAAGCCATTTCTCTCCAAGTGATTTATCTTATCTCTGCAATGAGTACAACAGCACCATGTAACTCCACTGGGTAGGCAGCATTTAATACAGCTGTAAATGCTACATTTATTTCTGTGGTTCTTTGCTTAATATTTGTCTCTTCTTTTAGACATTAAGTTCCTTTGAATCAAGGTCCTACTCATCTTTACATCCCCAGTATCAATCACTGCCTGGTACACAGCAAGATTTGTTGAATAAGACCTTGTTTCATTGGGAAATTATGAAGAACAAATGGAACGATTCATGTAGAACATTATTCCCTGCACAGAGGGAATTTTCAGTTCAAATGAGATAGTATTATTATTATTATTATTTGCATTAGATCAATGTCTGGTAAATAAAACAATAATGCCGGGCTCTTTCAGAATAAACTTAGCAGGTAATTCAAACATGGAGGATGTTAAGAAACTGTATCTTATTAGTTTAATTTTTAGTGGTAAGGCCTAAGGAAATCACTAAAGTTTGGCATGTCAGCCAGAATGGCAACTCATCAATTTACAAAGGAAGATGTATTTTTTCCTAGAGGTAAGGACTTCCTTAAATCCAGGTAGTTGAAACAGAATTGATAGTCAGAAGATTGCAGCTTTTCTTCCAGGACAATTAGGGCTCCTCCCCTCCAGGCGATCTTTCTAGGAGGCCACCGCCAGAGAGCCCAAGGCGATTTTCTCTCAGTTGAATTTCCTATTTCTAGAAGTTTATGAGTAGACAAGAACTTTCTGTGCCTTCCGAGATCATGAGGGCATGCCAAAACCAGTGACTTCAATGAAGTTTTCTTAAATTAAGGCACATCTGCTTCAGTCATGGCCAGTCCTCAAAACGAATCAGCCTGAGGGTCAGTCTCTCCCACTGACGTGCCAATAGCAACCAAGGCTCAACTACAAGAGGAGGGAACACACCTCACACAGGTGACTAGGGAGACTGCACCACTGAGCCCCACAGCACACCTACTACATAAGGCCACTCTACAAAGACCAGGAGAAACAGCACCTCTACCTAATGCATATAAATAAACACAGGGAGGCAGCCAAAATGGGGAGACAAAAAACACGTCCCAAATAAAAGAACAGAACTGAGCTCCAGAAAGAGAACTAAACAAAATGGCGTAAGCAATATACAAGATGCAGAGTTCAACACACTGGTTATAAATATGCTCAATGATCTCAAACAGAACTTCAAGAAAGAGATAGTAAACATAAAAATGGAGATATAAAACATAAAAACGAGCCAATTAGAAATGAAGAATACAATAACTGAGATAACAATACGTTAAAGGGAATCAACAGTAGACTAGATGAAGCAGAGGACTGAATCAGTGATTTAGAAGATAAGGTAGCAGAAAATGTCTACGCAGAAGAGCAAAAACAAAAAATAATCTTAACACGTTGCGTACGGCAGGGTTTAAATCCCTCGTGAAGATTCTCGTGATCCGTAAGCAACGTGTTAAAAAATGAGGATAGTTTGAAGGACTTCTGGGACAATATCAAGCATAACAACATTCACAACATAAAAGTACCAGTAGGAGAAGAGAGGAAGCAAGGGATTGATAACCTATTTCAAGAAATAATGATTAAAAACTTCCCTAACCTGGTGAAAGAAATAGACATACAAGTCCAGGAAATGCAGAGAGTCCCAAATAAGATGAACCCAAAGAGGCCAACACCAAGACACAACATAATTAAAATGCCAAAGGTTAAAGACAAGGAGAGAATCTGAAAAGCAGTGGGGAAAAAAGCAGTTAGTTACCTATAAGGGAGCTCCTATAGGACTATCAGCTGATTTCTCAACAGAAACTTTGCAGGTCAGAGGGATTGGCACAAAGTATTCAAAATGATGAAAAGCAAGGACCTGCAACCAAGATTATTCTACCCAGCAAAGTTATCATTTGGAATCGAAGGACAGGTAAAGTGCTTCCCAGACAAGAAAAAGCTAAAGGAGTCCATCATCACCAAACCAGTATTACAAGACATGGTAAAGGGACCTCTTGAAGAAGAAGGAGAAGGAGAAGGAGAAAAAGGAGAAAAAAAGATAAAAAATATGAATAAAAATGGTAATAATTACATATTTAGGAACAATTACTTTAAATGTAAATGGATGTAATGCTCTACTCAAAAGACATAGGCGGGACTGAATGGATAAGAAAACAAGATCCTTACATATGCTGCCTACAAGAGATTCACTTCAGATTGAAAGACACACACGGACTGAAAATAAAGGGATGGAAAAAGATATTTTATGAAAATGGAAACAAACAAACAAACAAACAAAAAATCAGCTGGGGTAGCAATACTCATACCAGACAAAATAGACTTTAAAACAAAGGCAATAACGAGACAAAGAAGGACCCACTAATCCCACTTCTGGATATTTTTCCAAAGAAACTCAAAACAATACGTTGAAGGGACATGTGCATCTATATGTTCATTGCAGCGTTTATTTACAATAGCCAAGATATGGAGTCCATCCATTGTTTGTCCATCAATGGATGAATGGATAAAGAAGAGGTAGTACATATATACAATGCATTATTACTCAGCCATAAAAAAGTGAAATCTTGCCATTTGTAACAATATGGATGGATGTAGAGGTATTGTGCTAAGTGGAGTAAGTCAGACAAAGGAAGACAAATGTCATATTATTTCACTTATATGTGGACTCTAAAGACCAAAATAAATGAACAAAAACAACAGAAACAAACTCATAGATACAGAGAACATTTTGATGGTTGCCAGATGGGAGGGGTATTGAGGGGATGGGTATAAAAGTTGAAGGGATTAAGAAGTAGAAATTGGTAGTTAACAAACGGTCATGGAGATGCAAAGTATAACATAAAGAATACATATGTGGAATCTAGAGAACAGGATAAACAAACAAACAAAATAGAAATAAGCTCATTGATACAGAGAGCATTTTGATGGTTGCAGATTGGGGTGGGGGGAGGGGGAGTTGGGGGATTGGAGGATGGCTATCTACGCACTAGGAAGCCCTCACCAAACTCAGATCTTTTGTCGATTGGATCTTGGACTTCCCAGCCTACAGAGCTGAGAGAGAAATTTCTGTTGTTTAGAACCTACCCAGTCTATGGTATTTAGTTATTGCAGCCCTAATAGACAAAGACAGATAGTAAAGGTCATGGCACTGTGTACACTTCTAAGCCTGAAGAGAGGGAGAGAGAGAGAGGGAGAGAGAGAGAGAGAGAGAGAGAGAGAAAGGCAGGTGGGTAGAGAAGCCTCTCTGACAAGAACCATGACAACTGTACAGGAAGGGAATCTGGGGAATGAAAGCTCCAATTTCCTCTTTCCTCCCTCCATCTCCTTTTGGTCTATTTCTGTGCCCACCATTAGCCAGAGGACATGGTAATCTGTTAATGCAATCCCTAAAGGCCAGCCTCCTGGGACACTGGGCAGTGTAGAAGGGTGGGGGCTGGATCTGGGGAGGCAAAAGGAATCATCCAGCACAGTTCCTAATATGTACACACAGCAGACGAAAGCTTTGAATACTGTGGGTAACAAGTACGCGGTTGCTATGTATGCATTAAAGCAAATCAAATTATCATGTTCTTATTAGAAACAGTGTGAGTATATACATGAAGAATGGGAAGAGAGAGTAACTAGTATTTATTGAGTATCTACTATATCCCAGACACCGTTTGGGGTGATTTGCATATGGCATCTCAGTTAATTCTCAAAACAATAATATTCCATATGTGTATGTCACCCTACTACAGATAAAAACACTAAGACTAAACAACTTCAATTACTTCTCCAGAGTCACATAGCTAGTAGGTGGCTGAGATGGGATTTATACCAGGTCTGATGAAATTCAAAGTCCCTGCTGATTTCCCCATTGCGTGTAATGTTTCCATGCTTGGCTATAATTTGAGAGCTGGAGGCTTATATACATGAATCTTCAGTACACATACACATCGATGCCAGGCCTCACGTGTCAGAAATGCCATATTTGTATCAACTAGCATGCCCTCAATGCACACTGGTCTAATATCTTCCAAAATGTACCACCCTCTTAAACGTCTTGCAGTGTTATTTTTCCATGTTGCTCTCTCTGCCTAGAATATCCTCTCCTAACCTTCCCCACCCCCACCCCACCTTTGTCACCAATCAAAATCTTCATATCCTTCAAGGCACAACACAGATGTTTTCTTTTCTGAAAAAACCTGATTCCTGGATTTCTCAGAACTAATGGCTTTTTCACTTTTGTTCTCCAAATATCTCATTTCTAACATCTGTTACCAGGAGATTTTTACAATAGTGACTTGTGTGTGTTTCTCCTGTTCCTTAGCCCATATAGTAGACATTTGTGAGGTCTGCCTTCACAGCATCTATTCCCCCTTCTTTGGGTATCAGTGTCCTGAGTTCCCTCCCCACTGCTTCAGCCCTGTAGTTAGTTTATTCCAATCCAGGAGTGCCCATGTGATCTGGCCTTGGCCAATCAAAGTACCACCTCCTCCTGGACTCAGTGATTGGCTTGGGAATGGGTCCTGGACCAATCATAGCCAATCAAGGCTAATCCTTCAAGACTTTTGCTGGAATGAGCAAGAGATGGGAGTTGAGGGGAGGAAAGGGGGAGAGTCTTTTTCTTCTCCTTATTTTTTTCAGTTTTGAATCAGACAACATAAAATCAGGAGCCACCATGTAGAGGGAACCTGTGTAGTAGTGAAGTAGACGCAGAAGTAAAAAGAGGTGAAGAGCCCAACCCTGATGACATCTGCTGGAACTACTTCGTTTATCCAGTGCTACCTCAGTTTTTCCAAATACATAAGCTGATATATTTAAGTTTCCAGATACAACCAAAAAATCCTAACTGTAACTGCCTAACAGAGCATCTGGCGTACTGGAAATGTTCAGAAAACATTCATTGAACTAATTAAATGGAATCCTTGCAAACTGATATTTGTCCACGTGTCAAAGTCCTAAAACCCAAATCAAGAAGACAATCAGGTTTTATACTCTTCCCTTTGGTTTTAAGACAGTGCTTGAAACGTGTTTGCTAAACACGGACAGAACTTCGTGTTCTCCTCCCGCACGTGACACACGCAGAGGGAAGATGCGCTGTGCGTGAGGTAACAAGGGCGAAGCCTGATGTTTCCAAGGTGCTGAAAACTTACGACGAGCCCGCTGATTTCTCCACCCATCTGCTGAGCGGCTCCCAAGGATCACTTGACAGTTTCTGTGGGGGTGAAAGTGTTTGGACTATTGTTTCCTGCTCTGTAGGAAAAATAAGATTAGGATTTTCCTTTCTAACATCCTGTTATTTTGTTCTTGTCCACATTCATCTGTCTCTGGGACTTCTGCAACAACAGCAGTAGACTTTTTTTTTTTTTAGCTTTTGAACTGCTCACCATCATTCCCTTAATTTTCACCTTACACAAAGCAATGGGCTGACAGAAGCCATACAGGCCCAGAGGTGGGAGCCTGAAGTTCAGCTAGGTCAGTGGTCCCGAGGAATCTGGAAATAGAGCAGAGAGATGGAAAATGGAATTGATTCAGTCATTCCATGTGCCTGGAACTACACAGCATGTGGCCCTGGGAGCTGAGGGTGGGCATCTTTCCCCCACCACATGAAATGAGGAACAGGGAAGATGAGTGTGCTGAGACAACAAAAAAAGAAGCAGATGTACAGACACAAGCAGAGATGGAGAGTGTGTGCTCACTGGCTCCTGCCATCCCTCCAGTTCACTGTTCCAGCATTTCCTGAGCCCTCATTGCATACCTGCTTACAATTCCATTGCAACACCTCGGCATATTTATACTACATCCTCATGGTTTGATTAAGCTAACCCAAGGTGATATTTGTTCCAATCAATCAAAAAAAAAACACCATATATTAGCCACAAAATTTTTAAGATGGGGAATTACCTAGGTGAGAAGAAATATCCCAGGTGAGAGAAACAAAACAAAAATCATCAAACAGAGTTGGCAATAGTCATTCCAAAATCATTCAAGAGACATCTCTCAGGGCTGAGAATAGAAAAAGAAAGCTGCTTAGTCGGCCAGTTGTGCAGAACTGAAACAGAAAGGACTTAGCCCATGGATTCACATAGTTGCGGAAAGTGAATTCCTTTCTGCAGTCTTCAGCCTGCAGCTGTGCCATGAAATGTATTCCTGTTAAAAATTCCTTTCCAAGTCCTATCTTATGACTTCATGAAGGTGTCTGCTCACAAGAGTAACACTCAAGCGGAAAGCTGTTGTGTTTGCATCATCACTGCCATGTAGACAAGTGTTTAGATAGTCCATTAAGTAAGGCCCTTACCAGCACGGGGCACATCTGGTGCTTTGACAGCCCTGCCCTGCCTCTGTACAGATGGAAAACCCCAGCTTTGCTAATTAAGGAGAAACAGGCACGATTATTGTGTCAAAACACATTAGTGTATTTTATTCTGCTATTGTATTTGCTTATTGGCATTTGATGAAGCTAAAGAGATTTTAGGTTATGAAGTCTGCATTTCCTGCTTCTCTTTGTTTCGAAAATATGTGTGGCATAATGTAGACAAAGAACATCACTTAAGCTTCTGACCAATTTTCCCCAACCCACAAATGGAGCAGCACCCTCATCAAAATAAGTCCATTCCTGCTCCTTTTTTCCTGTCTGTTTTCTGAGAAAACAAGCTATTGAAAACAGCAAAAGGAAGCGTGTCCCTTTTTACCCTAAAAAAAACGAAAGAAAGAGATGACCTTTCCCTTACATTAATTAAAAGATGATTATCCACATTACTGGACTTTCTTAGGAAATCTCTGGACAAAAGTACAAACTTTTATGAAATCTGCAGATGATATTAAATTGGCCAATGCTGTTGTCATTATTAAGGACAATGGATCAGGCACCAGCCTCGGCAATAGCATCAGCAAGAGGGGAACGATGCAGTGGAGAAAGTTACATTTGCGAGAAAGCAGAAGAGCTATGAAAAATTAAAATCAATCCCCAACACAGACGCAGTGTGAATGGTGGACAGGTGAGACTTGCAAATTCACTTATCAAGCCAGCATGGGCATGAGTGGATGGCCGGTTAGTGATCCCTGTGCTCTGGGGAATGAGAGCTAAGCTATTTTTAGTCCCACAAGTAAAGGCATTGTGTCTCAAGACAGATGGTCTTTTCTTCCAAAACTTTAATAAGACCGCACCTGGCAGAGGGTGTTTAGTTCTGGAACTGCACCAGAATGACATTCAAGCAAGCAAGCAAACAAACAAACAAAAACTCTTTTATGTAATTTTTCAGGGGTTTTTATTGTGTGTCTTTTTTCCCCAAGAAAGAAATGCAGCCACCTTTGTTTTTTAGCAATTCTTAACAACATTATCAGCTGCTTTTATGGCCTGGATCATCTTTTAGTGTACCAGTACTTGAAAGAAATGTGGACGCCCAGTGGGCACCCCAAAATGAACATATTCAAACCCGAGCTCCGGTCGCCTCCCTACCACTCCCACCAAACCTGCCTTTTCCTCAGTCTTCCTGTCTAAATGAGTGGAAACCGATCCTTTCAGTTCCTCAGGCTTTTGAGCCATCCTGGATCCGTTCTTTCTCGCAGACCACACCTCCCATCCATTAGCAAATCCGGTGGCTCTGGCTTCAAAACATACCCAGATCCTGACCCTGTGTCAAGACCTCCATTGCTACAATGCTGACCCAAGCCATCGGATCTCTTGCCATATTTACTGCAGTAATATTCTACTTGGTCTCTCTGCTTCTGTTAAAATGAGGTCCAGATCATGTCACTTTTCTTCTCCAAAGTCCCCAGTGGCTTCCCAAATCAGTTGCAAAAGCCAACAATAGCCTTCGTGGTCCAGCATCCCTTACCTCTCTGATCACGCCTTCTAGCCCTGCCTTGCCCACTCAACTCCAGTCACACCAGCTTCCTTGCTCAAGCTCCTATTACACACCAGGAAGATTCCTGTTCCCTCTTTGTGCCTGTGATCCCCTTTGCCTGGAATTCTCTTGTCCAGACAGCCATGTGGTTCATTCCCTCATGTCTTTACTCCAAATTCACCTCTGCAGTAAGGCCTTTCCCTGATCACCCTAATGAAAACTGCAACCCACCTTCACATCACATGTCCTCTCCCTGCTTTATCTTTCTTCATTATACCTATTATCAGCTAGCATGCTATATATTCTTATTTGCGTATTGTTTGTCTCTCCTCTGACAGACACACCCAAAATATATGCTCCTGCCATCATTTGCTTTTGTCTGTTTTATTCCCACCCCTAGACGAGGGCTGATCACACAGAAGGGGCTCCATACGTATTTGCTGGGAAATGGAATGCAATTTGGTGTCTGTTGGCATGCTGGCAGTGCTAACTTTCATAATCAAAATACTTGATCAGAGCCTGTCAATTCTAAAAGAATATCTAAGTTCAACTCCAAGGAGAACCTCTACAACTACAGCACCGTGAGTTACGCTCTTAAAGTAACTTCCGTTGTCTACACAGTGCATGTAAACTCCACTCAGAGGCTAAAGAGCATTGTTTTCTAAGCTGTCATCATTTCCTGCTAGTAATGCTGGACTATTATATTTTTAATCAGTAGAGAATATATTTGCACAAGCATGCAATGGCTAAACTAAGGGACTTTACTAATAAATCTCAGAAATAAGGAAAGCAATGCTCAGAAAAGTGAATCTAGTAAAAAGAACACTGACCCCAGAATCAGACAAAAGCTAGCACTGTCAGGCAGTGTCCTCAGCACTTACCTGTATTTACTTGTTTAGCGTTCACAACAACCCTAGGAAATAGGAACTATTGTTTTTTTATACCCATTATATAGATGGGAAAACTAAGGCAGAGAAAGTGGGAATAATCTCCTTAACGCCCTTCATGTCTTAGGAGATGGTAGTTAGAACCCAGGCAGATCTGGCCCCAGAGTCCCTGTGCTTATGCACAATGCCAGCCAGGAATACTCAAGCTTTTTGGTGTCAGGATGCCCTTATACTCCTAAAAGGTAGTAAGGACTCCAAACAGTTTTGTTTATGTGCATTATACCTATTGATATTTATTGTACTCAAAATCAAAACTAAGAAATTTAAAATATATTTCTTCATTAACTCATTTAAAAATAACAATAATAAACTCATCAGATGTTAACATAAATAACATAGCTTAAGAGAAATAATTATATCTTCCAATACAAAAAACATTTGGCAAAAAGAGTAGCATCATTTTATATTTAATGTCTGACTTGAGAGAAGATAGTTTGATGATCATATCTGCTTCTGCCTTCAATCTGTTGTGATATATTGCTTTGACTGAAGTGTATGAAGAAAATCTAGCTTCACACAGATACATAACTAGAAAAGAAGGGAATAGTTTAATAGCTTTTTCAGATAATTACAGCTGTTCTTTGATAGTACAAAACGTGACACATGCTATGTTTGTAAACGTTAGTTGTAATGTAGAATCTGGAATCGTATCAATAAATTTTCATCCTCTGTTATAGTAAAATCCATGGGTCCATTTTGTTTTTTCAGTGGGTCTTTTTTTTTTTTTTTTAAGATTTTATTGGGGAAGGGGAACAGGACTTTATTGGGGAACAGTGTGTACTTCCAGGCCGTTTTTCCACGTCAAGTTGTTGTCCTTTCAATTTTAGTTGTGGAGGGTGCCGTTCAGCTTCAAGTTGTTGTCCTTTCAATCTTAGTTGTGGAGGGTGCAGCTCAGCTCCAGGTCCAGGTCCAGTTGCCGTTTCTAGTTGCAGGGGGCACAGCCCACCATCCCTTGTGGGAGTCAAACCGGCAACCTTGTGGTTGAGAGGATGCGCTCCAACCAACTGAGCCATCCGGGAGCTCAGTGGCAGCTCAGCTCAGGGTGCCGTGTTCAATTTTTTTTTTTTAGTTGCAGGGGGTAGAGCCCCACCATCCCTTGCAAGAGTCGAGGAATCGAACTGGCAACCTTGTGGTTGAGAGCCCACTGGCCCTTGTGGGAATCGAACCAGCAGCCTTCGGAGTTAGGAGCACGGAGCTCTAACCTCCTGAGCCACCAGGCCGGCCCCTTCAATGGTTCTTTTACCCATGCATGGCTTTTTAACAGTATGCATTGAATATTTGGAAGATACTAGTTCACTGAGTTTTGCAAATCCTCCAAAACACATTTTTTTAAAACAGGTTCATGAATGTTACCCCTCTTATTTAAAAAAAGAAGCTTTAAGAATGGAAAAGCTGACGAGCTCATGGTGGTAGAAACAAGTTTCTCAATATTCTAAGTTTTGCTTGAAAGCCCAAATTGTATTATAGGCAGCAAATACTTTCAGGTTATTGTCCCAGAGGCTTTTATTATCATTCATATCGCATATATTTCTAGGCACTAGCTTCCAGGTATGTTTTTATCTTCTGAAACTTTAGCTGATGTGAGTGTGTTTATCAGAAGTCCTCATATAATATCTCCAGAGAAAATGTTACTTTAACTTATACAATTAACATCACTAATAAAAAATTAAATATTTTACTAAGGCACCAACAGCTTTACTCACCATTGCTTTTGAGCCAGCAGTACAAATGTTAACACAATAAAAAAGGTAAGTGATATCTTTGTGTTGTTATGCAACTAGTTTTGACTACACAGCCCCTTGAAAAGGGCTTAGGCGCTATGATGGGTCCCCACAGGTCACACTTTGAGAACTGTTGCACTAAGTTGACCGACCTCTCACATTTGTATCCAACCTCTTACAAATTGTGCAAATTTAGCTTCTCTAAACTTCAATTTCCTCACCTGAAATGCAGGTATTAACACATGACTCTGATCTTACAAAAATATCTTGAAAACTTGAGATAATCATATGTTAAGCTCCTGCAAAGTACCTGACACACAGTTGGTGCTTGAAAAGTAGTAGCTGTCATGCCGGTTGCCTAAGCACACAGTACGTTATTGGCAAAGCTGGAACCGAACTCCTATCTCCTGATTCTTGCCCAGAGTGTTCCCTGCTACATCACATCGGCAGGAGAACAGATTCCTCCATGGCTGTTGTTACAGCAAGAAGCACAGTAGTTGATTCCATTGATTGAGTTGATTCAGTGGTCTCCTTAGTTAATGTCCCAGATGACACATGGAAGCGGTTAGGTGGAGTCATTGAGAATATGTACGACCTGCATTCGGGTCATACATTTGCTGTGTACTCGCTATGACCTTGTGTGAGTTCTCAGAACTTCAGTTCTCTCTTCTGTAAAATTGGATAATAATAGCATCTACCTTACAAGGTTGCTGTGAGAGTTAAATGAGATAATGCACAGAAATCGTAAAGTACCAGCCCAGTGTAAATGCTCAGTAATGGTGAGCTGCCTGCTATTATAATAATCATGACTATTGTTATTATCGTCATAGCTCAGCTCAGCATCACGTCCTCAGGGATGCCTTTTCTGACTCACTAAAGAAGGGACCCCATTGTAAGATCTCATCACTCCTTCTTGGACTTAATATAGTTGTGATATTATATTCAATATGTGATTATTTGATTGTTTATCATACACACTAGGATCTAAACTCAATAAAGACAAGGACAGGGCTTGTTATGCTCATTATTTTATCTACAATACCTGGCTCGGCGCCCAGCACAAAGCAGGTTTCTATAAATACTTATTGAAGAAATGAATGAATTAATTTACTCATTTGACAAACCATTATGTAATTTATCTGAACTTCCTCTCGTACGTGTTACTCAAAGTATGACCTGTGGAGCAGGAACCGCAGCCTAACCTGGTAGCTTGTTGGAAATGTAGGCTCTTAGGCCGCACTCCAGACATGCAGAGTCTAGGCGTGCGCTTTTACAAAATACCCAGGTAATTCGTATGTTCATAACATTTTGAGAAGTATTGAGGGGAGGAAGGGGAAAGGGAAGGAGGAAGAGGAAGAAGGGAAAGAAAAGGGAGGAGAGGAGAGGGGAGGAAAGGAGGAGAGAGGAGGGGAGGGGAGGGGAGGGGAGGGAGGGAGGGAGGGAGGGAGGGGAGGGAGGGGAGGGAGGGAGGAGGGGAGGGGAGAGGAAAGGAGAGGAGGAGAGGAGGAGGAGAGGAGGAGAGGAGAGGGGAGGGGAGGAAAGGAGAGGAGGGGAGTGGAGAGGGGAGGAGAGAGGAGGGGAGGGAAGAGGAGGAGAGAAAAGAGAAGAGGAGGGCAGGGGAGGGGAGAGGAAAGGAGAGGAGAGGAGAGGAGGAGAGAAAAGAGAAGAGGAGGGCAGGGGAGAACAGTGGAGGGGAGGGGAGGAGAGGGGAGGGGAAAAAAGATAATCACTAAATTTCCTGGGTAAAGCAGTGCTCCCTTCCACAATTCCAGGTCTCATTACATTCCCAATACAAACATTATTACAAATATTACCATTTCTAAAAACCAGCTGCATTTTAACTTTTTTAGGCCCCAGCCAGACTGCTCTTATTTCCTATTCACATATGATTTTTTCCAGAAGACTATTTTGGCCTCAGTTGAATAATTTATTTCAGACACTTTACATCCTAAAATATTCTCTGGAGGAGACAGAAACACCATCTGTGCCCACTCCTAGAAAAACAGCCCTAAACCATGCAGTAGGGGTATCATTTTAGTTACAGAATTGCAAATTTTAAATGCCTGCTTGTCTACCACAACTTCAGAGAAAGGAAAGAAAACACATTAAAAATCTCTCCTCCTATAATAGTACAAAACCAGTTCCATTCCTACAGCCCAAAGAGATTATATAATAATATGCATGGTACCCAGTTGACCCCTAGAAAAATTACAGCCTAGTTTTTTAATGAAAATGTCATTATTTTTAAAATTGATTCCAATTTTTGAATGGTAAAGCCCAACCATCATTGGATAGGAATATACAGGAAGTCGATGAGATTCAATGAAGGGTTCATTCACCTGTGTTCAATCTACACATTTGGTGGGACCCAATTTCAAAATTCCCTTTGCTCCAGTGTTCTCTGATCCCAAGGGAAGAAGCAGGTCTGGCCAGAAGCACCGCACATTGTACACCACTGGGTCCTCTCTTCCGTCAGTGCGTACACCTGGCAATAGCAGCATCTGCGAGCTGATGATTATTAAATGGCATTTGAATTTGCTACTGTATGTTCTTCCACAGCATCTTACTAACCTGGGACTCTCCTTGCTTTGACTCTCTCCCTTCTGTCTCCTATAGATCTAAGAAATGTCTGCCCTGAGAAATAAAAAGCTGCAGCATCTATAGAACTAATTCCCAGTGGGTCTGTCCCTGTGGCCATCGTATCCCCTCCCCTAACGTTTCCCTCGGGTATCCCCACAGTCACAGGGGTGGACACATGATGAGAAGAGGACGACTAGAGTTAGGGTACAAGATAGAGATCAAAGCTGAAATAATAGCTGTCCTCATGGCCTAGTCTAACCAGATGAGCCAGGGGCCCCAAATGCAGCAATTCCTCATCTGCAGACATGTAAACATAGTATCATGATTGCTGGGAAGAAGTTGGTTCTCAGCACAGCCAAGCCCAGTGCGATGTGAAGAAACTGGGCTGTGGAATCACATAGCTCAGAATTTGAATCCTGGCTCTCATACTTGCTGGCTATGCCTCCTTGGGAAAATAGCATTTTATTATCTAAACGCCATTTTTCCTAATCTCTACAACAATAGGTATCTAACATCCATATTGTGGGAATTCAAGGTTTTGTTACATAATGTACCTGGCGCATGGGCAACTCTCAAGAAGTGTGAGGTGCCTTCTCCCATTTCTACTTCCCTGATCACTACTATGGTATATTTCCTTGCCCCTGAAAATGCTGATGGGAAAAGGAAAGAAATGGGGGGAGGAGCAAGGGCAAAGGAGAAAAAGAAAAAAAGAAACAGTGAGCTAATGTTTCTAAGCAAGTGTGACTTAAAGAAAACATGGCTGTTTAATAACTGTAGTTCTTAAAGTCGTGGGTAAAAGGAATTCTCTTTTCAATGTGAAGTCTACCACCATAGGCTTGTTTATTATTTAATTCCCCCCATTAGCTATTTTAGCATTATCTGCCTTTTAAAATTCATCAACGCCTCTCCTACACAATCACTACTGAAATAAACTTTCTGCTCTCCAGACACTCCATTACTGGTTCTAACCAGAGCTTGGAAAAAGAACGAACGTGGCTGTCTGTCAGAGCTTTCAGCTTTGCTCTGGTGGCACTGGGACCCTGTCCCAAGAACTCACTCCCTTGTCATCATACTTGGGCTGCTTTATCAGAAAAGCAATGTCGAGGAGAGGGAGACACTTGGAGATTGATGGCGAGCCAGGAATAGGGGTCTTAATCCATGGAGCTCTCAGCACCAGGCATAAGACAATCTCTAAGTTGTACCAGAGAGAATAGCAGTTTCAAAATGTCTGTCAGGAGTTTCAGTAGCTAAAACATCCAGGCTGACACACAGGGAATCCTCCTACAGTCCTTTAGGGTCTTATTGATGGATGAAGTTGGCTTGCCCAGAATGTGGGCACGAGAGGTAAGCTGGGTAGATGGAGAGACTGAATTGAAAGTTCAGTGCAATTCAGCAGCTACAAGCATCATCGACAAGCTATTCCTGGTGCCCCTGAGTTAGGCATCATTCTATTACAGAAGTTCCTACCCACCTGGGATGTTACCTTACTGAAAACATTTCTGTAGACCCTTCATTTGTTTTACTACCCTCACACCACCTCCAGCAGTCTTACCATACTTTAATTTTATGAAAAATGGCAAAACCTTTATAGTTAACTATTCATAAGCCACCATTTACTTTCCTTATAGGTTTTCTGACTCAGTGGGTAGAAACCATGGCTATTGTTTTGGAATCACCTGGGAGTCCCAACGCCCAGAATATACATCATATCAATTAAATCTGAGTCTTTGGGAGTTACGCAGGCATAGATTTTTTTTTTTTAAAGCGTTCCACGTGACTCTAACGTGACATCAATTTTGAGAACTAATCATAGTTTAAAGGTTTTGGGAGTGGAGTGGAGGGTGAATTGACCTAAAACAACTTTGAAATAACTCAAGCAGGAGTCTCAGTATTGATTGATCCTTGCACCGGGCAACTAAAGGAGGCAGTTTTAAAGTTCTCTGTACATTTTTACATATCTTATGAAACATTTTACGTAAAGTCAGATTGCTCATCGTGAGTGTCAAGTACTCCAGGAAGTACAGTAGATAAGTCTAGAACCCTGACTTTTTAGAATCCTCACAAACATTTATGCTCACATTCTCTGTCCCAGGCACAGTGAAAGTTGTTAGCAATGGGATGATCGTGATATTAGCATTAATACAAGGAGCAGTAATGAGAAGCTTTCACTGAGTGCCTGCTCTGAGCAGGAACAATGATGCTAAGTGCTGTACATACATTTCTAATGTAATCATCCCATAAACAGCGAGATACATACTATCAGCATTTCCTTACTATGAATGAGATTCAAAGATGTTAAATAACTTGCCTGAAGTTACGTATGTCAGAGGTGAGACTAAGCCAGGGATTTGAAATCTCATTTTGCATTCAGCAGTGAATTAAGTGAAAGAGGCAGTGTCATACATTTTAAGATTTTTAGTATTTTATTTTAGTATTACCAGAGCTAACACAATGATAAGCCCAAGATATTTTGTACAAAATATTTGCTGAATTAGACATTTTCCTGCTCTCTCAGCCTGGTGTAAAAAATAGATATAGAATGATTGTAATATAATGTATTAGTAGCTGCCTGAAGTGTTGTCAGAATACAAACAAGGGCCCATTAATTTTACTTAAGTGTAGAAGATGGGGTCAGGGTGGCTTACAAATAAGAGAGGACAATTTTTGAAGAACTTTAAAGACTGAATAGGAACCTGCCAGGCAGAAAAGCAAGAAGCATTCCAAATGGAGGGAATGGAAGTACCAGACACACAGGCATAAAAATGTAAGGAATTCTGGAGAAATAATCAGCCTCTATCAGTGGTTCTCAAAATAAAGTGTGCAGTGGAATCACCTGGAGGCTTGTTAGAACACAGGTTGCTGGGCCCAATTCCCAGAGCTTCCGATTCAGTAGGACTGTGTGAGACCAAGAATGTGTATTTCTAATGATTCTCAGGTGATTCTGAGCCTGCACTTTGCTGAGAGCCCTGGTCTACATGAGAGGATCGTCTGGAAACCCCCACAGCTTTGTGTGTGCACGAGAGGGGCGCCGAAGTGAGCAAGACAAGCACCAAAAGAAAATTCCCCAAAGAGATGAGGATTCTTCTCTTCCTGCAAAGAGTGGTGCTTACATTTTACTGTTGGTTTTGGGAGCAGTTCATACTGAAGCAGCGGGAGGAAGCAGGGAAACCACAACTCAGGACTGAAAGGAGGGAACCTGGGATGTGATTGCCTTTCTGCCCCATCAGTGCCCCTATTCACAGTCAGTGAGGGCCTGCAGCTAGAGGAATTGAAGCACACTAGCTCTTTTGTTGTTCCAGTGTTTGTGCCCAATTCGCAGGGAGGATGGCATTTTCCACAGATCCTCCTCCAGTTTTGGCCCTGTGTCTGCTGAACCTCAGGTGAGTTCTTATGTTTGTCACCAAGATGATCTGTTGACCACCAGTGGCCACAGATGTGGGAATGTTCCCACATGCAGAGAATGGCGAGGGTGCTGGAATGCCAAGCTAAGTTGGATGGGACTGGGACAGATGACATCCTTATGAAATTCTTCCCTTTCCTCCAATTCTAATTCAATTACCATGGTTTGCTTCTCTCATTTTCCAGAATGGAAAAAAAAAATCTAGGTTGAATCTGCCATTGCTGTCCAACCCCTTCAGAGAAAGGCTTGCCTCTAATACTGGGATCTCTCTCTCTCTCTCTCTCTCTCTCTCTCTCTCTCTCTCTCTCTCTCTCTCTCTCTCCGCCCCCCTCGCCCTCTCTCTCTTTCCCGCCCCCTACCCCACCCTGCCACCAACCTCTGACCCACCTAAAACAGAAGGTATCAGCTACATTTGGAGATCATATTTGTCCAAATAAAGGGGGAACATGAGGCACCAAGCTCCAATCCCCACTTTTTTCACTAGGTTGCTTTGCCAGCTGACGCCAACAGCTGTGTGTGTAACATTCTGGCAGGGCCCCTTCCAAACCCCACCATTACTGCCAGGATTGACAGAGAGGAGTGGGAATTGCTTACCAGAGAAAGAGAAAGGAAACAAACTTGTGCTGTTTGGATTCTGTGTTCTGTATCTGTCTTCATTTCTAATGCAATTCCCCATTACTCTATTGCAATCTTCTGGAAAACTTCTAGAAGCCTACTCAGTAGTCCACTTGGTTAATGGCCAATATGGTGCTGGGGACACTTGGTTTTCATTTCAGGATTTTTATTTTCTTGATGTTTGCCAGGAAGGAGAAAGAGAATAATGGACTAAAAGACAAATGTTACCTGAGAGAGCATGAGCCTGGTGCCAGGAGTTGCTCTGGAAGCCCCGTGCCCCATTTCTTTGGGGGGATGGGAGTTTTAGTATCAGTATTTTTGATGAGACTCTGGCTTCCTTTTCAGAGATGAAGTATTTTTGTCATCATGTCTATTGTCCCTCACAAGAACCCAATTAGGGGAGATTGCCTCAACAGAGGAGGCTGATTAAATTCATGGATTTATTGCAAAACCACTTTGGGAGTTGTGGAAAATGAGTTTCACTGCCGAGCTTCCTTACTTTAAAAGAGAAAAAAAAAATCAAGGCTGCTAGTCTGTACCTTGTATTATCCATCTGTAACAGATCATAAAACATTCTACCCTTGCACGCAGTTAATTCTCCAGAGAGACTCAAGATGCTTCTTCCAGGCTCACAGTGCCTTCCAAAGGGATAGGTGATGGCTTTTGTGCTCATCAAGGGAAATTCTGACCCAGGCTCAGGGTGGGTAGGCAGAGGCCTGCTGTCAGGATATAGGTGAAAGGAGAAGACTTTCCTTTACAGAGCTTGCAACCAATCTGAGCAGGCAGTCCTCAGTTTTATTTGGATCCCAGAAATGCTTCTTTGAGGAGGTATGATGTAAATGAAATCTGATTTTCCGTAGAAATGAGGACAGCTTGAATATGCCTTCCTGACACAACATCGGATGCCCAAAATGTTACAGAAATAACCACAAGTACCACTTTAAAACTTTTAACTTTCTAACAAGGATATTCAAGACAAATATTCCCCGTTCAGAGTCTGAGGTTTTGTTTGCTTAAGGCAGCATTTCTCAAGTTGTTTCCCTCAGAACGTTAACCTCATGGGGTGCCCTGGAAAAAAAAAAAAGGTTTTTTTGTGACAAAATTGGGGCAATGTTTCATTCTATGTGACTCTTGATTCACAATCCTTATTAACAAACTAAAAGTAACAGCTGACTCTTATTGAAAGTCTACCTGAGCCAAGTATTATCAAGCACTTTTATATTTATCTCATCAAGTCTTCAAAAAATAATCCTCTGAAGTAGATACTATTTTACAGGAGGAAAGTAAGGTGTGGAGTAAATGAGTTGCCCATTTAATGGTAAAAGGTGGAGCCAGGTTTCAAATCCAATCTCAAAACCAAGTTTATGCTCTTCACCATTAAGCTTTATCACTTTTTCACTCCCTTTATGGTACTTTCTCACATCACCATTACTGTATTTTTTTTCATTATGCTTTTTTACACAATTGAGTCCATTCCTAACTGTGACAGTAGGACTTTTGTTGGCATCTTTAATTTTTATTCATGTCATCACATAGAGACAACTTGATATCATTTTAGGTACTATCTTCCCCTAACATCAAGCTTTTATGATCTGATCTCTTGGCCTCCTTTGAGCATGCTTTAGTGGTTTTTCCTCTGTACCTCTGACAGTTTATGGATAAACAAAGATGTAAGGGAGACAGGATATGTCTAAGTTTATTTACCTTTGGCAAGGGAGTTTTCCTCCACAAAATGATGAAAGTGAGGAGAAAGTAAAAGTAAGATAAAAAATGTTGCCCAAGGTATATAGTTAGCACTCATGTTGTGTGGGATTGAGACTGCTTGCAACGTTGGACCTTAATAACTAATAGATGATAACTTATTTTAGCTGAAAGGTTTGGGGGTGGAGTGAGATGAAACCGAGCATGATACTGTCCCCTTCAGTGTCACCCTAAAGAAATTGTTCATTAAACCTGGAAACCAGGTTGGCCGCCAAGCCAACCAAAACTTGCACTGGTTCAGGAAATGGGCTTTCTGAGGGTGGAGAAGAGAAGAAAGTGAGTTATTAGCAGTGGCCCTATCTCAGCAGGGGCAGAGCCGAAAGCACTAGAAGTGATGTCCTTGGTTCCACAAGATTGCACAGGGTACCCAATCTCCCATCATGCTTGACCCCAATTAAGTCGGCTTCCTTGACTGTGTTCTCTGAGCACCCACACGTGATAGGATTTGCCCTCCCTTTGCCCCCTTGATCAGACAGGAATAATTTAATGAGCATCTACACTGGATTCAGCATTTCCTTTATACACAGGCCAGTTGCCTGGTGTGGCTGGGATGATGTAGGAGGAAGCTTTTTGTTGTTGAAACTGTGCTTAATGCTTTCCATGGATTATCTCCTTCCATCTCCCTCACAGTCTCACAAGGGAGAGCCTGTTATTACTTGTGGTTTGCGGAAGAGAAAAATGAGGGTGAGAGAAGAGAAATGACTTGTTAAAAGACACAGCTAGTAAGGGGCAGAGTCGGGACACTAACCTCACTCCCTCAAATTCTAAAGCCTGCATACTTTACAACTATCAAATACCAGATAAGTGAATGGGAACTCCTGCACTATCACCCTTCTTGTGGACTAAGTGGGTTCTGTTTAGAAAATGTAAATAAAGAAGAAAAGGTTGCATTCATGAATTAAAAACCAATGTTAATACTCATCTAGTGAGTGGGACTTCCGATGCTGCCAGGAGAGAAAAAGATCAGGAAATGGTTTATTTTAGGGAAAACATTAATTACATGGATATAAGTTCTTCTGGGTGAAAATGCCAAGAATACCAGCGTTGCCTGCAGCCTGAACAGACCTTTTCTAATTTGGCTATGACTGAGAGATTCGAATTTTCTCTTTATTTCTCCAGCCTTACAGAAACTACTTGAAATTGTTCTGTATTTGATTCTTTCCAATCACACATACAGGAAGCTGACGTTTTAAAACTTCGGTGAGGACTAGTGATCTCTCAACATTATGAAAACGCCAGGCAAGGGGGAAATGAGAGGTGGGGGTATCTATGCTGCTTTTAGCCACTGAAAGCTTTAAATATGAAGCAGAAGCAATTCGGTAATAAAAAGAGATGAGCCATCAAGCCACAAAGAGACCTGGAGGAACCTGAAATCCATATTGCTAAGTGAAAGACACCCATCTGAAAAGACTACAGACTATCTGAGCCCTACTGTTGGACACTGTGGAAAAGGGAAAACTACAGAGGCAATAAAAAGATCCGTGGTCACCAGTGACTGGCAGGAAGAAAGGGAGAAATAGGTGGAGCCCAGGGAATTGTTAGGGCAGTGAAACAATTCTGTGCGATACTATAATGGTAAACACGTCATCCATTTGTCCGAACCCACAGACTATACAATGTAAAGAATAAACCCTAATATAAACAATGGATTTTAGTTAATGACAATGTTATTAATACTGGCTCATCAATTATAACAAATGTCCCATACTGACACACTAATGTAAAATGTGAAGAATAGGGGAACTGGGGTGGGGGCAGGGTGAGGGAGTAGATGGCAGCCCTACTTTCCACTCAATTTCTCTATAAACCTAAAACTGCTCCAAAAAAGTTTTGTTTTTTCTTAAGCAAAAGAGAATCACACTATTTTTCAGCATCATAGCATCTTTGTAGATGATAGTGCCCTGGTGGGGAAAAAATCATAATATTCTTAATGCATAATACCAACTCAGTGCTCAGGTTGTGACAACCGAGGAATGTATGAAAGGTCAATCTAACCATCTCACTGGGTTGGAAAGACAAAGCGGACTTTGTGTCACAATAGAACTCATCCCATGGAACCATGGAGATGGCAAACGATAAAACAATACTCTTTATCACCAGCAGATTAACCAGCAAGGACATGTTCTTTCCATTTCTCCTATAGGCTCCTAGGACAATGGGCCTTTTGTCCTTACACCTGTTGAGGGGGAAGGCGCTCTTGACAGAGACCTGGTGAGGTTTATGTGAGGCCATGCAGTTCAGATTTCTTACCTGTGTCTCTGACAGTGCATCCCATTTCATAACATGCCTTCCAGCAAAGGAACCTGGAGGCTGAGCCATCAGCTTTCAAAGGGAAAAAAGCAGGTCCATGCCTTAGTGGAGAATGAGGGAATATAGAAATCGGTGTTGGAGAGCAATGTAACACACTTGTGGCATGTTTCGTTTCTGCTCTCAGCCAGACACCAGCCAGGAGTTCTGCGAGGGTCCTGCTTTTTCCAAGGGCTCAGCTTCGAGCTCAACACCAGGCACAGAGTAAGAATTCAACAGAGGCAAGGCTTGCTGGATGAATGCACCTCCGGGACTTTGCTAAAGAAAAGAGAACAGCAAAATAATTCATCAAGCCTAACACCTGATTTTCCCCACTGTTTCACTACAGTTTCCAGATAAACCTTTGCGGATGGGTTTGCATTGATGGCTTTCTTCGGCCTAACGCCTTGTTTGGAATGGGATCTGCTGGTTTTGACAGCAACCAACCTCCCCCCATTCTTAGTGTGTGAAGGTTGAATTACTTCCTTTTGGCTCACGGGGATGTCTGTGGCCTGGGCCCAGCCAGACAGAGCACTGTGTGCCTTGGCTGCAGTGAGATTCAGAGAAGAACATCTCCATGACTCCAGCTGGACCCATGAGAACCCCGCGTGGGACTTCACTGGCATGATTTGAAAAAGAAGTGTTCTTAATCGGCTAGGATTGAAACATTGATAAAACGCAAGCCTAGAATTACTAGTGGACTTCTTAGCCAGCACTTGGGAAAAATCTCCTTGAAAATAAAGCCAAAATAGAGCAGAACTGAGCTGGAAGATGGAGAGAGTCCTGGTGAAAATATTTGAACAACTTGAACTAGCCAAGCCTGAAGTCAACATGTTTCCTCAACCCTTCAATGAAATGAGCCACCGAATTCCCAGGATTTCAACCACCTTATAAACAATTGTAATTTACCAATATATGCCTTTTCCCCTTTATATTGAAATTCTGAGTCATTACTGTTCTTTCATTTGTTCGTGTCCTTCTGATTAGAATTTAATAGGAAAATTCTAACCAGGAGATGTTCTATCCAGAGCCTCTACCACTTGTCAGCCCAATCATGCCAACAGATGGAAGAAAAGGTAACATCTGAAATTAAGAGTCCTCGAAATACCATTTCCAAATTCCAACAAAAGGCAGAACTCTCCTTTGTTGAACATTTCACTTCACCACGACTCTAGCTCTTTTCCTGGCTTAGCTGACGTTGGCACGTGGCAGAGTCCTGCTGAACAGATTGAGACATCAGACAATGGGCCCTTGGGGGTGCTTGGCACATGTTCTGAAGACATGGCGCCATGCCACTTCTTTCCCGTGCACTCAATGTGCCATTAACACTAGGAGTAGGCTCAAGAGCCAGGGCAACTAGGACTTGAAAAATAACCTTGAAAATTGTGGAAGAGTTTGAAGGATGAAGAAAAATGCTCTGTAGCTCTTCACACCACTCTCAATATTAAATATAATAACTAGCATCTACTGATTTCTGCTGTACCAAACATGGTGCTAAATACGCTTCTTGCATCCTCCCTTTTAATCTTCATCTCCAACAACTCTACAACCCCATTATAAATCCCCATTTTACAGTTGAAGAAATGGGACCTAGAGAGCTTACTGAACCTGCCCTGGACCACTGAGCAGGATTCAGACCCAAGTAGCAGGGCAGCCTCTCCATCACAACACAATGTTGCATACTAAGAACAAAAACAGTGCCTGGATTGTGGCTTAAGAATTGTACAAATGAATGTGATGGCTGAAAGGAAGCTTCAGCATCATTTAGCCTGATGGGAAAACCAAGGTTGAGGGAGATAAGTGACTTCCCCAAGTCACAAGCAAAGAACCGGGCACTGACATCGAGCTCTGATGCACCACCTCTTTTGCAGTGCGTACTCTGTCATTTTAGGATATATACACCCCATACCATGTACCAAGTAATTCAACAAGCACCACCTTTACAGATGCACCACTGTTAAAATTCTAAAATATGTCCTGACCAGTTAGCAAATTGCACCGTCCTGAGACTATCTCCCTCGCCTCTCATGACTTCTGTACCTCTCCACAGTTTACTTCAGAAATTAAAGGACTAATGTCTGTACCTGTGGCCAGCTTCCATTCTGATTAGTCAATCCCCACCCTCAGTCACACAGTTTTAATTGGAGCCCTTCATTAACACAAAAGGCAGCACGCAGACTGTTATCCCTCCAGATAATGGCAACTTCATGGGTAAGCTGCAGGCCACGTCTCAGTCATTTGGGATCACTTATGTTTATTATAAGTTGTCTCAGATATAAGAGGTAGATGAAAGCTAATTATGCTAACTGGGTCCAAGACAACATGGAGGGGAACAGAGGGGAGAAAGTTCAGCCCTGGCATTTGGGGACTCTGAAGAAGCCTTTTCATTCCCTTCTTAGGTGTGGGTTATGGGGGGTTAAGATATACCCTCCCCACAGAGATGAAGAGTTCAGGGCCTCTGAATCTTTAGTCAGAGGCAAGGAGGGTCTGCCCCCCCGTTTCTTATCATTCTTGTTTTTTGTTTTTTTTTTGGAATGACAGATCCATCTTTCAGCTCACAGGGGTCCTACTGACAACAAGTGGAAAACATACGGAAAGCAAAGCTGCCAGCTGCAGAGACCCAGGCTCCTTTTGAAGTCAATGCGAGGTAAGCTGCTCTTTCTGACTCTTTAGCTGCAGCAATGGAGAAACAAATTGCTAATGGAAGGGAAGCTCTGATGCACAGAATCCCTGCGCACTGCTGGACAGTCTGAAAACCACATGATTCCAAAGGCCTGCCTTCATGAGATTTACAGGCAACTGAGGTCATTTGAATATGTTTCTCTGCTATGCCTTACCAGAATTTTCAGATCACCAAATAATTCTTAAATATTAATCGATATGCATATTCGTATTCTGTCCAGCAACATTTTTTTTATGGACCAGAAATTACTTCAGTGGTAGCCACACTTTCTTGTATAATGTTTGAAGCAAGAGATATATGGTGGTTGAAAGCAAATATAGAAAAAGCCAGAAAACTCACCTGCCTCCCCTTCATCTGGTGATCTTCTCATTCTTGGGATGTTAGCTCACATGTCTTTCCCTGTTCCAGCCTACCTCTGACTAAGTTTGCATTCCCATGGAACCTTATAGAACCTTATGATTTCCTTTTTGTAGCATTTATTACATTCATAATAAATTTCTTAACGCCCGTCTTCCCCCACTAGACCCATAATAACCCCGAGGATAGAGACTGCCTCGCTCTTCTTCACATATCCCCAGTACCTAAAAGAATGTTTTGTTTAACAGTGGATAGTATTTGCTGAATAATGAATGAACACTACAAGATCCTGACATTAAGTTCTAGCTACTTATGGTGTGGGCCTCTTCCCCATCACTAGAATATGTGGGAGAGGCATCTATAAAGACATAAGGTCATCATGCAGACATCAAGTTCTTCAACTTCACCGATTCACAAAACACTTTCCAGTTTCTTCTCTTCCTATTTCTTTAAGTCCACTATCTCCTGCATGGTGACTTAAGGAAACCTCCATTCCATGTTACTGCAATTGGTGCATAACTGAGTTTTTCTCAAATTGGGGTCCAAAGACCAGTGGGGGTTGACTTACCTTTTCTTGGGGTTCTGTGAATTACCTATGAGATTTATAAAGAGATGAAAGCATATACTAATCACACAGATGAACATTTTAAAATTGAATTTAGCCATATGATTTCAATATCTGGAGGTTTTCAAATACACTGCAAATTCTCTCACACTCCTCCCTTCAGAAAGTAGAGTCTAATTTCCCTTCCTTCGAATGCAGGCAGGACTCAGTGACTTTCTTCTAATGAGCAGAATGAGGTGAAGTGACCTTGCATGACTTCCAAGCCTAGGTTAGAAAAGAAGGTATGGCTTCCACCTGGCTCTCTCTCTTGAGGCATCCAGCAGGGAAGCCACCATGTAAGAAGTCTGGTTTCCCTGAAGTTGTCAGGCTGGAGAGACCAAATGGGGAGATTGTGTAAAATTACATGGAAATTGCCAGCTGTTCAAGTCTTTCTGGCCCAGCTATCAGATATGTGAGTGATAAAGATTTTGAGATGACCCCACCCTGGGCCACTGTGTGACTACAACCACATGAAAGACCCCAAGCCAGATGTACCCAACTGAGCCGCTCCTGGGTTCCAGACCCAAAGAAACCGTGAGAAATAAATGATCATTGGTGTTTTAAGCCACTGAGTTTTGTGGTGTTTGGTACCAAGCAAAAGATAACTATTATGTGTCTTTACTTGCAGTTGGGTTTACGATTTCATTGGAACCGTGTATTTATTAGAGGGAATGAGAAGAGAATATAGGAGACTTACTAAATGCATGTCAAGTGAGGGATAAAGTTCTGCCGTAGTTCAAAAAGAGAAAAGTGACAGGAAAATGGCTCATCACACCCAACTTGGTGTTTCAGGCGGGCTGAACTCAAAGGAATCTTTGTTCAGTCAGCATCATGCTCACGTTGCAAGCAGGTACTGGGTCTCCGCAAAACAACTTTAGCAATTACATTTAATAGAGGCAATCAATTTTAATTCTGTTGGCTTCATTTGCTTTTATTTTTTCTCTGATTCTATTTAACTTTACAATTGCTCATATAAGTTTTATATTTAACTAACGTTATAAAAATAATTTGAAGTCAACATCAGAGAACCACATTATTTTTTTCTTTAAAAGGAATCTTAAATGTAAGAATCAATGAGGGAGGATCTTCAGAAAGGCATATGGATCTATAACACTCTATCATCTCATTAACTGTTTTTAAATGAAGTAATAACCTACTATTCAACCGAGAGCATTCTTCATAATTGTCCATAGATGTAACAGTTCAATTTTAAGGTTCGTGTATCTGCCTTTAAGTCTCCCAGTTTAAGCCTTATGCTTGAAACCCTGTTGGTGACACTGATGTTTTTGGTCCATGTGTTCTTAGTACACATGGCCTGTCTTTTTGATTAACAATCACTTATTTCTTCTGTTTATCAGTTTCAGTTAGAAGACGGCCACATGTCTTTGCAGTGCCCTCGAACTTAAATATTTGAGTAGAGCACTTAACTTACATTTTAAATCAGACCATTATAAATGTACCTGTCAAATCTGGTGAATATTCATTCATTCATTTTTATATTATGCTTAACCAAAATACAGAAGCTTAATTTATAACGTTAATATTTTTTAAAGTATGTTTTTATGTGGATAACTGATAGATACAACACATAGTTTTCCATTGTGTGCTGTGACAAATATCTGGAAGTAGTTGATTTTAAAAAAAATAAAACAATAGATTATTAAGTATCATAATAATATTTATTGCAGTCTTCAAGTACTCGCACAGTAGGATGATAAACATTTCACCTATATTACTTCCTTTAACCCACACAACTTACCTAATGGTTTAGGTAAAATTGTCATTTTACAGAGGCTTGGAGGGATGGTCATTTGTCCAAAGATAACATGACTGTAACTGGAGGAGCTAAGATTTGAATCCAGATAGGCCTGCCTGTATTAACTCAGTTTTCTAACCTCTCTAAATTCTCTTGGCTGTCCATACTTTCTTATTTAGCATATTTCAGTAAAGCTAAGTTGTCCAAAGTTATAAAATGTCCCATTGTTTATGTGCCAACATGACAAAGGCTGACACACTATGACACAATACTTTATGACTAGAATTTTTATTTTATTTTGATTTTCTAATGCTCTATTCGATAAACAGACCTAGTTAGACATATATTTTTATCTAACATTACTATTGTACACACAGAAAATGGAAAGTATACAGGTAAACAAAATATTATGGGAAGAGGTATTTTTAGAACTTCCTACTCAGAGTCCGGTTCTTCTGAATCATTTTGCAGACAAGGATTATGAGTGTGTGTGCTTTCCTAATGTCATCCTCCATCAACAAGAACATCGATGATGTAGCATTTCATAAAAGAATGCTCCATTATCGGCTCCGGAGTTTTCTTCTAAGCTGCTGTCATCCTTTCCACAAGTTTTAGTATATGTGCTGCGGAAGCGAGCACTCTTTCCACAAGTTTTGATATGTTATACAGACAAAGTCAATACCTCTCATTTAAATATTTAAAAATGCATATCTTAGAGTCAATGGAATATGTTATTATTATGTTTCCTGTAGACCATGATAAAAACGTCAACCATAAACGAATTTAAGGAGTATCTTACAATGTTTTAGTTATGCTAGGTATCTAGGTCTAATATCAGACTTCGGCCTGCTACAAATCATTAGTATACATTCATGTTACTTTACTTACATTATCTCCATTTGTTGAATGCTTAAGATACATCAGGTACTGGTCTAGAGTCTTTACATATGTTAACTCATTAAACCCATTAACCCAAGGAAGAGGTAGATTGTCCCACTGACCAATGAAGAAACTAAAATTTAGAGAGTTTAAATAATTTGTTCAGACTCCCATTGCTTCTTAAGTGGCAAAGCCAGGATTTACCTTCACTCTCCCTAACATCAAATTCTATTCTACTGCCTACTTTGCCACATTACCATCCACATAAACACACACATTGGCAGTATGAGAATTGGTAATACATACATACATATATATATATAAAAAAAATAAATGTATGTTTGTATGTATGTGTATGTATATATATATGCAAAATACATATATATTTTAAGAAAGAAAAACTGTATTAAAATTGTAATACTCAATATATACTGACAACAAAAGATGAATACAAGTCACATTTGACTTCTGCAATTACAAAAGATGCTCAAAGTGGTTACCATCAGCATAATTTTAATAGAGTTTTTTCCTTTCTTAAAATGTGTACACTTTTTTGGCACTTTCTGTATATGTGTGTGTGTGTAATAATTTTACATTTGATTCAATAAGAGTTTGAATTTTTTAAATTTAGTTTTTAATTAGAGTTGACATACAATATTATATTATTTTGAAGTGTACAACATAGTGATTAGAATTTATATACTTTACAAAGTGATGACCCTGATAAGTCTAGTGCCCATCTGACACTACAATTGGTAACTAATATTCAAGTGCTATGTAAACTATTTCTATTTCCCTTAGCTTTCCCTCTGCCTGCATATATATATACATAAAGCATCATGAACATGGATCTTTATTAACTCCTCTCCCCAAGGCCAAATATTAACAGTAATCCTTCAGGAACTGACCTGGAGGTAATGGGCCAACATTTCTTACAATCTGACAATGCATTACTCCCATGGCCATCTTGCTTTAAAGGATGAATCGGCTATAAAAATGACCACAATACTAGCATGTCACAAGACCCTTACAGGATGTAGGTTCATGTATTCCTATTTTAACACTGATCAGAAAATTTCATCTCGGCAATCATTCACAGGAAATTAATGCTGCTTCCTTCATATGTTTATGGCCCACACTCAGAATGGAAAGGATATATGCAATTATTTTATGGTGTACCTGAAGCAAAAGATTTTATTTTTTAGCTGTTGCCCAGTAGATCCATGCTTAGGTAATTATTTTGCTTTCAAAATGAAAGGAAATAATCTCAGAGGAACTGTGACCTCATTTTATAACCTCGAGTTCAGTGGCACAAATAGTTAGCAATGCTCCTCAACTTTATGCCGTACAAGCAACTAATCCAGCAATTTCTTAGAAAATAAAATCAAGCAGCTTTTATAACGATAGGTCATAGATTCTGGAAACCTTCATTTACAGATTCCTCCCATGGTACCTTGTGACAGCATCTTTAACAACTCAGTCCAGGTGTTTAGAAACAAGAAGAGTATACATTTTGGAGAAATATCAGATTCATCGGAAAAGGCTTGTGAGGCACTGTGAACCAATGCCAAGCCAAATGGGATGCATTGTACAAGATATCTATGTTCTTTCTTCCATTTTCTCAAATCCCAGCACCTGGCACCACCATCTCCCATCTACTCAAAGTTGAAATGATTCTTGACTTGCCCCTCGTAAAGTTTCTATATCCAATTGATCTTTGAGTCCACTTATTCTACCACCTCAGCAATTCCCCAAGTTGCCAACTTCTCTCCATCCTACCTGCCATTACTTGCAGTCATCACCATGTCCCACCTTGACAACTACATCAGCCTCTCCCTAATCTGATACTTTCTGCCTCTGGTCCTGCCTGCTATTTATGAAGCAACAAGTCTTATCACTCCCTGGCTTAAACTATAGGATGGCTTCTTGTGGCTCTTGAGATAAGGCCCCAAGCCCACTGTATAGTTTACAAGGCCCTTCATGGTGAGGCCCCTTTCTGCTTCCCAAGCCCCACGTCTCTCCCTCCAGCCCTCCACATTTCTCTACTTCAGTTAAATTGAACAACTTTCAGCAACTCAGTTGTCCCACCTTCAGGCACTTACACATGGGATTTCTCTGCTTAAAATATCCTTCCCTTTTAAATCCAGTCAGATTTTACATCCTGTTAGGATGACTTGCTCCATGTCCAGGCTAGTTTCATGCCTCCTGCCCTTTGCTCTCTTACTTCTTTATGATTATCTTATCATTTAGTTAGTTTTATTAAAATTATCCACTTAATTACATTCTCTCTCAACCATGAATTCCTTAAGAGTAGGGACTGTCTCCTGTTCATTGTTTATGTCAGGGCAGTGGTTTCCATACCGTATGCAGTACTAGTGCTATACAAAGGAAGATTTGAAGCAGTACACAGAGGCTCTCTTTCAAACTTGTAAAAATTGTTCTACATTTTCTTATGTTTATCATCTCTTTATACCAAGCAGTGTTTGTTTTCTTTTCTATGAATCTCAGATGCACAGAATGGGGTTAACTGTAATCCTTGTTCCATGACACAGTTGCCATTGGTCCTTGCATAACCATAGTTTGATATATTTATTTTGTAATTATTTTGTACTATAATAACTATCCCCAAATTCACCATGCAAAATGAAAGCTAAAGATCTTCACAGAAGCTAACATCTAACCATATGGTATGCTGGTTCTGTTCTTCTGCATCTGTGAATCTGACCCTATATGCTGTGACTACCATTTTCTTGCTTTCTGTTTAAATAGTTTAATTGCCTATTTCTAAACTTTATTTGTTGTTTTTATTTTGTTTATTTATGTATTAACATTGTGGAAGGGATTTAATAATTCAATTGTCTTCTGCCTTTTAAATTATGTACAATTGCATATCAAAACAGAGTAGAAGACTGTATTTCCTTTTTTTATTGGGTATAATTGATATATAATATCATATTAGTTTCAGGTGTACAACATATTGATTCAGTATTTGTCTATGTTGTAAAATGATCACCATAATAAGTCTAGTTAACATCTATCACCACACACAGTAACACATTTTTTTCATGTGATAAGAACTTTTGAGGTCTACTGTCAGCAACTTTCAACTATGTAGTACAATATTATTAACTATAGGCACCATGCTGTATGTTCTAAACTTTATTTTTTTATGTTGGTTGTTTTTAACTTTACAAAAAGGACATCATGCTTGTACAATACTTGGGGAATTTTTTCACTTAATATGATGTTGCCGAGAGTCATCCACATAGTTGTACACTATTGTAGTTCACTTGGTTTGACTGTTATATTCCATTGAGGAATATACCACAGTTTAAGCATCTACTCACCCACTGATGGGCACTTGGGTTGTGTCCAGGTTTTTGCCATTGTAACGGTGCTCTGAACTTTCAAGTACATGTGTCCTGTTGGACACGTGCAAGCATTTCACTGGCGTAAAACTGCTGGGTCATAGACTATATGAATCGTTAACTCTTAGAGATAATACCAAGCTAGAATTCGAGGAGATGGCATCAACTTACACTCCTACTGGTATTGGATTTGGACTCATGAATCCACATCCTCTCCCGTGCTAGGTATCATAAGCCTTCTTCATTTGGCCATTCAACGTATCAGTAAAATGGTGTCTCATGTGACCTTGATTTGTATTTCCCTGATCACCAATAACGACTATTTCTTCATGCGTCTATTGTGCTTATGTGTTTTGTGTGAAATGTTTATTATGGTTTTCTGCCCATATTTCTCTTGGATTATTTGTGTTATTCTTATTAATTTGTAGGCATTTTAGCATATTTTGATACCAATTCTTTGCAGATTGTATAATTATTGCAGAATATCTTATTGGAGTTGGTAACTTATCTTTGTAATATCTTTAGTGTCCTAATGAATAAAAGTTCTTAAGATAACATATATATATGACATTCAACAATAATAATGTAGGCTTCTGGATAACATGGCAGGGAGTGAAATTACCCAGTTTCTTAACTCATGAAGTGGGTCATGGTAGAGGTTTAGCTCTGTATTTGAGCTGTTGTTGAACTAGAACCTACTGCTATCCACATTTCCATAAGGTGCTAGGCACATCATAAGCACTCAGCCAGAACTTGCTGGAAAGAACTAAAATATACTCTATGGAAACAGGCACACTAATAAGAACATTCACCCTCCAAGTTGTTTAAACAGATGGCTTGTTTTTGAAAGACAAAAAAAAACAAAAACTTAGAAACTAAAGAGTAGGCTTAATCTCCAGTTGATCCTCATAATGTTGGGGAAACTATTTTGGCAGACTATTTCATGTTGTTAGATTGCGGAATTTTCCCCTTTCCTAATGCTATATTTTGGTAACTCCTTGATATAGGTATTTTTTTATTGACTCATCTGAAAGTGACTTTTACACATATCATGAAAATTCTCTTTGAAGCTAAAGCAGTGAAATAAATGATAATTAAAAACTACTTCTTAAAATCCATCAATGACCTCAAATTGCCCTCAAATGGACTTATCTAAGTTCTTTTTCTTCCTCCCTCCTTAGCTGTTACAAAGGCACAAAGCAGGACATACCAACATGCTATTTTCATGTGAAGTCATAATGTAAAAATGCTGATTTTTAATGTGCTTTTTATCTAAAATATGGGGTCAACCAAGCTCTGTGAGGTTCTTCCTGTGACTACCACCCACCTTATACCAAGCACTCCCACCCACCTCCCCTGAGGACCAAGGCAGAGGAGTAAGTTGGGTCTGAGAGATGAGGTGAAGATGTCTACTTTATACCTTCCCTGATAATGTTTCTCAATATGAAAGTTCAATAGTGTATTTTCAAATTTTAAAGTATATTATAATTTATAATACAGAAGACCACTTATTCACATATGTATATGTAGTATAAGGAATATTGTTACATACATCCTGTGTACCTATTGTCCAGCTTAAGTAACCACTTTACCAAGTCCTACTGCAACTGTCATACCAATCCATCTCCTCATTTATTTATTCAAAAATATTTGAGTGACTATTATATGTCAAGCACTATTCTAAGTACTACAAAATAGTAAAATAAAATAAAAATTAAAAAAAATAAAAAACAGACCAAAAGCCCTGACTTCTGGAGTTCACATTTTATTAAAGGAAACTGCAATAGTTTTCCCTTATCCACTGTTTTGCTTTTCATGATTTCATTATCTGCAGTCAACCACAGACTGAAAATATTAAAAGGAAAATTCCAGAAATAAGCAATTTGTAAGTTTTAAATTGCATGTTGTTCTGAGCAGCAGGATGTAATCTTGCACCATCCTGCTCTATCCTGCTGAGGGCATGAATCACCCCTTTGTGCAGTATCTCCACGCCGTATACACTACCCTCCCGGTAGTCACTTATTGGCCAATTCAGTTATCAGAGCAACTATCATAGTACGGCAGTGCTTGTATTCAAGTAATCCTTAACTTACTTCATAAAGGCCCCAAAGTGTAAGAATAGTGATGCTGGCAATTCAGATATGACAAGGAAAAGCCATAAATTGCTTCCTTTAAGTGAAAAGATATGTATGTATAGGAATAAAACAGTATATATAGGGTTTGGTGCCATCCACGGTTCCAGGCATTCACTGGGGGGTTGGAACAGATTCCCCCAAAATAAGGGGGGGCTATTTTTAATTTAGGATTCATCATTCCCTCCCCCCACCACACCGCATACCAGGGCTGCCAAAAAAATGTATACACATTTGAAGAGATGTTATCTATGCTCAAGCAATAGTTCGCCGTAATCAGAAGTGTCTGGACGCTGATGGTAACCACTTTGAGCACCTCTTGTAATTGCAGAAGTCAAAAGTTACTTGTATTCATCTTTTGTCATTCGTATGTATTGAGTATTACAATTTTAATACAGTTTTCCTTTCTTAAAATGTGTACACATTTTTTTGGCACCATATATATATATATATATATATATATATATATATATATATACACACATATATATGTATATATACATATATGTGTGTGTGTGTGTGTGTATATATCTATATCTATATCTATATCTATATCTATATCTATATCTATATATATATGGTGTATATATGTAATCTCCAAACAATATACAGTGTTTCCCTGAAAATAAGACCTAGCCGGACAATCAGCTCTAATGCATCTTTTGGAGCAAAAATTAATATAAGACCCGGTCTTCTTTTACTATAAGACCAGGTATAATATAATATAATATAATATAATATAATATAATATAATATAATATAATATAATACCAGGTCTTATATTAATTTTTGTTCCAAAAGACGTATTAGAGCTGATTGTCTAGCTAGGTCTTATTTTCGGGGAAACACGGTATTAGTTTACTATTATACTACCTAATGTTCTTCTAAGCCTTGCTTTTTTTACTTAATTTTTTTATGCATGAAATGCTAGTTCATTATTTTCAATATTTTTGTACTTCTTTTATGTGAATACTGCATACTGTATCCATTTTCCTGTTTACTAGAATTATCTTTAAATTTTTGCTGTTAGAAAAAATACTACTATGAAATGCTACCATATTTAATTTCTGTTGTGTGTAGCAATAATTCTTTACTGTTCATTTTTGTGCAATTTTCCATTGTGTGTATGTGTGTATATATACACACACACAATTTATTTATAATTCTTTATTTCAATATTGAGTTATTTCTAATATTTGTTTAATGCCCTGTTTACATACATTTCTTTTGAGTTTGAAATATATATTTGTGTTGAGTATTGCAGGGTCTTAATATATGCGTAAGTCCAATTGTAGTATATACTGTCAAACAGTTATCTGAGGTAGTAATACAATTCAAACTCCAACAGGAATGCAGGAGAGTAACCATTCTGGTGACTGTGTATCACGTTGTGCTTTTAATTTCCATTTACTTGATGATTACTGAAAGTGAGCACTTTTATAAAAGTTTATTAGCTATTTTTATCATATTTTCTGAGATACCAGTTCAACACTTTTACTTACATTTTTTCTGTTGAGTATATATGTAAATATGTATATATACATAAGTATTTCTAAACATATAAAGGATGGGGCAAATGGTATACCATTTAACAGAAATGATAATAATAGACACATTGGTCTTATTCCCAATCTGAGAGATAAAAATTCACTTAAATATGACATTATTATAGGTTTCAAAAATTGGTTTATCAGATTAAGGAAGTTCCTTTTCATTCCTTGTTTGCTAAATTTTATCATGAAAGCATGTTGAATTTATTAGGTGCTTTTTCTGCAACTATTGAGATAATGATACACATCTTCTCCTTTTTACTATTGATAAAGTGAGTCACATTGACTGATTTTTAAATGTTAACCCAACCATGCTTTCCTAGAATAAGTTTAGTTTTACTGTAGTATAGTATCCTTTTTTGAATATTGATGGTTCAGTGTGCTAATACTTTGCTCAGAATTTTTAAAAACTGGATTAAGAAACTGTGGTACATTTATACAATGGAGTATTACTCGGCCATAAAGAATGAAATCTTATCATTTGCAACGATATGGATGGACCTAGAGAACATTATGCTAAGTGAAATAAGTCAGACAGAGAAAGACAAATACCATATCATCTCACTTACAGTATATATGGAATCTAAAGACCTGAATAAATGAGCAAACTAAACAGAAATAGGCTCAGAGATATAGAGGAAAAACTGATGGTTGCTAGTTGGGAGGGGGGTGGGGATGTGGGAGAAGGTGAGGGGATTAGAAAGCACAAATTTGTATTCACAATATTGCCATGGGGATGTGAAAGACAGTTTGGGGAATATAATCAATAATGTTGTAAAGATTTTGTAGGATGTCAGATGGGCACATGTCTTGTTAGGAAGACCACTTCATGGATGATGTAGATGCCTGACCACTGTGCTGTACACCTGAAGCTGAAGCTGAGTAATACTGAGTGCCAACTATAATTTAATATATATATATATAGTCACAAGATATGGAGTACAGCATAGGGAATAGTGTCAATGGAATTTTAACAGCTACATATGATGTCAGAGGGGCAATAGATTGGGGGGGTATCACTTTGTGAGGGGTGATATATCTAACAATTACATTGTTTTGTACACCTGAAACTAATTTTTAAAAATCTATTTTCATGGGAAAAAATGGCCTATAGGTTTACTTTCTTGTAACATCCATATCAGTTTTTAGTATTAAGGTTATGCTGGCTTCAAAATTACATTGGAAAATGAAACCTCTTCACTCTGGATATTTTCTGTTCTGGTTCCCCCTTCATTAATTCTCTCTACACCCACCTATATCTAATTTTGATTGAGCCCATTGATTAGGTTCTTAAATTCAGTTATTTTATTTTTTCATTCTCAAGTTACCGGCTGATCCTATTGTATATCATTTTCCACCAGTTTTCTCCATCTCATTATTAAATATTGTAATATATTTATCTTGATTACTTTACTATCCATGTCTGATAACAAAAATATCTGGATATCCCTTGGGTCTGTTTCTACTATTTATTATTTCCCCTTGGTTATTTGTCAGTTCTTCTCTTATGTATGTCTCATTATTTTTGTTTGAGTGTTAAACATTGACACTCAATGGTGTCAATGGTTTGAGGCTCTTCCTTTCATTTCAGCAAATTCCTTCAGGAGGAAAAGCAGTTTGGATTACAAGCCCACCTCTTTGGGATTCCACTTTTTCTCCAATTCTAGAATTGCAAGTTCTTATTGTATTGATATTGTCTTGTTAATGCTTTCAAAGACATATTTTAAAAAATATTTTGTCAAGTTTGTGTAGTTATTCTCAGAGGGACATTTTGTCTAACATAAGTTAGTATGCTATTGCCACAAGGAGCAGTGAATATCATTGGATTTTAATTTTCATTTTCCATATTTCAAATGACTTGAGCTTTTTTTATAAGCTCATTAACCACTAGTATTTTCATTTATGAAAATGTTTCTATTTAATTAGTTTTTCTTATTGACCTATAGAAATTATATCACATAGATTTTTATTCTTGTTAGTTATATATGAGGTATGATCAAACAATATAGTGAATGTTTAAATTTTTAAAAATTTATTATAGTAAAAGACACATTGCCATTAATCCCCATCAAAATACTCCCCCTCTCTTTGATCACACTTATCCCGTCATTCTTGCCACTTTCTGAAGCAGTTCTAGACGTCTTCTTTTGTGAGTGTCTTTAGTTGTGCTGTCGTGGTTGCCTCAATGTCCTGAATCATTTTGACTTTGGGGAAGAGCCAGAAGTTGCACAATGCCAGATCCAGTGAAAGAGGTGGATGAGGACACCTTGTAATGTTTTTCTTTGAAAGAAATTGCCATACCAGTAGCGATATGTGACACGGAGCATTGTCATGATGGAGGATGATTTACGGCACACTTTAAAACACATTGTCTCTCAACAGTAGCTCACACCCAACTGACTGCACTGAACAAGTTGAACATTGTCCCACAGTGTTACTAAGGTTCAATGTGCCTCTTCCCGTATTGAAGATCCCTGCCTTTCCATTGGATGGCATTTGGCAGCAGCATTCACCGTATTTTGTGATCACAATGGAAAGACCTCATATCACACTTCACTTCTGGCATGGCAATTTCTGTCAAATAAAAACATTGTGGTGTGTCCTCATTCATCTTATTCATTGGATCTGGCACCGTGCAACTTCTGGCTCTGCCTCAAGGCCAAAATGACCATGGAAGGAAAACGTTTTGAATTAATTCAGGACATTGAGGCAACCACAACAGCTCAACTAAAGACACTCACGAAAGAGGACTTCCAGAACTGCTTCAGAAGGTGGCAAGAACGATGGGATAAGTGTGTTCAAAGCAGGGGGAGTATTTTGAGGGGGATTAATGGCAATGTGTCTTTTACTGTAATAAATTTTTTTTTTAATTTAAACATTTACGTACATTTTAAATGCTTTCTCTCTAATTAGTTTGTCTTTTTATTCTTTTTTTTGATGTACTCATGTTTTGTATTTAATATAGTCATATTCATCGGTATTTTTCCTTTAGCCTGTGTCTCTTATTTAGGAACTCCTTCCCTATCTCAATGTCATAAAGATATTCTCCTATATTTTTCGCTAATCATTTTAAAGTTTTTCCATTAAATTTTTTCTTTAATCCAAGTGCAATTCATGTTGCTATGTGGAGTGAAGTAGTTTCAATTTTTCCCATATGGATAAGAAGTTATCCCAGAAGCATTTATTGAAATGTTGAACTGACTATACAAAAATGACTTTAATTTCAGAACACTATTGTTTCAGGGAACTATGTTCCAAGTATTGGAGGTCCTCATCTTAGTATTTATTTGTGTCCCCCAAAGAAATGACCTCTTTGAAAGCTAGTCTTTCCTCAAACAACCTTTTGCTTTAATTTTAGCTTTTCTCCCCTTACTGTGTCAATAGTAATTGCCAGTCATTACCATGTTTCCCCGAAAATGAGACCTAGCCAGACCATCAGCTCTAATGTATCTTTTGGAACAAAAATTAATATAAGATCCAGTCTTATTTTACTATAATAAAAGACTGAGTAATATAATATAATATAATTAATATAATATAAAATATAATACTGGGTCTTATATTAACTTTTGTTCCAAAAGACACATTAGAGCTGATGGATTGGCTAGGTCTTATTTCCGGGGAAACACGGTAACTCATAGCTTGTTAGCTGTTTTAAAATCCCCAAAATGCAGTCTAAAAACAATACAAATGGATGGCAAAGTTAAAATACAAATCTTGCAAAAGATGCAGGATCTTACCAACTGAGCAGAATTACTCTAATCATCCCCAAAGGCAATGACAGACGGGGATATAGCAAAATTAGACCAGTTAGTAACAAAAGAAAGGAAACACAAGAAAGTAAGATTGCACTATTGATGCCTCAAAAAGGAATGACTTGAATGTCAAACTTAGGAGTAGTCCTTGAGAAAAATGTAGGAAGACCTAGTATATTTTTACAAACTGATCTTTATGATCATAATGCAGAATTGCAATTAAAGATGTCATAGAGTTCGACTTTTAAGGAAGAATTACACACACAAACATAACTAACAGCAGTTGATTCTTGCCTTGATTGTACTATGAATATCTCACAACTGAAATTATGACTTAAATTCTCTTAAACATATAAGATTGTCTTCATAAGTTATGTTGTATTTTTCAAGATAAAATCCCAATCAAACCTTTTCCACTTCCATTTATTATAAAACTTGGACTCAAGTATATAAATAGTAACTTGGATGAGGAGGTAGGGGAGGGGAGACTATAAACCACACCTTTAGCACAAACCCATTTCTCAATGGACTTATTTCACAAAACAAGTTTAAATGATTATCTCAGCCAGAACTAAGGTAAGGTAACTGAGATGCCTAGAGCATAAAACTAGGAAAGCATTAACTGCAAAGACTGATCTGATTTCTATTATCATACATTAGTTTTGCCTATTCTTGAACTTGGAATAAAATTACACAGCATGTTCTCTTTTGTGTCTGGCTTCTCTAACTCAGCATGCTTTTGAGATTAATCCATGTTGTCATGTGTATCCATAGTTCATTTCCCTTCATTGCTCAATATTCAGTTTTAGAAATTTTCATTCTATAATATATCACATTTCCCAAAGATGCCATTTTATATTTTATAATGCACCTTTTTGTATAACATTTTCTAAATATACCACAGTGTGTTTTCCATGCATCTATTGATGGGTATTTGAGTTGTTTCCAGTTGTTGCCTATTATGAATAAAGTTGCTGTGACACTTGTGTCCAATTTTTTTGTGGGCATACGTTTCCATTTTTCTTGGGTAAATACCTAGGAGAGAAATTGCTAAGCAATATAGTGCTTGTTTAACTTCATAAAAAACTGGCAAAGTGTTTTCCCAAAAGGTTGTATTTTACATAACTATCTGCAATGCATGAGAGTTCCAGTTGCTCCATATCTTCACCAATACTAGCTTATTTTTAGTCATTTTAATTTTAGCTGTTCTATTACAATGAAGTGGTATTGCACTGTGTTTCAATGTGCATTCTCCTGAAGTCTACTATGATGTTGAGTATATTTTCATGTGTTTGTTAGCTACTTTCTTTCATAAAGTCCCTTTTCAGGTCTTTAGCCTGTTTTTTAATTAAATTGGTTGTCATCTTATTATGGCATTTAAGAGTCCTTCATATATTCTAAACTATATATATGCAGAATATAAGACCTCTGTCAGAGTCATGTATTGATAACATTTTCCCCCAATTTGTGGCTTGCCTCTTGGTTTTCCTAATGGTGTCATTTGAAGAGCAAAACCTTTTAAAGGGACGATAAGTGATAAGTCCAATTTATCACTTATCGCCCAATTTATTGGCGATAAGTGAATTCTACATTTTACATTTTTCTCAAGGACTACTCCTAAGTTTGACATTCAAGTCATTCCTTTTTGAGGCATCTGTAGTGCAATCTTACTTTCTTGTGTTCCTTTCTTTTGTTATTATTGAAGAGCAAAACCTTTTAAAGGGGCGATAAGTGATAAATCCAATTTATCACTTATCGCCCAATTCAAAAATGATAAGTCCAATTTATTATTTTTCTTTTATGTTGTTTAGTTTAAGAAATGTTTGCCTACCCCAGAGTTATAAATAAGTTCTCTTATATTTTATTCTAGAAATATTATAGTTTTGGCTTTTACATTTAGACCTAAGATCTATTTTGAATTAATTTTTGTTAATGGCATAAGGTAGACATCAAAATTCCTTTTTCAATATGAATGTCTAGTTGTTTCCACATCACTTATAGAAAACAACTTTACTTTCTCATATAATTACTTTGGAACCTTTCTCAAAATCCAATGGAGCATAGGTGTGTGGGTCTATTTCTAGACTTTCTTCTGTTCCACTGATCTGTATGTCAATACTTTTGTCAATACCACATTGTTGTGATTACTGGAACTGTATTATAATAAGCCTTGAAATCAGGTAGTGTAACTGTTCCAATTTTGTTTCTTTTCAAAATTGTTTTGATTATTCTTGGTCATTTGCATTTCCATATAAATTCTAAAATCAACTTGTCCACTTCTACAAAAACATTGCTGGGATTCTGACTAGGATGCCATTAAATCTATAAACAAATTTGACAGAACGAACATCTTAACAATACTGAGTCTACCAACTCAGTATGAACATGATATATCTCACTAAATCTTTTAAAATTTCTCCTGGTAGTATTTAGTAGTTTTCACACAGAGATCTGGCACATCTTTCAATAGGTTTATTCCTAGATATGGCAGTAGTTTTTTATTTTACTAATTTATCTTTTTTAAAATAACTTTTTTATTATAGATGAGTTTTAGATTTACAGAAAAATTGTGAAGCGAGCTTAGAGAGTTTCTATAAACCCCACTCCCAGTTTCACCCATTATTAGCATCTTAGTATGGTACACTTGTCACAAGATTAAACCAAGTGGTACATTACTATTATCAATAATAATGATAGTAAACCAATATTAACCCATTATTATTAACTAAAATACATACTTTGTTCAGATTTCCTTAGTTTTTATCTAGTATCTGTTTTCTGTTCCTCGATCTTATTCAGGATCTCATATAACATTTAGTTGTTATGTCTCCTTAGGCACTTCTTGGCTCTTATAGTGTCATTTTATTTGATGTTATGTTCATAATGTTATGTTTTCTTTCTCTAAAATGGTATATATTAGATATTCACATGCAAAAGTGTGAGAGTAGGCCCGTACCTCATACCATGTACAAAAATTAACTCAAAATACATCACTGAGCTAAATATAAGAGCTAAAACTATAAAATTCTTAGAAGAAAACATGGGACTAAATCTTCATGACCTTAGATTTGGACATGGATTCTTTGATATGACATAGCAACAAAAAAAAGTAGACACACTGGACTTCCTTAAAATTAAAAACATTTGTTCATCGAAACGACATTACCAGGAAAGAGAAAAGACCATCTGCAGAATGGGATAAAATACTTGCAAATAATGTATCTCATAAGGGTCTAGTATCCATAATATATAAAGAACTCTCACAAATCAACAACAAAAGGACAAACAAACCAATTTAAAAATGGGCAAATATTTGAATAAACATTTATCCAAAGAAAATATAACCAAAGAAGTAGACGTGGACAACAAGCGCATACAAAGATATTCCACATCATTAGTCATGAGGAAAATGCAAACCAAATCCACTTCACACCCACTGTGATGGCTGTAATGAAAAACATGACAAGTAACAAGTGTTGGGAAGGATATGGAGAACTTGAAACCCTTATACATTGTTGATGGGAATATAAAGTGGTTCAGCCAGTTTGGAAAACAGTTTGGTAGTTCCTCAAAAAGTTAAACATATTATAGAATTATTCTATGATCCAGCAATTCCACTCCTAAGTAAATACACACACACACACCAAAAAAAAATGAAAGCAATTACTCAAACAAGTACATGTACATCCATAGCAGTACTATTCATAATAGCCAAAAGGTAGAGACAGCCCCAATGTCCACTAACCGATGAATGGATAAACAAACTGTGGTATATACATACAATGTTATTCAACCTTAAAAAAGAATAAAGTACTTACACATACTATAACATAGATGAACCTTCTGAACATTATGTTAAGCGAAAAAGTCCAGATACAAAAGGTCACATATTGTATGATTCCATTTGTATGAAAAATCCACACAGACAGAACACAGGTTTGTGGTTATCAGAGGCAGGGTTTGGAAAAGTAGGCAGCAGCTGTTTAACAAAATAAGTTTTTCTTTTTGTGTGGTGAAAATATTTTCAAACTGGACAGAAGTGGTAGTTGCCCAACATTGTGAATCTGCTAAATGTCTGAATTTTTTCACTTTTAAATGATTAATTTTTGTGATGTGAATTTTACCTCAATAAAAAAAGAAAGAGTGACTTTAAAAAATAGTACTGATATTTATTTTGTCACTGCTGTATCTCCAGCTGCTTAAATAGTACCTGGCATGCATTTGGAATTCAATAAATATCATTAAATACATTAAAAACAGTACCTGTCTCTTAAGCCCAGGAATTGTCTTTCATAGGCATGGCTGGAAAAATATGTCTCAATATGCCTCCAAAAAGAATTTCTGACCCCAGACATGGCTAGAGTAGAAATTACCAGCTACAATTTCCCTAAATGTTAGAAGGAGGCAGGCCCCAATCCTGGAAAACAACATTCTGAGTCCTCTGTCGGTCTTATTTTTCTATAAAGCTGAAATTGCTGGCTATGGCTAACCAAGACCCTGACATCCCGTCTCACTCCCCAGGCCCCTCCAACCAGTGTAAACTTTGCTGTGTTTACCTGACTACTTATTATAAAGAACACTGTGCACAGCAAAGCTGGGCTGTTAACTAAGCCACTGTAAGTGTCGTGGATTAACTTGGCCAAGAGCTACATGAATAAAATAAGGCAGAACACAGCAAAATCGTTATTCAAGATACAGAGATAAATATGGTAGGAACCTGGATTAGTTTCCATTCTTTTGTTTTGTTCAGCATTTGTGATGTATCAGGCACTCTAAGAGGTGCTTTTCACACATTATGTAACTGAACATTCACCCTGGTATTCCTATTTTTAGATAAGGAAACTATACTCATGGAAGTGATGTAATTACTCTCCGGTCACACGTGAAGAGGCAGAGCAAGCATTTGAACTTAGACACTCAAACACTGAGTGTTGGCTTCATTCTGTTTTTGGCCAGTGTCCTTCTTTACAAAGTGGAGCTCATGGTAACACGCAGCTCCACTGCTCTGACGCTATTGGTACCTTAATCACAGTGAAAAAGACATCAAGTTTAAACAAATCTCAGGGAAGGTCTCTTATTGCATTAACATGGGTCACATACCAACCTCCAGAACAGGGGGCAGAGTGCTATGACTGGATACTCTCATTTCCCAAAAGCAAGGGGGGACTGTTTTTACATCTAAAACAAAAAGGGAACTACATCTCACATATGTTTCAGGCTATCGTGTAAAAGACATCTGGGAAATAACATCCATTAAAAACCCAAGACAAGCTGAAGAGAGAGATACTCAGTCTGTTAGTCAATTCTAGGGTAAAGATGGGGGGTGGGGGTGCCAGGCTACATGATGGAACAGACTGAAGGTCAGGATGCATTTATTGGTTCTAAGTCCTCTCTCTGTCACTCTCTCTGCATCTTCAGGTCAGCCCAATCTGAGCCTTGATTTTCTAACTATAAATGCAGCAATTGTCATAAATAGTTCCCAAAGGCCTTTTCAACTCTAGGTAGCTATGATTTTCTTGGTCTGATCTCGAATTTTGGAGAAAAATTCCTAGATAGCCATGTATGGGAAAAGAGAAGCATGTTACTGCTGTTTTCAATCCAAATACCTCTTTTCTAATCTTTGTTTGGCCTTGCAGTGCTGGTTTTACTTCTCAGACCATAAATCCTCTAATTTTAAGGTCTGATTTTCACAGAAATCGCAGAGAATGTGTATCTTCCATGCAATGCCCAGCTTAACCCAGCCAGAACTTCACAGAGGGAAAATGAAAGTTGTTGCTTGGTGAATTGAAGCTGTATAACGGAAACCAGGATAAAAAATACAGCTTTTAGCTTTTTCTGGGTCAACATAACTTCAAAGTATAGAAATTTCATAATTTTCAATTTCATTTGATTGGTGTAGATGAGAGTTTCTTAACCTTTTACAAACCATGTTCCCTTTTAAAAAATTAATGTTTATTTTTTTAGTTACAGTTGACATTCAATATTAGTTTCAGGTGTATTGCATAGTGGTTAGACATTTATATAATTTACAAAGTGATCCCCTGACTAGTCTAGTACCCACCTGGCACTACACAGTTATTACAATATTATTGACTATATGTCTTATACTTTATATCCACAAGACTATTTTGTAACTACCAATTTGTACTTCTAAATCCCTTCATCTTTTCCACCCAACCTCCCAACCCACCTCCCATCTGGCAACCCTGTTTAATCTCTGTTTCTATGAGTCTGTTTCTATTTTGTCTGTTTGTTTTGTTCCTTAGATTCCACATATAAGTGAAATCATATGGTATTTGTCTTTCTCTGTCTAACTTATTTCACTTAGCATAATACCCTCTAGGTCCATCAATGTTATCACAAATGGTAAGATTTCATTCTTTTTACGGCTAAGTAATATTCCATTGCATATCACATCTTCTTTGTCCACTTGTCTGTTGATGAGCAGTTAGGTTGCTTCCATTCTTGGCTATCGTAAATAACACTGCAATGAACCTGAGTTTGCATACAACTTTTCAAATTAATGTTTTGAATTTCCTCAGAATACCCAGGAGTGGAATTGCTGGGTCATAGGTAGTTCTAGTTTTAATTTCTTTAGGAACTTCCATACTGTTTCCCATAGTGGCTGCACTAATTTGAAATCCCACCAACAGTGTACAACATCCTCACCAACACTTGCTGTTTGTTGATTTATTAATAATTACCATTCTGACAGGTATGAGGTGATATCTCATTGTGGTTTTAATTTGCATTTGTCTGATGATTAACGACATTGAGCATCTTTTCATATGTCTATTGGCCCTCTGTAGGTTCTCTTTGAATAAATGTCTATTCAGGTCCTCTGCCCATTTTTAAATTTGATTGTTTGTGTGTGTGAGTGTGTGCATATGTGTTGAGTTGTTTGACTTTTTTATAAATTTTGGATATTAACCCCTTATCAGATGTATCAATGGCGAATAGCTTCTCCTATTCAGGAGGTTGTCTTTTCATTTTGTTGATGGCTTCCTTTGCTGTGCAAAAATTTTTAGTTTGGAATAGTCCCATTTGATTAGTTTTTTCTTTTGTTTCTTTGTCCGAGGAGATATGTCAGAAAAAATATTACTGACAGCAATATCAGAGAGTTTACTGCCTATGTTTCTTCTAGTTTTATGGTTTTGGGTCTTACATTTAACTCCTTAATCCATTTTGAGTTTATTCTTACATATGCTGTATAAAGGTGGTCTAGTTTCCTTTTTTTTTTTTTTTTTTTTTTTTTTTGCATGTATCTGTTCAGTTTTCCCAGCACCATTTATTGAATAGACTGTTTTTACCCCGTTGTACATTCTTGCCTCCTTTGTCATAGATTAATTGACCATACATATAGGTGTGGGTTTATATCTGGGCTCTCTATTCTGTTTCATTGACTTATGTGTATGTTTTTATACCAGTACCATGTTGTTTTATAGTATAGTTTATTATCTGGTCTCATGATATCTCCAACTTTGTTCTTCTTTCTCAAGATAGCTGTGGCTATTCGAGGCCTTTTGTGGTTCCATATGAATTTTAGAATTATTTGTTCTAGTGTTGTGAAAAATATCATTGGTATTTTGATAGGGATTGTACTCCCGATGCTCACACGTGGGGTGAGGCCAGCCCTGTCTCCACCCCTCCTACCAGTCTCGATGTGGCTTATTTATATCTTTAGTTGTAAGACTTCGTTCCACTAGTCTTCAGATGATTCTCCAGGTTGACCATTCTATAATGCAGTTATAATTCTGATGTGGTTATAGGAAGATATGAGCACAGCACTTACCTACTCTGCCATGTTGAGCAAAACTCTCAACCCATGTTCCCTTTTCATAAACATAAATAATCCACACCAACTCCCAGAGTTTCTGAAACACACCCATGGTTGGGGGTTGCAGTGGGGCTCACCTCGTCCTCCCTCTCACCATTTAAATCACTGAAACACAGAATATAAATTCTATTTTCTGTTTCTGACCGTATGGCAACATTTGTCAAACTTGACTTTCCCTATATTGTATTATAAAAATTGTAAGTTTTTGGTTTTTTTAAATTTCCAACAGTTAAACAATATTGGCTAAACTTTTATAACCTCCCCATCCACTCCATCATCCCACCCATGGAGGGGAAGTTCTGATATGCCCCACCCCTAGGAATAACTGTCTTATTTTTGAGGACTACAGGTAGAGCACACTTACTAATAATCCCCACTTATTGCAGACTCTACTTTTTCCTTGACTAATTTCCTTGAGGTCATTTGTGAACCTCAGTTCCCTCATATGTAAAAGACACACAGTTAAACTTCATAAGCTTGCTGTGAAAATTCCTGGGATCATTTAGGGAAAACGCTTGGTGCAGTGCATAGAATATAGTAAGTGATCAATGAATATTAGACATTGGTAATCAGAACTTCTGTGTACAGTCATATAGGATGTGCACTGCACAACTCTATAGGCTGCAAATCAAACTACAATGTAAAAGACAGATGCTGGAATTGTGATATGTAGAAAACTTATAGAGAGAGATCTATATCTATTTCTAATGAACCCTGTATACTGTCCAAGCACAGGGTGTCTGATTTACCAGGACTCTTTCTCTGATCCTGCTGTGTAATATCAGCAGAGCCAGGAAGTCCCGGACAGCCAAGTATGCAGTATCAGGCCAGCAGGATCAAGTCCAAATGCTCTCTCAAGCCAGCTCTTGCAAAGGAACAGCATTTGTGACCCAAAACGAATGGGAGTATAGAAATAAAGCATTCAAGAAGGGCCATGTGAGGTCTTCTGCAAAGTTTCCAGGCTCCCAAGGAAACAGTTTGTGTCATTTTAAATATTGGTTGTTTAGATTGGGATTACCCTGGGAGCAACATGCTGCTATTATGGTAAAGCCCAATGCCCAGAGGAGAGAAGCTCTAGCTCTGTTTGTTTGGACTTGAAGCAAATGCTTGCCCTGCAGCCTGTGGACTATAATTGTTTCGTAACTGGGGATGCTTCAGTTCATGCAGGAGACGTGTGACTACAGAAACAGTATGAAAAGATAGAACAAGTTGAGGAAGCAGAATCTGGAAAACTTACAATTCATCACAGGCTCCCTAACCATGTGTTTTATGGCATGAAACACTCAAGGCAGAATGTGACATTAAAGAAAATAAAAGGAGTCTGTGACTAAATAATATTAGTGTTGAAGAGTCTAACTGGGCTACCTAGTTAGAGAAGATCAAATACCTCCAACTACTGGAAGTGTATTTCCCAGATGCATCACTCTATGCCCAAATTAACCTCATAATACCACAATGATATCACTCATTTCTCTTTCCTATTCATCCAATTTGTTGCTACCCAATGATTGACAAGATTGGTCTTTCTCAGCTGGAAATATGTAAGCCATTCAAAGCATTTCAAAGAACATTTATTACTTACCTAGTACGTGCTAGGTAAAGGGATAGGAATAGATAAAAGGAAAAAAAAGAAGAAGTATAATTCCCCTCACGGACCACACTGCCCAGTCAGATTCCAAAATGGTAACTATGTGCTATAGTAGTGATGATAAGGTAGTCCTGCCAGAGTGATGGGCAATAAGAAAAAAACAGAAAATAAACACAAATGATCAATTTATACTTATATTAAATTTTGCCTGAAGAACCTGATGACACCAAGAATTTTGGATTAAAGTCGAATCTTTTGTTTAGAGAAAAGATACTCCAGGCATTTCTAAGGGAGATATTCATTAGCTATTTTAAAAGAAATTGTGTTTTTCACTTGCAAAGTAGCAATTTACATCTGCAGAGAAAAATCACTTTGCCTCAGTCATTACATCCATGATTAATTAGTTGATGAATTAGAAAATCATGCTTTAGTGAAACCTAATTTATTTAGTGAGCTCAATTTATTTGGGAGGAAGCATGTCCAGATGAGACTTTAAAAAAAAAAATCTTTCACCCCAATCTTATTTTCTAACCACCCAATCCTTTCTTCCTTCAAAAGTAATCACCAGTTTCAAATTAGAATCGCAAAAATGGTTGAATTACCTGAGTAAATGAAAAGCTATCTTCTTCATTTATATGCCTCCTGTATTTTAAATAATGATCTAGGTGAAAAGACAAGTTTGGAAATTTAAAAATAAATCTATCAATTCCAGGTTTGGATAAGGAACTGAAAACAGCTTCTTTGTATCCCTAGGATATTCATTGATTTGGCCTGTTTTGTCAACTCTCTGTTGGTCTCCGCAATGGCCCCCAATGGTTCTTGAAAGTGTGTGCACAGTTTATCCACATACGTTTCTCAGAGCTTGCCTCCTTTTGCCTGGATAGAATAGCAGAAACTACTTCCTTCCCTGTGAACTAAATTTTGTACTTTGTGATCTGAAGAGATCAGACGAACCTCAGGAAATCAAACCATTGGCTGACCACTTTAAATAAAAATGATTACCACTTATCAAGTAGCTACTACAGTCCAAGGAGTTTTCCTCATGTAGTCCTCAAAGGAAAGCTACACAGGAGTATCATTAGTTCCATTTTACAGATAAAGGTCACTAACACGCACAAAATCAGATGGCCAATAAATGGCAGAATGGGATTGGAAACTATGTTTGCTGACTCTGTGGAAACATAACTAAGGAGGTGGAAGCAACAGGATTTAGGTCCACGTATTTTTCACCCCAAAGCCTGGCCACTGAAAGAAATAAACCTCAACTACATTGAGTCTCTTCAAGATGATAATATTTGCTTAGAACAAGACTCTTCTATTATAGGATAGCAAAAACTCAAGACACTAACATCTATAGTATATCCATTATATACAAGGTCTTATCCTGGGAAGCATGGGACACAGAGATAGGAGCTCGTAATCTAGTCAAAGAATGAATAATCATAGCCCAATGACAGGCAATCCGCACACATATGCATCAGGGATGGGGTATATTTATTTATTCATTCATTCAACAAATATTCACGGAGTGCTACTTTTTGAGCATGTGGGCCCGTGTTTACTCATCTGAAAAACAAAATAAGGACAATAATGCCCTTGCCTGCTTCCCCAGGCTGTTGCAAGGATTCAATTAAGGAGTGTGGGAAATCATTTGGATGACTGTGAACTGCCTCACTGCCACACACTTGTTACTATGAGGCGATTCCATCCAGGAGTTCACACCTTCCGGAGTTTGAATTCCACTGCTGTGTGATCTAGAACAGTGTGTGCCCTGGCTATACACTCTCAGCTCTTAAGGTGACCTGAGTGAAGGCTCGTTCCTTAATGTCAAAAGTTCCTGATGAACACTGTTATCATGGGCTCTAGACACAGATGAGGTGTGACAATTAAGTTCACGAACTTGTTGCACCGGTGTTGTTAACGTTTTTTGATACCAGAGGGATTATTCATTATGAATTTATACCAACTGGACCAACAGTTAACCAAGTTTACTACTCGGAAATGCTGAAAAGGCTGCGTGAAAAAGTTAGACCACCTGAATTTTTCACCAACAATTCATGGCTCTTGCATCACGACAATGCACCAGCTCACATAGCACTGTCTGTGAGGGAGTTTTTAGCCAGTAAACAAATAACTGTATTGGAACGCCCTCCCTACTCACCTGATCTAGCCCCCAGTGACTTCTTTCTTTGCCCGAAGATAAAGGAAATATTGAAAGGAAGACATTCTGATGACATTCAGGACATTAAGGGTAATACGATGGCAGCTCTGACGGCCATTCCAGAAAAAGAGCTCCAGAATTGCTCTGAAGGGTGGACTAGTTGCTGGCATCCATGCATAGCTTCCCAAGGGGAGTACTTCGAAGGTGACCATGTGATATTCAGCAATGAGGCATGTAGCACTTTTTCTAGGATGAGTTCGAGAACTTAATTGGCAGACCTCGTATACAGCACCACAAGTATCACTCCTAAAATGAAAGCCCCCCAGGGTACAATGAAAAGAGCACGTATTTGGGCATCCAGTGAACTAAATCCTGGTTCTGCCAGTCCTGTCATGAGAACCTTGGGTATATCACTGAAACTCTCTGAAATTTGGTTTCTTCACCTATAAAATGAGGGTATTCATATCAATCTCATAGAGATGTCATAATAATTAAATGAGAATATGGATATAGAGTTCTCATGTATTGAAACTGCTCAATAAACTGTGTTAGTGGTATGTTGGTAAAACATGGCTCCTGACATTAAGAAAGCACAACTCTATTTCTGTTTTTCAGCATGCCTTTGAACTTGAGTCAGTGAAGGCAATCTTAGGAAAGCTGGAGAGGATGAATAGGGCATGGCTAGCTTTTGTCACCTCTCACCTTCCCTATCACCTTCTCTTGGTTAACTGCTGTCTCATAGCAGGATAGAATGGCTTGTACTTTGCTGGGCAATTTTTGGGCTGGCAAAAGGGCAAAGTATTGGCTAGTCCAGATGGTCTCATGTGACCTCTTCCTCAGTCAAGCCCTAGGCCTCCAGTGGGCACATCCAACCACTTCCTACTGAGGTCCCGTCCAGGCAGTCAAGAAGAGTCCATACCAGCTCTCTCATCTGTCCCATATCTGATCCTTGGGAAATGCTTGTGCATTTTCTGGAAGTGCAGGCCCCTGCCAGCACAGCAGCATTCTGTCAGAGCAGCTGGTCAGCTCTTCTCCGGCCTTAGGGTTCCCTGGAAGGAAGGGGACCCTGGCCCACAGTTACCTTAGTCAGGATTCGTCAAGCCTGAATCAAACACTAGTCATCTAAGTTTCCCAAACACAGGGACACATTTCAAAGTTGTCCAAGTACCTCTCGAAAACTCTTTTCACCAGGCTTGTGGTTAGACCAGGGTTGGCAAACTTTTTCTGTGAAGACCAACCTGATAAATATTTCAGGTTTTGCAGGCCAATCTCTGTTGCAAGTGCTCAACACTCCTTTGCCAAAGCAGCCATAGATGATATGCAAATGAAGGGGCATGGCTGTATTAATACTAATTTATTTATGAACATGGAAATTTGAATTGAAGTTAATTTTCACATGGCACAGATATTTTTTACTCCCCCCAACATTTTGCACTCTATAAATGTGAAAACTGTTCTGAGCTCATGACTATACAAAAAACACCCAGTGGGCAAGATCTGACCTGCGGACTATAGTTTCCTGATCCCCCCACCCCTTAAAAAAAAAAAAAAAAAAAAAGCAAAATGAGGAGTCACACAGGATGCATCAACTCTCAACCAAAACACCTCTTCACCAGTCTATTCACACAATCCTATTCTCCACATTCTGGCCTCTTTAGAATCCTCAAAGATAGGGCTTGCGGTAGGGATGAAAGGCAGTCTGTTAAGAGTGCTGAAGCAGTTTTCTGGACATTTTCTTTTAAAATAATCTGTGTGTGTGGATTTGCCTTACTCACCTTATTGAGAATCTGTCATAATAACACCTCAATTGAAACTGAGACAGAAATTCCATTCTAAAATCTTGTAGTAAGAGCCATTACTGTTATTCTCATCATTACTGCCTAGAATCTATGGTTAAGAGGCAAAGAAAGAAATATGGTCAAATGGAATAAGTGCTAGCAAAATTCTGTATTCTTCTATTTCCTTGCTAACATTTGATTCAAAGTTATCAGGAAGAAACAAATGTATTCTATTTACCTAGCATGGCTTATCTTCTCTGTCCTAGAAGTGTGTCCAAAGTGAGAAAGCACTTTTTTCCCATTGTCAATTCCGTTATTCTTCAGAATATTGGTTTTGGTGCATAATGTGGCATCTTTCAAGTTCTGACTTCATCCACAGGAGCAGATTCTGGTCCTAGGATCAATTGTCATAACTATATATGAGGTCAAGACATTTCAACTTCATATGGACTAATTTTTGCATATTTTCAACAAGTTGGTTTGAAGTATATTTAAGTAGCAAACATTTATCTACTCCTGTGGAGGCCATTTTTGCCAAGTGGATTTCAACCCCAAGCTTCTTTGAGCTTTGATCATGTTTTTAATCTTGGAGACTGTAGGATTTACACTAAGGAAAAGGAAAGTTCAACTTAAAAAGAAAGCGATAAAGTCTGAGTTACTTAACCAACCTCTTTTTCCTTCTGAAAGCATCACTGTTTTAATGAAGCTGTAGTGCATCAAATGGATATTAATGTGCATCAGATCGAGGGAGCAATTTTGGGGCCACATTTTTATATGAAGACTCGTACTTTAGAGTCACGTAAGATCTGCCTTCTGACAAGTTCAAAGCCCTGAGGAAACATGACCTCATTAATTTGCTCCACATCTCAGGGAGCAAAGAAGGGACAAAACTAATATTTCGTCCATTTTGCAGGTGATGAAACTGAGGCTCAGAAAGATTTTGACTGGACAAGGAGCACATAGCAGGTAAGAGGAGGCCTCAAACACTGCTTCATTTACTGACCTATGCACCTTTCACTTAGGTGATGGTGAATGAGCCTCAAAACAGGACCATAGAACAATTTCTCATATGTAAATGTGCTTAACGCAAAATATTGTCTGAAAATTTATTAACATTCCAAACTTGTGAAGCAGTAACAGTATTTTCCAGAATCAGGATTTTCAGGCTCAGAGACCCTAGGGATCATAAAATTCTGCTCATTCATTTTACATTGGGGAAAATGAGGCCCAGACGGAATAAAAGATGTTCCCAAGTTATCCAGTTAATTGGAGGCAGACAGACCAGGTCTCTTGCCATTTTGTGACCTTTTCACTGGACTCAGGATGACAAATACACTTCCCCATTTGGTGCCAGTAACAGACATCAATAATCGATCACACTAAATTTTTCTGCCAAGCCTAGTCACAGTCTCACAGTCATGCTAAACATAGCACCCCAGCCAGTCATAACTAATTACTCAGAGTTGACACTAGAAATAAAACCTTTTTATCATCCATGATATAAAATACCGAATATGATTTTTAACGCTCCTGATTATTTATAGGCACATAGTATATACCAGACATAGTACGCACAGTGTTTAATTGCAACCTCAAAACAACTCTATGAGACTGGCACCCTTAGAGATACAGAAACTGAAGTTCAGAGAGGTTATATAGCATACTCAAGGTCACACAGCTAGTAGGGGGCAGATCAAAGATTTGAATCTAGGTATTTAAAAAGTTCATGTGTATAGGTGGATAGATAGACATATATGAATTTTACTTAAAGGTTAGCTATATCTCATATTACTCCCTTTTTAATTTTTTATTTTTTAATGAAAAATACATATATTTAAGGTGCAAACATGGTGATGTACTATACATACACAATTGTTACAAGCAAGTTAATTAACATATCATCTCCTCACATAGGTACCATTTCTGTGTGTGTGATGAGTGCACCTGAATCTACTCTCTTAGCATATTTCCATTGTTCAATACAGTATTATTAAGTAGAATCACCATACCTCTATATTAGATCTCTAGACTTACTCATCCTTCATAACTGAAAATCTTTGACCAACACCTCCCCATCTCCCCTGCCCCACCCAGCCACTGTTCTACTCTCTGCTTCCATGAATTTGACTTTTTTTTTTTTAGATTCTATATACATAAAAGAAATCATACAATATTTGTCTTGCTCTGTCTGGCTTATTTCACTTAGCATAACGTCCTCCAAATTCATCCATGTTGTTGCAAATATCAGTATTTCCTTCTTTCTTATGGTTGAATAATATTCCTCTGTGTGTGTGTGTGTGTGTGTGTGTGTGTGTGTGTGTGTGACATCATCTTTATCCATTCATTTGTCAATAGACACTTGGGTTGTTTCCATATCTTGGCTATTGTGAATAATGCTACAATGAACATAGGTTGGAGACATCTCTCTGAGATACCAATTTCATTTCCTTCATATATATGCCCAGAAGCAGGATTGCTGTATCATATGGTAGTTCAATTTTATTTTATTTTATTTATTTATTTGAGGAAACTCTGTACTGTTTTCCATAGTAGTGGCTGCACCAATTTACATTCTCACCAACAGTATACAATGGTTCCCTTTTTTCCACATCTCACTAACACTGGTTACCTTTTGTCTCTTTGAGAATAGCCATTTTAACAGGTGTGAAGTAAGATCTCATTGTGGTTTTGATTTGCATTTTCTTGATGATGAGGGATATTGAGCATGTTTTCACAAACCTATTGGTCATTTGTATGTCTTCTTTTGAAAAATATCTATTCATTTTCCTTGCTCACTTTTCAATTGGGTTATTTGTTTTCTTGCTACTGAGTTGTTTGAGTTCCCTATGTATTTTGGATATTAACCCCTTATCATATGCAGGGTTTGCAGATATGCTCTCCCATTCCATAGGTTGTCTCTTTATTCTGTTGTTTCCTTTGATGTGCAGAAACATTTTTAGTTTGATGCAATCCATTTGTCTGTTATTTCTTTTGTTGCTTGTGCTTTTGGGGTCATATCCAAAAAATAATTGCCCAGGCCAATGTCAAGGAGTTTTTACACTATGTTTTTTTCTAATAGTTTTATATTTTCTGGTCTTTCATTTATGTCTTTAATCCATTAGAGTTGATTTTTGTATATGGAGTGAGATAAGGGTTCAGTTTCATTTCTTTGTATCATATCACTACCTTTTGAATATGGTTTTTATATCATATTCATTCTATTTTTTCCTCTTCAATTAACTTTGGATAGGTGCATTTCTTTTTCCTTGTTGAACTTAACAGTAAGAACAGTAAAGTTCCCTGAATTAGAAATGCAAAGCAGTTGCCTATCTTTGCAATCTCCCCTCAGTTGTAACTTGCTGCAGGTTAGAAATGGCCTTTTCCTGAAAGGCATATTTGGTAGAACAAATAAACTATCTTTTGTTAGGAATGTGTTGTGGCCCTCCCACCAGTGCCCGCCCCCTCACCTTTTCCATTTCCAAACCTCTTACTTCTGCTTCCCTGTCCTCAAATAAACGTGAACAAATTCAGCCCTTCTGTATCTAGCATTTTACGTGGAGTTGGGGCTAAGCCTAAATAAAGTATTCCAGCATTTTCTAGCAATTCACCAGTAAAAAGACTTTAAAGGATTTATAGCAATTTTCAGTTATATGTAAATGCCATCAGGGTAGCTTAAGAGACCAGGCATAATTTCTAGAACCTTTTGCTTTTATCTTGCTGAATCAAAAAGGAAAAAACTATAATAATAATAAAGACCCAAGAGAAGTAAAATCTACTGTGCCATGTGGTATTTTTAGCTGCCTCTGAATTTGTTAGTGGTCCACTCAAGTCTACAAGGGTGAAGTTCAAGGAAGATCACAACAAAATGCCCTTTTCTGAACACAGAAATCAATCCTCTAAGATGATCTTTTCTGGCCAAACATGACTAGCCTCTCATGACTCCATTTGGCTCCTGGACGAGAACCTGGGAATTCCCATAAATGCCTCCCAGCATTGGCCTTAAGCCTGCTTTCTAACAAAATGGACCTGTTTTTTAAACACCATTGGTTCTCTCTGTAGCTTCCATCTAAAGTCAAGGCAAATAAATGTCCTCAAAAGATCCTCTTGAAAGAGTAAACTACATTTATTTCCCTGGTAAAGAAGACGAAAACAAACATCCTTAGTGTTTGCATATTGAAAACTGAGATTCCAGTTGCTGTGGTAGAAGCCGAGCACTTGGCCTGTTTCTAGACTGTATTTGAACCGTTTCAGATGCCTGGTTGTACCTGGTTTCTTAGAAAGATAAACGGACTCCAGGCCCTTGAGGGTGTTGACCGTGACTGCTTGCTTTGCCAGAGTAAAATGTAAGCTACTGACAAGCTTCATCCTAGCCGAAGGCACAGCCTTCATCAGTAAACAGTTTATTCTGCACCTTGTTAATACTGAGAGGTATTTAACGTAAACTCTGAATTATTCAAACCCTGTGTGGTTAGAAACACAGCTGCACCTCCCGGTGTCATGTGGAACTTTCCTTGTTTGGTCTCCATCAAAATCATGTAGCAATAATGTGTTGGGAAGGAAAGGTAAATAATTCTTGATTTCATAATTTTTATACAGCTGTGTTTGTAAGCACATGGTTGTTTGGGTAGGCAAATACCATCTGAGATTCTTTGGATCAATTGTGCGGCTGCCATCACTTAGGAAGCACTGTGTCCACACAGACAAACTGCAAGTGAAATTTGATCAGTATAGACAGCAGATCTAAATAATCAAAGTAGTTTATAGCAAGTGCCATAGGAATCCTATACAGACATCATATTAACACTTGGAGGAGAGACAGCGAGAGAGATCCCTTTGGTCTGCCTTTGACGATGCTGAAAGACTTCTCCTAAGACACGGCAGTAGAGGTAGATATCAGGTGGCACTTCACTGGGCACAGGTGACAGAAAGGACATTCCAGCAAGGGCATTCTAAAAGCAAAGGCTTGATGTCTAAGTGTGTGATTTATATGCCTTTATCTCCATCTGCTCCTTCTAGTTTTTTCTGGCTTTTCTGTCTACACCCTAATATCCTTCCTCTACTTTAATATCCTTCCTGACTCCTAATTATAAAAGTTCTGTCCTTGTGGACAGGGGCCGTATTTTGTCCTCTGTGACTTTTTACACACTATCATTGTGCTGGAGCATGGTATGAGTCTAGTTAATATTTATTGAGTTAAAATTTGGTCCTCAGTCTATTTCTGTTCCCTTCCTGTCCTTTCCATTTCCACCCTATGACTATTAATGTTTGCCTCTTATCTGCTGTCATTTACCATGCCTTATACATGAGAGGTAGTCCACAAACATTTGAGGGAGGGATGGATAAGACCAACTTGGTGACACTGGTGGCAGGAGCAGGACCCACAGCTCTGTAAACACACTCACCTTGTTATGTCAAGTATTGCTGTATGCAGGACATTTGATTTGGGAAGAGAATTACAATACCCACGCCAGGGCTGAACCTTTCCTGTCAATCATCTCAACAACACTGTGAGGTCAGGACCACCACTCTCATCATGCTGCAGATGATACAAGCAAGGCTCAGAGAGGGCAAGTCACTTGCCCAAAGTTCACACAGAGATTGTGTGGTGGGGATTCCGGGGTTACACGTCTGCGACTCTCACTTCAGATCCTGAGTTCTTAAATCTGTTCAACAGTGAAGCCATTATTATTTCAAGAGTCTATTTCACTCCATAGCAAACAACAAAGTACTGGCTAGACCTTTCCTTAGAGCCATCCCCCACCCTTCCATCATATAGAGAAAGAGGAGCAGAAGAAAGAAGGTGGAGGGAAAGGAGGAACGGAAGATAAGCCTCAATCAAGGGTCAAAACTGGCTCACATACACATCAGCTTTCTCCGGACCCTTTTGTTCCTACTTGAATTGCTTCCCTACTTGCAGCTGCTTAGTGAACAAAATAGCACAGGAAACGCAAGTTTATTAAGTGAAGTCTAAACGAGAAGGCACAAGTTGCTGGGGAGTGTATTACAGAGTCACCTCTGAAGGGCTTTTGCTGATCTGCTGTGTGTGTGGTTATTCCCATCCCTGCTTTGGAGTGAATTGAGAACTACCTGTAAATACCTTCGCTCTCTCAGCTTCTGACAGGATGGTGGTACTCCCAATGGTACTGAGAAAACAGGCTTAGTGAAGAAGCAATTTTGCCCCCAAATGTCAGCCAGGTATGCAGCCAACTATGATCCCATCCCTTCTGAATGCCCACTTCTTAGAACCTAGACCGAATTTAAGAGAGGGTTAGAATCCATATTGGCTAATACTTTGGTTACCACTGAACACGTGACAGAAATGATCAGAGCCAGATACCTGGATGGAATGCCTGGCTTGTAGCTGAGGGGAAAGCAGGAGAGATGAGAAGATGTTGCAGACCTGTCTGCACCAGGTATTGCTGCAAAGGCTTGCCTGGGATTAGAAGCTCAGGTTTTTGAGATCTGTGTCTGGGGAGACAGGATGGAAGTTAAAGTCTCAAAGAAGGAATTTTTACGAATTTAAGTTTGGAAATGTTTTAGTAAGTTTTAAATTTAGTAACTTTATAAGTGAAGGGACCAAATATGCCTCTAGTGAGAATGTTTTGTTCTTCTAAATAAAGAAGAGAAAATAAAGCCCAAAATACATTAAGGAATTATCCGATTCCAACTTGAAAGTAGGAGATAGCTATTAATTATTTTGGACAAGTAAATCTCACTTTCAGAAACAAATAAAACATACAGCTTTCTCCCTCTGCCTTCCTCTGACTTCCCCCACCCCAGGTCTGATCTGTCTCTGTCCTTTTCCATGTCCCTTTCATAGCATGACTATTAAAATTGCTTCTTACAGTCTGACCTTCTTGCCAGGCAAAATCATCCCTTGTATTTCTCTGTATCCCCACTGGCCTCGCCACATCATAATGCATAGAAAAGAAAGTCACTTTTGGGAAAAGGGCAATAAGATTCCTTGCACTGGGTCCAGTTCTTCTGTTACTACTAAATTAAGCTGTTTATGCAATTACTGCCACTCACATTTCTGTTTGGAGGCTGAGGGGCTGCTGGTGCCAAGCAGAGAAATGGCTGCCTACACCTCCTACTTGCCCTGCTCCTTCTGCCATTACACCACTGGAGAAGGCAGCCCTGGGAAGGAAAGGACCAGGTCGGCACAGAACGGAAGGACCATGAGATTGAGTGGTTATCCTAAGGCCACGAGGGCAAAGACAAGATGACTTGGGGCATTTATACTGCTTTGCTCCAAGAGGCTAAATATTTTGAGAGGTAGAGGAGGAAAGAATGGAAGGGAAAGGAAGCAGTCCTATTTTAATCCGTCTGCTAAGCTACTTCAGAGTGAACTTCCAAAAAAGCAAACCTGATCAGCCCCTGCCCTGCTTACAACTTTCAAGCCTCCTCTTGATTTCTGAATAATCACAGCGTGGCCACATGCAGCATCTCTGGCCCAGGAATCCCTGAAGTTCTGCACACCCCAGCTATGCCAGCACTCACCGTGCTCTCTTATCTCCCTGTCTTGGCACAAGGAGTCCTTCTGCCGTGTCCTCCCCTGACTTCTCAGCCTTGTTTGATTAACTCCTCCCCGTCCCTCCTGTCTCAGATCTGGTATTGCTTCCCCTGGGCTACCTCCCTAGATCCCACCACCACTCATGTCTGGGATAGGTACTACGGTCTGTCAGGGATTGGAAAGCTTTCTGTAAAGATCCAGACAGTAACTATTGTAGGCTACTCAATTCTGCCATGGATGCACGAAAGCCTACACAAATGAGCAAGTCTGAGTTCCAGGAAAATGTCATTGACCAAAACAGATGGTGGGTTAGATTTGGCCCATGAGCAGTAGTTTGCCAGGCCCTAATCTACATTCCCATAGTTTCTTAAACTTTAGTCTATCAAGACGCTAATCAAAGAGCATGAGGCTCTCAGAACAAGGCTGAGGTCTTTTATCTCTGCATTGCCAGTGCCTGACACAGGGCCTGAGGCGGGCACCACGTGCAATGGCAGCGGAGCACGTGCCTGGATAAAGGAATGGGGAAGGGTCAATCAGTCAATCAACCTTCCATGACTACGTCACTCTTCTACAGTCAGACCTTTCTCTGTAAGACATGGCAGAAAATACTTTCTAAAAGACTGTTGTCATTGGATTATGGGGGTGGGTGGGGGGTAGATTAGTTAACAAGAGGCTCGTCTTTTTCTGTCCTCTGAAGGGGAAACAAGGACACAGGAAATTTCTTCCTCTCAAATCTTCAGGCCCTGAATAACTGGCTCTTCTAAAGATTCCAGATTATAATGGGTAAGCCTTCCAGCTCCCACAATGCTGGCAGGATCTGCTGAGTATCATTCTCTGGGCCTGCACACTCGGGCCGTCAGCAGTCTGACCCCTCCAATATCTTGCTGAGACACATTTCTGTCCATTGCATCCTGTTACATTTCCAGCAAGCCTGAGCAGCTCCTAGGCAAACATTTCTGTCTGTTTCTCTAAAACAGTGACAACTAACCGTGGTGTTTGGACAGCCCTGGGTATCTCCAGGGACCTTTTGGGGAGCAAAGGAATTCCCTTCCCTCCCCTAGTAGTTCACAACCAAATGAATTTTTAAATGCTCCAGCTCTGCAACAACCTAAACCACCACATGAGAACAAAAGCCATATCCTGCAGCTGTTTAGAGAGGTAGAGGAAAGGAGAAAGGGATTGGCAAATAGATAATGAACTTTTGTTCTTTCTTCCAGGCCCAGTCCATACCCCTTTCCTCTGGTTCTAAGTACCTTTGTTTTCATGCAGAGAATCTGCCCTTTCTCTCTCTCAGTTCGCATGAACTGGATGAGACGAGACCAAGCGCTATGATGCAGGGCTGGTACATGATTCAGGCCTCGCCAGCCTGTGTAGTCCATCTGCCTGGCCATAGAGACTATCTTAGAGAGATGGTTCTCTCACTCAAGTCAGGCCAACCCAAACCACTGCTGGCACTTCTGATGGAAATCCTGGGAAGACTTAGGTGAGCTGAGAGGATAATATAAGTCAGGAGCAACTGGCGTCTACTTTGTCAACAGAGAGGGATGCAGAACTGACAGACAAAGGTCTCATGACTTTGCTTGAGCTCCTGATCCAGTCTTAACTGGAGCTTAACATCCCCATGAAATTTTCAGGATTGTGAGCCAATGAACTCCCATTTTTGCATAAGCCAATTGAAGTCAGGTTTACAGCTCTTGTGACTCAGAGAATCCTGAGTAACAGAAGAAGCGTTTATATACTCAAAGCACCTAGGAAAGAATGTTATAACTTACAAAAGCCTGGGCTTCCCCATTCCAGGAACAGGATTTTCTGTCATGAGTTTAGCTAGTGCTTCATCCTGACACCTTCTTTGTGATGAGCAAACATGTAGGTGATGACCCACTTTCTTGCACTGAGGGCTTTTTAGAGCCAAAGGTGAACTGGAGACAATTTGGGCTCATGAATTTAAATGCAGTAGGGTTGGCCTCCACTGATGGACAGCATCTACTTATCAGTAGTGGCTATTTCCCTGTAGGGTCATTGGATAGTAAAGCTGGAAGAGATTCAGACCGTCTGGTCTTATCGCCTCATTTGATAAAAGAGGAAACTGAGGCCTATAGAGAGAATATTTACTGAAGCTGTAGACATGATTTAGTGGTTGCTCCAACGTTAGAATTCAGGTCTCTTGACTCTTACCCCTTTACTCCTTCCACTAAGTCCCTGGCCCAACTATTGTAACCTGTACTATTTCTCCACTGATGAGGGAATATGACAATTTCCTTGAAGAAAGATAGAGCCTGTAACTGTGGGCTTAGAGAGATGCCTATTGAGGTGGAAAGAAAGCTAGCCCTGGAGCCAGAAAACGTATGCATGACGCTGGGCAAGTCTCTTGGTCTTTTGGAATCTCAGTTTCCTTACTTGGAAAACAGTGAGAGAACCAGCCCTTTGCATCTCACAGGGCTATTGTGATGATAAGGTGTGTGTAAAAGTGTTTTATATACTGTAGCGTATGGTGCATTCATTCAACAAATTATTAGAGCCTACTCTGTGCTCAGTGCACATATAACAGTTAATAAAACATTAACCCATGCTCATATGAAGTTTATATTTTAGCATGGGGAGGCAGACAAACAAAACAAAAATACTTGGTAAGTTAGAGGGGATATGGGTTATGGAGAAAAATCAAGCAAGGAAGAGGTGCAAGGGATACAGATGTAACCTGGCTGGGCAGGGAGCCTCACTGAGGAGGTGACAGCTGAGCAACAACCACCTAAGCGGGGAGAAAGGACCAATCCTGCAAATGGGGGAAGCGAACTCTAAGGAGAACAAACAACTGCTTGAGCCCAGAGGTGGAAGCCTTCAACCTTGCTTTGTAAAACAAATCTTCCTTTTGTGAAATCACACTTGCTTCGAATACATTCCAACCTCTTATATCTACTTGGTGAACCACCAAGCTGTGCTCAAACATGTTTCTGGTTGCACTTACCAAAGTGGCAAAAAATAATAGGTTAGGTAGAGGTGAACAAAAAGAGTTGAAGGAGGGTGTATACATTGGCATACCCTCTCTTAAGGGAAATTTACCGACATGTCATTTATATCCTCCCACCCAGAATTTCTATTTCTAGATACTTATCCTAGGAGAATACTGCAATTAAGGATATGTGCAATGACTTAGCCACAAAACTGTTGTTTTATCTCAGCATTATTTATAACAGTTTAAAATTTGAAACATCCTAAACATCCATCTGCGTGGAATTGGCCATAAAGTATGGTATTTCCACCAGAAATTCCAGAAATGGCTCAGTTTGGGCTGACTTGGTTCATGGACCTATCTCTGAACTAGTCTCTATGACCAGAAAGAAATCCGTGTTTAGTGAAGATCAGTTCTGTGCAGCCATTAAAAATGGTATTGTACACATTGGTCCATATTTGTCAAAACACTGCACTTAAAATGGGTGGATTTTATTGTCAATAAACTCTATTAAAACAAAACAAAAGATAAAGTATTTATTAACATGAGACATTTTTATTTGGTCAAAAAAATGAATCACGACATGGCTATACTACACTATGTAATATATGAGACATATGAACAAAAGCTAATTAGAAGACTATATTCCAAAATATTGAAACATTTTCTGAGTAGTGGGCTTAACAGATGATTCTTATTATCTTTTTATTAAGTAATTTTTGCTGGAAAAATGAAAACATGATGCTGGTTTCAAAAAAAAATCACAGTGCAAATAGAATACAGAATACAACAAGGCTATCTCCTTTAAATAACCACTTTTGACAGCTTCCTGGATATTCTTCCAAGAATGTTTTTTGCATACACCAGCACATATGTGGGGATCTGGGTTTTACTCAGTATAAGTAAGCCGTCTGAGAATACAAATAGAAGCCAACTAAATACAGTGCTCTGTGCTTTCCTCCCCCCACCAGTTAACTCATTTTAAATATCATTCAGTATCAGCGCTTAGAAATAAATCTGTCATCTTTTCAAATGACTGAAAATGATTCAATCATACAGATGCCCTGTAATTAATGTAATCAACCCCCCCCACACACACACACACACAAATGAACGTTTAGATGATCTTCACTCTTTTGAAAACCTCGTGCTGGCACCTTCTTTCTTTATTGTGCCTCTTTGCCCACATATGTATATATTTTTCCATGATCAGTCCCTGAAAATGAAATTGCTAGATCATAGGATCTATACATTACCTTCATGGCACATTCCTATGTTTATTATTTTCTAAAATTACATGTTACAGGAGTATTTTGTTTTTTAAGTAAATTACTTTAAAATGGCATTGGAGAGCCCACAGTTCTCTCAAAAATCCTCATTAAGTGCAACTATTGTTCCTTTGGCCCCAAGAGGGAAGGGTCCAGGTGCTGGACTTACTGTGGCGCATGCCCAAAGGACACGTTCTTATTAGGTTGCTGAATTTGAGAGGATGCTGGCTGGAATCTGAAACAACAGCCTCAATATATAGTCCATCTTATCGTGCCAGAAAATCTCAGAGCTCCTTCCCAACGATGTACACCCATTTAATAAAGCAGCTGGCAAAAGACAAGCCGTTGGCTGAAGGAAATGGGACTGTATCTCTGATATCTTTGGCATCAAAATGCCCTGAGAGAGGCAAAATGGTCAGGAACCCATAAAACTTTCATGGCCTATTAAGAGTGGCATGGCAGGCCTCGCACAGGCTAAGAACAGAAGAGGTAAATTTGCCCGAAAAAGAAAAAAAAAAAATGATTGGACTGAAATTCCATAGACTTTATTGTTGGGACAGAGCAGCTTAAAGTCATTATAGAATCTGATTGCCAAGCAGTGTAAGTGAACCAGGGTTGAAGCAACATACAAGTGACACATAGACAATTCTCATTGCAGTTGGTATCTTAGTAGAAATCTGTTAATTGTGTGTTCAGGGCATTAAAACAACTATCTAAACAGGGTAACATGAAAGCATATTTGGCATGTTTCCTCAACGGACAAGAAGGCAAATGTTGGCAACTTTCTTCACATGGCAGGAGATGAGTTTGCTTAGAATACCCAGACATGGGATTAAATTAACATGATCCAACTAATTATTAGGTTGGTGCAAAAGTAATTGCGGTTTTTGCAGTTATCTTTAAACCTTTTAAACCACGATTACTTTTGCACCAACCTAGTATTTTTCCATTCCTTGGTAATCATCCGAGGCTGATACCCTTTTTCAGTTTGTTTAAAAATATATTGATTTGCTCTGTGATTCCACCTCTAAAAATCATTTGGCTTGCAGTATGTTTACATTGATAGCAGAAACTAATCTCAGAGAGTGAATTTACATGAGGAAATAACTCGGATACTGGATAAAATACATTTAGGAGTCAAGAAGGAGGAGGGCAGTCGAGGTTTCAAAACAACTGATAGAATCTGAAGAATTTCAGATATGCGTACGTACGCAGAGTATTCTGCACTGTCCAATGCAAGAGCCACTGGCGACATGTAACTACCTATATTTAAAGTAATTAAAATTAAATGAAGTTTTAAATTCAATTCCTCAGTCATACTAGTTACACTTTAAGTGTTCAATAGCCACATGTGGCTACTGGCTACCATATGGGACCGTGCAGGTCTAGAACATTTCCTTCATCTTAGAAAGTTCTATTGGACAGCACTGGATTAGACCTTGGAAATCGTTGTCAAAGATGATTCTTTGGCCTGCTCAATTTTCACTGGTCCCACCCATATTTCTGACTGTCACCGCTAGTCAACTCCATCTTACTTTCTTGCTTTGCGTGTCCCCTGGTGAAATAATATGAAATAATTGGACTAGCTGGAAGCTCTTGGGGGACACTGATGATGTCCTATCTTCCATGCCTACTAGATGACTGGAACATAGTCAGTGCTCAACAAATGTTTATCCACTGATGACTTAATAAAGAAGGGGCAGAAGGAGAGAAAGCATCTTCTACAAGAACTAACTTTAACTTTCTAGATGAAACAGCTTACTGAAGAATAGATAACAAATGACAAATCAGAGTTCAAGCAGGGGAATTAGACATCAGAGACGGTGTTACTGTCAAGCCTTAGTATAGCTTGTTGAAGTACACTTTTGTTTTCCAAAGCCTTTTCTGTCTAAACCTGGATCATTCTTCCCCCAGAAAAAATAGAGAAATATCAGCCCAGAATGCCACTCTGGGTCTCCTTTTGTACCATAACCCTATTTTATTTTGCCCTTATCAACCTTATTCACTTGGGCATAATTTCATAAGATGGTATAATCTCCACAAATGCCAGATTCTACGGTGCTTGCTTTATGGTGCCATCTGTGGAAGAACCTTGATTTTACCAGGAAATACTTTCCAAATCATCTTCTTAGGGTCCTATACAGAGATACTCCCAGGCAAGTTCCATGAGCTTTCCCAGGAAGGACGAAGCATGCAGTTCTGGAAAGAACACAGGCCTTGTACCGTCCAGACATGGGTTGGAATTTTGGCTCTGTCACTTGTACCTGAGTAAGTTATTAAACTATCTCAGTTATTCTCACTATCTCAGTTTCCTCTTTGGTGCAACTCATTTCAGAGAATCATTCTGAAAACTCAAAATGCCAGGAATTCACTGCCGCCTTCAAAAGTGGCTGGCCCCTAATAGGCCCTTAATAAATGACAGCTACTCTTACAATTGTGATTGATAAATAACATGGACCAAAGAACGTGGCTTTCCTCACATGAACAAGTTTTGTTTTTTTTTCCTAACCTTGTCCGACTTACTTTTGAGTGCCCCCATTGCCAACAAATGGGTGAAATCATTTCTCTTACCCACTGTTCCTCCTTAGATTGAATAGCCAGATGTGGTAGGAAAATTGTAAGATGGCTCCATGATCTTCACCCCCTACTGTTACTCCCATGATCACATGGGAAAAGGGATTTTGTTGATATGATTAAGGTTACTAACCAGTTGGCCTTGAAACAGGAAGATTATCTGGATGGGCCTACCCCAATCACATGAGTTCATTAAAAGCAGAGAGTTTTCTCCAGCAGGTGGAAGAAAGGGAAGTCAGAGAGATTCAAAGTCTGAAAGGATACGATGAAGGAGAGTTATTCTGTTGCTGGCTTTGCAGTTTGACAGGGCCAAGTGGAAAGGACCCAGGAGAGACCTCCAGGAGCTGATAGCAAATCCCCAGATGACAACCAGCAGGAAAAAGGTGACCTTGGTCCCAGATGCAAGAAACTGGATTCTGCCAACAACTGAAATAACCTTAGAACTAAGGTTATTATTTGGGGTCAGATAAGACTCCAGTCTGGCTGACACCTTGATTTCAACCTTGTGAGGCCTTAAGTGGAAGATCTAGCTGAGATTTTTCTAATCCATAGAATTGTGAGCTAACAAATGAATGTTAAGACACTAACATTCTGGTATTTTATTATATAGTAATAGAAAATCAATACCTAGGAGGTGGAGGTGGGACCTGGGGAGAAGCAAGAGAATGAAAGAGGCTTGCAGCCAGCTCAGAAGTGAGTATGAAGACGGGAAGACATTGAGACATAGCAAGAGGGAATAAAAATGATGTAAACTTTATATAGTCTCAGATGAAAATGAAATACTGTTAAAAGTACAGAGAGGCAAACCTGAGGCGGCCTAACATTCCCTTGGATTTGCCTAAGGAGAGAAAGAAAATTAAGTAGTTTCCCTTATTTTATACCATACAAAGAGAAAAGACATGAAGACACAAGAAGAACACCATTTGCACATGAATAAAGCCATCTATCTACTAGCCAAGGAGAGAAACCTGGAATAGATGCTTCCCTTTAAGGCCTAAGAAAGAACCAACCCTGCTGACATCTTGATTTTGGAATTCTAATCTCCAGAACTGTAAGACAGTATATTTCTATTGTTTTAGCCACCAGTCTGCTGTGGCTTGCTTGCTCTCTCTCTCTCTCTCTCTCTCTCTCTCTCTCTCTCTCTCTCTCTCCCCCCCTCTTTCTTTCTATAGCAGCCCTAGGAAACTAATACCAAAATCTGTTTTAGTTTGTTAGAACTGCCATAGCAAAGTACCACCGACTGTGTGGCTTAAACAAAAGAAATGTACTGTCTCACAGTTCTGCAGACTAGAAATCCAAAATCAAGGTGTTGACAGGATTGGTTCCTTTTGAGGGCTGTGAGGGGAGGATCTGTTCCAGGCCTCTCTCCTTGGCTTGTCTTCTCTCTATGTCTGTTCACATCGTCTTCCTTCTACATGTGTCTCTATGTTCAAATTTTCCCTTTTTAGAAAGACGCCAGTCATAACGGATTAGGGCCCACCCTGATGACCTCATTTTAACTTTAGTAGTTCTATAAAGACCCTACCTCCAGATAAGGTCATATTCTGAGGGACTGGGTGTTAGAATTTCATCATGTGAATTTTGGGTAACATATGATTTTTAAGGATAATAAGTTACCCTTAAAAATAGTTGTGCCTATAAATGAAGGTTGTGGTGGGCAGAACCTCATATTGGGATGGCGGGACCTGAACCCAGTCCCCATACCTCTGACTCTGTGACCGTGGACAAGCCACATCACCTCGGCATGCCTGTTTCCTCATCTTTCAAACGGTTACCTTTTTCACATTCGATCCTTTTATTACCTTTTATCTTATTACATCCTGCATTTACTAAGTTACTTAGAGCTATGCAGAAATGACATAACTTAATTCAACAATCATGTAATGCACACCTTCTACGAACCAAGCACTCCGCAAGGTGACAAGGACACAGAAATGGGCCTAGAACAGCTCTTCACCTCAAGGAGCTCCCAGTCTAGTGGACTCTAGGTGTCAGATTTTTAAATTGGCAAATAAAAGAAAGTCAACTCATTAGTTGTGTGAACTGGGTATATATTAACTCTCCTTCCAACTCTAAACTCAGTGCATGAACTTGGAAGGATTAGGCTTAGGCCTCTGTGATCAGAAGAATGAAAACATTAGCTGAACTGCAAACACGGGAAGGGATCTGAAATGTACTGATCACCGACTACACATCAGAGACTTTACTTCCATCCACCTCTAATGCTCACAGTTATTCCAGGCAGAATTTGTCTAAGAAACATAAAGACCAAGAGCAAAAGGGAGGAAAATCCAACCTCTTCAAGCAGTGGTAGTATGAGGAATTTCTGTTGGGTCTTTTTACTTTACAGCTCAGCATAGAGGAAACATCTATATCAAAATGACACTAAAAAATATGTATTTGAACCTCTATCAGTGAAGACATAGTAACACCAATTGTGGCTTTACACATACATAAAAGCAGAACAACCACTGGAGAAGATCGAGGTTGGATTTAGAGCTGGAAGAGCTGAAATCTTCCTTGGGCATTTCTAATGACTAACTACTGAACAGAAGAGAAGTGATCTATGTCTTAGTGATAGACTTGAAGGTACATTGGACCCATTAAAGGATAATTTGGGAAATAATGGTGATGATAATGCTAATGAAATAATAATAGCACTCCACTCTGACCTTGGTTGGGTTATGGTTCCAGCCAGCTTCCTCCAAGCCCAACCATTCAGCTTGCACTAGCTTTCAACTGCTGATCATTATAGCATCTGTGTTCATTCCCAGAGCTGACAGGCAACCTCCTACCTTTGAACTGAGTAAATAAATATGACAGTGAGCCCTTTAACGAATGCCCACCCATGATTATTATGAAGGCTTTGGGCCAGTATGCTCTAAAACTGCAGACAGATTTAAGGGGCCTTTGCCATTTACTGGAAACTCATGTTGAACGGGAAGACTTATTGGGGCCAGTGATTCTAAAATAATAAATACAAAAGACATGGGAGTCAGGTCCAAAGCCACACAAAAGCGCCTGGCAGGTTGCAGAGCAAATGTAAACATACAACCTTCTCCAGGAGCAAACGTGGAGAGAAACCACCAAGCTCTTGTCATCCCAGTACAGCTATTTATAAACACTCTTCTAGCCAAGGTTCAGTTTTAGCTCATTCTCATGCTAATGTCTGCAGTTATCTGGAAGTAAAAACAAAAAATCACCTTTTATCAATGCACACAAACCTAGGGTCATTTTTTTCACTGCCTAGGAACAAATTTGGGGGCAGAAATATGGAAATAATTTGAATGGCAGTCAATTCATGGGCTAGAAACATGCTGCAATATTGCCTAAGTCTGAGTAGGAGAGAAATAGCAGCACTCACCCTTTCTTATCTTCTTTCTCTATTGCTGATTGTCTTCATTTTTCCCTTTGTATGACTATTTTGGGGTGCATATGCAAACAGATAACTGCTTACTCTCATATGTTATTTATCCTCAGTGAAAGGTTGAAGAAAGTACAACACACACTCTGCACAGCTGTATTTGCCAATAATTTCTGGATCTGTTTGGGGCTGACCTCATCCTTATCCTCCCTCCAGCACCCATCAAAATAATGGATGGTGTAACTTCTCTCTAGATGCCGGCATGCATAGTAACATGCTGTGGTAGGGATTTCTGCTTCTCTCTGATTAATAGGTATTCGGAATCACAGCCCTTTTACTGTTTTCTTTAGATTAGGGAGGATCTTGGTACATAGGGTTGCAGTCTTGAAGGGGAAGGAGAGGGCTTTTCAGATCACTGTGGAAAGAGTCACCATAGTTTCCTCTCAGGATTTCACCTAATAGTACAACTGGACTGCTGAGATTGGGATCAGATGGGCCTGGACTGAATGCTCACTTGGTGAAGAGAAAGCCACTTAACCTCTTCTCAGGCTCCACCCCTCACCAGGGGATAGGAGGACTATTAACACCTACCCACAAGGGAGGTGTGAGATTTAAAGCCATGGTGCTGGAAGAGCCAGTAGCTAAGTGCCAGCCACCCAAACACCACTCTGCTCATTGGATGCTGCCAGAATGATTGTTTGGACCCTTGGGGAGCTCGATCAGTTCCCAAAGTGAGCGCTTCAGTCCATGGTTAACTGGAGACACAGAGAAGGGCAGAGAAGAGTTTCCATTTGCTCAAGGAGGAGGCAGCTTTAGATGTTACTATAGGCATGATTAAGAAAACACTTGGGTACACAGACATAGAAATGATCACGGGTTTGTTCTCCTGGATTGAACGGATAGTACTGATTACTCGGTTAGGGTCGGATCGTCAGAAGGGAACACAACGCGTTTTGGACAAATCCCTTCCCCACCCCAAACTGCCAAACAGGATCATCACAGGTGAGTGGTTCCCAAAGCCAGTGAGTCCCGGCAGCAGCACTGAGGGACTCTCAGGAATGGAGATTCGTAGGCCCCACACCTGCCCTGATAAATCAGAATCAGAAGGATGGAGCCTGGGAACTCGCATTTTAACAAGTCCTCTCAGTGAATGGGATCCATGTTAGGGAACATTTACCTTCTCCTCTCCATGCGTGGATCCCCTTGCACTGATATCCTTCACTTAAAAACAGAAATAAAAATGAACTTCACTTTTCTAACCCTACAGTTGGTGGGATGAGGTTGAGCCACCCTTGGAAGGAAGGTTTTAGAGTGGGAGTAAGGAAGCAGAGTTTCACATGTCTGCATGCTACACGTGATTGGTTCCTCAAGGGGCTGATAAATCTAAATAATCAGTCATCTGATTGTGAAAGGCCTTCTAATATGGGTGCTAAATGCAGTTCAACAAACTTAACAGTACTTTTATTCCCTCTGTGGTATCCTTGCTTTATTAGAGATTTGCACTAGAAATTAACAGAGTGTAGGTCTTTAGCTCCTGCAAACACTGTAGCTAAGAATTAAAACTCCTGAAGTGAAAGTGTTCATCGGCTTCCTTCAAAGTCTGAGGTAAGGACCGATGTCACAGCTGTTCAGTGCATGAGCAAACTCAGGCTAGATTTGATTAAAGGAACACCTGAGGAGAGCATGGCTGCAATTAGCATAGCTTTTACGTCCTTAACACCAGCCCCCCCCCCCCCATTTCCCACTGGGTAGCGGCCATAGAGTCAGATTGGCTCTTCTCCCAGCTCCAGGGATGGGCCCCACCTAAATGAAATGCAGCGTCATCCTCTCCTCCATACCACAGTGACTGTCTGAGAAACCCGGCCTGGAACAGCCAATTGGAACAGGCATTTCTCTGGCCACAAGGACCAGTGCAGTCTCAGCACCGGGGTGGGGGGTGGAGGGGGGGCGGTGTAGGAGCTGTTTGCCTCCTGCAGACAACACTCACACATAGGCCATAAATGTCAGTTGATCTTATTATCAATATTAACCTTCTGCTCCTCACCTACCCGATTCTTGAAGAGAATAAGATGTCTATAAGAGCTTCTAAACGGGGCCTCCTAGAAAGAAGAAATAACTTGGGGGAGACACCAGAGCTATAGAAATCCTCAAGGATTTCTAAGAAAAAGAATCAAGAAGGAAAAATAAGTAGGAAATGACTATTTATAGGCCTTGTAGTGAAAAACATGAAAAACCTTGGGATGTTAATTCAAAAGTAAGTTCCCCCAGTTCCCTCCAGAAGGAAAGGATTAGGAAAGTCTTTGGGAGGATCTGAAGCTCTTGAAGTAAGATCCAAATAATCTAGACAAAGAGTAGAAGAATCTTCTAGACATGATAGGAGATCCCATAGCAAGTGGAAACATGTTGGGTATAAGGAACTGAGAAGGAGGCCAGAGTGACTGCAACAGGACAGCAAGAAGAAACATGGTATAGGACACTCAGATACATAGACATTAAACGTGGTCATGCAGTTGCTCTCCTGGATTGAAGTGACAATGGCCCAGGAGGTAGGTGATCACAGAGGCCTTTTAGGCAACATTAACCATTTTGGCCCTTATCCTAAGAGCAACAAGAAGCTACACGTTGAAGGGTACATGTGTGTCATGATAAGTTTTGCAGAGAGACAAGTCAAATGCTTAGTTCTCAGATGACTCAAAAAGGTGTGAAGACTGCAATATTTCATCCTCTTAGCAGAGCCCAAAGGTTCCTGCCATGGCTGTGATGATTCTATAGGCCAATTGAGGAAGATTAGAGACAAGTTAGCATTCAGGCACGGGAAGCCCAAAAAGGAGCCCCACACCCCAAAATATGATACCAGTCCCCCTTGGCACCTGACCCTGCCATGGGAATGAGTTGCTCCCAATCTGATGGAAAAGACTTCCCCAGTTGAAATGTCCTCTCTGGGGCTCTAGTGCACAGGCCGGCAGTTTGCCCTGTAACTCGATGTTATGTCACCTAGCAATATCAAAGTAATTCACTACCTCCAGACTATTTTCCTCTATTGTTGACAAGCTTTCCTTTGTCTGGACACATTCATATTTCTGAAACTAGGACAGGTCTTAGAATCATTTTACAGCAGGTACTCAAATAGCTTGGTTTAGTTATAATGTTGGTGAGGGAAAAAAAATCGATTCCCAGGGCCACTGTCTGTGTGGAGTCTGCACATTCTCCCCATGTCAGTGTGGGTTTTCTCCAGGGGCTCCGATTTCCTCCACACCCCAAAGATGGGCACATCAGGTGAATTGGCCTGAATGAATCGTCCTAGTGTGAGTGAGTGTGGTGTGTGTGAGCGGACACTGGGATGAAAGGGCATCCTGCTCAGGCTGGGTCCCCAGCTGGAAGGATGGGCTCCAAATACCCAAGACCCTGAACTGGAACCAGTGTATTGGAAAATCTTACTTGTTTTGTATTAATCTTTCTTAAGTGTCTGTTTAGCTCACATTTATTTCAATGACTAATATGAGAAGTGGTTTGTGTCTTGATGTAGAAGTTTGGTGATGTTTTCACTAATTTGTCTCTTCCTCAATTGTCCTGCAGTCATTGTGGCCATGGCAGGAATCTTTGGACTCTGTTAAGAGCATGGGATATTGTAAAATCTTCACACCTTTCTAATACTCTGAGAGCTAGGCATTTGATTTGTCTTCCTGCAAAACTTATCATGATTGTAAGTAACTCTCATTCATTTTCATGGCGTTTTATACTTTTTGCGTTTCTCACTGGAACATAATTATTAACACTTGTTTAGTTCTTTTCTCTTGCACTAAGCAGTGGGCTCCTTTAAGCACAGGAGCTGTTTCATTCGTCTTGATGTATTTCCTGCCCCCTCCAGCCACTAGTACCTACTAGGGCGTGAACCAAAGTAGGACTCACATAATTGTTGAATTAATGGATGAACCAATAAGTGAATAAATAAATATCATGAATTTGAGGCAAGGATATCCCTAAAAGCTTCCTTAAAATAAATATAGATTTCTTTTTTATCTGTAATCTGGGCTGGATTTGTAATACCCAACATTTTTTGAGTATTTACAATGGAACAAGCTCTGTGCTAAAAGCTTTACATGCAATGTCTCATTTAATTTTCAAATGAACCCTTAATTGATAGCATGTTCTCTCCAGTTAACTAGCACATATACTGAGATCAGCAAATATTTGCTCCCAAATAGCTAGCTCACCATTTCTCAGCCCTGGCCTAGCTGATTCCACAGGCTGTCCTCCCAGCCAGTATATGGAAACATTTTAAACATACCCTTCCCAGAACTAAATTTTACAAATAAGGAATCGAGTCCTATGGCGGTCCTGTGTTTGCATCTTCTCCATTCCTATGGTAGCAATAATGGCACCTGGAGTTGCTGAGTCAGGAACACTCCAGGGTGAGGGATGGATTACTTCCAATTTCTTTGCTGCATACAGACCAAGCTCAGGATAGACACATGTGTTAATAGAACTTTCCCTATTTCTCTCTATCCAGGGGATTTTCTTTTATCCTATTTCAAGTAGGTGGGGTTTATCTTCACATTTCAACTTTGAATGCAGAAATGCATTCTTGCTAAATGAGACACCTCTTTTTCTTTGGAAAGAAAAGTGGAAAGAATTACAAAACACCATAATGAGATGATAGTGCAAAATATTCAGTCTAGATTAAATTTAGTGGGGAGGTACCATTATATATTTGGATATGTCAAATCACATTCCTGAAACATGCTGTGTTAGGAACTGCTAGTTGCTCCCAAATACTTGTTTCCCCCTTTCTCTGTAGTAAGAGACTCCTGATTTTTAGCTGGGTATCTGCCCCCAAAACAAAGACTATACTTATCAGCATCAGGCCATGTGCCTGAGCTCTGGCCAATATTCTGTAAGAGGAATCTTCCTGAAAATCTCCTGTTGTGCTTTCTTTGCTCCATCTCTTTCATTCCTTCTTTCCTGATGGCTGGAATTTTAATGTGTTGGCTGGAGGCAAGGCAGCCATCTTGGACCATGAGGTGACTTTGGGAATAGAAGCCATACACAGTGGAGCAATAAGATAGAACAAGCCTGGATCCCTAAGGTAGTCATGGAATAGAATCTTCATAATAACCTCATACTGCCTACCTCCAGATTTTGACATGAGAGAGAATAAACTTCTATCTATAAGCCATTGTTATAAGTTATTCATTTAAGGAAAGCCTAGTCATAACTTACACACATGCCAATAGGACTTAGTAAGACCCCAATAATAATAATGACTAGATTACAAATATGAATGTCAACCTTATACCAACCTTGTAATAGGATCAAGCTATCTTTCTATTAAGATATGGGTATTTTATACATTTGCCACTTGATTTCTGATGGAAATGGTCGTCATTTCTCAGGGGCTAAAGAACTATAGAATCAATAGATAAGTGAAACACCAAAACAAAAAATGTTCAACTACTGGGTAAAAGGTAAGAAGGAGAATCACCTAAGAACTAGAGAAAGCGGTGAACAAATAAAAAGTTATGTTAAATGATTCAATCAGAAGTAGAATTTGGAAGCAAGTTTTGGTTGGCCCTTCAAGACCTGTCTAGGACTCACCTCCTATACCTGAGAAGGCAGTGAGGATGAGGAGCTTGTGAAATATTTCTTCCTAACCCTACTCCATTCATTCTCTGCAATAGCACTTCTCAAACCAGGGATCTTGTTAAAAGTACATATGCTGTTTCAGAAAATTTGGGTGGGCTCAAAGATTCTTCTTTTCTAACAAGCTCCAATATGACACTCGTGCTGCTGGTCCACCAATGGACCATGCTTTGAGTAGAAAGACTCTACACAACTGCCACAGAGATCTCTTTAAAACCTAAATCAGATCACGTCAGCCCCCGGGTTAAACCCCACCCCTCACCCCAATGGATTCCCACTGCAGTTGGAGTAAAATCCAACTCCTTATTGTGCCCCTTGACGCCCACCGTGGTCCGGCCCCACCCACATTTCTGGTTGCACATCAGCCCACTCTCTGCCTGGTCCACTCTCCTCCAGCCACACTGGACTTATTGCTGCCTCTCAAATATGCCAACGTTATCTCAGTACCTTGTTTCATTTTTTAAATGGCACTTATTTGGAATTCCAATTATTCTAAACCTGTAGAATATCAGCTGCTGGACTTGAGCTATAGGATAGTCAGGTATTCTCAGCACCTAACACACTCCCTGCTACAACGTAATAGGTGCTCGATACAAGTGAACACCAAAAACGAAAGTAGCAAAAATAACTGATCCTGGGGCACAAAATTCTGGTGGACAAGAGGAACAGGAGGACTGAGTGAGAATGCCATTCTCTCCAACACACACACACACACACACACACACACACACACACACAGCCTAGTGTCCTGGAGGAATTGACTTCAATTTAAGTCGAATCCCTATAGCAAACAGCACTGGATCTGAACTCCTGGAGTCCCCGCAGATGGTTGATCCCCAGTAATGTCTGGCATAACAAAAGCCATGATGACAAGTGCACTTGGGCACTGCCTAGGTGCTTGTTATAAGAGTCAGAGCCTTTAAGCTCCAGGGAAGTGCTTTATAATAGGGATGATTTCTGTGGCAAAGGAGATGGAGCCCAGGGTCACCGCAACTGAGACAAATCTCTGAATATGACACTATTTCCCAACAGAGCCCTCTGGAAGAGTGAAGGCACCCATCTCTTTCTCCCAGTCTCTGCTTGCAATGCCACAAAATCCAAACAAACATGCACGCTCCAGAAAGTTTAGCCAGCTCATGCCATGGAATATGGCCATCATGTGTTTCCTTTCAACTCACCCTTGATTCCCTCCCCAGGGGTGAAAATAAAACATTTTGAAGGTCTGAGAACATTCCAAATAAGCCATCATTTAGAAGTAACGGCCACTCATGCTATGCACATAAATAAAAATCCATACTAAACTTAAACACATTTATAAGGTCTTTGTAAAGACTGCCTTTTCTCTATAAATGTCTGAAAAGATTAATTAAGAACAGGATGACTTATCCATCTAGATTGATTAAACGTATATTTAAGGGTCAGACTAGAAACAATGCCTAGATACATTAACATACAAATTGCCCACAGTGATTAGTCTATTTATTTTACTTGCTGACAATATTTCTGGAATTAAGTCATTGTTAATCTACATCTGGACGGAGAGACAGGACCACCCTATTCCCCATCCAAGAAGCCATCTTCTCTTACCTCCTGATACGAGCATTCTCCCCCCAAATTTTCAGTCCCTTTCAAAGCTTGGGAAGGAAACAAGGTACTGCAGTATACAGGGAGCGTACTAAAAGCTGCCTCCCCACTCAGCCCACTACTTCCCCATTAGTCTTCTGGGCAATGCCTCTGCCCTCTTGGAATTTCTCCTTTTTTCACACCTTCCTGTTACATCAGGGTACATTCTCCAAAAACTTTTTGGGAAGTAAATGTACTCTTTCCAAAAACAAAGCATTAATTCTATGCTGTTATCTAGACCTGAAGAGTAATACCGTGTTTCCCCGAAAATAATACCTAGCCGGTCCATCAGCTCTAACGCATTTTTTGGAGCAAACATTAATATAAGACCCGGTCTTATATTAATATAATTAATATATTATAATTACATATATAATTATAATTATGTATATTAATTACATATAATTATAATTATATAGTTCTAATACAATTATATTAATATATGAATAATTACTACTATTATATTGTATTGTATTATATTATATTATATTATATTATATTATATTATATTATATTAGACCCGGTCTTATAGTAAAATAAGACAGGGTCTTATATTAATTTTTGCTCCAAAAGAAGCATTAGAGCTGATGGTCCAGATAGGTCTTATTTTCGGGGAAACAGTTAACGCTGGGTGCTAACCATGTGTAGTAAACTGCATTATTTGTGTTCTGTTCTTTATTTCAATTAATACTCAGAAAAAGTCAGCAAGGAGTTGTAAGTACTCATTTCCCCATCTCGCAGGTACATGAAACCGGGATTCAGAGAAACTGAAATTGTTGACTGTATTCACCTAGTTAGAAGTGATGAAAGCAGGTTCAGAGCCTGGTGAGCTGGGTGGCAAGCCTGTGCGCTTAGCTCTTGGGCCATGCTGTCTCACGGACGTCAGCTTGGATCTGTCAGTTCTGCTTCTCTGAAGTAGGACCCCTGGGCCCCAGGGTGAGCAGTTGAAGATTGAGAGTAAACTTTCTTTCTCAGCTCCATCAACATCCATGTCCCTAGTAGCAAGTCAGGCTCATCGTGTGCCCCAGACATATTTGTTGATAGTTAGAACACAAATTATTTGGGTAATTTTCCTTTGGCTGTTCTTTGGTTATGGTGGCCAATTCTCTGGCACTTATCTAAGCCATGTTTATTAATATAACTCCTTGGAGGTTTTTAAAGAGCCGGTCATACTTACAGGCTGAACACACTGTTCTAAAAAGAGTCTACCAGCACAACACAGCTATAAAGAAAACAAGGCACTCTGAGTAGAAAGTAAAAGGACCCAGGACCCACTCTGCCTCATCAAAGTGGTGCAGAATTGGCTTTATTGGAATTGCCACACCACCACTGCTGTTGGCCAGGTTAGTTACCCTCTCTGAGCCTCAGCCCCTTCCTTTGTCTGCAAGGAGGTGATTAACCTATAAAGTGTTTAAGAATATTAAATGAGGTAATAAAGGCAAAGAAAGCAGCACAGTAACTGTTGAAGAATAAATGCTCAGCCGATGAGAACTATTGTTGCCTAAGGTTCTGTATAACATAAATAATAATAACAATCATTGTTAGCCATTTATTTAAGATTACCTACATACCAGCCATTGTTCTAAGCACCTTCTACAACTTAACTCATTTAATGCTCACAGCAGTTCTATGAGAAACTACTGTATTTCCATTTCCATTTCCATTGTATTTCCATTTTACAGATGCTATGTTGAGGTCCAGAGAGGTACACCCCTTTGCCCAAGTTTACAGTGCCAGGCAATCTCCATTAGAACGAGGCACTTTAGCTCCAGGGCACACACTGTTGACCATCATGCTATGTGGGAAGTAGTTACACAGTCACATATCCACGGGATGTCTGACATGAGCTACAAACAGAAGACGCAGGTTAATTTCGCCTGCAGGGCTCTGCTTGTCTCTCCTTCCTCAAGTTTGTTCCACTAGAGCTCTTTCTCAGCTGGAGTCTCTCAACAATTTTTCAGATAAAATGATGACGTCATGGTTGTTAAGACAACAAGGAAACATAGTAGAGAAGCACTAAAAGAGTTACACACAACGAAGAGTGGCTCAGCCCATCCCCCAGGCTGATTCTCCTTGTAAGAGAACGTGCTATCCTCTGTTCCTACCCCCTCCCCACCTCTCATCACCAACCTCCTACAGGCCTCTAGTTTCACCCACCTGATTCCTACCCACCCATCAGATTTCAGCTTTGACCTCACTTCCTCCAGAAGGCCCTCCTGGACCCCCATGCCCAGGCTTCTTGAGCTCATACAGCATACATCATAAGTTTTGGAAGGGCAATGGCCTATAAGTAACATGAGGACACCATCGGAATGCAGCAGGTATCCTGCATCCCCAGAGTCCAGCATTGTTCCTGATATATAATTAGACATCTCAGTAAACACATGTTGAATTGTATCTTTGAGAACTATAAAGCAGGCCATTTCTTTTAAGGTAATCATGTAATAAAATTTAAGGTACTCATGTAATAAAATTCTTAAAGACCAGGCATTCATGACCTGAAAGCAATATAACAATTGCAGAAAACTGCCAGCCTATTTTCCTAGGTCACTCAATAATTTGGAAACCTGGAGAAGGTTTAACAATACTTGCTATGTTGAAACTGTCTTTCCTAAAGGGACCCCCAAATCCGTCCTTCTGTCATTTAATCTGATTCCACTTCATTTGATTCCTTCTGAAGGTAATGCTCAGGGACTAAATGATAATTATGACATTTCCCTTTAGATTTCTCTCCTCTGAATTTAATAACTGCAGCTTCTTAAACTTTCCCCTATAAAAATCTATTAATTTTTATTGCTTTCCCATTTCTTCATATTATTCATATCTTAACACTTTTTGTTAAATGTCACAAAGAAAAAATAAGTTCATATTCTTACTTTTGTTCTCTGAGGGCTTAAAGGCCAAAAAAGAAAACTCCACAATTATATCTACAAATTGAGAAGTAAGATATGGGTTTAGTAATAGGCAACTGGATCAGTCTACCTAATTTTTTTTTTTTCTATTTGAGTGTCATATTTTGAAACATGCTCTACTTTCTTGAAGAGCATGTTCTAGAAGAGATGATGTGAAGTCCATGGTTTAATATAAGCATATACATTAAGTCATTAGAAATCATCCCACACTTTTCAGAGTGGTCCCATTGTAAATATTTGGACCTGTTTTACCATGAGCAGAACTCTGCATCATATCTATTTCCTAATTTGAGGCTCAAAAAATATGGTCAACCTACATATAGCGTATGATGTCTAGGTAATGATATCACTAGGAACATTAATTGTAGCCTCTCTCTGTAGCTCGTGCTATCCTAGTCATTCGTAGATATTTTCTCTTCTAATCATTAAAATATCTTTATGAGATAGATGCTACTTTTATCCCCATTTTACAGATTTGAGGAAATTGAAGCCCAGAAAAATTTTTATAGAATCACCCGCCAGTAGGTGGCATAGCAGGGAATCCAACAGGCCTGTCTGACAGTGTACTCTAAGCTCTAGAAATACTGGTTTTTGGTTTTTGTTTTTCTATTTGTTTATTTTATAAATGACCTGGTCCAGCACTGTGCATACAGTAGCTTTTCAATAATTCTTTGGTTTATGACTTAGGGAAGCAGAAACGTTCATACTTTGTTGACAAGATATAAATTGGTTCAACCACTCTGGAAATCAGTTTGGCAACATCTAGGAGTGTTAAAGATGTGCATATCCTAGGGCCCAGCCATGAGTCATTGGGCAATATGATGGATATAACGGTCAACAGACCCAAACACCTTCCACAGTCCCATGCCATCCAGAAATTTTCTTCTGATTGGCTGAGGAGTGAACCACATGATCCTGCTCTGGCCAGTAGGGTTTAAGTGAAAATCAATGACAGGAGCTCCTAGGAAAATTTGTTTACAGGGACAGTGTGACTTGGAGCCTTTATCAGACTTTTGTTCCTTTCCTTTCTCTCTGACTAGAACATGACACAATGCCTGGAGTTGCTGTTAACTATTTTGTGACCATGAAACAACAAACCTAAGGATAAAAGTGCATCCTCTAGGATGGCAGAGTAGAAAGATAGTATAAACCTGCATCCCCCTTGCATCACTTAACTGCCATGGCAGTTCTGGAATGCCTACTTCCAGGCTTATTGTTCTATTATTGTATCATAGAAAGAAAAACCTCCTTTACCACTAACTCACTGTTAGTTAGACTTCATTTCACAGTTCTTTAAAGAAACTATCACACACGTGCACAACATACACAACAGTTTGTAATGTGAAAAATTACAAAAAGCTTAATGTCTATCAAAAGAAAAATGAATAAATTAATTGTAACATTCATGAAATGAAACATCACATAGCAATTAAAAAGGGGTGAACTAAATTTACACATGTCAACAAAGATAATTCTTGAAACCAAAATGTAAAGTGAAAAAGAAAAATTGCTGAATGATGTCTGTTCACTACCATGAATTTTAGGGAGACATGATTCAGTCCATAACACACCTTCCTCTATTTTTAAAAACACATATAACAATTCTATATGTTTTACGGATATATACATATGTACTGAAGTAAAAACATGAAGATGGAAGAAATACGCTAAATTCAGGGAGGGAAGAAGGGATGAAATTGGGAAATGGCATCAAAGGCACTTAAACTGAACCTGTAGTTTTATTTCATAAAAGTAATCTGAATCAAATATAGCAAAATATCTTAAAATGTTAAATTTGCGTAGTAGATCCACGGTTATTTGCTAAATAATTCTGCATTGTTCTATAAATTTAAAATGCTTTAATTTACACTTTTAAAACTTTGATTAAAAAAGGCAAAGAGACTGTTTCAAAAAACAGTTAGATATGTACATAAAAGTACTCTGCCAAATGTAAGGTGACATGCAAAGCAGCATGCCTTATTATTCTCATTCCTATTGACTGAGAAAACTGTGTTGAGAAGTGAAATTCCCATGAGCCCTGAAGAAAGGGTAGAATGAGATTTAACTAGGTGGTGAAGGGGAAGGAATGTTATGGACTAAATCGTGTCTCCCCAAAATTCATATGTTTAAACCTAAACCCCAATATGATAGGACCTCTAAGGAGGTAATTAAGGTTAAATGAGGTCATAAGACTGGGGCCCTAATCCGATAGATCTGATGTACTTATAAGAAGAGGAAGAGACGCTAGATACACAACCACACAAACCAAAAGTCATGTGATGACACAGTGACAAGGCGGCTGTCTGCCAATCAAGGAGAGAGGCCTCAGGAGAAAGCAGACCTGCTGACACCTTGATCTTGGACTTTCAGCCTCCAGACTGGGAGAAAATTAATTTCTGTTGTTTGAGTCACCTCGTCTGTGGTATTCTGTTATGGCAGTCTGAGCAGACTGCTAGAACTGTAGTTGTCAATAGTGAATGGCACTGTGCAACAGGACACGTTTAAAAAATTGGGGAGGGGGTAATTTTGGTGGTCACAAAGCCTGAGGAGCACAACAGCCATTTAGTAGGCAGCGCCCAGGGAAGCCGAACATTTTTCAGTGCCCAGTTCAATCCTCACAACAAAAAAGAATCCTGCATCCCAAATGCCTTTAAAATAGCCCACCAGACATTCACGTAGATGGAGAAACCTACGTATAATTATCTCAAGTTACAAAAAGACGCAAATAATTGGTGATGGGGGAAACCAGGTAATATTATACACTGAATTTCCCAGGAAAGTTAACTACTATGTGCTTTGTTTTCTTCAGAACTTTGCCAAAAGGTACTTGCCACCATTTTGAAAAATCATGTCACTGACAGTGATACTGTTAAAGATGTTTCAATTTTCCATACAATGTATCCTTATCAGTCTTTCTTCATAGCTCTTGTATGTGCCAAGAGTCAGCAAACTAAGGTGAGCTGGCTAAATCCACTGTCTATTTTTGTAAATAAAGTTTTATTGAAACACAGTTACACCTGTTCATTTACGTATTGTCTGTGGCTGCTTTCATAGAACAACAGCAGGGTTGAAAATAGCCTAAAATATTTACTATCTGACCCTTTTACAGAAGTGCTTGCCAACTCCTAGTGTAAACATGGTTTTGTGTCTACTAACATCCAATTATTTTAGTACCTAACCTAGTTTAATCCTAGAATATTTACCTATTGAAATATGCATGATTTTATTAAGTTACGTCCCCTTTAAGTTTTAGTAATTATAACTAATACATTATGTGGATTCTTTTGAAATTGTGTAGGTATCTATGTATCTGTGAAGTTTATTTCAGGGAAGAAATGGAATTAATTTCAGTAAAGAGGGGAAAGTATTTCTAAACATTCTCAGAGTTAAGAACAACTGTTCTAGACCTAACAGAACAAAGACCATCAAGAACAAAGAAAGAGTTATGTAACCAAGAAGAAAATTGAAAACAGGTGCCATATTGAAGTTGAACTGACCATTAGCTCCATAAGAGAAGCTACTGGGTTTATTTATACATCACTTCATTTGGTAACTGGTACACAGGAGGTGCTCAGTAAACACTTGGCTGAATGATGTGATGAATGGCGAGATGGATGAGGTATACAGATGACTGAAGGATAAAGAACTGGAGTAGTGAGGTTCCTGTCTCAAGGGATCATCTAGCAGAATCTCAATGGTCATTTGCTGGGCAGTTTGTAGAAGGGATTCCTTCATACAAGAGTTAACTGAAAGGACTAGAGAGCCCTCTAGGTCTCTAAATCTCTATTTATAAGGTTGAGACCTAGTACACCACAGATGCAAAGCTCATACCCTAGAGCAGCAAAGACCTTGTTCAAATGTTGGACTGAATGATACAAAGCTGTCAAGATATACCTAGCCTCCTGGCCTCAGTCCTCAACCAGCTATACGAGGCAATGTAGAGAGGGAGTAAAATGTGGTAAAGCATAGACGACTCTGGAATCAAAGAGATGTGGGTTGGAGGGTAAACTATTGGCAAAACTGGACACAAAAATTCCTCCCATCCTTGAATGTACATCACTTTGCAATATGACGTTGTAGAGCATTCCTTTAGAAGGTGAAGTCTATTGACCTTGGATCTGGGCTGGCCTGGTGACCTCCTTTGAGCAATAGAATGCAACAGAAAGAATGCTGTGTGACTTCTGAGCCTCAGTCTCAAGAGGCTTTGTAGCTTCTGCCTTAACTCTCTCGAAATGTGCAGCCCCTTGTGATGAAGTTTGGTCTAGCTCAAAGATTGGCAGAGTATGGCCAAATGCATCCCTTCACCTGCTTTTGTAGATAAAGTCTTACTAGAACACAGCCATGTCCACTTGTGCATGTGCTTTGACTGCCTTCACATTGTAACAGCAGAGTTGAGTAGTTGCATCAGAGACTGAATGCCCCACAATGCCAAAAATACTTACTATCTGGTCCTTTACAGAATAAGTTTGCTGAATCCTAGTCTAGCTGCTGGTGGATGAGATCAGGTAGAACAGAGAGTGCTGTCCCAGTTAAGCTCTCCCTAGGACACGCAGCTCCCAGTTAGACAAGTAAAGCCACGTGAGTGACCCCAGGTGAGACCAGCAGAACAGTCCAGCTGAACTCAACCCAAATTGTAGACCTATAGACTTATGAACAAATATGGTGGTTTCTATTTTAACCACTAAGTTTTGGGGTAGTTTATTCTGCAGCAAGAGGTAACTGAAAGGGGCAGCCCTGGCTCTGCCACTTCATGTATCATGGGGCTCACCACTTCCGTGCAGGCTGGCTGGCTAACAACTACCATTATCTGGATCTCTCTACCTGAGGGTTTTCTCCAAAGCCCTGGCAAGGGCTCTGTCCAAGCCGGGAAATTAACACTCTATTTCCTCCCCTTAATCAAAGATAGACAGAGGAAGGTATAAAAACACATTCCAGTTCCCTCACCTTGTGGAAGGGTGAGGCATATGTGCAACACTGTTTTACAGAGTTCCCCTGAAGGGTAACACTCCAGTCTCCCACTAATCATATCACACCCTTTGTGAGCAGCCATCTTTTCTGTATCGGTTTTTCCCATGACTCGATTGATATTTCCTGAACATCCTAAATAAGCTACTTTCACTCAAATCCTTGTAACAATTTCTGCCTCAAGTCAGAATACTATGCAGGAAGACAGTATAACCTTAGATAAATTTCTGTCTTTCTCTAAACCTTGGTTTCCTTATTTGTGTAAGGGGAATAACAGAAGCATTTATATCCTGGGAGGTGATCATGAGTCCTTACTTGAGATAAAGTCTATATGGCGCCCATCACAGCTCTCAGTGGCAACAATGAACTTAGCTAGCCCCACTTTCACTGTGCATGCGTTCTGGTGACTGGCCAAAGCCATGCACAGAGCTCTGGTGACAGGCCAAGGCACCTCTAATTGATCCAGAATACTACCGCGTTTCCCCAAAAATAAGACCTAGCCAGACCATCAGCTCTAATGTGTCTTTTGGAGCAAAAATTAATATATGACCTGGTCTTATTTTATTGTAAGACCGGGTCTTACATAATATAATATAATACCCGGTCTTATAGTAAAATAAGATCGGGTCTTATATAATATAAGACTGGCTCTTACATTAATTTTTGCTCCAAAAGACACATTAGAGCTGATGGTCTGGCTAGGTCTTATTTTCAGGCACATACAGTATTGAAAGACTAGCAAGTACCGGTTAGACAGGCAGAGAATACCTGAGTTCAGCCACAGTGTGCTGGGGCTTGCTCTGGCTTTCCGGTCACGTCCCAGTCCCAAAGTCTGAGCCCCACGCCACAGATCCACGTCTGGAGGACACTGTGGCTCCTGAGGTCTGAGTTGGCACATTGGGCTGGAGCCTGCTGCGTGCCTGACCCCAGGAACCTGTCCCCGACAGGAAGGAGGAATGTTGTCAAGGAAGTGTGGCAGACCTCACTTCAGACAATTAGAAAACATTATTGTGCCTCATGGTGGAAGGTAAGCATGACTTCAACTTCCCCCTTAAAAAGAAATGGGGTGGGGGAGGATGTTTTCCTTTTCTCCTTTAAGAGAGGTCTACGCAAAATCCTCCACTCCTAAGAGCCTATAAATACACACCCAAACCTGGAAAAAAAATTAAGAGCACACTTCTGCCTCACATACAACAAAACACATTCCATTTGCTCTAATACCTTGTAAACGTTGACCCCTTGATTCTCCTCCTTCATGACCTGCCCCAGGACATTTGGGGATGTGTAGGAGTGAACCAGACTGAGGGACACGCTCAGAATGCTCGGGGTCCCCACATCCATATGAAAGGACTCCATCAGACCGGAGGTGGGGCAGTGTGAGGTAATGAGAGCAGATTCTGGATCACGGCCAGGCCAGGAATAATGGCAAAGCTGTAACCACCGTCCATAAGACTTGATGGAAGTGACTATTTTAGAAACCGAAAACATTGCAACGGCATCTTGGAGCCACGTTTGGGAAATCCCCTTTTTACCACTGTTGTCTTCTTTCAAGCAATAGGATGTCAGTGTCGGAGATATTTCCTACCAGAAAACCATCAAGGGATCTGCGTAGCATTTGGAGAAGCTTAAAAGGATGCCATAACTTATAAGCCTTGATTCTGGCAGAAAATGCTATCATGTTTTTCTTTCAGAAGAAAATATTTTCATCCTAGGGTTTGTAGGGTCAACACAATTAGGATAGTTTGTGGCTGTATGATCCCGTGTTTCCTGCAAATAAAACCAGATCTTATATTAATTTTTGCTCCATTAAGGCTTATTTTCAGGGGATGTCTTATTTTTTCATGTACAACTATCTACATTTATTCAAATACAGTGATGTCATTTTCTTCTGGAACATCGTCATAACGTACTAAATGCGTCCATTTGGCTGAGACCTTAACTGGGGCTTATTTTTGGGTTAGGTCTTATTTTCGGGGAAACACGGTCTCTAACCACAGAGCATCAAGTCTTTGCAGTATATCTTTGCACAGTCCACACATCTAACTCAAGGCCTTGTAATTATTAGATGACTGGGGATATCTGTGTGGAAAATAGCACGTGCTTGGCTAGGGAGCTAGAGACCTCCTCAGAACTATTTGACTTTAGGTTAGCCAGCCTCTCCGAGACTCCCAGGCCTTCATTTCTTTATCTGTTATTTCCATTGTAAGCTTCTTCCTCCACTCCTAAGACTTTCAGAAAAGTAGATGGAGAAAACAATACAACAATAACAATAACAAAAATCTTAGTATGTGCTCAATGAGTGAGAGGTTCTATCATTAGAGCATCTCTTCAGGTTCTCCAACTTGTAAAAAAAAGGAATATAAAAAAAAAATAGAGTGGGAAATCAAACATAGGCTTTGGGTTGAGCACAGACTCTGGAATTAGACTACCTGGGTCGAATATGAGCTTTGCCATATCCTAAGAGTATGACCTCATATGACCATGGGCAGTTTACTTCATTTTTCACTGTCCCAGTTTCTCCAACTGTAATACAGAGCAAGCACCCATCTTGGTAGACTTCTATAGGATTAAATGAGACAATTCATACAAATCTAGCACAAAGTTGGGTATGCAGTAGCCATCAGTAAAGGATAGTTGCTTCAATTCGTATAATAATCATTTTTAAACTGCAAGTATTGTTATTGGAGACCAGTCTTTTTTCATGCCTATGAATGTGGGCTGTCAGTTATGTAGCAGGTACTTGGAGGCCATTCAGAAGGACACAAGGCACTTGGTAGCAATTAGGGTGACTGTAGGAGGGCACAACGTTCCAGCCCAGGACACCGACATGAACTTGTGTTATAACTCCCTGAGGGGCCCAGTCAGATGGGTGGATCGTGACAAAAGAAATGTGGTACAAATTTTAGTTATGGTATCAATGTACAGAGGTGTGACAATAAAGTTCACAAACTTGTTGCAGTGATGTTGCTAACCTTTTTTGATATCAGACAGATTTTTCACTATGAATTGGTACCAATTTGACAAACAGTTAATCAAGTTTACTATTTGGAAGTGCTGAAAAGGCTGCATGAAAAAGTTAGACGACCTGTACTTTTCACCAACAATTCATGGCTCTTGCATCACGACAATGTCTGTGAGGGAGTTTTTAGCCAGTAAACAAATAACTGTATTGGAACACCCTCCCCACTCACCTGATCTGGCCCCAATGACTTCTTTCTTTACCTGAAAATAAAGGAAATATTGAAAGGAAGACATTTTGATGACATTTAGGACATCAAGGGTAATATGATGGCAGCTCTGATGGCCATTCCAGAAAAAGAGTTCCAAAATTGCTTTGAAGGGTGGACTAGGCATTGACGTCAGTGCATAACTTCCCAAGGGGAGTACTTCAAAGGTGACCATAGTGATATTCAGCAATGACATATGTAGCACTTTTTCTAGGATGAGTTCACGAACTTAATTGTCTGACCTCATGTATGAAGGCTTCTATTAAAAATAATAAATTGGTCTGGAAACAAAGTTATCTAGACCAGCCACACTTTTTTTCTTAGTTGCATCTTAAATCTTTTTCTTTTTTTCTTTTTTTTTTTTTTTTTGAGAAGACAAAGGGGTGGATTTGAAGCTAGCCACACTCAAAATTGCCCCAAACCATGTGTATTACCTACATTTAAGTACCTGCTTTTTATTTGATGCTCATCAACTTTCCCTACATTACCTCCTTTGATACAAGGAGGGAGGGTACTCTTATTATCCCCACTTTACAGAGGAGAAGACTTAAGCTCACTGAGGTTAAGTAACAAGCTCATTATCACCAATTGGTGTGTAACATCTGGGGATTTGAAGCCAACCCTGCAAGAAACAGGACTCTCCGGTTCTATCTGTGCTGAAGTCCGTTCTTCTGGTATGTCCTGGCAGAACATGCAGTAAGGAGACAGTGTTTGCAGAGAGCAGACTTTATTCATGGCTTCCTTCCTGTCCCAGGAAAATTGTAAAAAGGCTGGGAAGTGCTGAGCGGTCAGGAGATTGATAAGAAGTCAATTCCTTAGTCTATGACAACTGGGAGGCAGTTTGCAGGCAGTAGGATAAAGTACCACCAATGATGACCTACGCATAGCCATTAGAAGCCCTCCTATGCGTATAGCGATTTTCACTTTCCAAAGGGCTTTCGTCGTGTCCTGTCATTGGTCCCTTTGAACTATCCTGTAGAGGCAGAATGAACATAAGTACTACTGGAAGCATAAGCTATAGACAGACTGGCTAGAAAGAAAACAAGTTGGAAACTCTAATACCAGTGGACAGAAGTCAAATATGAATGACTCTCCAACCCAGGGCTTTACGTGCGTGATAAATACACATTGGTTCATTGAACAGTACAGTTACATTTCCTCAATTCTATTTTTAAGTAAACACAATTATAAGGGACTCCAATCACCCGTAAATTGTATGCCTGTAACACACTTTACAAAGTTACCCAGAGGAAACACTTCAAGAAATTACTGGGTTGCTCACTGGGTTGCTTACTGAATGGCACTGATAAGCAATTTTTGGTGTGTGCTGGGGACATCCTAACAGATATTAGCAATAACCTAAGAAAATTCAAGCTGAGAAATTTACTGGGCCTGAGGAATTACGATATAGTCTACATTCCAGACTCAAATATCACCAAAGTTTCAAAAACATCTACTTTTCAAAATAACATGACTATCAAAACAGATATTTGTTCACCACCAATTGCCCTGTCCACTAGCATAGATGGTTTGGAATTGGCAGGATCAGTAGGGGATGATGTAAACTGAAGGCAGAAACAGAGCTAGTGAGGAGGGCTTCTAGTGTAGGCCCAGTCCTTTTCAGAGCGTTGACTAAGGAGACAAGAGCGGTCCCTAAAATGGACCTGAGCTATGCAAGGCCTGCTGTATTCGTTCATTAGTCATGGCCGGTTTGTGCAGGGCAGGGAGAGGCAAGACAGCAGAGGCCATTCAGCCGGACTAAAGAGAGTCTGGGTTTTGTCCTCTGAGTGCTGGACTGTCAATGAAGAGATTCTAGAAGAGAAGTGGCAGGATCGAGATTTGTTTTCAAAAGATTGCTGCAGCAGTGGTGTGAAGAGAGAGGGCAGGCTGTCTTCCTGCAGTGTTTGAAGATCAGGGCGCCAGCCTCTCTGGCAGCCACAAAATGCTTTTAGACCTGGGCATTTCCTCCCCCGAATGCAGATCAGGAAGAACTGTGCCCGCATTTGTAAAGGCCCTTTTACTCCTCAAACTCTCTCTTTCTCACTTCATCAAACAACTATCTGGGGAGGTGGGCCAAGGGGAAACACCCCCATTCACAGATGGGGAAGCATCTCTAAGTAACTGCAGAACCGCAGAACAATTTCCAGTTAGAGTAATTGCATTCTGGCTCTGCCCCATTTAAGACTGAAATTTGATTTGTGCGGCTAGAAAATGAAGCGTGTTTAAAACTCAGGTAAAAAAAAAAAAAAAAAGCCTCCATGCCCATAAGTAGAAATTAAGGCTATATAACAATCTAAAATACATTAGTTTCAAAAGCAAAAGAATGAGTAACTAGCACAAAGACACATGCAGCATGCCTGAGAGCCAGAAGGTGGCTAGCTAATGATCTGCTTTGCAAAATTAAAAAAATATATATGGAAAAGTATTGTAATTTCATGCATCTAATATGCATGGCATCTAAATGTGTTTGGATATAGGATTTAAGCCTGCCTCATTGTGCACATTATAGCCCTTATCAAACAGTGCTTGGATTTAGTTTTTAAAAATTCCAAAATGACTATTATAATGCATGTGCTCCGCATTACAAGAGAATGTCCTTCATTCTCAGCCACCACTTTATCCTGCATTTGCTTTAAAGCATGCATGTATAGTCACGATTTTAGGGAGATAACCAAATACTGTTAACATACAGTATAATTAACATCTTGAACTTCAGGTTTCAGCAGGAAGAGCCAAAAAAAAGGGATTGGGTCAGGTTTGTAACACGGGTCTGCACAGTCAAGAGAAATTACCAGTGGAAAGGAAACAGAAAGTCTCTTATCCATCTAAGCAGTTTCCAGAGTAGAAGAGCAGTATCTTTAGATTGGGCTCAGTCACTTATTCTCCCAAAACTCAGGTCCTTCATTGTGAATGGCCCACAAAGCCCTGACTACTTCTGGGCTCTGGCCGTATCTCCAACCATCTGTCTCCCCATTCTCTCCCTCACTATTCAACCTCTGCCACGAGAGCTGCCTAAGGCCTCCTGACCTTGCCCAGCACATTCCTACCTCCAGGTCTTTGCAAGTGTCATCTTCTCTGCCCAGCATCGGCTATTTACAGATACTTACAGGCTCACTCTTTCATTTCTTTCAAGTCTCTTCTCAAATGTGCCTTCTGCAGGGACATTTTTCTTAGCATTTATCTCTACCTGACACTGTTTGTTTTCCTATTTATTGTCCTCACTCCTCACTAAAACGTAAGATCCAGGAGCACTGAAACTTTGTTTTCTTCCTATTTCCCAACTCTTCAGAGTGTCAGCAAATAAGTGGAAACTCGATAAATACTTATAGGAGAGAAGGAGGGAGAGAGGAAGGGAAGGAAATCTCAATGATCCATTTTTCTTCATCTAAAATTCCAAATTGGTACCATGATTTTAAGTTATTTCCATTGACTGGTTTACACTGGGCCATTAATGGATTAAAATAAGAATTATCTCCTTTTTACATTTTTAATAATTTGTATTGTGATAAAACATACCATAAAATTTACTACCTCGACCATTTTTAAATGTAGAATTGAGCAAAATTTTTTGGACTGAGCCAGCTTCAAAAGGGGTAACCCAGCCCAAACTTCCTACTGCATTGCTCCTAAATCAGTGAAAGATTGCCCCAGTCCAAAAAACTGTGCTACATTCTTAAATATTTACTTGAACCAGATTAATGCTTTTAAAGTAGAAGGAAAATGCAATGCAATATACTTATGCTAAAGCAAGATAGTTACAGAACTTACAAAAAAATATATTAATGTCGAATGCACCAGAAGTAGTGTGGTCTAGTAATGCAACAGACTTTTAAAGCAATATAACTGACTTCTTTCCATCTTGTCAGTGTATCTAAGGAACATTAAACAAAACCTCATTTGGTGATTATCTCAAATATCTATATTTGAAACTTTTCATGAACATGAGGCTTGGTCAAACGGCCCCTGTGCACCCACTGTGCTAGGCCAAGAGATTTATCCCTAATTTACAGATAGGGAAACTGAGCCTCAGAAAAATTGTCACTAGTTCAAGGTCAACACAACGAGTAGTAAAGCTTGTATTCACATCCAACACTAGGTCTTCTAATAGCAAGCTCTGAGTCTGTCCGCCATAACAGGCTGCGAAATGACATTCCTAAATATAACAGTTTTGTTTTTTCCGTCTCTTTTTGTTATCTACTTTGCTATTCAAAGTCCTTCTACACTGAAATTTCTTCCTTCAAGACTTGTATAGAAGGGTGGGTTTTTGTTGTTGGGTTTTTGTTTGTTTTCTTGAGCCCAGCCCATGAATTTTCCAGACTAGCTTCTTAGCAGTAAAAACACCTTTCCTCACAAAGTGGCCCTACATGGCACCTGGTAGCTCTGACCTCACTTTAGGAAATCCACCTTAATTTAATGGGGTGCTAGGAAGCAATCTTGGGATGCATCCAGCATTGTAATCTAGAGTTTCTGACCAGATGCTTTTCACTTGCTCCTAACTTATCCTTCTGTTATTGTGAGACTACTTTTTTTTTTTTTTTTCGATTACTATAGCAATAACTAAAGAGGTGAAGATCATGGTTTGATTCATGGAGGGGTCAGTTTCCTTTATTCAAGTTCTAAGGTGTTATTGATGTGATTGGCCCCATTCCATGGGCAGCCCCATTTCAATTTACAGAGTGGAACTGTGTGGACGGATCAGTGCAAATCCATTACCAGGTTGCTAAGCAGCAAGTAGTCAAATCTCCACGCCTTCTGCCAAAAGCCTCTGTGAAATTTCTAAAATATATTTGAGTACATGCTAAATGTCCAACACAATGTAGGACACAGTGAATGGTTAAAAAGTACGCTTTAGTCCTAGTTCATTGTTCATCAACTATTAATAATGAGTCCCTACTATATTCCTGGCACTGTGCTGGGTCCTATGGATACAATACTCAAGGCAGACGTTGTGTGTGGAGCTCACAAACTAGAACTACAGTAAGTCTGTTCCTATAGTAATAAGTCAACATCATCTGACGAGTAGTTATTATATATGAGGGACTGCAGTGGGCACAGGATAAAATCCCATCCTCTGAAGAGAATGGAGACATATCTCATGTTAGCACCTGTCATTAATAAGCACACCTCTTCACGGTGTGCTTCAGCTGCTCCTTGTAGGAAGGCAGGATCGATCTGCACTGCATTTCTGGGTGGCAGAGGTCTAACAGGTAGCTTTCATTTGTACCTGGGCATATGCTTAGCAGGGCCTACCCTTTAGGAGACAACTGTGTTTCACAATGTCATTTTTAAAAGGAATCAGTTGTAATCTCCCTGGGACAATTGAAGTCACAAGAAATTGGGTCACTGTAAAGTTTTCCCTCAAACGAGTTTTAAGCTTTCCCACAATAAAATGTTTGTTTGAAAAAGATAACATACCCTTTGGACATAAGGTGAGCATAGAACAGCAGCTGGCATCTGCAGTCCTGTGAGGTTAGCATGACCCTGATATGGATGAGCTCAGTGATTCTTTCTTTCTCCCATCCAATCCCTACCTTCACCTGTGAGACCAATGTTATATATATATATATATATATATATATATATATATATATATATATATATATATATATATATATATATTCAGCTTGAAAAGTACTAGAACTCTATCATTAGAGGACAAAACCCTTTGAATTGTGTTTCTGCTTCTATAGACAAACTTGAAATGATTCCTCCAACGTCCCTCAGCCAGACAGCCCTGTGAACAGGACCTCGTGCTTGTAAGAGATGGGTGTTTGCTTTCACAAAGCTGACAGGCCCAGATGGGGATCCAACTTGGATAATATCCTGGCCTCACTAGTACCACACTTGAAACTAACTGAGCTAACTAGTCTGACATGAAGGAAGAATGAAATCCCAAAGTGGGCCCTGAGTTATTTTCTTTGGCTCCACAATAGAACTATCTTCAAGAAATATTTTTATTATTTGGACTCTTTTTTGGCCTCAGCGAATTTTCCTCTGGGATATTTTTCTTCCAATTACAATGGCTCCTTGGGTAAAGGTTTGGGAAGGAGTTAACATGCCTTCCTGGGACTTAAGAATAATCACTCCATTTTACTGTGATGATCTAATAGGTACAAAACTACAAATGTCATAGAAAAGTGAAGAAATCAGGTCAATTTGAAAATCTGAAGGGAGAGCATAAAACAGTGAAATTACAGCTTCACTTTGTGACTACATCTTCTTTGCAGCATGAAAAATATCCATTACTCTACATATGAAAAATCGATATCTGCAAGACACTATTTTTTCACATAATCTCTCTATCTAAGAGGTTGTTTTAATGCCCTTAGATGGTAGAATTTCAGCATGAATTGAAGGCTGTGAATAGCTAGCATGCAACTTGCAATGTGCTGAGAAGAAATGGAGCAATGTATTAGCATTTGACACTACTGCCTAAAATTTGGCTTCTGTCTTAACAAAGGAATATACTTAACCTGTAGCTATTCCAATTTAGGGAAATGTATTATAAAATTCTCACTCAGCAATAGGGCTTTCAAATGCCCTACTAAATTTTAAATGAAGTCAAGATTGAATTTTCAGATATGTATCTCATCATTTGACATTTCCATTTAGGAATTAAAACATCAAGGATTGGCTTTAAATGAAATCAATCTAATACTTTCATTCACACTTCCTTCTTCAAATTTTAGCCATTTTGTACTTTAAACATGATCATATTTTATTAAGGGTTGGAAGTTACACGTTCCATGCAAATATAATGAAAACCCTAGGACATAGAAATGTAGTAGCTTAAGGGAAATAAAAGCTAGTAATTAATGGTTCTCTGCTTGAAACTACTTCACCTCCCTGTTTTGTGTGTGTGTGTTGGGGGGGGGGTTGATCAAAATTATATTTTTAAATAATTTAATAAATTAAAATAACAACTAGCAGTTACTGAGCACTTCTCATTGCCTGGCACAATTGTGCTAAGCATGTTGCAGGCATATCTCATTTAAATAGCACAACACTTTGAACTTAAAAACTACTATAAAGTGAGAGGAAAAATTTGTAGAGCTACTAAGTTTAAATTGCATCCTGAGAAAGGAACATACACAGCTCTCAGATACTGTAAAAAATTAATTTATTTTATTTGACACTCCCTAGTGTAAAGAATAGGGAAAGCAATTCCCAACCAAAACTGCTTTTATATGTCATTCATTCGTTCATTCATCATTCATTCATTCCACGAATATGCATGTATTCCCTGTTATGTGCAAGTCACTGTGATGGGTGCTGGTATTGAGTAAGGAATAAAACACACCTGCTCCTGCCTACAAGACAATTATATTCTAGCATGAGACAAACAACAAAAATAAGATTAAATATGTACAATTACAAATTGTGATGCAAGCACTTAAGGAAACAACCTGTAATAGGAAGTAACAGGGGCCCGACATGGATGAATATTAAGTCGGCTGCAGAGTTCTTCCAGGAGGGAACAGCACGTGTGAAGCTGCTGAGGGGCACAGATGCTGGGTACATTTGGGAAGAATGTGCTGTGGCTGGAGCATAGGGAGATGCACAGATTAGGGTCGAGAGGGGGAACCAGGACACAGTTGGGAGTGTTTGTTTCAAGTGTGAAGGAAAGCAGGTAAAGGGTTTAGGATGGAATGCGAACTGATAAGACTCATATGTTGTAAAGACCTCTCTGACTGCTCTGTGGAGAAAAGCTTTAATGGGAGTGAGGGAGGGTCTTATCTTCAGTGGGGAAGACCAATAAAGAGGCTTTGTAGGAATTGAAGTAGGAGATGAGAGTAATTTGGGCTGGATCAATGGTTCTCAACTGGAGATTATGCTTCCCAGGGGACATTTGGCAATGTCTGGAGACATTTTTGGTTGTCACAAATGGGCGGGGGGGTCCACTGGCATCCACTGGGTAGGGAACAGGGTACTGTTAACAATCATACAGGGCGCAGGACAGCCCCCCCCCCACATGAAAGAATTATCTGGCCCAAAATGTCAACAGTGCAGGGGTTGAAAAACCATAGGCTAGTAGTTTGGCAATAGTGATAGAGATAAGTAGATATATTTTAAAAATGTTTTTAACTGTGGAGTGAATGGGACTTAATGATGGATCAATATGGAGTGGTAAGAGAAAGAGAGGTATCAGGTATAACCCCCAGATTTCTGATTGAAAATTTTGAGGTGACATTTATTAACATGAGGAAAGCTGTGGACGAACCAGATTCAACAGGGAAGAAACAAATAATTCATCTCCGAATATGTCAAGTTTGAGGTGCCTGGGAGATAGCCAAACGATGTTAAATAAAAAGCTGACTTTCTGAGTTGACAGCACAAACATAATCATAATAGTAATTGAATTTATTGAGCAGTTATAATGTGCAAGGCATCGTTCTAAGATTGTTTTGTACATATTTTATTAATCCTATTGACAGTCAAGATCAAGATTCATTCTTCAAATCTTCTTCATGTGTACTTAAGTTTCCAAATTATGAACAAAGGATATCATTCTAGTCCAAAAATTTTCCTTCAGCATAGGAAACACATTGCTGAGAGCTAACAGTAAATATTGTGTCTTCCCTGATAAAACAGAATGTGTCAGTAAGATAAAGCCTCCTAACCATCATGGCATCAAAGTTATTCAAAATTATATTTATCATTTTCCAAAAAGCTTTCATTGTCTTTATTTTAGAATATCCTGAAAGTATTCATCTTCTGTATTGTCTCTGGTTTGGATAAAATACAAAATTTTACCCCAAAGAGGACGTTATTTAGGAAATATAAGCATCATCTCCAGAAACAGTTAAGCATTCCAAGAGAGCCTCCTGCCATTTAATATTCTTTCAAAGCCATCTGGCCTTCCATTCTCCTGGCCAAATGATACAATGTCTTCAAAACATATTTCCAGCATTAGCAAATGCAGCTAACCGAAGTCAGGAAGCCTGAAGGAATCGAACCACCCCGTTCTAAGTTACATGATATGTAAGTCATTCTGTGATACTCCTGATGGATGTCTGGGAGCAGTTTTGCTTATTTAGTCTGAGAGAAAGAATCTTAAATAGCAAGGCTATGAAAGCTCATATTGTTACAATGAGCCCTACTGCAGTTGTTAGGTTCAGCTAGACCTCAGTAAAAATGGGACTCCAGTTAGGAATTTGTTAACAAGGCCAATTCCTGGTGGGGTATATATTTGTAACTTGGCTCAGGCCTCAAGTTTCAGGTCCACTCACACTAAAGGAGAAAATAAGGTGCTTTGTTCAGTTGAGAAGGAACAACTCAGCTCAGAATCTAGGAATACAAGTGATTCTGGATCCCCTCCTTTCTCGGGACAGTCTTTCAGAGGTTTTTCTCCAGTTTCTTATCTCTCCACTCCACCAAGAACCTGATCGAATTGTATCAGGTGAGAAACAGTGCTGATACGCCTGAATCCTTCCTATCATTATTGAAGGTACTCATCCATCTGCAAGGATAAATAAGATTTCAAATTGCACACTGAAATCTATTTTATGTTTTGTTGGGTTCTAGGTCTCCAGGTGCCGTCACAAAAAAATCGAGAATTTCTAAATTCTTGTATTGCGCTTGGCTACACCATATTGAAAATCCCTTTCTTTCTTAGCATCAAAAGCGTTTTTTGTGCCTCATTACACAACTTCCTTAGCTGTTCTAAAAGTGGCTTAGGGAATTTTTTTCCCCCAAGGGAAAGAGAAGGGTCAGGAAGCTGAGTAGCAAGATTAAAAACACAGTTCTGGGAGCCCTGTCCCCAGTTTCAGTCCCTCTACTGAAATTGTTCACTCACATGTGCTGAATAATTTCATAGCACCTAGATATTCTCCCCCAATGTCTTCTGTCAATATGCAAGGACAGCCTGATCAAAGAAACAACTCTTCCTTACCTCAGTAGTTCCAAAAATGGTATTCCACATGAAGACTATATATGATGTCTATAGAATTATTTTACATTGAAACTTCAAGGTAGTATGCTTTTCTAATTTGCAACATGTTCTTTACTTTTCCACTAATCTTTCTGGAATTTTCTTTTGGTGGGATGGGAACATCATGATATTTGCAATTCCACAAAATGTACAACTGATACATCCTTAATAAACAAGATGCAAGTCTACCATTGAGGAATATAAAACACTAATTCACTATAAAAAGGTTCTATTCTACTAATTTTAAAACCTACATTCCCTCTCTTCTACCGCCACAATTTTTAAATTGTGTCAACTCTTGGTTTATTGTTTCTGGTAGTTACATTTTAATATCATTAGCTACTCCTGGGATACCTGTATCCTGTTGTATGGTTGGAAACTAAGTCTGATATATAGAAAGAACTACTTTGATTGAGCTCCCAGGCTGGACCAGGTGTTCATACCTGGTGGTTAGCTGATTTAATTATTAATGTATAATGAACTCACATATGTTTTAATACTGGTGGCAGATAATTTTCTTTAATCATAAAAGTAATAGTGCTTATTAAAGAAATGTAGGCAAAATGAAAATAAGTGGGGGGAGGCAGCAGTCATAATCCCATTCCCCAAAAGTAATCACTGTTCAGTACATTTCCTGACAGTTATTTTCCTATGGTTAGGCAAAAAAACAAAAACAAAAAAACCACCCTAACTGTAATGATGTTATATGTATAATTACAATATACATACTCTACATATAATTATGCTTAATTGCAGTAAAAATATACATACAATGATTTAAAATTATTTTTTAGGTTAACACTAAAAATGCTTTGTGATATAGTGTGGTTACATACTTTTTAAACAGCTGCATTTTATTCTGTCTACGGCTGTATCATATTTATCTTAATTATTCTGAGGTTGAGCATGGACATTTTAAGCAACTCACAAAGGTCAGGAAAAAGCCTTACACTGTCACTTTAAGTTAAAAAGAAGAAATCAAGTTAGGCCATGCAAAGAAATCAAAACCTTGAAAAAAATATATTAATATTCTTTCATTTGAAAATTATCCTATAGGCCATGCATTTGGAATTCTATTAAGTATATTAAAATACATTCAAATTAATAAATGTGACTGAAATACATTCTCATGTC